>NC_136071.1:1078792343-1079392343 GCF_964261635.1 Lissotriton helveticus
TGCATGTCGAACTCCAGAAGGAGCTGAAGTCATTTGACATTGAAGCATGCCAAGCTTACAGCACACTAGAAGATGCGCCTGGGAACCTAACCTGATGACCCCAAATGGAATACAAACTGTTAACATTGTATTACAATAACAACATTCATTGTTGGGTGGAATAAAGATGTCATGAGAAAAATAAATTGATGGGCGGGAACAGTAATTTAAATATGACATGCAGAAAGTTTCATTTTGGTATGGTGTGATGACCTCTCCTCATTCCTTGTCCTATCAAAATTGGGGATCCTTAGATTTGCAACATGGGGGGTGGTACATTGACCTGAAAAATAGTATAACTAGGGTAGGCTTAGCTAGTTAATTTGTCCAACTTGGAGGGTTTTTGATGGTCAATACCGAATTGGTTGCGCTCAGATCATGGTTTAAAAAAATCGACTTGCTCTTGATACATTATTAGCAAAAGAGGGCGGAGTCTGTAGAATGTTGAAAGCGCAACATTGTTGCACTTACATACCTGACAAGAGTGTTGAAATTAAACGCTATGTAAGAAATATTACACATTTGGGAAAATAGCTCAAACCACTGGAAGTTGATAGTGCATGGAAGAGACTGAGTGATGGTCTCTCCTCAATAGGTAGCTGGATTTCTAACGTAGGGAAAAGTTTTGTAGGTAGAATACTGATGCCAATGGTGGGAATAGGCCTACTGATTTTAGGGTTAATAATTTGTTGCAAATGTCGTAAACACAGAAAGAGATATACAGTAAATGAAAGAGGGAATAAAAGAAAGTGCAATGAAATAGAACTTGAGGAATTAAATGGTAACATTTACAAGAAAATGAAAACCTTTGATCTAAATAATGAGAAAAATCCTTGAAGAAAGATTGAAGCAATTGATTTGGGTGAATTGTGAAAAGTTGGCATCTGTTTTATTAATTGGTGATGATATAAAATATAATCAAAGAGGGGATTGATGGAGCAAGGATTCGCACGTAACGCGACTTGCTTGTTCTCAACCCTCTCAACATAACGTTAATAAATTAATCAACATGTTCGTATTACTAATATTGCATTGCACTACATTTTGGGTATCTAGATGAAGCTTGCGTATGTGCTTTTACTAACCGTAATCCGCTTGCATTAATATGGCCGCTGCTACGCGGGATTTTCAACTGGGCATGCGTCTGTCATACTCACGTGACATGACGTACTCTTTGCTTTGGAGGGAATCTTCGCTTATGTCCAATAGAATTAAAATGGCTGCTATGTGTTACATCATGCATGAAGCTTGCACTGCTGCTTTTGCTAAGCTGTTCGTTCTGCTTAACCTTAACGCAATAGTTAAAAATAAATAAATGGGAATAGAGTAGGGATAAGTGGTATACAGTGCATACATTTATTCTGTGTTCTAAAATTGTTTCTTTTCTACTTTTCATATATCGTAATCTTTGGACCCGAGAGGTTCTATTACTCCATCTTGAAAAGCCACACTGCCCATGTCAACTCCAGAAGGAGCTATGTCATTTGTCATTGAAACCCGGCCAAGGCTTGCTAGAAGATGTTCCTGGGAAAGTCAACTCCTGACCTCTGTGAAGAAAACTGAACTAAAATATGGCCTACATTGTAATCATTATTGATACATTCACTGCCGGGTGGAATAAAACATACGTGAGAAAAATAAAATTGATGGACGGGAACGTTAAACAGAATATTCAAGAGAAAAGTGTCATTTTGGTATGGTGTGATGACCTCTCTTCATCTTTCTGTCCAATCAAGTTTGGGGATCCTTGCACTTGCAACATTTGGGGGTGGTACACTGACCTGACAAACAGTATAACTAGCGTAGGTTTAGCTAGAGAAATTGTCCGACTTGTGCGAATAGCTGACCTGTCACTGACCCAACGCACTCAATAGGTGACCAAGAGCAGAGGGCTGCAGAGCACTCTGTCAGAAGATCGGGGTTCTAGGAAGCTGAAGTGCTGGCGATGCACTTTGTCGGGGAAATCGATAACCCAATCGGGGTTCTGGCTGTGAGCTGCAGAGAGGAAGTTGCGCAGGTGTTGCAACTTAACTGCGGGTGCCAGTCTTAACCTTTGGTGCTCCTGTCCTGATCCAATTTGGCTTTACCTGTCCTGATTCTGATCCGCACCTGCTAGCCTACTGGCGACTGCAACTTTCGGGCTTCTGTCCTTTAAACTGACCTGTGGCCAGGGCTAGTTCTTCACACCATTCCTAGGTAAATATAAATTTATGTGGGTTCGTCATTAACTTGTTTTCCTTCTCTTCCCCTTCATAAATGTTACATCTTTGATAATAGTGATTGCATATCGATGTTCCTTTCTCTTTACCCTTCCTATTGATAAAGTTTGACATATGTTACCTTTTTCCCCGCCCTTTTGTTAAATGCTTAAACGTTTTGATCGTATTTTATGGTCCCTTTCTTTACCTTCCCTATTGCTAAATGATCGAAATTAGTTTAATACATCTTTTGCATAGTTAATTGTGATTCTGATCTTCATAATTGAAAGTCTTTTGGTGTTTAATCTTTGGATCATGACCATTTAAGAAAACTTAGATAAAGACTTAAAACTTTCCCGAGTTTGTGGTTATTATATGAGTGCAATGTTAATTTGCGCTGCCTATTTTAAAACTAACTCCCTGATCCAGTAGGTTTACAGGTACTAGCAACAAGGGTTGGTAAGTTAATAGTACAGGACCTAGTAGGGAAAAATATCTGGTAGTAGAGCGAAGGTTACCTGATTAAGATATATATTTATTGTATATGGGCCCAGGTGAGTATGGTAAAAATTATAGTCGGGTGACCTGCGCGCTCGATCACTAGAAAACAGAAGCGCCTGAATCACTGCCAAAGCAAACAGCGGCAAGATTAGATATCTGGTTATCAAACGTGAGGTTGTTGTCAAACCTGATTCCAAGATTCTTAACTTTTCGTTTTGGGATTGGTTCAGGCCCCATAGTATTTGACCAGCACGCCATGGACCAGATGGATTGCTGTTTCCCAGAATGAGTACCTCTGTTTTCTCAGCCTTTAATTTGAGACAACTATGGTCCATTCATTCTACTAGGTTGACCAGACAGGTTCAAAAACAAGCTGCAGAGGTACCATCATCCTGTGTTAAGGTGATAATAATTTGTATGTCATTGGCGTAGGACACAGTTTTAATGCCACGATATTCAGTCACATCAATAAGGGAGCACATACCCAGACTAAAAAGTGTAGGGCTCAGAGCTGAGCCCTCTGGAACTCCCTCTTGTAGTGCAACAACCTCAGAAGAACAGAACTGTTGGACCACCAAAAACTGTGATTTTGGAGGTAACAGATCAGCCATTTTAAGGCTAGGTCTGCTATTCCATAAGACCACAACCGTTCAGCCAAAAGGCAGTGGGAGATGGTGTTGATTGCTGCACTTAAGTTTAGCATAAACAGTACTGCAGTTTTACCTTCATCAGCGATGACAGCAGCAGTGCAGATTCAGTACTATACTGGGGGAGAAACCCTGATTGAGTCTCATGCAGCAAATCATTTGCCTCGATGTAACTCATAAGCTGTTGATTAACATGTTTTTCTGCCACTTTAGAGAGGAGATCGGCCTGTAGTTTTCTGGTTTAGCTGGATCCAGAGCTGACTTCTTCAATAGGGGCACCACCGTTGCATGTTTGCAATTCCGACGAAGTTGGCCTGTCTTAAAGATTGATTAAGTAGGTCGCATAGTCTAGGAAGTATAGTCTCCAAACCCCGCTCCAGCATCGAGGGTGGGGCTGGGTCGAGCAGAGAACCCTATTTCACTTTGAGTACCAGCACATGCAATTCTGGTATAGAGAAAGTATTGATGCTAAGGAACCCACTTTAGGAATTAGATGGCACAGCCCAGGTTTCAGGGTATAGAGTCTCTCTGACTTCTTGGTGAAAAGCCTCATAATTCTTGGCAACTTTGTCTGGAAAAAAACTGGGCGGTTGCATTAGATTTCTCCACTGAGGGAGTGATATCAGGAGAGAGATGCTCCAAGGAGGACAAGGATTTCACTATATAAAAAAGCTTGTGGGGTGACTTCTGAGCTTGCTCAATCTTATGAGCATAGTATGAGCCTAATCTGTTTGTAGTAGATCTTCTGCGCCTTTTCATAATTACTCTTTCCTTTGATGCTGTATTCCTTGCGCCATTGATGCTCTAGGTATTTACAATTCTTTTTTAATTGCAGGAGCTCTTCATTAAACCACTTCGTAGATGGATTGGAACAGGAGGCTGTACAGGTTGTTAATGGAGCAATACAGTCTAATACATTACTAATACCGTGATACTACCGGTTACTAATAAAGGAAGAAAGATTACCACCTCATGACACCTATATGTACCTACTACATGTTTAAAACCTACCTCTCTCCTGGCCCGCCTCTCACTCCTTCCACCCTTTGTTTCTCCTTTTGCTGAGCTCCCTGTCCCACACCTTCACCTATTTTCTGTGTATTGTGCAATTACAGTTACATTGGTCTTGCTCCCATATTCTCTATTTTTCTCTAGCAAAGCTCTACAGCCATTAGTGACCATCACCAACTCATCCAGCTTCGGAGCCAGCCATCGGAACCAGATAATCATTGACTTACTTCTAACATTCATTAACAATCCTGCTTAAAAACTGCACCTTCCTGGTTTCGGCACCGTGCAGGATGGCCGCCTGAGGACGTCGCTCCTCCGCACCGATCCTCTTCACAACGATTTTTTTCTGCCAAACCTGTGACTGCGGACTTCTGTCACCATCAGCATGCAGCGGAATGTCTGTGACACCTGGTGAGCTTATTTTGGAGATTCTTGCGCCTACGGACATTACCGTATCTCCACCGGCGTCATTGCTCGCCATTTTGCGACCTTCCTCAACGATATGCCGCAGCTCCACGGTTCTAATGTGTGAGGTTTGGCGCTGCTTTGAGTAGAACTTCGTTTAAGTGGAACACATTGTTGACCTGGTACTATACTGTCCAGTGTCATGTGTACCCTTTTTCTGCTCCTGCTGTGCTTTTTGTGATGCGCTCATGCATGCGACAGTGGACTTCCCTTGAGGAGAATATCACCTGGTAATGCGCAATGGCGGCATAGCTTCTTAGCTTATCTGCATTATGTTTATGCTCTTCGTGATAGCAACCTAATGAGCTCCCACACGTCTTTGCAGAGGATTCAGTGTTGTGCCTCCAATTCGACGTGTATACTTACTCTGCAATTTTTAACATTGGGAGTTGCGGGAGGAGCTTCGCGCGCACCCAAGATGGTCGCGTGAGCACAGGGCTCCCGGACCCTCGCCACCTCCATCGACTATCCTGTACTTTATCCTGGTTCAGACGAAGGGTGTTTATTGGCACAGTTCTACTGCTCATTTATTTGTTTCAGCGAACTTTTTTGGACTTCGGGGTCCAGAGCTACAGACTGTCGCAGTTTTCTGGCCTGCTCCATGGTGACGCCCCGTGCTATCTTGTCTCGCTTGCCGTCCAGTAAGTGAACAACAACGGACTGCCAGACTTGCGTGGGCTGGCGACCGCTTTCGGTTTCGATTCCTGTCCGGAGCTCAACCTGACTTTGTCGGCTCCGTGGACGGCCGGACGCTCCTACACCCTTGGTCTCTCCGCTCCTACTGCCAATCTGTAGCGGCTTCCAGATCTGAGACTGGCACCACCTTCGCCCTTTTGGTCCTACATTTGCCACCGCAGTCACCATTTCCAGGATCCAAGATGGCCACCAAGCCTGAGGGTGGGAAGCGTGGGCCTAAACCGGGCGTTCGAGGGAGTGCTCTGCAAACGAACATTATGGACCGGTACACTCTAGCTAAGGGATCGCCGGGAGCAGCAGCTAAACCCTCGACGACAATGCCGGAGGACTCATCGATTGAGGACGAGCCCTCGCTGCGAGATCTCATGGGCGCCATCACCGGTATGAAGGCCTCATTGGGGCAACAATATGAGGCCTTGACTCTCAAGCTGGATACGGTGTCGATTGATGTCAATCTGATCAGGGCGGACTTGGCGAAGACAAATGAAAAGGTCAAATCCCTGGATCTTAAGACCTCTAGCCTGGTCACCGACGTCTCTGACTTGCAGGCTGAAGTCGGGAATCTGAGGAAAGCCAATGATTATTACTCTGGGCGCCTAGAGGACTATGAAAGCCGTGCCAGGCGCAATAACATCCGCCTGATTGGGGTCCCGGAATCATCGACTGCTGCCTCGACGGACCTATTGGTGGAAGACCTGGTGCTGAATCACCTGGCGCCCAAGGGTCTCAGCAAGTTTTTTGCTGTCGAACGTGCACATAGGATCCCCGGCGGCACACCTAAATCGGGTGCTAACCCTCGACCTATCATTGCGAGGATCTTTCATTTCCGGGACAGAGACGCTATCCTGCAGGCTTCGCGGCAGTCTGGTCCCATTGCCTTTGAGAACTCAACTGTCAGCTTCTATCCGGACTTTACGCAACAGGTCCAGAAACAGAGGCTGGGGTTTCAAGGGGTCAAGAAGAGACTCCGGGAAAGGTCTATGAAGTATGCCATGCTCTTTCCGGCCCGTTTGCGGGTGGTACATAAGGATCGTACTTTTTTCTTCGACCATCCTGGGGTTGTGAGTGACTGGCTTGACACGCTGCCTACGGATCATGAACCTTTTGAGGACTCTGGCAAGTCGGATCGGGCGGAAGGTGGCCCGACGGAGCAAGAGTAACTGTTGACTTTGACCCCGTACCCTTCCCGTTGGCTTTGAACTGTGCTATGCTGTGTTCTTAATGTTTGCAAGTAATAGTCTTTTTGGGGGTGGGTGGGGGGTGAACGGGTCCTTTCTCCTCCTGGGTTTTCTTTTCGTAGATTAGTTGGGTGGTTGGGCGACAGGCACACTGCGAGTTTATGGGGCTCTTTGGTCTTCAGCAGGGGTGCGGGGTGGGGGGTATAGTTGTTTTGACATTGTTGGGGGGACTGGGTTGTTTGTTTGAATTTTATTGTTACTTGCAAGGCGAAGGAAAATCGCACTCCTGTTTTTTGCAGTTGCTCTGGGTGTGGGGCGGGGGAGGGGCTGAACACGGGGATGGGGGGTAGGGGACTTTGGTTATTGTGTTGGAACGTGAACGGGTTGGGGGATGGGATTAAGAGGAGGGTGGTGTTGCAATTACTGAAACGTTTGACTCCAGATGTTGTCTTACTGCAGGAGACTCATTTGCTCGGCAACAAGTGCTACGCTTTGAATAGGCGTGGTTATCGCCTTGTGGCGCACTCGGGTTTCACTTCGGGCTCTAGGGGGGCAGGCATTCTGGTTCGGACCTCCCTCCCCTTAGCCATTGATGATGTCATACTGGATGATAAGGGACGATACGCCGCCATTGTGGGGCGCTGGGAGTGGAAGGTTCTTATTCTGATTTCTGTGTACGTGCCCCCGGGCCTCCAGGCCACCACCTTTGCTGATCTGAGTGGACTTATCCTGGGCCTCCCCGAGGGTCTGCTTTTGGTTGGGGGTGACTTTAATGCGGTGGTCTCGGGGATGCATGATCGTCACCCTCCCAGGGAACTGCCGAGGGCCCAGACTTGGTTGAGTGACTTCCTGGAGACGCTGGGGCTCACTGATTGCTGGCGGTTGCTTCACCCGGGACAGTTGCAATATACCTATCATTCTGGTGCTCATGGTAGTCTCTCGAGGTTAGATTACGTATTACTGCCCTCGGCCCATGCATCCCTCATACGGGAAGTTAAACATCTGGCACGGGGTATCTCGGACCATTCTCCGCTTTGGCTGGTGGTTGATGCACGGCAGTGTTCGGCGGGCCGAGTGGCTCCGATCAACCCCTGGTATTTGAAGGTCCCCAGGGTCAGGGATGAGCTGGTTAAAGCACACGATTGTTATTTTGAGGAAAATGTGGGCTCTGTTTCCTCCCCTAGTTTACTTTGGGAAGCTTACAAGATGGTAATTCGTGGCCAGGCCCTCTCATTGATTGGTAGCGTGAAGTTGGCCAACCGTGCTGAGATGGTTCGACTTGAGGGGGAGGTCACGGCCCTGGAGGAGAGCTTGGAATCTGGGGTTACCGCTGAGGGGTTACATCTACTAGAGTTGAAACAACATGAATACAGAGCTCTGGTCACTGAAGCTGCTAAGGAAATGGGGAGGGAACAGCAGGGACGCCTGTATGATGTGGGTGATAAGGCTGGGAAACTGCTTGCTTGGTTGGATAAGAGGGAGAGTGCAAGTCGTGTCGTCCCTGTGATTGTTGTGGAGAATGGAGAGTGTTGTACAGACCCTGTTGATATTGTTGCATGTTTTGCCGATTATTTCCGCGAGGTGTACTCCCAGGTGTCTGATCGATCGGAGCAGGACTCCCGCCTGTTATTGCGTGATATTGCACTTCCCCGATTGTCTGACATTGATAGAGATGCCCTGGATGCTCCGCCTACTGTGGACGAGATTGCCGCTGCTGTCCGTTCGGTCCGATCCGGCAAGGCCTCGGGCCCTAATGGGCTCCCCATTGAGCTATATAAACTGCGCCCGGATTCGCTAGCTCCTCATCTGCGCTCTATGTTTCTTGAGTCTTTGGAGGTGGGGTTTCTCCCGCCAGACCAGAGACTGGCCACTATTGTTGTCCTCCACAAGGATGGTAAACCTCGGGATCGCTGCGCCTCTTTTCGACCCATTTCGTTGATTAATGCGGAACCTAAAATCTTGGCCAAGCTGCTGGCGACACGTTTGGCGACCGTTATTGGGGACCTGGTTCACCCTGATCAATCCGGCTTTATACCACATCGTAACACGGCGCTTAACCTCCGAAGGTTGCATGGCGTTCTGGCACGGGCCGAGACGCTGCGTGAGCCCGCCATCTTGGCGTCCTTGGATGCTACGATGGCGTTTGATACAATAGAATGGCCGTATTTGTGGGCGGTTCTTTTTTTTTTTTCTTTTTTTTTTTTTAACAACCTTTATTGCACAGAATCATAAACAGTTACGGGCCCACAACCAACTGGCCGGCCTCGACATCAATTGATGCACTGTAGCAAGCAATATGTCAACTCAGTAGCAACGTAAATCCAAATACAGGCAATCTAGGTTACACGGAAACATTTACTCTACCGAGAAGCAGGAGAAATGAAGGTTTAATTTTATAATGTTCATAAACACACGTAAATAATAAACAATAGAAAGGATCAAAGTTCGCAATATATAGCCAGAACGGAGGAGGGCGACGTCTATCCAGGAAAGTCAGCGAGCATGAAAACAAAGGCAAAATGGCGGCATAACAATAACTGGAAAGGATTGAGAATCACATAGTAAGCCGTGCGACGATCGCCATCCACCCCACCCCTAACCACACCATTGACCCAAGGAAAAAGAAAAGGAAAGGAATCGAAGAATAAAAGGGAAAAATAAGGCCCATAGGAACTAAAACGGACAAAACAAAGCCCCCCCCCTACCCCCCACCCTGCACACATGTAGAGGCTACGGCCTACCCCCCCCCCAACAGCGTGCCTGTCGCCCAATAAAGAATACCCGAAATACAGAGAGAAGAGAAAGGAAAGAAAAGTATATATATAATACCGGAGGAGGGCCAGATTTATGTGTCTTGATAACAACCCACCAGGATATTCTCGGCCGCCCTACCCCTCGACCCCCAAATAAAACACATCCAGCAGTGAGCTCCCCCATCTACCCATCACAGTCCCAACAAAGCAAACGACAGTGAGCAAAAATAAAAAGGACTTTCAACCTTGTCCCTGACGATCCAGCGCAACAACGGTGAGCAACAAGAAAACAGCCACCCAGAATAAGATAAAGAGCTGCAGGGACCACGGCAGGACAGGACGCTGTCCACTATTAGCTGTCCAACACAAAGCCGTGCGGGCCATCGGTGTACAAAGAAGGGCAGTTCGCAATGTCAGGTTTCCAAAGTTAAACAGTTGAAGTAGGAGCAGCGCGCCCAGGATCCTATAGGAAGAATCGCCAGCAGATCTCAAAGAAGGTGCAGGACATGGCGCCCAAAGGCGACTCCCCAGCAGCAGCGCCAGTCCAGGAGTCTCACTGCCCTCCACAGCTGTAACAGATAGAGCCGCAGCAGCATCCAGGTCTCGCACCCCCAGCGTCTCCATGCACCTCAGAATAGATGTGTCACCGTAATCAGGCCCAGGGTGTGGCGAAGCGGCCTGCACTCGATCTCCAGCTCGGCCAGTTAAGGATAGCGTAGTCAAAAGGGCGTCTAAGCGGCCCCCCAGGTCCCGGACATGACCACACCAAGCAGATCGTAAGGCAGCCAGGGCGCCCAGAATCTCGGCGAACTTAAGGGGCACTTCCGGAGAGGAGGATGATGTAGCTCCTCGCACACAGGGCTCGATGACCAGGGGTAGTCCTCGAGTCCATACGCCGGCATCCCCTTCTCGCAGTCCGTCATCCCATGGGCGCCCCGACAAGCACGACCAGGTCACGGGGACAGGGGCAGCATGGTGCACACCGACGCTACACACAGACATAGTGTGAAGTCGGCGGTCGTAAGCCTCCTCAATAGTTGGCCAGGCCACCAAGTACAGTCACCAAGCACTCGGTTCAAGATGGCACCCTTCACAGCCCCGGAGAAGAAGAGGCACACAAAGCCGGCTAGGGGCAAAGATACAAATGTTGCACTGGAAGCTGCTAGGTCAAGCAGACGCGGAGATGAAAGAAATGAAAGCGCGCTGCCGCAGAAACACTAAGCGGCAGCCGCTATGCGCTGGCCGACTCTGTCCCGCCGTCAGCGGCCGCTGTTGTGGTGGTCGGGGCGGCCCGATCCGAGAACAATGACCTGAACACCGCCATTGATGCCGGAAAGGAAACAGGGACGCTCAATCAGTCCTGTCGCAGGGAGCACGTCGGGGAGCACACCGCTGGAATCAGCATCACCTCCAGAGTCCGATACCGTATCAAGGAGACCGGACAAATCACAGGATAAGCAACGGTACGGATGGAAGGCGAGCGGGGCGGCGGAGCCGAGGGTTCAGGCGGCCATCATGTTTGCAGGCTAGGCTCCTCCTCCTTGTGGGCGGTTCTTGCTAAGTTTGGTTTCGGTTCGGAGTTCGTTCGGTGGGTCAAATTGCTTTACGCCGGTCCCATGGCTCAGGTGGTGGTCAATGGTCGGGTCTCTGCGCCCTTTGCACTGAGCAGAGGGACGCGACAGGGCTGTCCCCTGTCCCCCTTGTTGTTTGCTCTTGCCTTGGAACCGCTGGCGGCCTGGTTGCGGTGGGAACCGTCCCTGAAGGGCATTAGATGGAATTCGGAGTTTGAGGACCGTGTATCTCTCTACGCTGATGATATTCTGCTTTATCTTACATCACCCCGTAAATCCCTCATTGTGCTGTTTGATGTCTTAACGTCCTTCCGCAAAAACTCAGGTCTTGTCATCAACTGGTCGAAGTCCTGTGTATACGTCCTGTCGGGTGCCTCCCCCCTTCTGCCAAGCGGTTGTCCTATCGCGATTGTGAAAGATGGATTTAAATATCTAGGCATTTTTATCACGCTGAGCCCTGCACTGCGGTTCGACCGTAATTTACTGCCCCCTCTTCAGCGCCTTCGGGCAGATGTGGTCGCCTGGGGGAAACTTCCTCTCTCCCCTGGGTAGAGCGGCATTGTTTAAGATGATGTCACGAGAGACGACCGCCGGGAATAGACAGAGGAGGGATTGCCAGAAGCGGCACACCGCCTCAGAAGAAATTTACTCGTTTCTTCAAACTTGGCACGGAATAGGAATCCCCTCCCGGCTTCCCGCCTGAAGGCATAGCGGGATACAGCGCTACACTATCTCTACAGGATTACTAAAAGAGATATGATAACCACGTTCATATACTACCAGTGATCTTTCTTTCAACCAGCCTCGGCTGTGTTTGTACACACAGAATACCCTTTGCTTGAAACAGAGCTTGTAAAGACCCAGACTTACTCCAACCACACAGTGGTATTGGGAGTTTAAGCCCTGAAGAGTCGTGTTTGACTCACCCACACACGACGAAACACGTGTCGGCGATTTCTTTCTCAAAAGTCTGGAGAAAAGTAAAACAACTTGCTGTAACAAGAAGTATCACACCAAAGAACCTGCTTCTGCGTTTTCCTTTTACTGTTGGTCATTGAACCTTGTCTTGATATATACATATGTAGTTGCGAGAGCCTTTTTCAGTGTATAATTGTCTTGTCTTTGACTTGTTTAGACGGTTAAGGAGGTTTTGCCGTCTGCTCTTTACGCACTACACTACGAAACCCTTGCTTTTCACACACTTTGTAACGTTTCAGCCCAGGCAGTGCGCCCCCGTAGTCCTAATTTTCTAAAAACCCCATGCACAGTTTCTAAGATGATGTCACTGCCCCGCTTCCTCTACGCATTGCAAAACACACTTGACGTTGTCCCGGCTACATACTTCCGTGAGGTTGAGAGTTTACAGAGACGACTGGTGTGGGGGGGTAGGCCCCGGATCGCCATTGCTAAATTGTCACTCCCGTGGTACGACGGTGGAATTGCTTTGCCTGATATCCGTCGCTATTATTGGGCGTCTCAACTGGGGGCAATAAATCATTGCATGTATGGCCCTTTGCCGAATCCGGCCTTCGAGATGGACAAATGGTTGTTACCGGGGGGCGACTACAATAGAGCCCTCTACTCGAAACTCACCCCTCGCAACGTGACGGGCCCCACTAGGACGGCCGTCCAGGTGTGGCGACATGCTTCCATGGCGCTTGGGTGGACTGATAAATTGACTCGTGCCACCCCCCTGTACGCGTCTGATAGACTTGGCTCACTCTGGCAGTCCCCGGGGTTTGATAGGTGGGACTTGATTGGTATCAGCAGGATTGATGATGTTTGGAGTAAGGGGAGAATGAAGACGTTTGAGGAATTGAAAACCGAGTACGCTTTGAGCGATCGCGAATTTTTTCGCTATGCACAGGTCCGCCACGCGGTGCTCTCGGTCTTCCCTTCGGGTGTGGAGATTCCGGAGTCGTCCCCGCTTGAGGACAGGGTACTGGACGGACATGTTCCTGATAGTACGATTTCGCTTATTTATAAAAAATTAATCAACTCCAGGTCTGATCTCCTGTTTCGACTTAGAGAGGTCTGGACTGGTGATGGGCTGGAGCTGGACGATGAGGACTGGCGGGCGGCGATCTCCTCCCCATAAGAGGTGGCCATCCAGGCGCGCCTTAGATTTGTGCAACTTAAAATCCTGCATAGAGTGTATGTCATTGGTCCCCGTTTGGTACATATGGGCTTTTCTGTGGATGGTTTGTGTCGGCGTGGCTGTGGTCTCCTGGGCACCTTTTTACATATCATCTGGGAGTGCCCTGAGATAGTGCGATTCTGGACCCGTGTGCACGAGGTGATGAGTGAGGTTACCGGGGTGCGATCGATGCCGGAAGCTAAGAGATGCCTGCTGAACGTATGGGAACCGAATGATTACTCCGTGTCGCAGCTTCGGTGGGTGACCTTGGGCAACATGATTGCCAAACGAGACATTGCGCAAATGTGGGGCGCTCAGGGCCCGCCCGGAATTCGGAAATGGAAACAAAACATGGACTGGTGCATGTTCAGAGAAAAAACTGTATATATTTCTCGTGGGAACCCCCGAAAATGGGGGAAGATATGGACTCAGTGGAACACTTACCGTGGCGATATATGTGCCCCTCCTCTTCCTGACCCAGATGTTGCACCTACGTCCCCGTAACCCGAGGGTTCCTCCACATACTATTGTATACTGTTTGCAATTTGTTTCTTCTGCCCCCCCCTGTGCAACTCTTTCTCGATGGATTGAACGCTCATTGAATTGTCCTTCAATCAATCAATCAATCAATCATGGGCATTTATATAGCGCACTACTTACCCGGAGGGTCTCAAGAGGCGCTTGGGGGGGGGGGGGGGTGCTGCTACTGCTCGAACAGCCAGGTCTTGAGCTTCTTCCTGAAGGAGAGGTGGTCTTGGGTCAGGCGCAGGTCGGTCGGGAGGGAGTTCCAGGTCTTGGCGGCCAGGTGGGAGAAGGACCTTCCTCCTGTTGTCGATCTTCGGATGCGGGGGACGGCGGCGAGGGCGTGACTGGCTGATCGGAGGTGGCGTTTGGGAGCGTAGAAGTTGATGCGGTTGTTGAGGTAGCTCGGGCCTTGGTCGTGTAGGGCTTTGTGTGCGTGGGTGAGGAGACGGAAGGTGATTCTCTTGTTGACGGGGAGCCAGTGCAGGTCTCTCAGATGTCCGGAGATGTGGCTGAGTCGGGGGATGTCGAGGATGAGTCTGGCTGAGGCGTTCTGGATCCGCTGGAGTCTCTTCTGGAGCTTGGCGGTGGTTCCGGCGTAGAGGGCGTTGCCGTAGTCCAGTCGGCTGGTGACGAGGGCCTGGGTGACCGTCTTCCTGGTCTCGGTGGGGATCCACCGGAAGATCTTTCGTAGCATGCGCAGGATGTTGAAGCATGACGAGGAGACGGCGTTGACTTGTCTGGTCATGGAGAGGGAGGAGTCCAGGATGAAGCCCAGGTTGCGTGCGTGGTCTGTCGGTGTGGGTGCGGTGCCCAGGGCGGGGGGCCACCAGGAGTCGTCCCAGGCGGAGGGCGAGGAGCCCAGGATGAGGACTTCCGTCTTGTCTGAGTTCAGTTTCAGGCGGCTGGTCGTCATCCATTCGGCTACATCTTTCATCCCTTCGTGAAGGTTGGCTCTGGAAGCGGCGGGGTCGTTGGTCAGTGAGAGGATCAGCTGGGTGTCATCGGCGTAGGAGATGATGTTCAGGTTGTGTTGGCGTGCGATGGGCGCGAGGGGGCTCATGTAGACGTTGAAGAGGGTGGGGCTCAGCGAGGATCCTTGAGGGACGCCGCAGATGACTTCGGTGGCCTCTGACTTGTACGGTGGTAGGCGGACTCTCTGTGTTCTTCCGTCGAGGAAGGAGACGATCCATTCCAGTGCCTTTTCCTGAATTCCGACGTTGCTGAGGCGCTGCACTAGGGTGCGGTGGCAGACAGTGTCGAATGCCGCGGAGAGGTCTAGGAGGATGAGGGCCGCTGTTTCTCCGTTGTCCATCAGGGCTCGGATGTCATCGGTGGCAGCGATCAGAGCGGTCTCGGTGCTGTGGTTGGCTCGGAAGCCAGACTGTGAGGGGTCGAGGGATCCATTCGTCTCGAGGAAGGCGGCCAGCTGTTTGTTGACGGTCTTCTCGATGACTTTGGCTGGAAACGGGAGGAGCGAGATGGGGCGGTAGTTCTTGAGTTCGGTGGGGTCCGCTGTTGGTTTCTTAAGTAGAGCGCTGAGTTCGGCGTGCTTCCAGCTCTCCGGGAAGGTGGCGGTGTCGAAGGAGGTGTTGATGATGTCCCGCAGGTGGGGTGCGATGACAGCGTCGGCCTTGTTGAAGACGTGGTGAGGGCACGGGTCGGTCGGAGATCCGGAGTGGATGGAGTTCATCATGCGGACGGTGTCATCGGTGCTGATCGGAGTCCAGGCGCGGAGGGTGGTGGTGGGTGGCGTTGCTGCGGTCTTTGTGTGCGATGGTTGACTACTGAAGCTGTTGTGTATGTCTGCGATCTTGTTGTGGAAGTAGGAGGCGAGGGAGTTGCAGAGGTCTTGCGATGGGGTGATGTCGTTGTTACCGGCGTTGGGGTTGGAGAGCTCTTTCACGATGTTGAAGAGTTCCTTGCAGTTGTGTGCGTTGGTGTCCAGTCGGTCCTTGAATGCAGTTTTCTTGGTGGCGCGGATCAGTTGGTGGTGCTTCCGGGTGGCAAGCTTGAGGGTGGTCATGTTGCCCGCGGTAGGTTCCCTTCTCCAGACTTTCTCGAGGGCTCGGCAGTTCTTCTTGGAGCTCTTGAGTTCGTCGGTGAACCATGGGGCTTTCTTGCTGCCGGGTCTGCTGGGCGGGGTCCTCAGAGGGGCGAGTTCGTCCGCGCAGTTGCTGATCCACTTTGTGAGGTTGTCGGCGGCCTGGCTGGGGTTCGCTGAGCTGGCGGGAGGGTGCTGACTCAGGGAGGCGGTGAGCTGGTCGGCTGTGATCTTGTTCCAGCTTCTTCGGGCAGCCTGTTGCTGGTGGTGGTGGGTCGTCGTTCTTCTGAAGGTGAAGTGGACGCAGCTGTGGTCCGTCCAGTGGAGTCCTGTGGCGTGGCTGAAGGCGATGTCTTTGCTGGATGAGAAGACGGCGTCGAGTGTGTGTCCGGCGAGGTGGGTGGGGGTGGTCACCAGTTGCTTGAGTCCCAGGTTTGCGAGGTTTTCCAGCACGGTGGTCGTGTTGCGGTCGTCGTTGTTCTCCAGGTGGAAGTTGAGGTCCCCGAGGAGGATGTAGTCGGCTGAGGGGAGGGCGAGCGGGCTGATGAAGTCGGCGATGTCCTCGCTGAATTGTGTGCGTGGTCCCGGGGGTCTGTACTGTACTGCAACGTTGTGTATATTGATGTCTCTTTTTCTTCACTCCTTGCAAGTTGTTTGTGTTTGTGTTATAAAATCAATAAAAAGTTTTCACAAAAAAAAAACATTGGGAGTTGCGCTGACAGGAGGTGCTGTTAATGTGCGGCTGCTGTTTTAACCCTTTCTGCCTTGCTCTTATCGGAGCTGCTGGATCCTATCAGCTATGTTGTGCAGCGGTTTGCGAATTTACTGAGTGAAATTGTTTCTGGGGCCTCTGATGCACCGCGCATATTATTACTTCACCAGCTCCTCCTCAACATTTTATTCCGCCATTTTGAAGCCCCCCAGGTTGCGTCTACCTATGTTACGGAGCCAGCGTATTTTTGGGGCGTACGTTATTTCACAATTTACAGACTGCTTTACCTGCTTCTTGTTTCTATCAGTATAACCTATTTACAATGATGCTATTCTACCTACTAATTACTTGTGCACTCGCTGTTCTTCAACAATTACCTTACGAGCCTCATATGTTTGATCTCTACACTGTTCCCCATGTATGCTGAACCACAGATAATTGAGTCATTTTTGCTGTTTTGAATGTACTGCAAACTCCATACACTTTGTGAACGCTTTCCTTCAACCCATATTTACCACTTATCTAGTCTATGGGCAGGCTGCGCAAACCCAAATTTGCTTTTGTGCCTTCCACCTCTACTCAGGACTCATCCTCTTTAACTTCTAGTCTTCCTATCGCTGCAGCACAGATGGCTGGCGTAACACCTAATCGTTCTGCCGCTCATCCGTCTACATCTTCCAGTTTCCCCTCCTACTACAGCACCCAAACGCTTGAAGCAGGATCCTCCATCTCCGGATAAGCCATCTTCTACCATCTCCATGGAATTAATTCTGGAGGAAATCCGTGCTTTGCGTCCATTTGTGGAGGAGACTAGAAATGGGATTGGTGTCACTACAACGCATGCTTTTACCACGCATGCCTTTACAACGCGGTTTTTACCACGCAGTCCATTACAACGCATAATGCTTTTAGGCGCTGGATAGTGAATTATTTAATTTACTATTCCAACTCCAGTCCCCGTGGATAGCAGGGAAGGTGTTGGATAGTATATTAAATACATTCCCTATCCTAGAGCGCCCCCCAGCGCATTGCGTTGTAATGGTTTGCGTGGTAAAAGTTGCGATGTAATGGTAGTGCGTTGTAAAAAATTCGTTGTAACCGTGCTACACCCTAGAAATGATATGCAGATCTTGAAGGAAAACTCGTCTTCCATGGATAGTAGACTCACCTTTGTTGAACAACAAGTCATGGACATCCAAACCAATTCTCAACGAATCTCTACTCTAGAAAAGTCTGTCCAATCTCTTCAGCAGCACACAGAGGATTTGTAAAACGGAACAGGAGGAACAATCTTCGCATTTATGGCCTGCCTGAATCCCTTGAGAGTGATGATCCTGTAACTTTTTTCACCTCCTTTCTTCCGAAATTGCTCGACATGCCTCCTCATACCTCTCTTAGTATTCAGAGAGCTCACAGACTTGGTCCTCGCTCGTCTACTTCCACAAAGCCTCGTGGAGTCATTATTCTCTTCTTGAAGTTCACGGACTTACTTTCTGTCCTTTCTGCAGCACGAGCCAAACGTCAAGTGTCCTGGCTTGGTCAAAGAGTATTTATTTCCCAAGATGTCTCCAGTGTTACTGCATCTCGAAGAAAGGAATTCCTGAATCTTCGTGCTCCTTTGAGGTCTCTCGGTGCTAGATATGGCTTATTTCACCCTTGCACCTTTAAGGTTACTCATCAGAATCGTACTTGGACATACTTGGATCGTAATGAACTTAAGAACTTCATTCATATCCAATCTAACGGCAGCATGGATACGTCTACTCCTCCTACGAGCTAATTGATTCAGCATTTACAATTGTTTCTTGTTCTGTGTCTTCTTCTAGTTCTCCTGTTGGTGTTTCTTTTTACATTTAATATGTACTCCTTTGGGTATTATGTCTTACTTGTTTAGCTACTGTCTCTATTGTATTGTTCCCCTCTAATGTTGTTTTCTCCCTCTCATTTCCTCAGTTACGCCGGTGCAAGTTCGTGCCCCTTGTCCCCTTAGCTACATATTCCTATTCCTTGGCTTCCTATTTGTGTCCCGGTGCGGATGGATTCCTGTTCTTCGGGTGACCGGTCTTGTTGAGTGTCGCCATTGCCCCATCCATTCCTTTGTTTTCCCCTTCGGTACGTTCACTTCAGTCGTCCTTTTGGATATGTACTGTCTCTTCTCTTTCCTTATCTTTTTCTTCCTTGTTCTCTCCCCTTCTGTTCTTTCCCTTCACCATTTTTATTCTCCTGATGTTGCTTATGCTCCTTTTTTATCCACTTCCATTCTCCTTTCTTCTTACATTTGTTGCTTCTTTTTCTGCTTCCTTTTTGCTTACATCTCTTTCCCTTTCTTTTTTCTTTCCTTTTTTCATCAAGTCTATTTTATTCCCTTTGGCCTTTTATTCTTTATATTCTATCTTCTCTTCTTCCGAGGCACTTATTCTTCTGTTTCTCTCTCCCCTCTCACCTCTTTTTTTGGCACTTTTCTATTCACATATCTCTTGCGTTTTTTTACTGTACTTGCAATGTTCCTGTTTTTAGGGCTTTACTTACCATGTTTACCTTGTTTCACAATTCAGAGTTATATCTTGGAATGTTAAAGGTTTTAATAATCCCATTAAACGACAGAGGATACTTGCCCACCTATCTTCCTATACACCTGATATTGTTCTTTTACATAAGACTCACCTTAATGATGTAGAATCTCTTAAATTGAAGAGGAGTTGGGTGGGTAATGTGTTGTTTTCACCAACAGATAACAACACGCATTGGCATAGCCAATAGGTCTCGCTTTTTGGACCCTATAAGTATTTACTTATGCAGCAGAATATCCTTGGAGCAACAACACCAACTGTTGCATGGCTAAACACTTATAAGGCCCCAAATGTGAGACCTATTGGCTATGCCAATGCTTGTTGCTATGAGAATCTGATCACCCTACCTTGTGCCAAGTCCAGGCTATAGAAACATCACAAATAAATAAATACACATAGCTATGGAGAAATCAGATAACCCAAGAACCACAAAGAAGTTCATACAGGGGTCTCTGTGACAGTGACAAACCTCTGCACCTCCCAGGCTAGTGTTTTACGGTGCCACTGTGAAACAAGACCATGCAAACGTCACCCGATGTAAAATAAAACAGTTAAACAATGCTAATACCAGAAGCTAAGAGTTCTCAAGCTCGCAGAGAATGGTAAAACACATACCAGAGCAGAGCTAACGGAGTCTGCTCACTGGAAATGAAAAGGAGAGAAACACAGAGTAGCCATGATTAATGACAGCGGGCTAGAGGAGAGCTGGGACGAAGCCTCCACATTTATCATCCACCCCATCAGTCACCGCCCCTCCCATGGCCCTCTACGCTCAGGCACCAGTAAAAATACCTTGTGTGCTTCAGACTGAAATGCGGTTAATTAAATAATGGAGCATGGCGAGCGCTGCTTAACGCTGTTTGGAAGGTGGGAACGGTGTTCTTTGCAGGCAAGGCAAAAAATCCATGCGGGTGCTGTAAATAAATAAAGGCGCGTGGCGAGCACTTCCGGATGCTGTGTTGGAGGCGGGAGTGGTGTGCTTTTGAGGCAAGGCAAGAAAAAAGATCATCCCGGCCCTCTACTAAATAAATGCCACGTCGATAGATGATTTTTGTGAGGTTGGAGGGATATTCTTCGCATCAAACAAAGAAAAAAAAAAATCATACGGGCGCTGTTAATATATAAATAGATATAAACATTTCACTTGTGTGTTCTGGGAAGTAAACCCTTGTGACGGGCGGGTGAGAGGCCAGGGAGGGGGTGGAACAAATGGCTGAGTTTAGCGAGGTGGGAGGGAACGAAGCACACGGAAAACAAGTAGCGTGACACAAGAATACAAGAGCGGCCGGGAAACTGAAAGTACGATGGGGGCGGGAGAGCCTGGTGGGGGGGCGGGAATGCGGGCGAGGGGAAGAGAAGTGTGGCAGGCGCGCGGAGGGAAGCCGGATGGGGAGAGGGAGGAGAAATCCAAGTAAGGCTGTGTGCGGGGAGAGAGAGGGGAGGTGCTGGAGCTGGGGAACAGATGGCTGTGAAAGTTTATGGCCCAAAAGCGCGTGCCTGTGGCCACATGAACTCGAAGAAAACCGCACCAAAAAACCCTTGGTTTGACGAGTATTTTGAGCACTTGAATTCTCTCCATTTTCCATTCCTTTGGAATGGAATGGAAAAGGCGAGACCTAAAAAGAATGGGGTTGCCATTTTAGTGCATAAAAAACTTACATGTAAAGTTCTGCTTGAGGAGAAAGATTCGGAGGGTCGTTGGATTTTGGCCAAATTGCTGATTGATTCTATCCCTTGTCTGTCTTTAATGTTTATGGCCCTACCCAACCTGATTGTGTGTTTTGGTCGATCATTTCAAGTAAATGTACACAATACAAAGATGATTTTTTCCTATTGGGTGGAGATTGTAATCAAATTGTTGATCCCTTTCTAGATCGTAAGTCCACTGTTCGTTTTGTTCCACATAAGTCTCATAAGCAATTTTTGATCACTATATCCCAAGCTAATCTTTCAGACTCCTGGCGTCTCACGCATCCAGATACCCTTGACTATTCCTTTTTTTCACACCCTCATTCGTCCTTTTCTAGACTGGATTATATCTTTCTCTCACCATCTTATTCAGAATCTTCTCTCTTCTTCTATTGAGCCTATTGTAATTTCGGATCATGCCCCCATTATTACAGATATTGATCTCCTCCCCCCTCGCCCCAATTCCTCTCGTTGGCGTTTTAACTCCTCGCTTCTTACTGATCATGACTTTTCTTCTTCTTTCCGTTCTTTCATCAATGACTTCTTCCTTACCAACTCTCCCCCTGATATTTCCCCACATACTCTTTGGGACTCTTTCAAAGCGACGGCACGGGGTTTTATTATCGATTTTGTTTCCCGGAAGAAGAAAAAATGTCTTCAAAAGCGGAAAGCCTCTCTCGCCCATATTAAGGAATTGGAACATCAGTTCTATACCTCCTCGGCTAAGTGTATATCACCAGATCTCCTACGCGCCAAAATTTCTTTCAACAAGTTATCCACGGACAATGCCTCCTCTATTCTTCTTCGGAGTAGTGCTCGATATTACGGCGGTCGTAATAAGTCTGGCAAACTTTTGGCTAATTATCTTAAGTCTCGTAAGGAGCGTACTTGTATTGAATCTATTTTTTCCCCAGATAACTCTCTTCTTCATGACACTGATAAAATTCTTGAACAATTCCAACTTTTTTATAAGAACCTCTATACCCCAGAATCTCCTCCTTCTCCCTCTATGCTACACTCTTACTTTGAGAAACTCCCTAAGACCTCTACCCCAGATCTTAATTTCGCCTCCCTGGACCTCGATCTTACTCTTCAGGAGCTTTCTGTAGCGCTTTCCTCCCTTACGAAAGGTAAAACTCCTGGTCCAGATGGGTTCCCAGTGGAATTCTATTTACATTTCTCTGATCTCCTTCTCCCCAGACTATTAACACTCTTTCAGTCCTTTGCTTCTTTAGGTTCGGCTGCGGGTACTTTTCAAGATGCTACCATCTGTTTGATCCCTAAAGAAGGTAGAGATCCAAAATTTTGCAAAAATTACCGCCCTATCTCGTTAGTTAACGTCGACTATAAACTTTTTGCCAAGCTACTCGCTTTACGACTTGACTCCTTTATGCCGCATCTAGTTGGCAAAGAACAATGCGGGTTTATCAAGGGTAGGCACACTTCAGATAATTCTCGTCTTTTCCTTAATGTCTTGAATAAAGCCCCCTCTTTATCATTTCCTTTAGCCGCCATCTCAGTCGACGCTGAAAAAGCTTTTGACCGGGTGGATTGGTCTTTCTTATTTGCTTCTCTTAATTGGCATGGCTTCGGTCCTAAGTTCATATCGCTCATATATTTATTATATTCTTCTCCCAAAGCTTCTGTTCTGGTTAATGGTCATCTCTCTTCCTCTTTTAGCCTGTGATGTATTCCTATAGGTTCTGTATCGATCCCCCTATTCCTGACCCTATTCTGGTTAACAAACTAAAAAGTTAACTAGCAGCCATCCCATGAGGCAGAAAACCCCCATGATGCAGGAACCGTTATCTGATAAAGCCACACTACGGCACAGGAACGTGTTATCTGATTAGGTCATAACGCTTGCCATCTAATTAGACAAGCGATATTCCTCCAGCCCCTGATAAGGCATACGGAGTTCTCAAAACAAATCAAACCTATGACAGACCTGGGAAAAACCCTGCGGCCATTGTTTTGATTTCACCGAGAACTTCAGCAAAAGAATGTGCTAACGACCTGGTCGTATGACATCCTTATTGACGTATCTATGTCCATCCTTACGTCAATCTCGGCACCTTAAAGGTATAAATATTACCGATATTGCCCTATGCAAACACACGCGGTGGTGACGAGAACGGAGCAGCCAGACTTGCCGAAGCCCAGAGCAGAGCAGACCCCGCTGGCGCAGCCCCGCCTTCTTGACGCGCTGAGAACGAGAAGCTGCCTATTTCTCCTGCCGAGAAATCCAGCTCCGGCGCTTCCGGGTAGCCCTCGCAGGCAGCCTGGAATATCGAGACCAGAGACGAGAGATACCATCCCTCATCCATCCTAGATTCCAGGTACAGAACTGAATAACCCCTCGCAGAGAATTCTTTAGTCAGTCACTTGGCAAAACAAACTTAACTTAAACTGTAACTTTCAGCCCTCTGCTGCAACTACGACATATGAAAAGCAAAAAGATTTACACCTGAATCTACTCTCATCGACTCTGAAGTAGAAATTCTACAAATCATAAGAAAAAGTCGGCTTGATAGTGCACCAGGATCGAATGGTGTGCCACAGGAAATCTACAAACAAGATCCCAATTATTAGGCAAGCAAGATTTGTAGTCTGTTCCAGATGATCGGCACCACCAGGCGTATTCCAGAAAGCTGAGAGGCGACATTATTAATCCGATATATAAAGGCAGGGAGCGCACAGGGCCTGCAAACTATCGCCTGATCGCGTTGATAGATGCGGAGGCCAAATATTATGCATCTCTGATCTTAACCACTTTGATAAAATGGTCCGATGAGAATAAAAAAATTCCTATAAATCAGTCTGGCTTTCGATGTGGCACGGGCACAATTGCAAATATACTAGCAATAGGTCTCATTGCCGATAAAAGTCTACGACAGCGACAGGCACTCCATCTATGCTTTGTGGACTTTAAGGCGGCCTTTGACCATGTTAGCTGACACACATTATGGGCCAAATTGAAGCACCAGGGTCTACCAGACACAATTTTAAATCCAATCATGGATCTCTATACCAACACCTGGATGCAGGTTAAGATCGCCGATGGCCAGCGGCTCACAAGGAAGATCTACAACAAAAAAGGGCTAAAACAAGGCTGTGTTTTGGCCCTGCATCTGTTTAATTTATTCATGGCCGATCTAACACCAAGGTTAGACGGGGTCAATTCACACCCGCCACTGTTGGGTATACTGCCTCTAACACATCTGTCCTACGCAGATGACGTTGTACTTCTAAGCCAGACGAGAATCGGACTACAACGATCAATCCATGAGTTAGCTGATTTTGCTAAAACAAATCTGATGGAAATAAATATAAAAAAATCAAAGGTCATGATTATAACACACTGTCGGTCCAAACAGACAAAATTCACAATTGACAACACTAAGTTGGAAGTAGTTGATAGCTACAAATATTTGGGGATATACGTGGACCGAAGGTTTTCATTTGTCACGCATTATGAAACAATCCAAAAAAAAGAGGGAACCGCTTTACTGTTTGCGTTCTGCATCATACTAAAACAGTTAAAAGGCCCATCGTTCACGCCACTTCTCGCAGTTATCAAAGCAAAACTACTTCCAACTATTGCATATAGAAGTGTGGTCCATCACGGAAACAGTGTACCAATTCTAGACAAAATACAAACACGGGTCTACAAAAGAGTATTGTGTTTGCCATGTGATGCCTCACCAGCTCATGTACGCCTAGATTTCGGACTACAACAACAACCACTCCATAAAAGGTACGAGACAATCAAATTTTGGTACAAAACATGGCTTAATCGTGACCTAGAAATCAACTCGTGCCTCTGGGAAGCCCTGCAAAATGATCCAAAATCACATTACCCAAAGTGCCTAAATGCTTCATTGAAAATAACCAAGATGGCAGACCTCTGGCAACGGAAACTACCCTGGACATCATTCCAGTTGATTATGAAAACAGTGGCAAAATCGCAGTAACTAATCGAAGACAAAGCCATTTTAAGTCGACGTGCGCACGCATGGATGGTCTTACAATCCTCTACGAGGTCTGGGCCAGCGGCATATCTGGGCCTTACTTTTCCGTCTCATCTGAAAACCAAGGGGTCCATTAGGATGGCGGGCGGACTTTGTCCGCCCGCCACCCTAACGGAGATCAGGACCGTCCGCCTAAAGGGCGGGAGTCCCGACATTGGCATTAGGATGCGCCCCCCACAGTGGCGGGCGCATTCCTCAAGTTAACATTGTGGCGGGCGGTGCTCACTGCACCGCCCACCACAATGTCAAAAACAAATGCACGCATTTGCATAATCGAAGCAACAGGCACCGTGCGGTGCCTGCCGCTGCGATTATGCAAATGCAGGGGGGTACCACAGGTACCCCCCCGTGTGCCACCCCCCTTTGGCTGTCACTCTGGGGGCCCACAGGGGGCCCCGCATCAATCACTACCTGCCTTTCCGTGGCGGCATTGCCACCGCGGAAAGGCCCCTTATTTCAGCCATCGTAATATGGCTGGCGGTGTCCATTGGACACCGCCACCATATTATTCCATCACCGCCGCGGTCGCAAGGCGACCACAGCGGTAAAGCGGCGGACGGTCTTTCTGTCTGCCGCTGTCCCCCCGCCATCCTAATATGGCGGGGGGGGGGGTTCCAGGCATTGGTGTCGGGCGGATTGCCTCCGCCAGTCCGGCGGTGGCCACCGCCAGCTTGGCGGAAGCAATCCGCCCGACATCATAATGGGCCCCCAAGTATTTGGAGCTGTATATGGGGAAATTGCCGTCTAATGCTGTTCAACCGATTTGGAGGACCCCGGCTGAAAAGATTGTAACCTATGCGTAGCATCAGTACAGGACTTAATACATTTCATATGCATCTGCCCGGTGTTAGGGTGCTACCGCCAGGATTTGCTCAGGAGGAAGTTTAATGAAAGAGGTATCCGCACCTGTAGGTCAGCAATACTAAAAATCCTGGACTCAAAGGACCCACAATTAATCTGTCAATTAATTAAAATTTTAACCTATTTTGAGAATCTAACAAAAGAATAATATAGGCTATAACCATAACTCAGCAATTCTTGCTGATTTTTCTTCATTAAAAAGGCGTATATTTTGTAAATTGAAACCAAATTTTAAAATGTGGTATTAATTGTTTATATCTATTTTATAATAGCACGTGAAAGTAATATATTTTATGCTTTGGAATATTGTAATGGTTTTAATTAACTACACAATAAATAATTTTCTTCTTCTTCTTCACTCACTGCCATGCACCAAACTCATTCTCAATCACCATTAGTCTCCTGCTTTTCCTCCCCATCCTTTCCTAAGTCATCACAGGTTTGGGTCAGCGAGGCTTGCTGATCCCACCCCACCCCGAACTGTGACAAGCTAGGAGAAAGGGAGGTGAAAGGCTGGTTTTTACGGATCCCCGGGAAGTGCACAGCTGAAGCCTCAAGGACCTAGGACTACCTTTACCAGTTACTCTGCATTTAATCAGAAATGGCGAAGTCAGGACAATCTGTTTGGTCAGTGGGTGGTACAGGTGTCTTCATGAGCATTCTCCAGCCATCAGATTTTAAATGAATCAGACTGCTGCTTTGCCTGTAAGTTACAGTAAGGATTTGCATTTTCATTGTACTAGTGAATGCTGTTTTATTATTCACTATGAGTGCAATAGACAAAATGTGCAGACAGAATGGGAGGTTAGAGCCCTGAAGCGTGGCTGCTGCTTTGTCCAAATTCTGTTTAAATTCCTTACAATTTTCAACATCCAGATCGAAACTGTTAATCTGACATGAGTGTAAGAATGAATCTGCTCACACAGATTTACAACAATGAGCTTCTAAAAGACCATCATTCTGATTCACCCATATATTCGGCACCACTTCTGGTGTCAAAAGGCGAGCACCAGACGTTTATTAAACTGTGAACTTACATAAAAAACAGAAGGCATTTCAATACTTGCAAACAGATATCTTTAAAAGTACTTTTCCTCAGCGAAGGAATTCACTGTTCCTTTGCCTGATGCTACTTTTTAGATGGGTTCAATTTAAGAGCTTGCACTGTGAATTCTCTACCTTTTGGTTAAGCTTGCTGCCTTTTGGCTAGGTTCACGCAGAACACACCTCACATACCGACATACTTACAACTTTTGGTACTGCAAACCTTTTTTGTAAAATACGTCAACTGTTCCCACATGCCCGTTTTGTTTTTTTTGTATTTTTTCTATTCCGACATAAGCAAGAACCTTTCTATTTTTAAACAAATGCGGAAAGTAGACGTGTTATGTCATCCCTCTTCAGCCACGACATTGTTTGGATCAACCCTATTCAACAGGTCTTGCTGGTGGTTGTGAGAGAGCGCAAACTGACCTAAATGTATGAGTGCATCACACTTACCCGTAGTAAGCACAAATCATGAGGAGAAATGCCATGAGTGCTAGTAGTATCTGCAATTATATTCTGAATGTATAGCTAATGTAGAGATTTAAGTAGAAGTGGAACTAATACAGAAATGTGTGACACTATATGATTTTATTAGATGTGATTATTCCTGAATCCATGTCGTGTAGCTGCTAAAATGTAAGATGGCATGTGGTTAAACGCAGAATGTGGTAGGCCTCAGGGCCAGAGCTAGAAGGTGTTTCTTTTCACGACATAGATTGAACTAATGTTTTGGTCATTGCATTAATGGGCCATGATTTATAGATGTGTTTACTGAATAATAGAATAAGAGTATTAACATGCTTTAATTAATGAAGAAGTTGAATGCTATAATTATTATGAGAAATGCTGTAGGCCTGAAATGTTTTAACATTGATTTACACGTACATGTCTGGGCCGAGAAATGTTGCGAACCTTTTTGGAAGTCTATGAGAGTTGGGTTCTTGGCTGCAGATGTCTGTCTGCAAGAGAGAAGGGAGGATCCGATTATAAATAATATGAATAGAGGTCTGTTCAGTAGACGGCCCAGACATGGAGGAGGGTTCTGGAATGTTTAAGGGGTATCAGCGGGCCGGAGAAGAGTCTGAGAAGCAAGGTCAACTCCAACGTATGAGGCCCAATACAAAGCAGCATGGAAAAAGCCAGAAGCTACACCACGTGAGGGGCGTCTCACGAGGGGCGTCTCAAATGTTGTTGACTGTTTTGTATTAGGGACAGCACCCCTGGGTGGAGTTAGAGCAGATGCCTGAGGACCCTTTAGAGAGCGGATGGGTAGGCAGAGAGGGGTCATGACTGGAGAACTATAGGTTTTCACCAAGAGACTAAGAGTGAGTGACTTCCCTTGGGGGTCATTCACTGCTGACACTTTTGTTAGGTTGAGACTTGGTTAAGTAGGGATACCATCTAGAGCAGGGTAGGGACAGCCTAACCTGTGTGTTTTCCTCCAACTTAAATGAAGGAGAGATCTCAATATGCGTCAATGCTGATAGCTTTATTATTCTTAGAACTTGTGCTGGTAATTTCCGTTGCTCGTCTGAGGGCTTTCAGAGAGCACATGTATGTAGTTGGACCTGTGTATCTCGTGAATCTCATTCTGAGATGTCTGTATTTGCAGCTTATCCTATCCTTACAATAAACTTTTGAAAGCTAGAAGTTGTTTGTGATCTTTTGGAGCGGAGTCCTTTATTGGGTGAACTAACTTGGTAAGAGAGGCACTTTCTTCCTTCAATGACAGGCAACAAAGGTTCAGTCGACCAGATCGAGGTTTAGATCAATAGTGATAAGGTATCGATCAAAATCTCGCCCTTCCAGTTGGTAGCTATAGAGGATGGTTGCCTTCTTGAGGACGGTGACCTAGGCCAGGTTAGCTTACCCCAAGGCCCCTAGAGATCGATGATCGGAAGAATCGCCCGCCGAAGAAGATCCGGATGACGTGAGACAGAAAAAGCAGCAGTATCGGTCGAGAGTGAGTATAAAGGGTCATGCGTGTTAGATTGCGGTGTTTTTGTATTGTATCTATGTTGTAATGTCTGGCGGAGTTGAATGTCTGTAGAGTGACTGTGGAACAGGTTGTGAGCGCGCGCAACCGGTGGAAATCTTAAGTTCAAGGAGAGCTTAAGTGGTTCGGGTGTATCGGACACCCAGAGTAATTGTCAAATAGTGTGAAGGGGGTCATGAGGTACCATTGATCACCCGAAAGACCGAGATAGGGGGAACGTAAGAGTGAGTGCGTGAGTAACGGACGCTGGTCGGAGGTTACTGTGTGTGTAAGCAACCTATCAGAGAGACGATAGACATTTCGTCAGTTGTGTTGACAATTACATATAGACTGTGGACGTACAGTCGAGGGAAGTGACCGCTTGGTCGGAAGTAGTCATTTTTCGGTGTATGAATGGGACGCATGCATGACCGGGAGACGAGTTGAGAAAGGAGGGGTGCTGCTGCGAAGCGGAGAAAAGTGACGTCAGGAAGTGTCGCGCAGTGATTGGCTGACCGGAGAAAGACCGTGCTGTGATAGGCCAGCTAGCAAAGACGTCAGAAAGTGGCGAGCTGGGATTGGCCGACCGGAGAAAGACCGCGCTGCGATAGGCCAAGTTAGCAAAGCCGCGACAGGATTGGTGGATTGTCATCAGGAAGTAAACAGAGTAGCGAGGCTGGATATTGTGCGCATAATTATGAAGTGTTTTAAATGGCTGAGAGCGGCGTTTAAAAAAGAGAAGCGGGGATCGGATGAAGGGGAAGAAGCCCCGCCGGAGGGTACGCCGGCTCGTTACATGGCAGTGAATGTTGGGCTGCATACGATCCTTTGGATATCAGAGTGGAGTAAGATTACGGAAGGAAATGAGGAACTGACGTTCCCGAAGTACGGGACGTTCAGATTAGAGGTGTTACATCGATTAAAATCAGTCATGACCTCAATGAGACCCTTGCCTAGACCGACCCAGTTTGAAGCCCTTGATGCATGGATTAGGGCAGCGCATGAAAAAAATATGAACAGACGACAGGAAAGGGTGAAACGATCGGTAAGGGCAGTGCAGGATGCCAGGTGGGATGCGGATGCTAAAAGATGGAGAGTGCATAACATGGAAGTAAATAAACTGTACCCAGTGTTAGAGGTGCCCGGAAATAAAAGCCCCCTAGAAGAAGATGATGAGAGCGAAACAGAGGACAGCCTGATAAACAGATTATTGACAGACAGGCCACCCCCGTATAATAGAGCAGGGGGAGAGGTCGAGCATAGTGAAAGAGAAAAGGGGGGCAATGCAGGGGAGCATGGACCGCTTCCCAGTTCAGAGTGGGATCCTGAGGCAAAGAAAGAGCTGTCCCAGCCTAGTCAGGTGCAACAGGTAGTCGGGAGGTTTGTGGTACAAAGAGCGCCGGAAACGGAGTGCGCCACATCCTACGGATTACCAGCTGCACTGCAGGTACCTGTTACCATAGGTCCTATAGTATCGATATATGACCCAGAGAGAGCAAGAGGGGAAGAACGGGTACGGAAGGACGGAGAAAGAGCAGAGACGGCAAGGAGGAACGATACGATCAATTCCCCAAGTCAGATGCCGATACCCAGAGAGTGGAGCACCCCGATGCACACAGCAGGGGATCCAGGAGGGGATCCTGGGGGCCCTAGATGGCCAGTGGATCTGAGGGGATCTGGACGAAAATCCTTTCAAGAGCTAAATGAGTACATGAAGAAGTGGGATGAGGCAGTGGAGGCTCACAAGAGCATCATAGCTGCAGAAGCTGAAAGGGAAAGTCAGGACAGCAGAGCTCGGACTCACTGCGGGGCTGGGGAAAGCAGCCCGGAGTGGGACTGGAGAGAGAGAGATAGTAGGGGAGTCACCCATTGGGCCCGGAGTGGAGATAGAACGGACCTGGAAAACGGGGGCCCCGGGAGTGGAGGGGTGGCGCGCCCAATACTCAGTGAAGGGGAGAGGAGAACGCAAGAGTACAGAAACAGCTTTAAGTGTACCCACTGTGTGCCCGGCACCAGAGAACTGAATGGGAGTTGTGAGAGGTCGCACCATAATCCCTGTGATGACGGAAACGAGCGCAGCCCAGGGAATATGGGGAACCAGGAAGGATCGTATCGGATACTGAGTGATACTAGGCAAAGGGAGAGTAGCGATCAGAGGGAAAATAACAGAGAGGCGTACGGTGAAAGGAGAGAAGCAGGAGAGAGTGGGGGTAACAGGCCCGTGTTCCATCACCTTCCAAGATCGGATGGCCGAGCATGGGACCTGGAGAGATGGGAGCAAGGAAGAGCACTCATTAACTCTCCCGAGCCCAAACGTAGAGCTCGGAGTTGGGATGGTAGGGAGACCAGTGAGCCCCCTTCGAAAGACATATTGCGAGCTGAGATAAAAGCTAAGAGACTCGATGTCGCCAGCTTAAGGTCAGACCTGGATGACATGGTAGATGGTACCCTGCCTTTAGAAAGAATGGAAATGTATGAGCAAGATGAAATACTGTATATGGCAAAGGACATCACTCGAAAAGCGAGAGCAATCCATGAGAAGTTAGTCGAACTAGCAGGCAAATATATGGTGGACCTGTCAAGAACCAAAGCATTACAGGGTAACCACAGGCTACATTATACAGATCGAGACCTAGATGAGAGGAGAACGATCGGGCTGAAAACGCACATAAGGGAACTGATCACTGGAATAAGGACATGGAGGGCACTAGATAAGTGGGAAGAGAGGTGGTCCAAGAAAGGGACCGTCAGGAGAAGCACGCTTGGTACGACACCAGGAAGGCTGCAGGGAATAGAAGCATACCCTTTGCGTGAGGTCGCAAATGGGAATTATGTACATGTCCCTTGGAGTAGGGGAGATTTAGCTGCTTTTACCACCTCCTTCCCCAAATTGCGGGAAAGCCCAGTGGAGTGGTACAAGCAAGTTGAGAGATTTGTAAAAATCTCAAAGGTCCTATGGATAGATCTGAACACGCTGTTTGACATTGTAGTACCAGGAGATCTGTGGACAGCATGCAAGGTTAGCGCTGAGTGGCCCACAACGGAGCCGGAGAGAGATGCTAAGACTAATGGGCCGTCCGAGATTGTGATGGCAAAATTCGAGAGAGTGATGACTTGGCTGAAAGAGAAAGTGCCAATGCAAGACATAGATTGGGTCAAAATAGACCGAACCAGACAGGAACCCAAAGAGACAGTCCACGAATATTATGAGAGATTGCTGAAGGCGTTTAAACAGTATAGCGGATTGGATGTAATGGATCCAAAAGACATAGGGCAATTTGTGTCCAAGTTCGTCCTGGGACTGAGACCGGATATTAGTTTAATGATTCAGCAACACTTGATTTGTTGGCAAAATAGACCCCTAGACGAAATACTGAGATATGCTAGGTACTGCTGTGATGAGATAGACTCCAAGGCTAAGAAACTAAAAGAAAAATTGATGGTGGTACAGATGCAGGCAGCAGGGAAGGGGGGACAGCAGCAACAGCAGCAAGGAACAGGTACAGGAGGAAAGAAGCAGTACAGTCAGAACAAGGGCAATGAGGAGAGTTCCACCTTTAGACCCAGAATAGACATAGCTGCCTTGAAGAAAACGACTAGGTGCCACCAGTGTAACGAGGTGGGGCATTGGAAACGCGAGTGTCCCTACAATGTAGAGATAGGAGAACAAGAGGAAGAGGAGGAAGAGGTCCAGAGCGCGCCTACGAGAGGGGTGACGCCATACCAGGGAAAGGTGCTAAAAGGGGGGGGGGCTCCTCCCCGAGCCCAGTTCCCGCAACCTCCCCGAGTAGGGAATATGGGTAAGACCTATAGACAGATGCCCCTGTTTGTAGAAGGAGAAGAGTGCTATTATGTGGACCCATTAACCGGACAGAGAGTGGAAAGAGAAGACTGCACCCTCGGGGCAGCCTTGGAGGTGGACCAGAGGGGACCCTATGTCGAAGCAGAAGTAGCAGGGTGCCCCACAACATTTCTGGTGGACACAGGAGCCACTAGGTCCACGATCAGATCAGCTGCAGTTCCAGACCTGCCCATGTCTGGAGAGACCATACAAGTGGTGGGGGTCGCAAACAGGAGAATAACCAGCCAATTGACAGAACCGGTACAGGTGAAAATAGGGAAGTACAGCGATGAGCACCAGTTTGTGGTTTGCGATTCAAGTCCTGTGTGTCTGCTAGGCAGAGACCTGTTGTGTAAATTGAATTGTACAATATACTGTACACCTCAGGGAGTGGAGGTATTGACCAATGATGATGACGCAGACTTCAAAGTTGCAAACTCAAGAATATGCGTGGAGCTGTACCCTACTTTAACAGTAGATGAGCTCCCCTGGGACTTGAGAGAGACAGTGGCACCAGAAGTATGGGACTTCACTGGGGAAGAGATTGGATTGGTCAAAGGGGTGGACCCAGTGAAAATTGTAGTGAAACCGCATGCTGAGTTCCCAAGAACACCCCAATATAAATTGACTCCAGAAACGATTGCAGGCATAAAGCCCGTGATCGAGTCCATGATTAAACAGGGAATACTGAAAGAAATCGTGGGTAGTCCATGCAACTCCCCGATTATGGGTCTGCAGAAACCAAATGGGAAATTCCGGATAGTACAGGACCTTCGAAAGATTAATAACATAGTCGTTTCGTGTTGTCCAGTGGTACCGAATCCATCAGTGATACTGTTTCAGATTCCATTCCAAGCTGAGTGGTTCACTGTGATTGATCTTTGTCAGGCTTTCTTTTCGATCCCTCTGGACGAAGAAAGCCATTTTCTTTTCGCATTTAAGCTGGAAGGTCGCGTCCTAACATGGTGTCGTATTCCTCAGGGGTATACAGAGAGCCCATCGATCTTTAACCAGCTTTTGAAGAAAAATCTTGAAAGTCTAGTGCTGCCCCAGAAGTCAGTTCTGGTCCAGTACATAGACGACCTCCTCGTGGCGTCAGAAACAGAAGAAGCTTGCAGGGAGGACTCCATTGCTTTGTTAAATCACCTAGCTGCCAATGGGCACAAGGTGTCCCCGGGAAAGTTGCAGTACTGCCTGACAGAAGTGCAGTACTTGGGACACAGAATAGAGAAAGGCAAACGAAAGGTGTCACCAGACAGGATAGAGGCGATCATGAAAATGAATGCGCCTAAGACACAGAGAGAGGTCAGGATGTTCTTAGGGATGGTGGGTTATTGCCAACAGTGGATCGCGAACTTTTCACTGAAAGCAAAGCCCTTGCAAAAACTGACGCATAAGGAGGTGAGCGATCCGGTACCATGGGACAAAGACTGTTTGATGGCATTCCTACAGCTGCGAGAGGACCTGTGTCGTGCTCCGGCATTGGGAATGCCTGATTACAATAAACCATTTTTGCTTTACTGTTGTGAGAGAGAAGGTTGCGCGTTGTCTGTGTTAGTCCAAATCCATGGGAATGCCCGTAGGCCAGTTGCTTATTTCTCGGCTACTTTAGACCCAGTAGCCGCAGCGTTGCCCGGATGTCTCAAATCCGTTGCTGCAACGGGTGTCAGCATTGAGAGATGTGAAAATATCGTCATGGGGCACCCGTTAGAGGTGTGCGTGCCCCATTCTGTTGAACTGTTGATGACCAGGACCAAAACACAGCATCTGACCAACAGCAGGCTCACGCGCTATGAGCAAGTTATTCTTGCTGCAGAGAATGTGACCCTCAGGAGATGCTCTGTTTTGAACCCTGCCACCTTGATGCCACTCCCAAATGATATCGAGGATGATGATGAATGTACAGACCATGACTGCCTCGATGTGACTGAACTATGCACCAAACCCAGACCCGACATCGTAGATGAGCCACTGACCGACCCAGACGAAATTTTCTTTGTCGATGGCTCATGTGTAAGAGACGAAGTTGGGCAGTTGAGAGCAGCTTACGCTGTTTGTACAATTACTGGAGTTGTAGAAGCTGGATGCCTGGAAGGAGTACACTCCGCTCAGGTAGCCGAGATTATTGCCTTGACACGTGCTTGCTTGGCAAGCAATCAAATTCGAGTCACCATATACACCGACAGCCAATATGGTTATGGGGTGGTTCATGATTACGGGCAGTTATGGTCTCAAAGAGGGTTCATGACCTCTTCAGGCTCTCCCATTCGCAATGGAGAGTTTGTGCGCCTGTTGTTAGAGGCGTTGCAATGTCCAGCAGGTATCGCAGTTGTAAAGTGCACCGCACATACCAGAAATGAGGACTTCGTCTCGAAAGGCAATAGATATGCCGACGAAGTCGCGCGGTATTGCGCGGAACAAGGGTACTCTTTCACAGAGGTGGAAGTGGGTGGAATAAATGTAAGGACTGAATTAGCCATGATATTGGAAACTGTTGATACTTGGGACGAACTGGCAAACATGCAAGAAAATGCTCCTGATTTTGAAAAAGAAACATGGGAAAAGGCAGGATGTGTAGTGGGTGAGTCCCATTTTTGGGTCTCAGCAGATGGCAGAGCAGTGTTGCCCAATGAGATGGTGAGCCCAATGGCCAGACACATACATGGTCCCGTACACCTAGGGAGAGACGCTATGCTGAGAGTGTTTAGACAGACTTGGTACAATCCTAAGTTTAGAATAGCAGCAGAAGCAGTGTGCCAGCGTTGTGTGACCTGTCAGCAGCTGAACGTAGGGAAAAGAACACCAGTTGCACTAAGCCACATAGGAAGGTCTGGAGGTCCATTCAATCGAATGCAGATAGATTTCATTGAAATGCCGAGGTGCAACCGCCTCCGCTATGTCCTGGTGGTTGTTTGTGTATTCTCCAGATGGGTTGAGGCATACCCTACACGTAGGTGCGACACCCTCACAGTGGCCAAGTTACTGCTTAGGGAACTCATTCCGCGCTTCGGGGTGCCGGCCTCTTTGGAATCAGATAGGGGAACGCATTTCAACAGCGAGCTTGTGAAGATGATTTGTGCGGCTCTGAACATAGATCAGAAATTGCATTGCAGTTACCGACCAGAAGCCTCAGGAATTGTGGAGCAGATCAATGGCACGATCAAAGCCAGAATTGCAAAAGTGTGTTCCTCAACGACCCTGAGTTGGCCTGACGCCCTGCCATTGGTCCTCATGAGCCTTCGTAGTACCCCAGACAGAAGAACGGGGTTGTCACCACATGAGGTGTTAATGGGGAGAGCAATGAGGCTGCCATCTGTCCCAACTACTGCACTGTTAAATATCACAGATGATATGATCCTGGACTATTGTAAGGGGCTGTCTGACGCCATTCATTCTGTGTCCCTTCAGGTGCAGGCTGCCGAAGTTCCATCGTGCCAGGGCCCGTGCCATGACCTGTACCCTGGGGACTGGGTCCTGGTGAAAAAACATGTGAGAAGAAGCTGCTTGGATGTTCGTTGGCGTGGGCCCTTCCAGATCATCCTGATCGCGAATACGGCTGTGAAGGTGGGAGGCCTGCCCAATTGGATCCACGCGTCACATACGCGAAGGGTTCCAGCACCTCGGGAAGAAACAGCTCCTCTCTCGGATAGACGTCCAGCAGAGGACCGAGAAGCCATAGAGGGGGCTAGCCAAGCTGTAGAGGTGCCAGCGGAAGCAGGGAACGAGTCTGACCAAGCTGAGGACGGTCAGTACAACAGCGAAACAGACGACGCTACAGAAGGAGAAAGTAGCTGGGAGTACGAGTCAGACACTGACAGGTCTGACAGAGAGCGAGAACAGACAAGAAGGAGACGGAGTAGAAGGGCACGTGGAGAAGCTAATTGGCCGCAAAGAAGGAGCTCTAGCCTGAGGTCAACTCCAGAGATAACCCTTCCTCCGATATCAGAAGACTCAGACCCGGAAGAAGGTGCTCAGGGCGCTGAAGCACCGGACCGAAGAAGGTCAAGAAGAGTGCGTGTGCCTAGCAGAAGATACTCCACACCTGAGTGGACATATCTGGCGACAAATGTCTTTGAAACAGGAGACAGGGAGGATTCGAGCGGTGGTGGTGTCCAGTTCTGAGCCCATCGTCACCGTGGAAATACGACTGTTGGTACCCGGAGTCGAACAAGAAGGGTCACTAACATTCATGCTCCCCAGACCTCCCCGCCTCAGCAAGTTAAAACACATGTTTCTTTCAGAATTGCAATTCCCCGACTTTGGTACAACGATAACAGCCCATGAAGAGCACAATCTTCGTTTGGAAATATTGAACTTTGCTATCGAAGCTGCAGGCACAAACTTGATAGTAGATGCTTAAAGGACTTTGTAAATAAAGCGAGCAGAAAAAAAAAAAAAGAAGATTACCTAGCGCCCAGGAAGCAGAGAATATTAGGGAACTTCCCTTGAGTTGATGGAGAAGGGCTAGGGTTGTCTTTATTGAACTGTTAAAGGACTTTTGCGAAGAAGGTTGTCAGCTTCCAGTTGTGTGGATTCTAAAGACAAAAGGAGTAAAAAGAGACTGTAAAGGAACGTGAAGAAAGGAACTTTGTGCCAAGATAAGAGAGAGCTATATTGTCTGACGAAATGGAAGCCGGCACCCAGAACCGCAGAGCTAAATGTATAATAGGTACACTAATAGTAGGAGTGATAATATTAATAGCTTTAGTGGTAACAATTTCTTATGTAAAGGGACATGAGGAAGAGGCGAAGGTAACTGATGTGAAATCTGTAGAAACGCTTACACCCACTGTTGCTGGTGAGAAAAGGGAAAACACTCAAGAGAAAGCGTTATTAGCTGCAGAAGCCCGCAGGTTACACGTAGATGAGTCCCAAGGAGACTTTAGGTCAAATGCTTATGCTAAACTCTTATATGAATACGTGGATGCCATGGAGGTTAAGGACTGTTACGTCTGCATGCAGTTGCCGGCGTCTGTAGATGAAGGCATTAGATATCATCACCTCCCGCTGACATATGGCATTACATGTAGCTTATTGCTTAGTATATTTTATGAGAGAGATAGTTTTGAATACTATTTCTCCAACTATGATTCAGTGTTGCCAGAAGTCCCAAATTATAAGCAGATGAACAAATGGGACTACTGGAAGAGTGAAGACAGACTGGCCAAGTTCTTCATTCCTTGGATTACCTTAGATACTTCACATGCCCGTAGAAATAACCTGACATGCAAAGTGTCAGAAGTCGAGAAGAAGTTCATAGGGCAGGTGGATGATCGTTACAGGAGACAAAAGATTTTGAAAAAATCAGGACAATGGAAAACAGATTGGACCGAGGAAGAGAAGGCACACAAGAGAAAGGGTAGTAGTGGTCCAATAGCTTTAGATAAGACGCAGAAAGGAAAGCTATGTCTTCACCGAGCCAAAACGTATTACGAAAATGTATACGTGGGAGAAGTCAGCTGTGAACATGCTTTCAATATAGAGTACTATACTAAAGATTTCCTGAAGGGAATGCAAGTGATTCCAAATGTGTATTTTGTATGTGGAAGAAATGCCTACGTGAGACTACCTGACAACTGGTATGGATCATGTTACCTAGCAATTGTCTTCCCCAAAATATATCATGCACAAGACTTAGAGATCATCGAGGGCAAGACATCATCGAGGGGAAGGAGAGATATAGGAGATGCAGAAATGGTTGGAGATGTCTTTGGAGCTATGTTCCCTCTTTTGGGACTAATCCTTAATGATGTTAAAATTAGACGACTGGCAACAGTCGTCGACAGGTTGTCTGCCAGCACTGCTCAGTCCTTAATGCTGGTAGAGGGAGAGATGCAATCGATAAGGGCTATGGTTCTTCAGAACCGTCTTGCGTTAGACGTCCTACTAGCAAAAGAGGGCGGAGTCTGTAAGGCTTTGAAGGTCCAGGAATGTTGTACCTACATTCCAGACAATTCAAAGCCCCTTGAGAAAGTTATTAGGAACATAACTGATATTCACAAGGAGATCGAAGACTTGAGTAGAGAAAATGTCTGGGAAAAGGTGGGCCACGGAATGAGTGAAGTTGGAGGGTGGATCTCCACCTTAGGCAAAAGCTTTGTGTGGTATATACTAAAACCTATCATCATAATATTGATCTGTGGGATCATATTGTGGGGATTGGTGAGGGTATTCAAATGGTACAGAGCAAGAAGGTCAGAAAGGGCCCAAAGAGAGCAGCTGCAGAGATTGGCTGCCATACAAGATAATCAGTACAGGAGTCTGAGGGCTCTGGAAGCGCAGAGACAAGTTATGCTAGCAATAACTGCAGTTTAAATGTTAGTGATGACCCCGAGAGGTCATCAAAGGGGGGAACTGAGAGAGCGCAAACTGACCTAAATGTATGAGTGCATCACACTTACCCGTAGTAAGCACAAATCATGAGGAGAAATGCCATGAGTGCTAGTAGTATCTGCAATTATATTCTGAATGTATAGCTAATGTAGAGATTTAAGTAGAAGTGGAACTAATACAGAAATGTGTGACACTATATGATTTTATTAGATGTGATTATTCCTGAATCCATGTCGTGTAGCTGCTAAAATGTAAGATGGCATGTGGTTAAACGCAGAATGTGGTAGGCCTCAGGGCCAGAGCTAGAAGGTGTTTCTTTTCACGACATAGATTGAACTAATGTTTTGGTCATTGCATTAATGGGCCATGATTTATAGATGTGTTTACTGAATAATAGAATAAGAGTATTAACATGCTTTAATTAATGAAGAAGTTGAATGCTATAATTATTATGAGAAATGCTGTAGGCCTGAAATGTTTTAACATTGATTTACACGTACATGTCTGGGCCGAGAAATGTTGCGAACCTTTTTGGAAGTCTATGAGAGTTGGGTTCTTGGCTGCAGATGTCTGTCTGCAAGAGAGAAGGGAGGATCCGATTATAAATAATATGAATAGAGGTCTGTTCAGTAGACGGCCCAGACATGGAGGAGGGTTCTGGAATGTTTAAGGGGTATCAGCGGGCCGGAGAAGAGTCTGAGAAGCAAGGTCAACTCCAACGTATGAGGCCCAATACAAAGCAGCATGGAAAAAGCCAGAAGCTACACCACGTGAGGGGCGTCTCACGAGGGGCGTCTCAAATGTTGTTGACTGTTTTGTATTAGGGACAGCACCCCTGGGTGGAGTTAGAGCAGATGCCTGAGGACCCTTTAGAGAGCGGATGGGTAGGCAGAGAGGGGTCATGACTGGAGAACTATAGGTTTTCACCAAGAGACTAAGAGTGAGTGACTTCCCTTGGGGGTCATTCACTGCTGACACTTTTGTTAGGTTGAGACTTGGTTAAGTAGGGATACCATCTAGAGCAGGGTAGGGACAGCCTAACCTGTGTGTTTTCCTCCAACTTAAATGAAGGAGAGATCTCAATATGCGTCAATGCTGATAGCTTTATTATTCTTAGAACTTGTGCTGGTAATTTCCGTTGCTCGTCTGAGGGCTTTCAGAGAGCACATGTATGTAGTTGGACCTGTGTATCTCGTGAATCTCATTCTGAGATGTCTGTATTTGCAGCTTATCCTATCCTTACAATAAACTTTTGAAAGCTAGAAGTTGTTTGTGATCTTTTGGAGCGGAGTCCTTTATTGGGTGAACTAACTTGGTAAGAGAGGCACTTTCTTCCTTCAATGACAGGCAACAAAGGTTCAGTCGACCAGATCGAGGTTTAGATCAATAGTGATAAGGTATCGATCAAAATCTCGCCCTTCCAGTTGTTGGCAGTATTTTTCTGCCTCCTAGAGACTACAGTTTATGATGTGAATTGTTTTCGGGAGCAGCAGTTGACATAACCTATTTGCTGACTGTTATAGGCTTCCTTCCCCAACTTAAAGCAAAGCATTCTGCATGATAACCAAAAGCTTACTTGAACTATCACTTGAATACGTATGTTAATGCTTTATATTTGTCAAGAAGTTGTGTTCAAGAAAATAATTTGTTTGTGCAAAAATGCTACTTTTCTAATACAGCGGTACGAAAGGGGATGGTGATGGAAGGAGCATCTGAACCAATCAAACACTCACACCCAGTCAACAGATCTGGGTTAAATCCATCACCGTTCTTTAGCCCACTCTGCCAGCCCAGTTCAGACATGGCCATATGCAAATCAGTCTGACCCTGTGCCTCATGGGAACAGTCCAGCCCGAACTGCCAAGCCATGCCTTCCCTGGACCGAAAACAAGCTTCCTAGGACCAGTTTCTAGTATTCCAGCTGCCTTCAGCCAGACTTGCTTGAATACAGTGGCAAAGTGAGCAAGGGACTCACGTCTGAACATACCCTGCCAACTTATGGCGAACAAAGCGGTACAAAAGGGGGTGGTGATGGACGGAGCATCTGAACCAATCAAACACTCACATCCAGTCAACAGATCTGGGTTAAATCCATCACCGTTCTTTAGCCCACTCTGCCACCCCACTACAGACATGGCCATATGCAAATCAGTCTGACCCTGTGCCTCATGGGAACAGTCCAGCCCGAACTACCAAGCCATGCCTTCCCTGGACCGGAAACAAGCTTCCTAGGACCGGTTTCTGTCATTCCAGCCGTCTTCAGCCAGGCTTGCTTGAATCCAGTGGCAACGTGAGCAAGGGACTCACGTCTGAGCATACCCTGCCAACTTATGGCGACCAAAGCGGTACAAAAGGGGGTGGTAATGGTACGGAGCATCTGAACCAATCAAACACTCACACCCAGTCAACAGATGTGGGTTAAATCCATCACCGTTCTTTAGCCCACCCTGCCATCCCAGTTCAGACATGGCCATATGCAAATCAGTCTGACCCTGTGCCTCATGGGAACAGTCCAGCCCGAACTGCCAAGCCATGCCTTCCCTGGACCGGAAACAAGCTTCCTAGGACCGGTTTCTGGCATTCCAGCCGTCTTCAGCCAGGCTTGCTTGAATCCAGTGGCAAAGTGAGCAAGGGACTCACGTCTGAGCATACCCTGCCAACTTATGGCGAACAAAGCGGTACAAAAGGGGGTGGTGATGGACGGAGCATCTGAACCAATCAAACTCTCACACCCAGTCAACAGATCTGGGTTAAATCCATCACAGTTCTTTAGCCCACTCTGCCACCCCTGCTCAGACATGGCCATATGCAAATCAGTCTGACCCTGTGCCTCATGGGAACAGTCCAGCCCGAACTGCCAAGCCATACCTTCCCTGGACCGGAAACAAGCTTCCTAGTACCGGTTTCTGGCATTCCAGCCGTCTTCAGCCAGGCTTGCTTGAATCCAGTGGCAAAGTGAGCGAGGGACTTTCGTCTGAGCATACCCTGCCAACTTATGGCGAACAAAGCGGTACAAAAGGGGGTGGTGATGGACAGAGCATCTGAACCAATCAAACACTCACACCAAGTCAACAGATCTGGGTTAAATCCATCACCGTTCTTTAGCCCACTCTGCCACCCCAGTTCAGACATGGCCATATGCAAATCAGTCTGACCCTGTGCCTCATGGGAACAGTCCAGCCCGAACTGCCACGCCATGCCTTCCCTGGACCGGAAACAAGCTTCCTAGGACCGGTTTCTGGCATTCCAGCCATCTTCAGCCAGGCTTGCTTGAATCCAGTGGCAAAGTGAGCAAGGGACTCACATCTGAGCATACCCTGCATAGCACTTTTCTAATACATAAAACAAAAGATTTTATTCAAAAGTAAGGTATGACAAGTAGTAACCAGTGTTTGCATACTTATTTCGATTACACTTACATCAGCGTTCTGTTTGTTATGCTGCTTATGTTAAGAGTCAGCATTTTGCTCTGTGCACAATGCATTACCTACAGTTCTTTGGAATTCCTAGTTTCATTTTTAATCTCTGAGTCTTTTGACTCTGTCCTCCCCTGGTTGCAGGGATCCATTCAGAAGATTGATTACTGATGACAAAGACACTAGCCCTCCGGTGAGTGCTTGATGCTTAGTGGTTCATTGACCTTGTGTTCCCTTCTTGCTTCTTTTTCTTTCACATGCAGACATCACATAGCGAGGGAGTTCAAGCTGCTGCTGCCTGACGTGCTTGTGTGGTTCATGCAAAAAGGACTATTGATGGACATAATGCAGATCTATGTCATACATTCACCCAGAACAGAGATCTAGGCCTAAATCCATCGTTTTTTTGCTCACCATGCCATTCCAATTTGTAACCAGCCATATGCAAATCAGTCTTGACCCTGCACCCAATGGGAACAGTCCAGCCCGAACTGCCAGGCCAGGTCCTCCCTGGACTGGAAACAAGCATCCTAGGATCGGTTTCGGGGTTTCACCCCTTTTCAGCCAGTATAGCTTGACTCCAGTGGCATGGAGAGCACGGGACTCACGTCTGAGCATACCTATCCCACTCGGGGTGACAAATGCAAAAAGAACTATTGATGGACAGAATGCAGAACAATGTCATACATTCAGTTGCTACAAGCGACAAGGCTAATTGAAGCGACTTACCAGTTGTGGCGCCTGCCGTGTGTCACGTATTCTAGTTAACAGCACTCAATTCACGACGGTGCCACAGAAGGGAGGAATAGCCTGAAACCCCCCAGTAGGACAAAGGCCCTTAGGTATGATTCAACATGGGATCTGTGCACACGTCAATTATTACAAAGTACAGTATTGAAAATCAAATCATGCAGAATATAACACCAAGTCAATAACGTAGAAGTAATCTTGATTGCTGTAATCTTCAGTTCAGATTTTATTTGCAACGCCCAGCCAACACGTGTTTCGTCAGGGTGGTATACCCACGACTTCGTCAGGGCTCCAAATGGGCAGTGGTGTTTCTGTATATGCTGTGAAATATCTACGCTCTCCGCCGGTTGTACTTCCGTCCCGGCTGTCGGATTCAGACTGAATAAAAATACTGCATATATCCAGCAGTTCACGTTCTGTTTGGTGTCCTTATGTTGTAAGGCACCTTTCGTGTGTACACGGCAAATATCCAAAAACCAGGCGCCGCAGCTCCAGTACCGCTGCCGGCTCGCGTCCTCGTGTGCTTGCATTGTTCAACACTCCGTCAATCATCCCCTTTGGTTTTGCTTTGCTCGCCCTAAATTGGCAGAGTATGCCCAGACCTGGGTCCCTTGCTCACTTTGCCACTGGATTCAAGCTAGCCTGTCTGATGACGGCTGATTAGCCAGAAACTGGTCCCAGGATGCTTGTTTCTGGTCCAGGGGAAGACATGGCTTGGCAGTTTAGGCTGGACTGTTCCCATGAGGCACAGGGTCAGACTGATTTGCATATGGCCATGTCTGAACTTGGGTGGCGGAGTGAGCTAAAGAATGATTATTGATTAAACCCAGATCAGTTGACTGGGAGTGAGTGCTTGCATTGTTCAACACTCCATCCATCATCCCCTTTAGTTTTGCTTTGTTCACCCTAAATTGACAGGGTATGCCCAGACATAGGCCCCTTGCTCACTTTGCCACTGGAATCAAGCTAGCCTGGCTGATGACGGCTCATTAGTCTGAAACCGGTCCCAGGATGCTTGTTTCCGGTCCAGGGAAGACATGGCTTGGCAGTTCGGGCTGGACTGTTCCCATGGGGCACAGGGTCAGACTGATTTGCATATGGCCATGTCTGAACTGGGGTGGTGGAGTGAGCTAAAGAATGATGATGGATTAAACCAAAATTAGTTGACTGGGGGTGAGTGCTTGCATTGTTAAACACTCCGTCAATCATCCCCTTTAGTTTTGCTTTGTTCGCCCTAAGTTGGCCGGACATGCCCAGACGCGGGTCCCTTGCTCACTTTGCCACTGGATTCAAGCTAGCCTGGCTGATGACGGCTCATTAGCCAGAAACAGGTCCCAGGATGCTTGTTTCTGGTCTAGGGAAGACATGGCTTGGCAGTTCAGGCTGGACTGTTCCCATGAGTCACAGGGTCAGACTGATTTGCATATGGCCATGTCTGAACTGGGGTGGCGGAGTGAGCTAAAGAATTAATTTGGATTAAACCCAGATCAGTTGACTGGGGGTGAGTGCTTGCATTGTTCAACACTCCGTCCATCATTCCCTTTAGTTTTGCTTTGTTCGCCCTAATTTGGCAGGGTATGCCCAGACGTGGGTCCCTTGCTCACTTTGCCACTGGAATCAAGCTAGCCTGGCTGATGACGGCTGATTAGCCAGAAACCGGTCCCAGTATGCTTGTTTCCGGTCCAGGGAAGACATGGCTTGGCAGTTCGGGCTGGACTGTTCCCATGAGGCACAGGGTCAGACTGATTTGTATTTGGCCATGTCGGAACTGGGGTGGGGGAGTGAGCTAAAGAATGATGATGGATTAAACCCAGATCAGTTGACTGGGGGTGAGTACTTGCATTGTTCAACACTCCGTCCATCATTCCCTTTGGTTTTGCTGTGTGGTTCATGCAGCAGAGGACCCTGTCACTTATAAATTTCTGCCATCTGTCCAGTAAAACGTGTGGCATCCACACTGACACAAGCACACTCACTGGGTATTTCCCAGCACAGAACACCAACTCAAACTGCAAATCTAAACAAGATGAAGCAGGAACCTGGTGTCTCATAGTTCACCTCATACTAGTGTATTCTCAGTTTTCTATGATAGAAAGCCAATAAATATATCCCGAGCAGCAAAGTTTCACAATGCACCACAACCAAGCCACACGTATAATCAAGGCCCACACAACAACGGTTGAAGTTACACTCATCCTGTCCAGCTCTATATTCAGAAGGCAAGTGACCAGCAGCAACTGGTCAAGCAAATAATTATACCAAGTTCCAGACTGGCTAAGAGGCCCAGTTCCAGGAATGTATGTCTGGATGGGCCAAGGGAGCCTTCAGGGGGGCCAATGGCGGGCCTAATTTTTGCCCGGAGGACGGCTGGCAGTTGGTATCCCAGATGCAGGAGACTTATCAGGGTTCTCTCTGCTTGGACTGGCCGGTAGAGGTCAACTTCATAGATGGCAAATCTTACTCTCTCAGACTTTTTGTGTCCAGTACCAGGACGAAATGCCACCGATCTAAAATAGAAGTACGATCACAGTTAGCACATTTCTCCACCCAATCAGAACATTTATAATGACAAAAACTCTGCAACATAACGACTCCTCAACGAAATGTCTTAACTCTTAAATCATTTCTCACAACTTATGACCAATCAACCATGTATTTAGCCTTGAAGAAGTCACCTTGTGACGAAAAACGTGTCAGCTGTTTTTCCGGGTTCTAATACATGTTTATGATCTAAAGCTGTCTGGCTTCTGGCTTCATTTTAGAATCTATAGGTAAATGAAGACAAATTATTGTGAAGACTTGAAACTGTTCTTTTTGACTGCTTTTTGAGTGCCTTGATACTACAGTTGTTCAGTTATACTGAGCATGTGGAGAGCTATTTGAGAGTAAGAGCTGATGTCTATGCTCATCAGCCTCAGCCCTCATAATTTCCAGCAGGACAGGCTTCAAATAAGCACTTGGATACCAGGCAGATTGTGATAGTAGTTCAAGCTTAAGGAAGTCCGTTACCACACCCAAGCCTTGACATCTTCACACTAGGAAGACTGGCAATTTTTGTCTTGTAATTTGTCCAACGCTTATTTCTTTGTGGTTGAGAGTGATTCTGACCACCAAGTACTTGTTGTTCTGAAGCCTCCTGATGAGATGATGGTTAATCCTGGCATAGAGGGTGTTCTTGTAATCTAGTTTGCTGTTGACAAGAGTTTGGGTAATGTCTTACTGGGTATTGACTGGGATCCAATTTAAAAGTCTTCCTCAGCATCTTTAGGGTGTGGACGCATGAGGCAATGATGGCATTGACTTGGACTGTGCTGGCAAATTTGCAGTCAATAAAGATCCTGAGGTTCTTGGCGTGGATGGTGGGAGAGGGAGTAGGTTCAAGCTCTGTCGGCCATGAGGTAGAGTTGCATTGAGAGGAGCTCGCTCCAAAAATCACAACTTCAGTCTTGTTGGTTATCATTTTCAGGCAGTTGGGCTTTATCCATCATTCTCGGTTTGTGAATGGCAAAAATTTGTGTTTGTGCTTGTGTATCTCTTGTATGTGGGATCTACATATGCATATGTGCAGTTTGAGTGAGTGTTATGTCTGTTTATGTGCCTGTGGTGTTTTTGCAAGTGTGTGTGTGTCATTGCCATTCTGGCGTGGGTGTTTTCGTGCACAGTGTTCATAAATGGTATTTAGGAAATATGACCAAAGAGAATATATGAAAATTTGTATTAAAAATATATATTTGGGTTTAATATGGCTGTATATAGGCTGTGAGGCACAGAGACTATCCATTTATCTGAAAATATTTTATGGCAAAACCTTAGAGATCTCCATTTAAAAATATTCCTTTGAAATTAATTATTTAGTTCTTGATAATTGTCATTAATCCCACCATGTGTATATCATGCCAGGTTGCACATTACATGATAGCCCTTTAGTGAACTGAATTATGAACAGTCCCTTTGTTAATAGATGTGATTAGACAAAGAGCAAGATCACTATAACCAGGGCCACTGAAATTATGTGGCTAGGGAGGGCCAAATTATGTGGCAGGGGTTGATTAAATTATGCACTAAGGAAAGGCCAATTATGCAGCGTAATACGTCACGTTTTGAGATAGCATTATTTTGTCATTTGCTTTTACACTTCATAACACTGTCTTGTCATAGGTTGTGCCTCAGTAGTACAAGTTTAACACCCACGTATAGTGATAAACAAGAGAAAGGTGACCAGGCAACCTTTGCGAAGGGCCTTCAACTGCACAGCAACACATTTGCAGCATTTGTAGTAACTTTTGATCCTTTTGAGCTAGAATTTATTTTTCTATAAATGTGCAATTATGCACTAAGGGCCAGATGTAGGTAGGCTTTTACCGGTCGGTAACGGCCGAATTCGTCCGTTACCGACCGGTAAAAGGCATTTGAGATGTAGGGGGCAGAATCGGTAAATTTACCGTTCTGTAAATTTACCGATAGGTAATTTTACAGAATCTGTAAATATACCGGTCGGTAAATTTACTGACCGGTATATTTACAGAATCTGTAAAATCGATATGTAGGTGGGACTCTTATGAGTCCCACAAGGCCTTAGAAATCGGTATTTTACCATCAAATTCAATTTGATGGTGAAATACCGATTCAGGTGTGCATGCAAATGTGCGCATGCACACCTGTGCCATATGACAGGCAGACCTGCCCTTAGGGCAGGTATGCCTGCCATATGGCCCCCGAACCTATTTTGGGGGTGCTAGAGGGTGTCAAAGTGACACCCCCTGCACCCTTGCCAAAAATCTGTATTTACCGATCGGTAAATACCGACCTGTAATGCCCCATTCATTCCTATGGGCTTCAAAGCCCATAGGAATGAATGGAGCATTACAGGTCGGTATTTACCGAATCGGTAAATACCGACTTTTACCGATTCGGTAAATAAACATCTGGATTTCCCTACATCTCCCCCCTTCATATTTACCGACTTTTAAATACCGAATCGGTAAAATTCGGTATTTAAGGGTCGGTAAATATGCTTTACCTACATCTAGCCCCTAGATGATTGATAATGTGGCAAATGTGACAAATCTATCATTTTAGTGGGAAACACCACAGAAGCAAAATTGCATAATTTCAGTAGCCATGACTATTGCCTGGGAATGTGTGATATATGTAAAAATGTAAATGTAAATGTAGTGCTTATATAGCGCACGTATCACCCCCAAAGGGGTCTCAAAGCACTGTACACATACCGCTGTGGAACCCTTCCTGGCCTTTCCCTGTGAAGTGCCCACTACTGGGCACCCCAAGGTGAGGCCAGGCATCCTAGTGCTGTTGGGGCCGTTGTGGAGATTAAGCAAGCTATTGCCCAGAGTTGCAGAGTGGGACCCATGATTAGAATAGGCACCGAGGCGAGAATTATCAGGTCTGAGGAAATTGAGCCCAAGACCCGCCAAGGCGGGAATTGAACTCTGGTACGGGCCAGACCTCTGCATCAGGGTCTGCCGCTCTAACCATTGAGCCACACTTCTCTCCATATACTGTAATAAGATATCAGAATATGAAATGCTCATATTTGTCACCCTGCCCTACTGGTGAGAATGAAGTCAGCCAGCACAATCTCTTACTTGAGATAACTGGGTTATTTACTGTACGAAAGCATCTGGCATAGAACAGACAGACAGACAAACATACTATAGTTGGCATTGCAACTTCACATTAAGGGCCTGATTTAGAGTTTGACGGATGGATTACTCCATCACAAATTTGACAGATATCTCATCTACCCTATTCCGAGTGCAATATACCCAGTGGCAATTGTAATATGGTGGGCAGGATATCCATCACATTTGTGGCAGAGTAACCCATCCGCTGAACTCTAAGTCAGGCTCTAATTCTTAGGTAATAGGGAGGCATTCATGATTCCCTCGTGGCTACTCATCCATTGAAGCATGTACCGCCACTATCTGAATAGTATAATTCATGCCACATTCTACTATGTATCACTGTGCGCATTGTACACAGACTGATAGACGTAAACACTCTCAGAACCCCCACACAGAAACAGCACTAACCCAGGCGCAGAAGGCTGTTCAGAGCCATGTGTGCTGGTGCCACTGAACCTGCTGCATCATTGGCAGGTAAACCTCTTTCCCCAGTGACCCCACACACATTGCCCAACAGGAGCTTGCTTCAGGCATGAGGTACGGCTGCCACCTAGCCTTTTTAGGTCTCGCATACGCATCGCGTACGCGCTGCAAAGGCACAAAGACCTTTTGGGATCGCTTTGGCTTTTCAGCCAAACACGTGCACGCATTCCATTGCCTTCAATGGCAGCGCATGCACGTCTGGGGATTCACTTGTGGGAGCGAGTGCCACCATATGGTAGCAATTATGGCTCCCGCAAGTGAATCGTGCAGGCCACCCCTCCCACTCTCCCTGCTGCCACGCGAGCGCTTGTTATTTTTAGCCTCCTTCTGTGATTTTCAATCGTTCCTTCTTATGATCACATTAGTTTACAGTTCTACCTAAATGAAGCAGTAGGTGGCAGCATTTCATCCTTTCTGTGATTTATTCCAGACCGCAAATGAAACGTCCTGGGTGCACATAAGCACTTGTTATGTTCTTTCTTTTGGAGTTTTTCGTCCCTGTTGGGACATGGGGCTTTGTATTCGAGGGGCCTACGACCATCTTGCTGTATTACTTCAACAACCCGATTCAAACAATGCAACATATCCTGCCCACCTGTGGGCTCCAATGCTGGCTCCTCTGTGCCATGGAAGGCTGGCACCCACTTCAGTACCCGTTGCCTGCTGTGGTGGGGGTGATTCTTGATAAGCCCATTGAGAGGGCATCCATTGTCCCACAGACCGATGAAGGGGGCCATGAGGAGGGCGGTACACATCTTTCACCACCTCCTCAGGCTCTGGGTGATGCCCAGTGTTGGTGGCCCTTCATTCTCGGCTGCTTCCTTGGACGGGTCCTGGCAGAAGGCTCCGGGTCTCTGCTTTGGACTCTGGGCCGTGTTCTGGCTGGACACTGCTGAGAGGAGAGATATTTTGATTCAGTTTGAACCCTGGCCCGGATTCAAACACACCCACTCCTGTACTTATTCCTTTCAGACTGAGATAACAAGATGCCTGCTTTGGCCGCACGGACTTCTGTAATTTCGTATATACCATAACGTGCTTTGCAGCGTACCATGAGTCATACCGTAACGTGATTCATGCTGTAACATGGTATATACTGTAACATGATTTATGTTTTGACATGTAAATGAATGAGTAATACCAGAGAGTGATCCACTTGAGTTCATTATTCCCTCCAGTTGCATTGTCCAGGATGGAGTCTGGCCAGGAGTCTGACGATAATATCACAGATGAGCAGAGATGACCAGCATCTAATGCAGCAATGAGCAATAGGTGCGGGTGCGAGGATTGTCATTAAACTTTCTCTTTGGAAGGAATAAATGGTGCTTGCAGTCCTGATGAATGGCGAGGATGCTTGGAGACAAAACATCCTCTGAAACATTAGAAGAAATAAATTGACAGCTTGTAATTGTGTGGGTACCAGCTTGTTGATCATTAAATCTTATGTTTCTGTGGCCTCTACACAATTGTAATTGTATAATCTCCATTCTAAATGTTCAATTTTACCTGCTCCACTATGATTGGTGAACAGACTTCAACAGGGGTCTTTTTAAAGGAGTTCGGGTAGAGTTGTAATAGTTGTATTGGGCACCCACCAGCCCACACACCGGATAAGGTGTGGGAAGTGAATGTATAGACCTTGTCCTACCTATCCAAAACCATTCTTTGTTCTGACACTATAGGTTCAGTGGGCTGCAGTTTAAATAGCAGAGCGTTGGGTGGTAATTCACATGCTAAACTAGTCTGTTTCGAGAGGGGTCCACCAAAGTTTGCTCCCAGATGAACCCCTCACCAGGACATTCTAACTGGAATAACAATGAAGCTAGCTGAGACCATGAACAGCTTCCTGCGAAGTAAAGTCAACTGGTGACTAGAAATGTGTGGAACCTTTGTGGAAATGTGCATTGTAATTGAAGGTTTACACTTGGTATTATGCCATCCTACTCCATGTTGTGCAAATAAGCGACTTACAAGGGCCTACGTATGTGTGACCGAGGATGATGTGTTGGTATATCCAAGATGATTTCTGTAAAGAGCTTGAACTTCCACCACATTTTTGCCTCACAATGAGAAGCTTCAAACACACAACTCCTGTATCCCTTGCTCTCCGATTGTGCTGACATGATGCCTGGTATGGTTGCTTGGGTGTAAGCCTCCCAAGGAAGCTCATTAACAGTCTCCAAAATCTAGCCACCGAGCTGTGCATAAATCTGCGAATGTTTGACTCTGCCAAACTAGCCCTAAATGTCCTTTCTACTTTGTGTGCAAATAAGTGAATTATAATAAGCGATAAAGTCTTTGAGCGTCAGAAAAGCCAGGCAGCTGATGACTGAATGGTATATTGTAAGATTATTTCTATAAATAGCTTCATCTTCAGTCAACTATTAGCCTTACAAATATACATATTTGTCTTTGCTTTACTGGCATCCTACAGGAACATGGTTGCCCATGTGAAGTTTTGTTCCAAATAGTAATTTATGGGACTCCTGCCTACATAGAAAATAACTGAATCACAGTAAAAAGATATTGCTCCTATATGTTGCCCCATGACATGCCTGTTGTGATATACTGTCCATCTTGTGTCTCAGGAGATTAAATGTTTTCTGGAAGAAAGGGCGTTGCACTCCTTGCCTGGAGTTATGCAATGCAATGGGAGTCAAGCTGGCCAATGGGGCAGATGAACAGGAAGATGATGATTCTCCGGGGCCTTTGCCTTTGTCGGGGATGGTGGGGCATCAGTGGGAAGGGCAGCCCAGATAACAGGCCCGCGGTCTCCAGCACAGTTTGTGTCCTAATTTCAATAGGGGTACCTCATCTGTCCCCCCACAATCCATATTTCACGATGGGCCCCTGCTTAATCCTATGACAGCCAATCCATTCACTCCTCCACAGTCTCGGGCCTGAGCTATGCAAGGCAGCTCTGCTTCCAGGCCTCCCAGTGGGGTAGTTCTGTCTCGCAGCAGTGTGTGGTGGTGGGGGAAGGGAGGGCTCCCAGGTGCCCTCAGAAGGAGCCGGATCACTGCACTGAAACTGAAAAGATTGGGCAAGGGGTGCCTGGTCGTGGCATCTGCTTCGCTTCGCTCTATCGCAGAGGACTCAGCCCTGCGTGCGGGGGAATCCTGGCCAGCTCTGGAGTGTCAGCAAGGTGGGGACTCGCGCAACAGGGACAGCCCTGTACTTGTCCCACGAAGTACCTGATTATAAGTTGGTCCCTGTGGGACATGTACTGGGCAAGCTATGGTCTATGGTGTTCAGGCGCTGCAGCTGCGGATTCCCCGCTGGTCGCATCTTCAGATCCTTCCTGAACTGAAGTTCCTCCGTGATGCATCGTAGATAAACAGGTAGCACATTCCAGATAAGTACATGATTGCCCACGCTTGGTTTTGAGGAAGAACCTCTGCATCTTTAGGCGAGATAACTCTCCTGATCTCAGAGGTCAGGAAGGATGATAAGGAAGAAGCCTTTGACGAAGATATTTGGGAGCAATCCTGTGAAATGCTTGAAATACCATAACGAAGGCCTTGAAAATGTGTTTCTTAATGGGGAGCCAATGCAAAGCTGTGAGATGGACAGCAGCAGATTGACGTCTGGGCACTTCAAAAATGAATCTAGCAGCAGCATTTGTGACAATTTCTAAACAATCCACTAAGTAGTTAGATACCCTTAAGAACAGTGCATTAGTGTAGTCCCATCTAGATGTAATGAAGGCATGGATGACAGTATTTCCGGGTATCAAAAGGAACACACTCTAAAACCTTCTTTAAGGATCGTAGTACTGAAAAACGTGACCCTCCTCAGCCAGTATATGTGGCAGAAAGATAGTGTCCTCTACTTTAACCCATAGGTTTTGACGACAGCCGAAGGGATAGGTGGTGGGCAAGTTCACTTGACCATCATCTCTCAGGACAAATAGCTGTCTCCCAACCGAACAGGATGGTCTCTGTTTTAGATAATTACACGCAAGACAATTCTTGTTCATCCAGCTCGCGTTGACTAATAGACTTTGCTTAAAAGCTGACTGCCCTCCGGAAGCACCATCTCCGAATGAAAATAATATTTGGTTGTCATCAGCATAAGAAAGGTTTTCGGTGCCATGTGATTCTGCAATCAATGCCAAAGGTGTCATATATATATTATCAGAAGAGACTAGCTCAATATGACTTTTATGTTAGGACTCTGACTGGTTTTGTCAGTGGGCACCTAGTGGGTGCGTTCATGAAGCCCTCACCCACCAACCTAGTTGGTGGCATGCTTCATCATCAGGCCCACCCAGTGACACCTAATGTGTCCCGGGTGTGCTACGACGCCTGAGCTGGTATGGTACTGAGCTGAGCGGAGCTGGTATGTTACTGAGAGTGCAGTGTAGAGTGCGTTTGTGAAGTGACAATTAAAACGGCTTGGCGTGGGTCCCAATACCCGAGGGTAAATTACACTTTAATAATTGGGCCGCCGTCAGCGGTTAAAATAAGGCTGGAGGATGTTAAGGTGGTGAGTTACGACTTCCTGCATCCATACGTGAGTCGACATGTTTCAGCCAGTGCCTTAAATATCTGGCTTTCCTCAGGACCTAATAAAATAGTGATGGTGCAGACTAAAAAAGTGTGTTTGCGTAATACAGACTATGTGTTACACTCGCTAAGGTGTTTTTCTAGGTGTGAGATGGGGATTCCCTTCTCAAGCATACGCTAGATTTTAGCTGTAGATGCTTCCAGGAGAGAAGCGACAAGGGGATGACCAGATTTACTGGACAGCGCCTTCCGAGTACCTGATGTGCCGTCTTCGCAGCCTTATTTTAACCGCTGACGGCGGCCCAATTATTAAAGTGTAATTTACCCTCGGGTATTGGGACCCCGCCAAGCCGTTATAACTGTCACTTCACAAACGCACCCTACACTGCACTCTCAGTAACACACCAGCTCTGCTGTAATCAGGCGTCGTAGCACACCCGGGACACATTAGGTGTCACTGGGTGGGCCCGATAATGAAGCATGCCACCAACTAGGTTGGGGGGTGAGGGCTTCATGAACGCACCCACTAGGTGCCCACTGACAAAACCAGTCAGAGTCCTAACATAAAAGTCATATTGAGCTAGTCTCTTCTGATAATATATATAAACCAACGGGACACAGACTAGCTTTCTAGTCCTCCCTCTCTCTTTTGATACGTCTACAAAGTTGTCATATAAACATTAAATAAGGTGAGGCTCAATGCAGAGCCTTGTGGAACTCAATGTTTGAGTGGCCAAACGGAAGATGAAAAGGTTACATTCTCAGACTGTCCCAAAGATTGTATTCATAGCAAGGCAGAGACCCCAAGTCCAATCTCAGCCAGTCCAAACAGCAGGATATGACAGGAAATAGTGTCAAATGCTGCCAACAAATCCAGAATGATGAAGGTAATACTCTTACCCTGATCAAGACAGGCTTTGATGGATTCAGAAACTTCCAATAATGCTATTTCTGTGCTATGCCTAGGTCGGAACCCTGACTTAGCCGGACGCCGCAGCTCGTGGGGTTCCAGATACTGATCAGGCTGCTGATTAACTAACCTCTCCAGCATTTTAGATTTCTCTGGTAATGAGAGGTAGGTCTAAAATTATCCACCTTTGAGGGGATCGCCAATAGTTTTTTTTTAAGGGGACAAGTGCTGCCTGCTTCCATACTTGGGGACAAACTCTGGAGGATAAAGAGTATTAAAAAAAATTGTAGAACACTGTGGGCCCTCCCAAGCCCCTGATTGTAACTAATGGATCAACAAGATCGTGATGCGATAACAGTTAAAGGTAATAACCAGAAACAGTCAAAAACTCTGCATAGATTAGACCAGTGGATGCTACATCAATCAAGCATGTATGAGTGCCCCAAATCACCTGGGAGGCTCTCAAGGCGCTGGAGTTGCTAACTGCTTTTTTGTAACTTTTCTTTTTTACTATATGCAAAGGAGGGCAAAGCAGGGAGAACGCACTCGAAACACTGGGAATCAAGGAGAAAGCAATGAAAACAAAGTGGGAGCAAGGACCAGGAACTCAAAAAACGGTGGAAAAAGCAAGGAGAACACAGTGAAAATGACGAATGAGCAAGGAGAAGCCTCTAAAAAAGTGGATGAAAAGCAAGAAGACAGGAGCAACTAACAAAACACTATTCTGGCCCTTGATTGCGTAGGGACCGGGTCATCTAGAACACTGAAAGATTGTTTTATTTTGATTGACACTTGGGCATCCCAAATGCGAGACCTACATGCATCTAATAACAAGCATTTGCAAGGCAATAGGTCTCGCAGTTATAAAAGTTTAAGCTATTGGCAGTTTAATGACAATGCCTTTTATTTATGTTTTTAAAACGAAAACAAACATAAAAGGCATTGTTATTTGCAATGTTAATTGCTGAAACTCGCATAAATGCGAGACCTATTGCATTGCAAATGCTTGTTTTTTACAGGCTTGATCATTATTTTAATGTCTGACTCAGTACAAAAATGGGAAAATCACCTAAAGCTATTATTTTTTCCCTTTATCATTATTGACTGAAAACCCTCATTATAAAAACAAACCCCTTTAAAAGGTGTTCTAGAGGTTCTTTATTGACCCCTGACTGAAAATTAAAGTAAATGAACTGAAAAAATCATTCCATTCTGCCGTCGACATGGAGAAAGCACTTAAAAGGTTCGTTGTCCATGTTCGCTTCTGCCGTGCCTGGGAGGGAAAAGTCATGTTTGGGTGGACCTGGCCCACCTGGCCCCCCACTAGTATCTGGCCTACTGGTTACAAAGAAATAATTTTTATCAAAATCGCCCGCTCGGCTGTTAAAACCATTTCTGTTGTGTTGGCCATTGCTTTTCCTCTGAACATTTCTCTGCAGCAAGTTACTCTTGGCAGCTCAGACTAATATGATCGCCCAACACCCAAGCCACTGCTACAAAGCCACCACACAGCTAACAATTTCTCTTCTTCTCATTGGGCACAGTCCTGCAGGCTACCATCAAGTACTACTGTGCAGTGCTCTGTTATTCAGCAGCTTGTCTCTGTGCTGATTCTCTGCCAGTTCCTGAGTGCTACACCTGCCCTGCCAGCATCTCTGCTACACTGCTTCCAAACCTCCTTAGCGTGCTTGAGAATCACCACTGCATGAGAGCGCTGGATGGCATATCTTCTTTCTCAACCTCAAAGCACTTTCAACCTCTGGGGCACCTAGTCTCAGTGCTCAAGTGGGATCCCATTGTTTTTTAGGTCTGGGAGTCATTTTAATGACGCCGGAGTAGTCAGAGTAATTTTTGTAATTCCACATTTCTTTTTGTGGAAGTACCAGTATTTACACAATAATGCCCGCTCACGGAATGAATAGTAATTTATGGGAACAATAAGCACAGAAACAATGAATTTAGTGAACGAGAGCAGCTGCTCGTGTGGCTGTTTGTGTAGCTTTGCATTTAGCGCAATTTTCTTAAAGCATCTATTTTGGATGCAATGGTGCATTTTGCACTACGAAAATAGCGCTAAATTCTAGGAGTACAGTAGTGGGAAATCACAGTACTATTCATGTTCTGTTGTATTTAGAGCCATTTCTTAGGGCAAAATGCATCCTCTGGGCCATTTTGGATGTGAGGGGGCATACTTGCACTAACAAATAGTGATAAATACCAAATTACGCTTTTTGCATTATTACACATAATATTGCACAATTGTGCAGTAATTCCATGTAATTAAGCTACAGCAAATTATGTAAATTAAGCCCACCTCTAAATTAATTTCGTGCCATGTTGTTCTTTACTCGAGTTTCAATTATGTAAATATTTTGAAGAAGATGCACATGAATCCATATTAAGGATTCTACAGCTGGCACAGTAGGAGATGGGAGAGTGAAACTGTTCTTCTCGCTTCCATTTTTATTAGAACATATTGATACTAGCTTTGGCAAGCTTTGGCAAAGACAAAAGGTCAGCTTGAGCGCTTGCAAACGCAAGCATGCAATGCTACTGGCCTGCGTCATCGCATTTGAACCAGATTTATTGTCTTTGTCAATGCTCATTTTTGAGACTTGACGATTGTGCTCATTTAGCCACATTTTGCTCTGTTTTGCTAGCTGGTTGTTAATTCTTTCAATAGTGTTAAAAATCCACTTCATCTCTTAAACTGTAGTGAGTTGCTGTGGATTGACTCGTGTATCGATCTCATTTTGTGAGGTATGTGCTCAACACAAGGGAGCCTGAGCGAGTCAGGGCTCAACTTTTGATATGATGAATTGAGGCTTGCCCATTGGATGCACAGCGGTTTGTGTGCCTATCTACACATGTATGATATATCAAGGGCCGGCTTTAGTGCTGGTGGCACCCGGTGCGCCAATTATTTTTGGCGCCCCAACCCCCAAGACCGGCTCCCCGGATTCTCTCACTACGACTGGGAAAAGGCGCCCCTCATCTCTCCAATTGTAAGTTATTTCTAAACACAGCGCATCCCCTGAGGTCAGCACCCCCCTCTACAGGTCAGCACCCAGTATGTCTGCACCAGTCACACTGCCCTAAAGCCGGCTTTGGATATATCCCTTTAATAAAGGGCCACTGAGATCACCGTGCTTACTTTAGATGAGTATGGTAGCTGTCATTCATGGTGCTAAACAGCCCTCAAACTTGCCTCACACAAATGGTTTTAGATAGAACGCAAAGTGCCGGCTGACCCAACCAGGCAGGATGAACTGCTAGAGCTACAAGAGATTAGTTGGAAAAAAATTCCTGACTTCTCAGTGTCACTATCACCAACTTCATGATACACAATCGTGATTTAAGAACAGTGCGAGAGGGACAGTAAATTAACAAATGTTTCAGACAACAATATTGGTTCACACTAAAGTCGATCTATATTGTCAAAATAGGACACACAGGGGCATATTTCCAAGCAGTTAACACCACCAGAACATCACTTTTTCCGACTTTCTAGTGGCGTTTAGTCCTTGAACTTATTTACAAGGCAGCGTTCAGCCACTTAATGGGGCTAATGTCGTCTTGTAAATAATGCCCCTACTTAAGCAGCACTTAGCGTGAAAGGGGCGTGCAATGGGTGTTGCAGTGGGCGTTCCACTGCAACACCCACTGCTTTTTTGACGCTGCCCCATATTTACAAGGTATGGGGCAGCACCAAAAATATTGCCAGGGAATACCTGGCTTTAAGCAGGCGATACAAGGAAAAATGTTTAATTTTTCCTCGTATTTTGCTCTTCCTATGTGTGCTGCATTCTGCAGCACAGATAGAAACAGCAAATTGCCGGTAAAGATTGTTTATACCTTTCAAAATGGCGCATGAGTGACTGTGCTGGCGCTAGGCAGCTTCTTTAGCGGCATCGCCAAGGGAAACGCAGAGATGTGCCGCATTCTTGTAAATCCAGCGAATCCTTGCATTTTGAAACTGATGGAGCTCGGTGTTACCAATTTTGGAGTAGCACCGCGCTCTGCCAGTTTCTAGTAAATATGCCCCACAGTGTGTTTCTATACAAAACAGTGCTTCACATTGGTTTTGTGTATTCTTTTTTATAAAGGACACATTGATTGCTGGCCTTCCCCTTTCCCCTTCTCTTCTACGCTTTGTGATCCCCTCCATTGTACCAGAATATTAGTGTCAGACCTACATGTTGGGTCCTAGGTTTAATTGGATCTAATAGAATATCTACTCCCAATAGAACAATATGTTTTTGGAACAATATTTCTATATACAATATTCCAACAAACAACCCCTTGCACTTCAAGCACATTTGCTCACATCACCATTATGTATGTCCTTTGCCCTCTGAACGTGAGTATTACCACTGCAGTTTCTATGCATCTGCATCTTTTTTGGTGTTCTGAGGCCCAGTAATATTCAGACATGCTGTATGTAGTTCCGTTGTTTGATCCACCACTAATGATACAAAAAACAGGAAAAACAGTCAATGTAATGTGCTCTTTCTTCCCTCTTCAGGACATAGCCTAGTCATGAGGAGACAGATGCCCTGAGTCCTGCTGTCTTTGCTCCTCGTGAGCTGAACGGACTTGAACGTGTAATTGAACTTGTATGTCCACTGCCGTGGTTGTTTGGAGTTGTCTTTCCTGTAGGGAAGGGAGATAATATTGCCCCTATTAGGGCCAATCCACAGAGACAGCAAACAACTGTGTTTGGGACCCGCTAACAGCATCTCAGATTCCTGGTTGTATGTAGTTAGTTCCCTTTGAGGACGGTTGGATGGCTTCACCTGTCAGAGCAGGAAGACCTGCTACCTTCTTTCCCCAATGGCAGAGAATAAGTAAAAAGCCCTCATTGGACTCATAATGTAAAACGCAAGACCATTTCCTTCGAAGGGAGAGAGTTTATCCTTTATTCTTTGATTAATTAAAATCTTACAATAAAACAAATTCATGCAATAATTCATTATATACAGTTTAAATGGCAACAATTCTTTTAAAATGCAATACATCTTATATGAATGAGTATTTTTGATAAAATCCTTTACAATAAGATAAGGATAAAGCAATCCATAACATTTTGAAAGGGCAGAATATAAAGTAATTATTAATTTTATGTTTCCTGGAGTTCTAGTTTATTCCACACTTTCGTTAAAAATTTTGTCAGAGCGGAATTCAAAGGTAAATCGTCTGGGGCAAGACATAGGATCAGTACCTGTCTGCAAGTTCTCACCCCTCTTTCATTAAATAGACTCTTTTATAGAGTTTCTCTTTCATTTCTCAGTTCAGAACAGGGACACAAGAGATGAATAATGTTCTCCTCACCAGATTTGCACAGCCTACATACAGTATCCATTCCTTAGAAGGTGAGGGTCTATACTCCTACAGGGTGGGCAAAGTTAGAAAGGAGGCAGGTTTAGCCTTGATCTGCGCCATTCAGGCTTTTCCTGGGCAGAAGAAGACACATGCTCCCACTCACATACTCAATCAGGTGTTATCCTCAAGGGGGGTGGGACTATGGCTCACCTAGAGAAGTAAGATATTCCATTCACTTGGGAGCTGCAGAGGAATCAGTCAAATGAATGTGAGCTGTTTGTTTTCATTATTGGCAAGTAGGGCATGGGATATAACTGGAGAGTCACTGTAGTGGGGCTTCATCTAGCCCCAAACAATCGCACAGCTGAGTGTGCCAATTGCAAAATTTTTTTGCTCCTTTGTTCAATGTTAATCCAATTTATGCCATAATCTTTTAACCTTATTAACCTTGTCCTCCAACTTTCGTCACGGGTCCAAACGCTGAGTGTATATGCAATTTCCGAGTTTTTACCATTCAAACCATGTCAATCCAGACTTTGTGAATGAACAGAACTGAGGCATCAATTCAAATCAGGCAGCGTTTATTCATAAAATACCCAATGCATTTCGGGCTCAACGCCCTTCTTCGGGGGTTACTGTAAATAAATAACAAATAGCCACAATCACAAATTGTGTTTTCAACTTCAGTGTCACATTTCTTAATGCCAACCAACTCTTTATACAAATTGCACGATGTTGAAAACATTTCTACCCAAACAATCGCTTTACATTATACATCGATATATGGCAAAGAAACCTGTATGTCAGACAGCCTAACTAATATTCTCCTCCCTGGATCTTAATCATATTCCCATCCTTCAAAAAGGTAAACCACCCGTAATCCTACTCCTTACGTGCAAGTTTCTTACTACACCTTTCTTTTATTACTGTGCCCTGACACTAAATCACTCGTATTCCCCTTCAAAAACATTTCCAATTGCCCATCCCTCTCTGAATCACCCTTTCTCGAATTGTGAGGCGTGTATAAACTACGATCACTCATCTCTCGCGTTTGCTTCTGTTCATGCGAACCGTCATTATTTGACAACGTTATTTCACGCTCTTCCCGGCCCTCCATGTTCGGTGACTTTCCAACAACCTCTGCCCACACAGTGCGCCCAATTTATCACATACCTGCCATGTGTAGTTTAAAAACCGTTCGTCCGAGCTCCGTATCAGGTCACATAAATCTCCCTCCCATGAGCCCTCTTATTTAACCCCTGGTTTCACCTTTCTAATTAGACACCTGATTCGAGTTCCCCGCCCTCCCTGCGTCATCTGTTGGACATTCTATGTGTTTCACTGCAACTCCCATGAGTCAGTTCACCTTCCCTTTTAACGGACCAACGAGTTGCACAACAAATGTAAATAAATGCAAAGCGATAGTACTGTCACGTAATATGACTGCCTGTTGGCTATCCATTTTCAAAGTCCTTTTCTTTCCACATTAACCTCAAAGTGCGTCTTCACACTGTCTGTTATGAACCACGTGGTTGTTCTTGGCGTTTGGACTCGTATTCTCTGCAACAATATAACTGGAGAGGTCATGGAACTGGTACAGCTTCAGAGGGGCCAGACAAACCAACAACACCAAATCTTTCTTCATACAGGACGTTGGACAACCTGAATGTAGTACTAAGGATCTATAAAAAAAGAGGTTCGGATTAGCTGGTGCCTTGTTCTTCCACACATTCATTTGTCAAGATACATATCCTGATGGACAGAGGTGACAGAGGCTTATATTGAGTTTTGAGAAAATGCGCAAATAGAGCAATACACACATGACACTCAACACGCATGAGCCAGATAGATGCCTTCATTTACAAGAGAATAGAGACTCTACAGCAAACAAAGTAAAAGAGAGAGTCTTTATGGAATAGATGTTCCCAGACAAGTAGTCCCAGCCTATAAGAAATGCATCCATTGCACAAAGAATAAAAACCTCATGCAAAGAACTATCACTGTCCCGCCTGGTGCAGAGCAAACTCACACAAAGGCAGGCACAACAAGAGTTTGATGCTGATTTTTAATGGCAAATGTACTAGTTGCACAGAACCTCCCAATCAAATCATATGGAGTAGTAATCTGAATAGCAGATTTGAATAATAGGAGAATACAACATATTTGCTTTTTGAAAGACTACCTGAGAGCAGTGGTTGTTAGTCTCGGGTCCACATGACCCCTACTCTGGGTGGTGGAGGGGCAATGTTTAGAAAATTAAGTCATTTTAGCAGATTGTACTGTTTTGCCGTATGGAACTATTATATGACATAGCACTAAAGCATTTGTGTGGGTAACTTGATATGACCAGCATTGATGAAATGCATAAGGTATATGACGATTTTAGTTCTGTGAAGTATTATTCACAGGTGTAGATATAAGTCATGAATTGCAAGGTTTGTATACAGGCGTTTACATTTAACAGACAGTGAAATAAACAATGCATCTGTACAGTTCCAAGTTGGCTGAATCTTTTTCTACTCTCCTGGCACCCCTTCAATGAGTACTTTGTCATTTTCTATTGAGTTAGAAATCGAGGGCACATTGTTGTTTAAACACTGTTTGGAGGTTGATGACCTGACCCGTGATCAAGGAGACTTGCTCTCAAAAATGCTTTGGGTGTTTTTTGCTGTCACGTGTATTGCACATAATAAATCCTGCCATTTTCAACTTGGAGATTGCGGTCCATCTCTTTCTTTCCTAATAGGGATTAGATTGAGGAGCGGAGTGTTGGTGTATATGGGGATCGCTACCCCGCCGCAATCCACCGCATTTAAGAGGCTGGGAAATCAGCAAACTGTTTTCTGTTGGGATGTCCAAAACTTCTTCCTGCTATTCTCGATGAAGTGAAAGAACCAAATGGCACCCCAGGGATCAATTCATAATTTATTTCACCATTCGTGTAGGATTTACAGGGATAATCTACGCGTTTCAGCGTGAGCCTTCCACAGGACCATCTATATTTATGTATTTTCTTTTTTCAATGCTGATTTTCGAAAAAGGGCTCCAATGAAGCAAGGTGTCTGTGATGAACAATCTTTTTGAAGAAAGATATCTCAAAAACTACTGAACAGTGTCTCACCAAATCACAAAAAAGCACACTTTCTGGACCAACATCTAGCTTTCTGCCAAATTTGGTGTAATTCTGTTCAGCAGTGCTGGCTGTAGTCGTGTTCAAAAAATGAAAAATCCCCATAGACTTAATAAGGGAAAAACGTGTTTTGGGATCCCAGTTGTTCTCGGCCCTGCTTGGCGCATCACCCTGAAACTTTCAACACAGCAGCTAAACCAAAAAGGGTAAGATTAGGGAACATTTTGTGGAGATTCGTGAAGTGGTTCCAAAGTTATTGGCAAATCAAAATAAAAATTTCCTTTGGAAATTTTGGTCCTAACTATAACTACCTACTGGTGACTAGCAGTAGGTAACATATATATCTGTATATTCACTGGAAAAAACGATGGTTACCGGAATGTTATAGTTAGGAATTAGCATTTTAAAAACCTTGGAAATTCACTGAAAAAAGGGTGAGTATGTGGCTATGTGATTGACTGTATGGCTGAGTGACGACGTGTGTGAGCAACTCTATGGTTGACTGGCTCAGTGTGTGAGTGACTGTATGGGTGTATGTGTGGATATGTCAGTCGCTGTATTAGTGAGTGAGTGGGTGTATGAGTGGCTGTATGGGTCTGTGAGTGGTTGTGTGTGCAGATCTATGAATCAGTGAGTTGGTGTGTAAGCACTGGTTTGGTTCTGGAAATGGTTGTGCGAAAGTGGGAGTGGGTGTATGGAAGGTTCTCTGGGGGTGTGAGTGGGTGCATCAATGAATATGCAGATGATATCATCAGGCATGTCGTCAGTGATGTCACCAGTGATGTCATCAGTGATGTCACTGACATGCCATGAGTGATATAATATGTTAGGTCAAACGTGGTGCATTGCGGGGGCGCTAGTGAATTTCACTGGTTTTGCACGAATGAAACCTGAGCCTAACTATAACGTACCTGTAACATTCGTTTTTTTCAGTTAATTTCTATGGTTTTTTAACTAGGATTTGCGTTTTCAGAGTGGTGGAGAAAGGGGGTGGGGCCTCCGACCATCTCTCAACAATCCCGCTCCCTGGGACTTACTGGAGGTAACAGAAGGGGTTCTGGCACCCAAGGACCCTTAGCATAGAAGGGCACTTCATCCTCCAACTAGCTGTGTGCCAGGAGGTACATTTGTATATTGGTGGAGAAAGGGGTCATGGACTCCGAAGACCTCTCAGCAATCCCGCAGTGTGGGACTTATTGCAGGTAACAGGAGGGCTTGTTGTCCGCCAACGGCCCTCAGCATTCAAGGGAACTTCCTCCCCCAACTATTAGTGCAACTGAAGGCACTTGAGGAATGGTGGAAAAAGGGGGCATGGCCTACGACCACCTCTCAGCAATCCCGCTGTGTGGGACTTACTGGAGGTAACAGGAGGGGTTTCTGGTGCCCAAGGACACTTTAGAACCAAGAGGACTTAATCCCCCAACCAGCAGAGCACCAGGAGGTGCTTTTGCACAGTGGTGGAGAAAGGGGGCATGGCCTCAGAAGTCCTCTCAGCAATTGTGCTCTGTGGGACTTACTGGAGGTAACAGGAGGGCTTCTTGGCCCCCAAGGACCCTCTGGAGCCAAGGGGACTTCTTCCCCAACCAGCAGTGCACCAGGAGGCGCATTTGCAAAGTGTTGGAGAAAGGGGGCATGGCATCCAAAGTCCTCCCTGCAACTGCATTCTGTGGGACTTACCAGAGCTAACAGGAGGGCTTGTTGGCCCCCAAAGACCCTCTAGAGCCAAGGGGACTTCACCACCCAAACAAAAGTGTGCCAGGAGGCACATTTGCAGAGTGTTGGAGAAAGGGGGCATGCCCTCTGAAGTCCTCTCAGCAATCACGCTATATGGGACTTACTGGAGGTAACAAGAGGGCTTTTTGACCCTCAAGGACCCTGTGGAGCCAAGGGGAATTCATCTCCGAACCAGAAGTGCACCAGGAGGTACGTTTGCAGAGTGGTGGTAAAAGGGGGCATGGTTTCTGGTGACTTGCTGGTCCCTTTTTATTTATTTTTTATTATGTGGGGAGTGAGGCTGTGATCCCCTCTTCCCTGGGCCAATTTTGATCCTGAGACACTGTTCCCCAGTGCCAGGCCTTTTCTGAATGGAGGATGGGGACATTGCGGCCCCCATCCCCAAACCGATTTCAGCCCCGGGACCCTAGGTCCTGGGACCTTGCCTTTTTTCCTATTTTCCTAAGTTTCTGAGTAACCAAATTGATTATGAAACAGGAAGGATACTAACTTTCAGTCGCAAGTATGATAAGATTCACAGAAATCTGAGGAGTTCACATAATGTGCGCTCATTAAACTCAATACACTGCATAACAGAAAGAGACAACAGTGAATTCAGTGAGAGAAACGTCTCTGAAGCTGGAGCAAGTGCTCCATAAGGAAGCAACACCAAGAAGACACATTTTTGGGAGGAATTACAACTAATCAGAAAGGAATCAGTAAAATTGGAAAAAGAACAGAGAAAGGGTAAAAGGATCTACTTGGTGGGATCCGGAAGCCGTGAACTTTGGATCCTTAGCTGAAATGTCTGCGGCCTCCTCGATAAAATCAAACGGGGAGCCATACTCTGACAGGCTAAACGCTATATAGCGGAAGTCCTACTCCTACAAGAGACTTATCTACTGGACACTAAGACACACTGCCTGGCAAGATTTGGATTTGTTCAAACCTTTAATTCTGGGTTCACCAGGGGTTCACGTGGTGCAGCAATCCTCATCCACCGTAGCGTTCGATTTGTCCACTCCAAGACATGGTTCGACCTACAGGGCAGAGTCATAGTAATCCCTGGAACCCTGTATGGTGAGCCCCTCGTTCTCTGCGGTGTATACGCCCCCACTCCTCTAGCTTGGAACCTCGTAGAGTGCTTGACATCACTCTAGACTGAGATCCCACCTGGCATGACGATAGTAGGAGGAGACTGGAATGATGTACTATGCCAAGTGGGAGATAGATGGCGCATTGCAGAGCGATTAAAAGCTGTACAAGCGTCAAAAAGCTTGCCCTTGTTTCAGGGGACGGGATGGGGTGGGCGTACACCCCACAGAATGTGAATACACATACTTCTCTGGAGTGCAGGAGTCCTTTTCCCACATAGATGATATATTTATATCTGCACCTCACACCCACTGATTACGGTCTGCTGAAATCCTGCCCCGGGGCCTGTACGACCATTTACCAGTATCGCTACAACTGTGCCTCGACCCTAAGCACTCCCTGTTCCACTGGCAGCTCTCGCCATGGTTGCTGCAGGACAAACAATATTGATACATATCCATATGTCCATCACCGATTATTTTTCACATAATATGGGCACGGTCGAATCCCCTACAATCTTATGAGAAGCAATGAAACCTACACTTAGGGGGGCGTACATAGCATTTTGCACCGCGCGGTGTCAACAGCATGGTGAGAAGCTATTTCAGACTGAGGCCCTGCTGATTGATTTAGAGCGCAGAAGCAGGGGGGAAGATGGGGGCACGTCACACAGACAGCTGCTTATCACACAGCAAACACATGCCAGTGAGTAGCTGGATGAAGCTAGACTCTACTGGCTTGCTACCCTTAGCTGAATTTACCAGTGGGGTGACAAATCCTGCTCATTACTCCATCGCCTGTGTCAACAAACACTACACCCACAAACCCTCCCAGGTATATGTGGCCCAGACGGGACGATTCTCACAAATCCATTGCAAATTGCAGCTAGGTTTGCCAACAACTTTACTGATCTTTATACCCCCCGGGAGACCCTGCCCACGAATACTATTCATAAGTTCCTTGCGGACCTGCTCCCGCGGACCCTCTCTGATTCTGTAAGCGAGGCCCTCGATGCTCCACTGTTGGCAGAGGAGAAGCAAAACGCATTAATGGATATGAGTTCCGGCAAGGCACCTGGCCCAAATGGCTTCCCTTACGAGTTCCTAAAAAAATACCAATCTCAAATGATGGCGCCATATCTGGCGGCCCTTAACGTCACTACGGAGGATGGCTGCCTTCCACCGGACTGAAGGCACACAGAGATAGTGGTTTTCCTCTGGGTCGGCTGCCTGAACTTCACTCTTCATACCATCCGATTTCTCTCCTTAACGTCAAAGTCAAACTGCTGGCTAAGGCAATTGCTAATCGCTTAGTCCCACACATTATCGACCTGATCCATCCCGATCGGGCCAGCTTTATGCCCAGTCATGCCACACAGCATAATATTCTCCGTGCGCACAATGCCATCGATGGACAGGCTGCACTCCTCCTCCCAGATATCGACAAGGCATTTGATTTGCCCAGTTGTACTTATCTCTTCGCTTTGCTTAGCTGCCTGAATATTGGCCCTCGCCTTCTTACTTTAATACATCTTCTGCATACCGACATCGCAGCTTCAGTTCGCGTGGCTAACTCTATCTCGGGAAGCTTTGCTATTGGTTGGGGACATCGTCAGGGATGCCCCCTTTCCCCTTACCTATTTGCGCTGCCATGGAGTCGCTGTAGACCTGGGTGAGAATAGATGCTCAGATTTATGGCTTTGAATGGTCGCGTGAGGTTTTGGATCGCATAGCGCTGTATGCGGATGACGTGCTGTTCTTTCTAACGCAGCCCAATAGAACTGGCCCACGCCTGCTCAGAATTATGCAAATTTTTGGGCAAAAGGTCTGGCCTCTACATGAATTGGGGTAAGTCCTTTCTGTGGCACCTGAGTGGAGGAGATCAGTCAGGTGGATGGTCGCGGGAGGTGATGGTGGTCCCTAATGGTTTCAAATATTTAGGGGTGTTCCTCTCAGCTTCTCAGTCCATCTCATGGCACAGAAATCTGGCCCAGTTGTGGGTGCAGATAGGAGATGAGATGCGCTTGTGGTCGCACCTACCTCTGTCCCTGTTTGGCAGATCTGCCATATTTAAAATGGTCTCATTGGCCCGGCTTCTATATCAGTTTCAGAATCACCCATACCCAATACAGCCCTCATGATTCCAGCAACTCAATACAATCATTGCTTGGTTTCTCTGGGGAGGGGTGCAGTACGAGTGGCCTTGAGGACCTGCTTCCATTCTACCTACTGTGGCGGCATGGCTACTCCGGATATCCAGGCCTACCATGCGGTTTCACATCTTCTCATCCTCAATGACTGGTAGTAGGGAGACAGAAGAGATCCTGCTTATACAGTCGAGCGTTGGCTGATGGATGCCATGCCGTTTCATATGGTCCTATATTCCGGCCCGACACTTAGTGGACTGTTGCCTGCGACCAGGACGTTTTTTGTGACCTGGAAATGAGTACTACGCACAATGGGATGGTGGGCTAAATTGACCAACAAAACCCCTCTGTGGCATAACAGCCTGATGCCGCAGCTGGCACAGCTGTACAGGTTTCGGGGTTGGGAGGCTATAGGAATTGACACAGTGGGGGTGATTAAGCATGGTCGGAACTTAAAGTCATTTCAGGAACTCCAGACAGAATATGCCATGCCCCGTTCGCAATTCTACAGATACCTCCAATACCGTCATGCCTTCTCCCCATATTTAGCACAACCAGCAGACATGCCTGACTTCAACCCCGTAGAAGCTAAAGTCTTTATGGGGGATCTGGGAGATCACAAAAAAACTACAATCTATAGCACACTTCAGAACCTTCATCAGGTCTACTTTACTAGATATAGGCTTAGGCGTGCTGGGCTTGTCACCTCCCCTTACTGCCTGCGTTGTGGGACTACTGAGGGCACCTTCATACATACAGTATGGCAGTGTACGACGTTACTGAGGTTTTGGAGCGGGTGACCACTTGCCTTTCAGAGGTCCTAGGATGGGATAGCCCACTTTTACCATGCTTTGCTATGCTCCACATTACAGAGGGACTTGGTGGCAATAGATACAAGCGTCACTTGTTGTTTCTAGGCCTCACATTAGCTAAATACGATATTGCCAGGCCGTGGAAGGATGTGTCTCCGCTTTCTGTCGCAACATGAAAGAAGGGCCTAGATTTCTCCATGGTTCTAGAAATACCTGTTTTCAAGGTGGGGGGATGCCCCCAGAAACATCCTAAAATATGGAAGAGGTGGGCAGACTAAATAGGGCTTTACTTGGAACCTATGCCTCCTATTTCTGCTATTGAGGGACTACCAGGATGACTATTTTGTGTTACGACACAGATTTTGATCATATTTGCCTTTAATCTGGATGGCTTGGATCTATGTATCTCAGATATTTTTATTTTCTCTGTAAGTTTAATATGGCACTAATGTTTGTTTGTTTTAAAAAATGTATTAAAACATTCATATATCAAAAATGGCCTTATTGCAATATTGAAAATATTGATATCAGTATTATTATCGATTCTTGCACATTACTAGCGTTACAACCATAAAATTATGTTATGAAAAAAAAGAAAAGGAAATAGAAAGAGGCAAACGAAGAGGCAATGGTGCAGGAAAACCTTGTGTTCTCAATTATATTTAGGTAGGGGTACTTAAGCTGAGATTGTCATTTTGCCCGACCAATGAATTAAGTGTCGCATAGATTACTTCTACTTTGTATGGAAGTTGAAATTACGGAAATGGTTTTTCCTGAAGGGGGATCCTAAACACAGATCTTCCAACTGTAGTGAACTCAATAATCTAAAGATCAGCATCATTGACACTTTATTCACTGTGGCAGAATTGGATTCTGAAGAAATACGCATGGGAGATAAATTCCCCAATGTATCATACATGGAGATTGAGCGGACATGAATAGACCGAATGATTTCAAGGTGAAATCGACCTTTTCATCCAACCTGGTTACAATGCCATTGTCAATTTTGAAGCCATGGTGATTTGTGATCTTAGGAAACTGACAAAAAAAGTCACTGGCATTCTGACAATAAGACTGAGGGCCAGATGTAGGTGGCCAAATATCGAGCGGTAATGCAGATATTTGCAGAATTCCTGCATTACCGACCGGTATTTGGCTGAGAGCAATGTAGGTGAGTTTGAGGTCAACCCCCTCCTAAAGAAACCCTCAGCGGACCCCACCGACCTCAAAAACTACAGACCCATCTCCCTGCTCCCGTTCCCAGCGAAAGTCATCGAGAAAGCCATCAACAGCCAACTCGCCACATTCATTGAAGAACACAACATCCTCGACTCCTCCCAATCCGGCTTCAGAAAAAACCACAGTACGGAAACCGCCCTCCTCGCCGCAACAGACGACATCCGCACCTTACTGGACAAAGGAGAAACAGTAGCCCTCATCCTCCTCGACCTATCAGCGGCGTTCGACACAGTCTCCCACCGCACCCTAATACGCAGACTCTACGATGCAGGAATCCAGGACAAGGCCCTCGACTGGATCTGCTCCTTCCTCTCCAGCAGGACGCAGCGGGTCAGACTCCCCCCTTTCCTCTCGGACCCCACACCTATCACCTGCGGAGTCCCCCAGGGCTCCTCCCTCAGCCCGACGCTCTTCAACATCTACATGGCTCCACTTGCCCCCATCGTCAGAACCTACGGACTCAACATCGTGTCATATGCAGACGACACCCAGCTCATCCTCTCCCTATCCAACGAGCCCAACACCGCCAGACGCAACTTTCGAGAAGGCATGGAAGCCGTCGCCAAATAAATGAAAAACAGCTGCCTACAACTAAACACCAACAAAACAGAAGTACTCATCATGGGCCCAAACCCCGACGCCTGGAGTGACACCTGGTGGCCCACCGCCCTCGGAAACCCTCCAACCCCCACAGACCACGCACGCAACCTGGGAATCATCCTGGACTCCGAGCTCAAAATGGACCGCCAGATCAACTCTGTCTCATCCTCCTGCTTCCACACCCTCTGCCTCCTTCGTAAGACCTTCAAATGGATCCCCCTCGAACACCGAAAGACAGTCACTCACGCCCTGGTCACCAGCAGACTCGACTACGGCAACGCACTCTACGCCGGAATAAACAAAAACCTCATCTGCAAGCTACAGAACATCCAGAACGCCACCGCAAGACTGGTCCTCAACCTGCCAAAACACTGCCACATCTCCCAGCACCTGCGCACACTCCACTGGCTCCCCGTCGAGGCGAGAATCACCTTTAAGATGCTCACCCACGCACACAAGGCCCTCCACGGCACCGGACCAGCATACCTGAACAGCCGACTCAAATTCCACGCACCCCAAAGGACCCTACGATCAGCCCAGCTTTCCTACGCTGTGGTCCCCCGCACCAGAAAGACCAGATCGGGAGGCCGCTCCTTCTCCTTCCTCGCGGCCAAAGCATGGAACGCCCTTCCGCTCCACCTCAGACAGACAACATCGCTCCCCATCTTCACAAGAAACCTCAAAACATGGCTCTTCGACAGACCCCCTCCTTGATGGAATCGAACCTGCACCCTCCCCAACCCCCCCCCCCCACCCCTAGCGCCTTGAGACCCTTACGGGTGAGTAGTCGCGCTTTAACAAACTCCTGATTGATTGATTGAGATGTACGTGGCCAATAACCGAGCGGTAACGCAGAAATTCACAGAATTCCTGTGTTACCGGTATTTGGCTGAGAGCAATGTAGGTGAGTTTAAACCTACTTGCAAAATAAGGAATCGCAAAATTGCGGTTCCTTATTTTTCTCTTGCATTTAAGGAAATGGAAATTGACATTCCTTAAATGCAATGTAAGTAGCACACAAAAAAGAGCATGTCAGCCTTAAGGAATTGCTAATTACCACCAACTTCAAGTTTCTGGTAATTAGCGATTTCCCTTAAAAAAGCATTTTTTTGCTTTTTTAAAAGTGCCATGTGTCACACATTCATGCCCTTAGAGCATGTATGTGCACACATGCACATTTCAGGGGTGCAAAAGGGTGTCCTTTTGACACCCAGGCACCCTTGAAATAGCTCCTGCTATTTGCGATTATTTAATACCGAATCGCAAATAGTTAATATCTTCCCATTCATTCCTATGGGCTTCCTAGCCCATAGGAATGAATGGGTAGGTATTCCTTATTAACGAATCTCAATTAACGATTCGTTATTAAGGAATATTAAGGAATCGCTAATATTTAGCGATTCCTACCTACATTCAATGTTGCGAGTCCTTAATAGCGAATCGGTAAAATTCGCTATTAAGAACTCGCAAATTTGAATTTACCTACATCTGGCCCTAAATCTGAGAGGACAGCACTAGGAGGTCTCCAATATGACAATAACATTGTAATCAGGCAATCAGACAAAGGGTGTTACATGGTGATATGGTCCAAAGCAGGGTACCTGAAAGAGGGTTTCCATCAACTCAATGACACCGATTGCTATGAGGTCACAAGCCACAAGAATATTCGAGATTCAAATGCAGCCTTTAAACAGAAACTGATTGAATGTAGGGAGAGGGGGCTAATAGAATGGGATGAGTATAAACGTTGACAGTGTGAACAACCAAATATACACATTCTGTATTTGCTACCAAATATACACAAAAATGCCTCTTATCTACCAGGGTGACCTATTGTCTCATCTGTAGGCTGCACTCTGTAAAACAAATCTAGGTACTTAGATTTTTGCCTACCGATGTTTGTCACCTCTTTTCTTTCTACATACAGGACAGCAGAGAATTCCTTAAGAGAATTGAGGATGTGATATGGGATGAGGGCTTCCTGTAATTAACCCTAAATGTCAACAAGTTGTATACAGGTATCAGGCATTTTAATGGTATCTCAGCATGCAGGCACTTCCCGAGGGCAAGGTCTCTATCACTCCCACACCAACATGCTCCTTAACATGATCCAGTTGTGTCTGGAGAACAACTTCTTTATTTTTTAGAACAAACTGTTCAGGCAGAAGCAGGGCACGGAGATGGGGACCTACTTTGCTCTCAGCTATGTCAGTATTTTCATGGGATGGTGGGAGTAGCAGATAGCGGAGGAACTAGGAGAATTCAACACTAAAGTCGTTATGTGGATTTGCTACATGCACAGCTTTTTGTGATCTGGAAGGGCACTAGTGAGGAGACAATCAACTTTGTGAGGAGGCTCAACAATAATCCCTGCAACATTGGCCTCACATCACGGATCAGTGATACTAGAATTGACTTCCTTGATATCCCTGCAGAAGACATAGTTAATAAACTGACTTCTAGACTCCATAGGAAAGCAACCACAGGCAACACCCTTCTGCATGCCGAGAGTAGCCATCCCATTGCTTTAATTGAAAGTATCCCCTATGGTGAGTTAATATGAGCAGGTAGAAACTGTAGCAACGAGAAAGCAATCCACCAGGAATGTGCGGTAATGATTGACAGATTCGAAAAGAAAGGTTACAGGCCAGCAATTTTGAAGGCCACATTACAAGGGCACAAATGGCCAGATGATATGATCTGTTGGTCCCAAAGAAGAAAATTTTGGAAAGGGACCCCAATAGGAGCAATAGATTCATTACGACATACACTAACATAGCTAAGCAATTGAAAAAGATTCTCAGGAAACATTGGCCCATTTTCTTCACAGAGAATAGCCTTAAAGGCTGCATAGATGAGACTCGAGGGTTACATTTAGAAGGGGCGCCACACTGAAGGATAGACTGAACCATAATTATGTCAGCCCCAGGCCAGTTAACAAAACACAAGATGTCATGGGCATTTTTCCTTGTCTCAACTGTAAAGCGTGCAGAGCCCAGCTGTAGTGAAATACCTCTCCCCCTCACTGGTCAAGTCAAGAAAAGAAAGCAACATATTACATGCACGTCAGATAACACTATGTATGTACTCGGGTATGTGGGTAGCACAGTACATCATACAAAGAAAAGGATACTGGAGCATGCTAGAACAAGCAAACATGTTGACCACCAGTGTCCCGTTGCTTGTTACTTAAATACCTTCCATAATAGGGACACTTTGAAACAAAAAAATGTCATAGTTGACCAGGTACCAGTGCAGAAAAAAGGAGTGGATATAGTATGAACACTAAGACAACTAGAGTCCAAATATATATTGGAATTGAACACCTTGATCCCCAATGGCTTGAATGTGGGTGAGGAGATACACTTTCATCTGAGCTAATGTGTTACATAGTTGCTGCCTGCACAAATGCTTTCCTTCTCTGTGCACTGTATAGAAGTTTTGTATATAGTTTTTAATAGTTTAATTTATATAGTGTCTGGCTTTTCTTTTCTTTCCTTTTCTCTCCACATTCCCTGTTTTCTATTTTCTTATTTTTTTCATCTCTTTTGCAGGGTTGCAGAATACAAAAGATTATACCTGTGATTCTATTGCGACCATTCAGTGAGGAATAATTTGTGTATTCTTTTGTGGCTGGCTGTGCCCACTGGGACTACATTTGATGTGAAGTTGTGGATATGCAATTCATGTATTATCATGTAATCTCACTTAGTAACATCGCCTGCATGAGCCACAGGATTGGAGGGCAAAACGGCCTGCCTGGTCAGATATAAAGTTTTCAGGAATTGAACCTGCTGTATATTAGTCCAATGTATGTCTCAGCTCAATAGCAGGTGCAGTTTGGGTCATAAGTCCACTGCCTTCGAAATCAAAGAACAGATGATTTTGTAATGTGATGTATACCCTTTGATAATGGTTGCTACGATGCATGACGGCAAACCTATTGGTACTTATCTTGTACCTTGCTGTCACATGCTTTGGTCTAATACACTGAAGGAACAGTGCACAACAACAAAGGGATGTTAATACCGTATATGTATAACATGTGTGACCATGCAAGCTTATGTTGTAATATTGCCCACGTGGGCTGAATTAAGGAAGAGCTGAACTGCTTACCTGATCAGATAGCATGTGAACATGAATTAATTAATCCATCTGTATCCTAGTTAGATATTGTGTGTCTCAATGGGAAAGCAGAGGCGGTTGTGGTTATGCATGTAGTGCTTTTAAAACCTGTGTATTGATGTCTTTGCAATGTATTATTTTCCCTTTTAAAATGGCTGCCACAATACTGTGCTCCAGACATTTCCCTGCAAGTCCTTTACTTATATTTATACTTTGTGTCACAGGGTGTGTTTAAACATACTGAGGAAACACCTGCATTTCACCCGTGAGCAGGGCATATGGTACGCTGAAACATGAAGGGTGTTTTGTTTCCCTACCTCTTGATGCATTTTGGTGGCTGAATTTATTAGTTAAATTCCTGGTTTCTATTTGCAAAACTGTCGGAGTGCACGTCATCCTTGTGCAGACGTGAAGGAGGATTGCTTGATAAATGTACATATAAATATAAACATGTATATAATATATAAACTTTGAATGACTGAATAAGAAAATATAACAATTAATGTTAACAATAAATAAAATATTAAAAAATGAAAACTCCAAAAACACATTTACAAACAAACTATAAACATTAAAATAAATTAAATAGAAAACAAAATAATATAAAATCTATTAATGCTATGAAATCTATTCAACCAATATTATGAAAGCTCTTGTAGTCTAAGAATATTAAACATACTATTCCTACTCCAGTTTATGCAACAGTAGGGAAAGTGTTGGACTTCGTAGGAGTTATATTTACTAATATTACTCCAGTCACCACATTAATAGAGCACGTGTTGGACTTTGGAAGAGTTAGATTTATTCCTACTCCAGCCAGTCCAACAGTAAGGAAAATGTTGCACTTTGGAGTGATGGAATGTACTATTCCAATTCCGGTCGAAGCAACATTAGGGAAAGCTTTGGGTTTCGAAGGGATCACATGTACTATTCCCACTCCAGTCTACACAACAGTAGGGAAAGTGTTGGACTTTGGAGGGGTTAATTTACAATTTCGACTCCAAACAATGCAACAGTAGGGAAAGCATTGGATTTTGGAGGAGTAACATTTTCTAATCCCACTCCAAACAGCGCAACAGTAGGGAAAGTGTTGAACTGCAAAGACGTTCATTTTACTATTCCTACCACAATCTAAGCAAAAGTAGGGAAAATACTTCCCTTTAAACACATTACATATATGAGCAACCTTGTGAATGTAGAAACAAAAATGATTAACATAAATATATAGACATATACATGTATTTAACAATTAATACATGTACATAATTACTATTACATTTGTTATCAATTCATAACTAATTGTTATTCAATAATTAATTAATTAACTTCCCACCCTGTGCCCCTACAAACCTAACAGTCCAAACCTAAAATAACTATTCCATAACTTACATATTTAAAATAAGGTAAATAATTAATTAACAATGAATAATTCATTTTTAATTATTTATTACTCAATGAACTTCCCATCCTAAATCACTACAAACCCATCACTCAACAACTAAATTGTAACTAAAATAAAGTGTAGTACAATTTACATAATTAAGAATCAACAAAAAGATTAATTAACAATTAATAATCCATTGTTAATTATTACTTAATTAAATATTCACCCTATACCCTTTAAACCCAGCAGCTCACACCTAAAACATAGCAAAAAGATATAATTATTACACAATTTAGAATATTAATAATCAATTGTATTATTAATAAAATTAATATCATAAATGAAATAAGGATTTATTGTTAATTATTTCTTAATTAAGATCCTATCCTATATCCCTACACACCTAGCAACTCATGCATAACATTTAACTAAAATAAATCAGTATTACATAATATATATATGATTAATTAAAAACGATTAATTAATTAATTATTTGTTTTTGCTTAATTAACTTCCCACCCTATTTCGCTACAAACCCAAAATCCCACTATAACACTATAAATTACTGTTAACAAATAAATTACAAATTCTAAATCATTTAAAATTACAAATTATGTTTAAGAAAACATTTCTAACAATTACATAAACAATAGTGACACAAAATTAACATATGAACTAAAATACATTAAGATAATGAAAAAACAAAATTCTTTACAACTGTATTATTGAAAATAATATTAAAAGCAACGATATTCTTAAAAACTATATTACTTACTAAATAAAACAATATTCTGGACAACAACATTTTTGCATCTCAATATGTTCTTGTAACAATATGTTTTTCCTTATATTTGTGTCTCCAGATATTTACAACTCGATACTTTGTCCAAACCCCGTTCAATAACCAGCGTGGATGGCAAATAAAAACAAATATTATGCAGAGGGTGTACCAAAATATGTTAATTTATATTGTGCGCACAAATTCTCAAGTAATGTTTAGAAAACAGTACATTCTTTATACAAACACATATATTGTGCTTTCAAACCAAGGTGTTAATCATGTGAACCATACAATGATGACTTTACACATACAAACCAACATGGTAAACATGCAACATGTGGTTAGTATGAGAACCAGTACATTGAAAATGCAAATCAGCATGAAAAGCTTTCAAACCAATGGTTGAACATTTTAACCAATTTATTACACACAAAAACCAGAACATTACAAGAATGAACCAACACATCATTCATATGAGCCATAGACTTATGTGTGTCAACCTGTATATTACACATGCAAATCAGTGTCATATTCATATAAACCAGTCATAGATTCATGGGAACCAGTATGGTATGCATGCAAACCAGTATGTACTGCTTTCAATCCGATAGATCAGTGGTTCTTAAGCCTACTTATAGGGTCCTGAATGCTTAGAAAATTGATTAATATTAACAGATTAGTAAATTGTATATAAACAAAGAAGCAATATGTACTATTGAAAAATGTTGCACCTTTTGTAAATGTGAGGGTGTTAGAAATTGGAAGCTAGAAATTGAGTTAGTATCCTCAGATTGATTTGTAGGAGCAGATCAAGTGCATCAGCCAGAATACAGTATGGACAATGAGTGACCTCAACTACATTTAGAAAAGCCCCAACCTTCCAATTAAAATGTACACATTTCTGTGTGTGAACTAAATAAATATTTCATCATTTGTGTATTTGTTTGATGAATTCTTGGGTGTGTGTATTTTGTTTATTGTTTTGTGGTTTAAATCATAAAATATGCTCAGGCCATGGTTCCTGACATTCAGTAATTTATTTATTTATTTATTTTATGCAATTTTTAAAGCGCGCAAATACCCAATGGGTGTCTCGGCGCTAACGTAAACAGAACCCTCACTGTGGCAGAAAGAAAAAAAGATTTATGGTGAGAACAACCATGTTTTGAGCTTTTTTCTGAAGTTAATGAGCGTGGGAGCGGTTTTGATATGAAGGGGTATCGTGTTCCAAAGTTTCGCTGTCGAGATGGTAAAACATCCATCTCCCCAATTGGCCCTTCTTGTGCGTGTGACCTTCAGCAAATGGGCTGATGATGAACGTAAAGTCCTTGGGTGTTCAAGCGGGCAGAAGGCTTTTTTTAGAAATAGTGGGCCTAAGTTGTTGATGGCTTTCTATGCGATGCATAAAGCCTTAAATTTAGTCCGGCTCCTCACTGGGAGCCAGTGAAGCTGTCGGATGTGCGGGGAGATGGATGTGAATTTAGGGATATTTAGTAGGGTCCTAGCCGAAGCATTTTGGACCAACTGCAGTTTGTTGAGGACCTTTTCCTGGGCATTCAGTAAAAGGGCATTGCAGTAATCTGTTCTGGAAAAGACCAGGGTACTGATTAAAGTTTTGCCCGCGGAAGGAGGTAAATAAGGGATTAGTTTTTTGATCCTCTTTAAGATGTAAAACGATGAGGAGACCACAGAGTTGGCATGTTGGTAGAATGACTCAGAGGGGATCCCTGGATCCCAATAATGATTAAATGGGGGTCCCCGTGTTACAGTAATGATTAAGTGGGGGGTCCACAGAAGTAAAAAGGTTAACAACCACTCCAATAGATTATAAATTACAACCAATATATTACACGTACAACCAGTATATTACAAGTGTGAAGCAAGTATAATGTATACAAACCATGCAATTATACCAGTGTACTATTACATTATGAATGTAAATTCCAATGTAATGCTTTGAAATTAACAGGCTGCATAGGTGGTCGAATATTATTACGCACACAAACCAGTACATTACAAGAGTGAACCAATATAGGCTGTATATGAATCTATAAAATATATATTGACACCTGTATGTTACTCTCGCAATTGATATTTTATAACCTACAAACACATCATTTGGTATAAGTTATGTGTTTGACCCTATGGAAGGGACCCTGCCTGCTTGTTTTGATGGGGCAATTCTTATCGGACTAGGACCCAGACTGATTTGCATATGGCTGGTCTCTGGGCCTGATTTAGAACTTGGCGCACAGGTTACTCTGTCACAACTGTGACGGGTATATCGTCTGCCGAAATATAAAGCCCACAGGCCGGAACGGCCGTAGCGGGCACCGGGCAATCCCCCGGTGTGCCGCACGGATGTGGGCCGGTTTTGGGCCCCTGGGGGCTGTTTTATTCCCTGTAACAAAATCAGCAGAAAACCGGCCCTGGCAAAGAGCTCGGCGGCACCCCAAACGCCCCCCCGGCGGGGGGGGGGGGGGAGGGAGGGGCTAGCTGGCCGAGCACTTTGCTAGGGCCGGTTTTGGTTCCCAGTCCGGCCCTGAAAAAGATGTAATTGTGACGGAGTAACCTGTTTGCCGAGTTCTAAATCAGGCCCTATGTCTAGAGTGATATAGTGGCCATAACTATTGATGGACTAGAATGTGGCCCTAGAAGTGACCAATTATTATAATTAATTTAAGCATCCCATCCACCATTTTTTTGTTGTTGGCATTATTAGGCAAGAAGCTTTAAGACGCCCACAATAAAAAAATTAAAAATCAGGGAATAATATAATATAATAACGTACAACATTGAGATAGTTATTGATTAAAAGAGGGAACACATAGAGAAAGCGGGCCTTGTCAGCAAAATTGTTCTTTGTGTAATGGAAACAGACTGAGCAATATCCAAAACTGGGAATCATAGGCTTATGTTTATGTTCTCTGTAAGGCACACACATAGATAAGTAACGTTTCTAAGTACTCAGCGACATGCAATAAAAGTAAACAGCGAAGCACTCAAAAAAGTTTACAACTAGCTTCAATGTAGTGCTATAATCGTAATTTGCCTGCACAAAAATAGACATTAAATCCAGCACAGATCAACTACTAAAGCAGGTTCCGGTTTCAATAATAAAGGTCAAAAAACAGAATATGGCATGGCAAAACTTTTGCTCGAGAGGTCTGCTTTCGCATAACTTGCAGTGATTGCTGTTTCGGTATGACTGGCAGCTGGTAACTAGGGAGCTTGTCCTGTCTGGCTTCAGATTTTTTGGGCGAAATAATTTCCAGTGCCTTCGGGGCATGTCATGTTGAGTGCTAAGGGTCTGCAGTCGATGCTCTTCGTCTTTGGGTGTAACACTTAAACAAGAGATCAGGCCGCCGAGCTGTGCTGTTTTTTCCTATCATGTTTCAGCGTCAGGAGATGGCAGCTTGGAGAACACTTTTCATCAGGGTCACATCCCAGGAAAGTGAAATGTATAGGCCGAGGCAGCATCAGTGGAGCAAAGGAGTGTTTCCCTGCAGCTCATGAGTTAGTCAGAAGAGTGTTTGTGAGTTAGTCAGGCCAGTGAGATTGTCGTGTTTGTGACAGGAGCATTCATGCCGTCAGCCGTTGAGTTCTGCAAAGGACATATCAATCAGCGGTGCTGCAGAGAGCAGAAAAGATCCTCTTCCATAGATTGAAATGAGAACCTGCTTGACGAAAATATGTCACCACAAAACCCTAATCTGACACTGTTTGTAGACAATGCAAAGCCTCCCTATTAAATAAATGGCCGATTTTACATTTCTTAAATAAATGAGCGACAGTGTTTTTAACACTCATGCCTTACAACAGACTGTATTGTACCGGTATGTAATGTACTACTACAATGGAAGAAATTACAACACATATTTTTCTTAACAACATGAACATAATTATATAATACTTTTGGACTGTAAACACATAATAATTATTAGTAATGTGTTTGCATTAAATAAATAAGAAATATCCTAGATTTAAACGTTTAAGAAAAATGGAAGAAGGCCATTTTAATTGGACAGGCCTGTGTATCAAACCAATAAGTACTTACAACGGATGTAAAACATGCGTCACTAATAAATAACATCCCACCCTTAAACTTTCCTGAAGTCCCACCATCTGCCAAAAAATAATCACAGTCCACAAAAACCAGCCTAAGTTTTCAAACCATCACTAAGTCCTCTGACATTAGGTGCCTATTGACCGCTTCTTCTATACTGTTGGCCCTGGACCATCTTTCCTTCTATAAAACAACAACTTATCTGCTTAAGCCAACTGGATTAACCCAATCGGTGATGTTCCAACCCTCCCTGTTAGCTCAACCGGATGATCCCCATCCTGCCAACCAGGAAACTCATAAACCTGATGTTTTCCTGACCCCTCAGCTCTATTTATTCTTAAAAACTAATGATGCATTCTGGCTTACCCGGCAGGGCCTCAGACTTAACACTTCATAACCGGATCTATAAGTCCAAAGGGTAATGCTCATTTTTCATAAATAATAAGTGTGTGCCATTGAATCTGTACGTGTGATCTTCCTAAGAAATTCTCCATGTTTGATGAAACCAATGGTCTGAGCCTTACAAAAACCTTGCATCACTCTATTACTTTGCTAGAGCTTTTTTTTAATTGCCTCAAGTTTATTTGCTTCTTGCTACTTTTGCCTCTGCACCCAATCTATGCAAATAAGATCCGTATCCACTCACATTGGCTTCAAATGAAGTAGATCCGCTTTCCTTGCATTTAAAAGTAAGATGCCTGACAACTGAACCATGTCTTTCTCCCTCAGTGTAATACTAGAAAATAATTCCACTAGAATAAGTAGGAACTGACCCCAACACATTCCCCTCTTGCCCACTGTTCATTGCACTGTAATACCTTTGATGGTCAAACCATTTTTTCTTCCGAATGGCTTGGTGTCTACCTGCCTGGTTGCCCATTTTTGATAAAAGAATGGATGATGATTAATATTGTGGTCTAATTTTTAAATGACCCATTGACACAACCTGCAGACACAGTGTATGAACATCAACAAAATCACAATTAGAAACTTGAAGTTACAATTAAAAGGTTTCCTCAGCTATATGATCTCTTTTGCAGCAATGACATTAAAGCAAATAATTGGTTCAATCTCTGCCATGGAAAAACCCAATCGTCTGCTTTCATTGGGCCACCTATCTTGGTAAAATGTGTCCCTGTTTCTTTTGGATGTACGACATTACAATGCGTTCCATTACAACGCGTGCTTTCACAACGCGTCCCTTACAACGCAAGTCGTTACCACGACTTGCGTTGGGGGCGCGGATTGAGAATAGTATACTTTACTATTCTAACACCAGTCCCCGTGGACACTAGGGAAGGTGTTGGAAAAGTAAATATACTATTCTCAATCCTCTAGCACCCTCCAGCGCAAGTCGTGGTTACGGCTTGCATTGTAACGGACGCGTTGTGAAAGCCTTGCGGAGTAAAATCCGCGTTGTAAAGGATGTTCCCCGTTTCTTTTTGGAGGAAGATCCAGTGCCAACAAGGCTCTCCCTAGAACACTCAAAAGGTAAATGCTGACAATGTACGGCTGCATTCATGGTAAAGTACCTCTTCCCAACACACCGCTCTTGCCTGAACAAATACCCAAAAAGCTTAACGTGAACCTGAACTTCTTCAAAAGTAATACAATGACCCCTGCCAAAAAGGTGACTTAAACTGTTGTAACTCTATACAAAAAAGTCCCAGTCTACTTTAACTTCATCTCAGTAACCCTTACCTATAACCCATACCGACGAGCTCAGATACTCTAGGAACTATTCAAAATAGCCGAACTGTGCACAACTGCAACAATCCAAACACTGTGTGACAACAATGTGCCAAAAGATCCACTATGGCCCATAGTGGCTAGGCCCTAACTGGATGCCTAATCTGCCTCTCTGCTCTTTTTCTCTCTAAACCAGCCTGTCAAGATCCTCTTTCCCAATTCTTTGCTAGTGGCTTTTGACTCACAAAAAGTTTCCTATAAAATGCATGACCCGCCAGCTTACCTGTAATTGCTACAGCTGTTAAATCGCTTTCTGTTAACCTCATAAATTAAATGCATTACATATTCAGGCCTCCTGTGCAAATCCCTCTCCTCTGGGCATCACTAGCCAAGAATTCATGCTAAGTGAAAAGTCTATGGGTCGCACACTTCTGACCCCACCAGCGGGTGTAACCCTCGAGCATCATGGTAAATGCAGTCTTTAGGCGTGTGCGTCTTTCGTAGCTCTGGACGTGTATCAGGCAAAGTTGCAGCACCAACTCTGTACACCGGTGTTTCGGAATTGTTGTTCAACTGTGGTAAATAAATAAATAATACCCTATTTTTGAATGAATAAATGAATAACAGATAGCTCAATAAATAAGAGTCAAGATTCGAGGTAGTAGGAGTTTTGCAGGTGTAATACAGCATAAGGACAGGAACAGGACGACCTGCACGGGAATAGGATGGCAGCTGCCGGGGTCAGGATCGGAACAAGGGAACGGAACGGATAACTTTTTAATAACAGTACATGAGCATATATACATAGCGCAAACACATAGCATTACATTGCAATAGGCGTAGCAGTGGGTGGAGCAATAGGCGTGACGCGTAGCAGTCGCGAAAGATAAGGGTGAAAAGAGGTGTAACAGGGCGTATACATAGACATGTGATGCAAACGTAACAGAATATGTCATGAATGGGGCGGAAACCATGGAGGGGGCTACCTGAGGAGCCGGGACCTCTAACCTGATGGTGCGCGCAAACTGGCAATGACGTATCACTAGGAGAAGCTGGGGGCTTCGAACTCTGTGCTAGGAGCAGAGACTGAAGTCTGGAGAGTCAGGGCGACATGTACCTAAACAGTATCTAGTATCTGATGTTTAGGGAACATGTTGATATAAACTAGAAGTCAGGAGGGGAAAGGCTAACAGACACTAAGACTGGACCATGCATTATTCTACATGTAGTGCGTGATGAAGAATATTAAATGACCATTAAATGCAGTATTTCTCTTACATGGAGACGTAAAAGCTAGACAATGACGGAAACTATTGATGCAGTTCAGTAGCTTAGGAATGCAGAGGAAGAGGACTGAACTGATAATCTGGAATCATAACATACTCTTGGCAGACTCAGAGGCAGGGCCAAGCTGAACCGGGCACTGCGAGGCAGGAAGTAAGTGAAGGGTCGAGGATACAGGTGGGGGCTGTATCGCTCCTCAGCGAGGGCTTCAGGAGACAGGAGACAGGAGCTGAATCTGGTGTCCAGGCCCTTTTGAGGCCTAGAAACGGGGACTGTACAATGGAATAACGTGCACACTGAGAAACGTGGCAACGTAGCTTTACATAGGCCTGATATTCGTAGTATTTCACGAGAACTGGAAACTGCCATACTAGAGGTGGACACAACTGTAATTGCGTCTTTAATCAAACATGGGGAATACATATGCATATTAATCATGCACATATAACATATGATGGAGGACGCGTAGGGACACAGAACATGGCAAAATTTACTTTTCCACATTCCCTCCTTGTCACTACGTTTCCATCAGGAAACATCAATATTCATGATACCATCTATCATTTCATACAGTATCATTTGCTCGTCTCGAATTTTCTTGGAACGGGATTTAGAACGGGGCTTGGGACTAGGAATACATGATGTAGCACAAATGCCGCAAATCGCAGGGCCACATTGTATACAGAGGCAGCAGCTGAATATGATCGCTACTGCAATACCTAGAAAGGACAAGACTTTCCATCCCCAGGCGGAAATTATATTCCAGAACCAACCGGACCATGTCCAGGTGCCTGGATCGTGGTGTAACAGATGGGCAATTTTATGGAGTCTGGTTATAGCTGAATAAACAGACGGCGCGTTATTTGGAATGAAAATGCAGCAACTAGATCCGATGACTCTACAGGCCCCGCCCCTATCGGCCAATATGACGTCAAGGACGAGACGATTCTGTAAAACGACAAATCTCATAGCAGATTGCTCTTCAGTTAAGTTACCTAGAGCAGAGGCAGTCTCATTGACTACAGCTTCAAGGGTTCTGGTTAACCTGCGGATTAGTTTACTATTCTGGATAGGTCCTATAAAGAAAAAGAAACCTCTATTGAAATCTGTATACTGTTCTAGAGCAGTTTCAGTATAATCGACAATTGGGGACTCCCTTCTATGTCTAATGTGTACTAGATGTGTGTTTCTATGATAATCAGGTGGGGCTAGGAAAACTGGTGGCAGTAGGAAGGCAATGTAACAGGTTCCCTCCCAATCGAGGGGCAGACGAACATATGCAGTTTGACCACAAATAAAATAAGAATGACGTGAAGCTTTGAAGATAGATTTCCCACTGTCACTATACTTGACAATAGTAGTACAATCACTATGTCCTACGTGTACGGAACCATTATTTCGGACACATAATTCGCCTTTGACTGGTAGTACTGAAATAGCAGGTAAGTCTGGAGTGGAATCAGACTGAACATTCAGGACCATGAAATTCGAAGAATAATTACCTAAATTGTAAACTTCATTTTCTAGATCTAACCCGATTCTGTGGGGGAGACCTTGCTTGTCTGGAAAACATGTACTGTTAAGAAAAGACATATCTGTTGAGGATGACGTTAACGTGGACCATGCTCCACACGAACCATTATGTGAAAAAGGATAAGGAAAGAGTGGCAGAACTCCCTTCGGTGTCTGGAAAGGGGGGAGTCGACCACACACCCAACAATTAGTGGCATGGCTGGTTTGGTGTGAGTAATGTAGCATGCGGATAAAAGAATTATTTCGCATAGCGAGGCGGTAAGAGAGTTCATGAGGAGGCAGATCACTAAACGTGTGTTCTACTGTAGCATTAGAAGACGTATTTACATGAGAAACTGGGAAACACAGGTAAAATGCATAACTGGTGCAGGAAATCATAATGCTGAGAAATAATATGAAACATAGAAAAATGATACATCGGATTGAGTTTTGACTAACTCTCTCACTATGGGGGTCTATTTTATACATGTCAGAAACAGTCTAACCGTTTCACCTAGGGGAGGACTTAGACAATCAAACTGGCTGACTTATTTTACTAGACCGGAGTTTCAGTTTATACTCCTGCTGCGGAGTTTTCTCTAACAGGGAAGGGTTTGTAGCAATGTCTTTTGCGGGACAGTCCTTGAGAACAATATTTTGGCAATCCTTCAAATCCTGGGAAATGTTCTTTGAGACGGGTTTCAGTCCATAAAACTTTTTCACGTGCGAAAGGTGCACCCAGCCTTTGCGACCTTCCAACTTCACGGCTGTACGGGTGGCGAGGAGGACCTGTCGGGGCTCCTTCCAGCGTGGCTCCAGCGGACTTGAGCGGTCAAAATTCCGGACAAGGACCATGGATCCTGGAACGATTTCATGCGGTGCCACCTCGGTATTGTCTGGAAATGCGGCGGCAACCTGTGAACGACAAGAGTTGAGGGCAGACATCAAGGAAGCTAGGTAATCTGTCAGCATATTACTTGAAACATCGGTAATACTTCGGGGTCTAGGAGTACCCCACATGTTAGGGGGGCGGCCGAAAACGACCTCATACGGGGACAGACCTGATCTGGAATGTGCGACCATGCGCATATAGAACAAGGCAACTGGCAGAGCTACTAGCCAGTCCACACCTTTCTCTTTACAAATTTTTGCGATGCGAATTTTCAGGGTCTGGTTATGTCTCTCTACGAGACCGGCTGCTTCAGGATGGCGTACACAATGGAACTTCCACTGGTACCCTAACAATAGGGAAACGTGCTTCATCAACTCAGATGAGAATGGCTGGCCGTTATCAGAATATACGACCCTAGGGAGTCCATAACGGGGGAAGAACTCACGAACCAACTGCTTGGCAGTGGTCGCAGCTGTGTAATCTGGGACTGGATATGCTTCTGTCCACCTGGACAAAGCGCATACAACTACAAGGACATACTTGAAACCTCGACATCGCTCCATCTGAATATAATCCATCTGGAGGACTTCAAAAGGGTGGTCAGGGGGCTGGAATCCACCTTGTTCCACCGGGACACTTTTACCTGGATTAAACTGACAACATATCATACAGGTACGGACTTTCTGCTTGGCTGCAGCTCGTAAATGCTTGTTGAACCAAATGTTCTGGATACTGTCTAACATAGCTTTTTCTCCTAAATGTGCTGGACTATGTGCGGTATTAATAATGACTTGAACCATAGAGTCGGGGAGAAACCATGTGGCTCTACCCTTCGTTAACCATCCTTGATCTGTCTGGACCCCTCCTTGTTCGGACCATTTCTTGATTTCTTCGGGAGTAGCATGTAACTGTATGTCTATGACATCTTGAGTAGGGTCTTTAACTGTCATGCATGTAATCGGATCTGGAGTGTGTGTCATGTTAACTGGAATGTCTAGAGTCTGTGCTGTAAGCTTGGCTGTGCGATCTGCTAGATCGTTACCTTGAGAAATAATGTCAGTAACTTTCGTATGTGCTTTGCACTTCATGATAGCAATGGATGTCGGTAAATGTATGGCATCTAACAGAGCTTGAATAAGGAGACCATGCTGAATCTTGGTTCCATGAGAAGTCATGAAACCTCTCTCCTGCCAGAGCACTCCAAAGTCGTGTACAACTCCGAATGCGTAGCGTGAATCTGTGTAAACATTAACTTTCCGGTTCTTGGCATGTATGCAGGCTTGTGTCAGAGCAACTAGCTCTGCTGCTTGAGCGGACAGGGTGTCAATACGGTGTGTTTCAATAACCTCGGTGTCGGTAGTCACTGCATATGCGGCGACTAGTTCTCCTGTACTTGTTCTCATACATGAACCATCCACATAAAGTGTCAGGTCGGGATCTGGTAACGGAATATCTGTCAGATCTTGTCTTGGCTTTGTCGTAATGTTAACTACTTCCACACAGTCATGTGTGTCCGGACTTAAAGTAACTGATGGTAACAGTGTAGCAGGGTTCAGGATGTTGCAGCGTCTGATTTCTATGTGTGGCTGAAACAGTGTCAATTCATAACCTGTTAAACGTGCAATTGTCAAGTGCTGAGTCTGTGTTCGGTTTAAAAGAACTTCCACGGAGTGTGGAACTTGTACTGTCAAGGAGTGTCCTAAGACTATGGAATCACTTTGTCTGATAGCTAGTGCTGTGGCTGCAACTGACTTGAGGCACGCAGGCAGAGCCTGGGCTACTGGATCTAATGTGCTCGAAAAATAAGCACATGGCTTGTATTGTCCTGCTTGATCTTGTGTGAGAACAGATAATGCTGTACCTTCACGTTCAGTGACGAAAAGTGTAAAAGGCTTACTGTAGTTCGGTGTCGCTAGAACTGGAGCTTGACATAGGGCTTTCTTTAACTCATTGAAACTAAGTGTATGTTCAGATGTCCAAGGGAGGACAGTCGATACGGCTGCCTCCTGTGTCGTCAACTGTATCAGTGGCTTGGCTAGAAATGCATACTGAGGAATCCATTGTCTGCAGTAAGAAGTAAGGCCGATAAAAGCACGTACCTCCTTCTGGGTCTTGGGCTGAGGAAGACTCGCTATTAACTGGATACGGTCTGGTGTCAACTGCCTACCCCTCTTGGACAGTAAGTGTCCTAAGTATACCACTTGCTGGACACAGAATTGAAGCTTCGAAGGGGACACCTTATGCCCCATCTCGGCAAGAAAATACAAGACTGTAAGGGATGCTCGCTCGCAAGCACGTTCAGAACGGGCTGTGATCAGTAGATCATCGACATACTGGAGCAGGGCAGTGTCAGTTGGCATGTGAATGTTGTCTAGTTGTCTCTTGAGTGCTTGACTGTAAATACTAGGACTTTCTGTGAAACCTTGAGGAGCTCGTGTGAACATATAGCTCCTTCCATTTAAACAAAATCCGAAAAGAAACTGGCTGTCTGGATGAATGGGAACACTGAAAAATGCATTCTTGAGGTCTATGACAGTGAAAAATGTGGCTTCGGAATCAATGACTGTCAATAGGGAAGAGATATCTGGGACAACTGGATACTGGGGAATAATACATTTATTAAGTTCCCGTAGGTCAATCACTAATCGATATACTGGGGGTGCATTTGGATCGGTACGTTTCATGACTGGAATGATCGGAGAATTGCATACATTGGAGTCAGTTTCTACAACTACTCCTTGAGCGATGAGCTCGTCAATAATTTTGGATAAGGCTGCTACAGCCTCAGGTGGCAATCTGTACTGTCTGATTCGTGGTAACACTACACCTGGCTTGAGAGTCACACGATAGGGTGTGATTTGCATGTAACCTACATCAGTTGGACCTTGCGCCCATAAATGCTGCGGAACATTGGACAATCTGGGATCAAAATCTCGTAATACATAGTGACCCTTAAAGTCGCGTAGGAACAGACGTATTCCCTCTGGGGAACAGCATATAACTGCACCTAACTCTTTCAGTGTTTTAATGCCTAATAGGTTTTCTGGACATGACTTAGTAAGTAACAGATCAGTAGTGCGGGACAATGGACCTACTTCTAGAGTAACTGGCTTTGATATTTCATTTACGATAGGTTTTCCTGAAAATCCAAGGGAAACATTTCTTGAGCCTGAGAGCGGAGCCCCTGGAACTTCGGCGTGACTAATTGTGGTCCTACTTGCCCCTGTATCAATCAAAAACTTCCTATCTTTCCCTAGTACTTGACTGTGAACATAGGGACCTTCTTGATCTACAGGTATCTCGATGAGAGGCAAGCCTACCTCCCTCTCTAGGCTGTTTCATGAATATGGCTGATACTCTGGATACTCGGACTGTGCATACTGGTACATCTGCTGTGTAACGTGCTGTGTTGCAGCGATAGGCTGCGGAACTGTAACTGTCTGTGGCGCATTCTGTGGCTGAGGAGTCTGTGAAACTTGTTCTTGTCTAGGCGGACGTGGTCTTTCTTTAGTCTTACCGGTAGCTATGTTATGTTTCAGAACTGCACACTCGTTTATAAAATGACCTGGCTGTTTACAATAATTGCAGTTCCCTTTAACGGGAGCTGCAGGATGACTGGCTTGATTTGGACCCCTCTTCTGACTGTCTTGAGGAACAGATTGTGCAACTAGTACTTTCATTTTCGTGTCTTTCATACGCTTCCTTTCGTGGTCTTGCTCTTCCCTGATTCTATTCTGGTGGTATTGGAGCATCTGCAACATCTGGGACGGGGTATTAGCTTGCCAGGTACTTTCGACTTTCAAAACTCGATTTTTAATTTGTGGACTTGAATTCTCGACTAATTTAGTAACAAAAAGATGAGGGTATGACTCACTACTTGTCTTGAGGCCACTGTTGATGCTAAAACATTTCTCAAATCTAGAATAAAAATCACTAATGTCTTCATCTTGTTTCTGTTTACAGGCTGAGATTGCATCCCAGTCTTCTTTTCTAGTTGTCAATAATCTAGGTAAAACTTGTATTAATAATTCTGGTAATTCTTTACATTTCGCTCCAAGACCGGTACCTGGTACTCGTGCCTTATCTTCAGCTTCTAGAACTGCCCAATCGATCTTTTTCTCTCCCACCTCCCATTCTTTTTCCTTGAGCTTTTCATACACCCCTGCGGGCAGCAGAACCTTTAACATTTTAATTATATCTGGATACGTGTATTCTCCCATACGGAGCATGTCTTTTAATTCTCTATGGAACCCTGCTGGATCTTTGTCATGACAGGGAATTAATTTCTTCATCTCGAGGAGTTCCATCTTTGTAATCGGAGTGTAAACAAACACTCGTTCTAGTTCGCCACCCGTTCCTCTAACTGGGTGGACTTCTCGTAACGGATTCTGTCTCTCCATGTAAAATGGTTTACTTTCTGGGGGTGAGACATGAACAAAATGCGGGTTCAGAAACGTTCTATATTTGTGACGTTGTTCTAGAACCACACTAATTAAATCGGTACCTAAACCTTTCCATCTATACTGGAGTAACTCGTTCAGGATATCATGTAACGGACCTGGATCAGAGTGCTGACCCTCATATAATGTAATGAGGTGCTGAATCATATACATACCCACCAGTCGCTGCTCGGCTGGGGGCATTTTCAGAAACATTTGTGCCACTATTTCGTCTGGAAAAGTGGTAGAATCAGTAATCCATCGGACTGCTGATCGGACTAGTTCTTGTTCATGCATGGTACTCAACTCACTGTAACCGATTCGTGATTTCAGAATGTGATCGGTAGCTTGAAACACTTGTTCTAGAGAACCTTGTTCTGGTGCTGGATGATGAAAAATAGACTTGTGTTCTAGGCGTAAATGGCGATCTGGAAATCTAGATTTTCCTACATACGCTATTCTGTCGGGATTCTCGTCCTCTACCTCTTCAGGATCAGAGTTACTTTCTTTCTCGCTTACTTGTGCTGCTTTACGCTGTTCGTGTAACTTTATTATTTCTTTACGGATTTTCTTGTACATACTCTCCATAGCACCGACGGTCTTGTGCTTACCCTCGGCTATATTATCACTCCACCTTGTCAGGGTTTTCATTTCAGCCGGATCTTTAGACGGGTAATCTTGTTCTCTTATTAGACAATTGATCAGAAACTTTAATATCATGAGCTGGGTCTCAGCTTTCCTTTGAGACATGGCCTCGCCAATGCTTTCTGGATCATCCCCTGTACGGATGAAACGATATATTCTGTCTAGATCTTCTTTCATATTCGGTAGGGTGACTAGATACTCGGCCACATTTCTTACACGTAATGAATATAAAACCATATTATCCTCGCCTGGGACTGGATCATAGCAGCATTCATTAAGGGCTTTTCTTATTTCTGCTACAGACTGATGTCTGGGCGTACGCTGTGATGCTTGTATATGTAATTCGGCTGTCGTTAAACGCTTGTGTGGCGGCGGGGTTTGAGGAGTACCTCCCCCTGCTGCCCCTAAACTAGAGTCGTCTACTGAGGCTCTTCGTCCTGGCAGAGTGGGAAATGGAAATGTAGGCTGAACTTGTATGGCGGGCTGGACCGGGGGTACCGTAACAGGTACTCCGGTGTCTGGAGGAGCGGGAAGTGCCTGATTTACAGGGACTGGCGGAGCGCGAACAGGATTTGCATATTCTGGGACTGTGTCGTCCAAATAGGACGAAATAAAAATATCAGCTGCGGTCGGTTTGTGACGTAGCTTGGTCGGAACTAATGGTGGCGGAAAGTTACTGGATGCCTCCGGGGTCGCTTTTGGCAGGCCCTCGGCAAGAAGAGGATACATACCCTTAATAAGAGCATTCCTCTGTCTCTCTGATTGTTCAGTTCTAATTCGTTCACCTATCTCGATTAACTCTTTTTCTTGTGCTCGTTCTGAGGATTCTCTACTTAATTCTGACTTTCTGATTTCTTTTTCAGTTCTTTTATGAGCTTCTTTGCGCCATAACTCGATGGCATCTTTCTGTGACTGTCTGGCTTTCTTTTTCCATAATGCTTCTTCTACTCGCATGATGCACTCGGCATCCCATGTACCCGATACGGGCCATCTATACTTTTCTTCTAACTGTTTGGTATACTCTACCCATAAATCTAGATACAGTATGGCGCTTATGCCATGCTTCTGATACATAAAATGACCTGGACTGTCCCTAGGCGGGACAGGAACTGCTGCTTCCAGCAGACCCTTTCTAGTTTTTAACTGGCGTAACTTAGAAAACAAGGGCATGACTGTAATCTAGACACAATACAATACACAATAAACACGATACTTATTCCCCATTCATACCACGACATTAAAATACATGAAGAACATTTAAAAATAACAGTTCAAACAGAATACTACCTGGAATACGGAACACAGAATACATGAATTTTCTCGAGAACAGAACTGACTAGAACAGGAACTAGATGCACTGCTGAAACAGTACGAAACTTACCGGTCTCATAAAGAGACACGTCAGGACCCGCATCCACCGAAGTGGACACTTCGTTTGTGGGTCTGTGTACCACCAACCCACGGACCAGAGTCAATTAAATTGACCCTGTCTAGATACTACCCCAGTAATGGTACTCACCGGGCAGTAAGAACGGAAGGCCTCAGACTGGACGGGACTGCTTGGACGCCGGACGGACGAACTTCGGACTTCAGTTACGGGTGTGTGGAAAAGTAAATTTTGCCATGTTCTGTGTCACCACGTGTCATCCATCATATGTTATGTGTGCATGACCAATATGCATATGTATTCCCCATGTCCGATTAATGACGCAATTACAGTTGTGTCCGCCTCTGATATGTCAGTTTCCAGTCCTCGTGAATACTACGAATATCAGGCCTATGTAAAGTTATGTTGCCACGTTTCCCAGTGTGCACGTTATTTCATTATAAAGTCCCCGTTTCCAGGCCTCAACAGGGCCCGGACCCTAGATTCAGCTCCTGTCTCCTGAAGCCTCGCTGAGGAGCGATACAGCCCCCACCTGTATCCTCGACCTTTCACTTACTTCCTGCCTCGCAGTGCCCGGTGCAGCTTGGCTCTGCCTCTGAGTCTGCCAAAAGTATGTTATAGTTCCAGCTATCAGTTTAGTCCTCCTTCTCTGCATTCCTAAACTACTGAACTGCATCAATAGTTTCCGTCATCGTCTAGCCTATGCGGCTCCATGTTAGAGAAATACTGTATTTAATGGTCATTTAGTATTCTTCATCACGCACTACATGTAGAATAATGCATGGTCCAGTCTCAGAATCAAGTTAGCTTTTCCCCTCATGACTTCTAGTTTATATCAACATGTTCCCTAAACATCAGATACCAGATAGGGTTTAGGTACATGTCGCTCCGACCCTCCAGACTTTAGTCTCTGCTCCTAGCACAGAGTTCATAGCCCCCAGCTTCTCCTAGTAATACGTCATTGCCAGTTTGCGCACACCACCAGGTTAGAGGTCCCGGCTCCTTAGGTAGCCCCCTCCAATGTTTCCGCCCATTCATGACATATTCTGTTACGTTTGCACCACATGTCTATGTATACGCCCAGTTACACCTACTTTTACTGTTATCTTTCGCGACTGCTACGCGTCACGCCTTCTGCTCCACCCACTGCTACGCCTACTGCAATGTAATGCTATGTGTTCGCGCTGTGTATATATGCCTGTGTTTTGTTATGAAAAGTTAGCGCGCTCATCCCAGCCCCAGCCCCGGCAGCTGCCGGGCCCTGTCATCCTATTCCTATGCAGGTCGTCCTGATCCTGTCCTTATGCTGTAATAAACCTGCAGAAACTCCTACTACCTCGAATCTTGACTCTTATTTTATTTGAGCTATCTGTTATGATTTATGCCTAGTAAAAAATAGGGTATTATTTATTTATTTACCACATAATGGCGCCCGAATAGGGACTTGCCCTTTCCCCACGCGTCGGTGAAGCCACGCCGACCCCCTGACCCTCTGCAGTCGTGACGGAACCATACCGTGCACTGGCAGATATTTCTGCTCCAAGTATCCCTCAGGCCCACGGAGGAGACGGAGGAGGCGGTCCAGCATCCAAACGAGACGGTGGAGGAACGCGGCGAGTCCCGACCAGAGCCCAAGCCGAGAGTCCAAGGTCCGAGGTATCCGGAGGTCCACCCGTAACTGAAGTCCGAAGTTCGTCGTCGTAGCAGTCCAGTCCCGTCCGAGGCCTTCCGTTCCGTGCTGCCCGGTGAGTACCATTGCTGGGGTAGTATCTAGACAGGACCAATCTAAATTGACTCCTGGTCCGTGGGTTGGTGGTACCCAGACTCACAAACGAAGTGTTCACCTAGGTGGATACGGGCCTTGATGCGTCCCTTTCATGGGACCGGTATGTTTCGTACTGTTACAGCAGTGCATCCAGTAATTCTAGTCTGTTCCGTTCTCGAGAAAATTCTTGTATTTCTGTTCTCAGTATTCCAGGTAATATTCTGTTCAAACTGTTATTTATAATGTTTTTCATGTATTTCAATGTCGTGGTATGAATGAGACAATAAGTATCGTGTTTACTGTGTATTGTATTGTGTCCAGATTACAGTTCAGTCATGCCTATATTTTCCAAGTTACGTCAGTTAAAAACTAGAAAGGGTTTATTAGAAGAAGCAGTTCCTGTTCCGCCGAGGGACAGTCCAGGTCATTTTATGTATCAGAAACATGGCATAAGCGCCATATTGTATCTAGATTTATGGGTAGAGTATACCAAACGGTTAGAAGAAAAGTATAGATGGCCCGTATCGGGTACATGGGATGCCGAATGTATCATGCGAGTAGAAGAAGCATTATGGAAAAAGAAAGCCAGACAGTCACAGAAAGATGCCATCGAGTTATGGCGTAAAGAAGCGCATAGAAGAACCGAAAAGGAAGTCAGAAAGTCAGAGTTAAGTAGAGAATCCCAAGAACGAGCCCAAGAAAGAGAATTAATCGAGATAGGTGAACAAGTCAAAGCTGAACAGTCAGACAGACAGAGGCATGCCCTTATTAAGGGTATGTATCCTCTCCTTGCCGAGGGCTTGCCAAAAGCGACCCCAGAGGCATCCAGTAATTTCCCGCCACCATTAGTTCCGACCAAGCTACGTCACAAACCGACCGCAGCTGATATTTTTATTTCGTCCTATTTGGACGACACAGTCCCAGAATATGCAAATCCTGTTCGCGCTCCGCCAGTCCCTGTAAATCAGGCACTTCCCGCTCTTCCAGACACCGGGGTGCCCTTAACAGCTCCCCCGGGTCAGCCCGCCATACAAGTCCAGCCCACATTACAATTACCGACCCTGCCAGGACGAAGAATGTCCGTCGACGATTCTAGTTTAGGGGCCGCAGGAGGAGGTCCTCCTCAAACCCCGCCGCCACACAAGCGTTTAACGTTAGCCGAATTACATGCACAAGCGTCACAGCGTACGCCTAGACAGCAGTCTGTTGCAGAAATAAGAAAATCCCTTGCCGAATGTTGCTATGATCCAGTCCCAGGCGAGGATAATATGGTTTTATATTCATTCCGCGTAAGAAAGGTGGCCGAGTATCTAGTCACCTTACCGAATATGAAAGAAGATCTAGACAGAATATATCGTTTCATCCGCACAGGGGATGATCCAGAAAGTATTAGCGAGACCATGTCTCAAAGGAAAGCCGAGATCCAGCTCATGATATTAAAGTTCCTGATCAATTGTCTAATAAGAGAGCAAGATTACCCGTCTAAAGATTCTGCCGAAATGAGAATCCTGACAAGGTGGAGTGATAATATAGCCGAGGGTAAGCACAAGACCGTCGGTGCTATGGAGAGTATGTACAAGAAAATCCGTAAAGAAATAATAAAGTTACACGAACAGCGTAAAGCAGCACAAGTAAGCGAGAAAGAAAGTATGTCTGATCCTGAAGAGGAAGACGACGAGAATCCCGCCAGAATAGCGTATGTAGGAAAATCTAGATTTCCAGATCGCCATTTACGCCTAGAACCCAAGTCTATTTTCCGTCATCCAGCACCAGAACAAGGTTCTCTAGAACAAGTATTTCAAGCTACCGATCACATTCTGAAATCACGAATCGGTTATAGTGAATTAAGTACCATGCATGAACAAGAACTAGCCCGATCAGCAGTCCGATGGATTACTGATTCTACCACTTTTCCAGACGAAATAGTGGCACAAATGTTCCTGAAACTGCCCCCAGCCGAGCAACGACTGGTGGGTATGTATACGATCCAGCACCTCATTACTCTGTATGAGGGTCAACATTCTGATCCAGGCCCGTTACATGATGTCCTGAACGAGTTACTCCAGTACAGATGGAGAGGTCTAGGTACCGATTTAATTAGTGTCATTCTAGAACAGCGTCACAAATATAGAACGTTCTTGAACCCGCATTTTGTTCATGTCTCACCCGCAGAAAGTAAATCATTTTACATAGACAGACAGAATCCGTTACGAGAAGTCCACCCAGTCAAAGGAACGGGTGGCGAAATGCAACGAGTGTTTGTATACACTCCAATAACAAAGATGGAACTCCTTGAAATGAAGAAATTAATTCCCTGTCATGACAAAGATCCAGCAGGGTTCCATCGAGAATTAAAAGACATGCTCCGTATGGGAGAATACACTTACCCAGATATCATTAAAATGTTAAAGGTTCTGCTACCCGCAGGGGTATATGAAAAGTTAAAGGAAAAAGAATGGGAGGTGGGAGAGAAAAAGATCGATTGGGCAGCTCTAGAAGCTGAAGACAAGGCACGAGTACCAGGTACCGGTCTTGGAGACAAATGTAAAGAATTACCAGAATTATTGATTCAAGTTTTACCCAGATTATTGACAACGAGAAAAGAAGACTGGGATGCAATCTCAGCCTGTAAACAGAAACAAGACGAAGATATTAGTGATTTTTATTCTAGATTTGAAAAATGTTTCAGTATTAACAGTGGTCTCAAGACAAGTAGTGAGTCATACCCTCACCTCTTCGTTACTAAATTAGTCGAGAATTCAAGCCCTCAAATTAAAAATCGAGTTTTGAAAGTCGAAAGCACATGGCAAGCAAATACTCCATCCCAGATGCTCCAGATGCTCCAGTACCACCAGAATAGAATCAGGGAAGAGCAAGAACACGAAAGGAAACGTATGAAAGACACGAAAATGAAAGTGCTAGTTGCACAATCTGTTCCTCAAGACAGTCAGAAGAGGGGTCCGAATCAAGCCAGTCATCTTGCAGCTCCCGTTAAAGGGAACTGCAATTATTGTAAACAGCCAGGTCATTTTATAGATGAGTGTGCAGTTCTGAAACACAATATAGCTACTGGTAAGACTAAAGAAAGACCACGTCCGCCTAGACAAGAACAAGTTTCACAGACTCCTCAGTCACAGAATGCACTACAGACAGTTACAGCACCGCAGCCTATTGCTGCAACACAGCACGTTACATCGCAGATGTACCAGTATGCACAGTCTGAGTATCCAGAGTATCAGCCATATTCATGAAACAGCCTAGAGAGGGAGGTAGGCTTGCCTCTCATCGAGATACCTGTAGATCAAGAAGGTCCCTATGTTCACAGTCAAGTATTAGGGAAAGACCGAAAGTTTTTAATCGATACAGGGGCAAGTAGGACCACAATTAGTCATGCCGAAGTTCCAGGGGCTCCGCTCTCAGGCTCAAGAAATGTTTCCCTTGGATTTTCAGGAAAACCAATAGTTAACGAGATATCTAAGCCAGTTACTCTAGAAGTAGGTCCATTGTCCCGTACTACTGATCTGTTACTTACTAAGTCATGTCCAGAAAATCTGTTAGGTATTAAGACACTGAAAGAATTAGGTGCAGTTATTTGCTGTTCCCCAGAGGGAATACGATTGTTCCTACGTGACTTCAAGGGTCACTATGTATTACGAGATTTTGATTCCAGACTGTCTAAAGTTCCGCAGCACTTATGGGCGCAAGGTCCAACTGATGTAGGTTATATGCAAATCACACCCTATCGTGTGACTCTCAAACCAGGTGTAGTGTTACCACGAATCAGACAGTACAGATTGCCACCTGAGGCTGTAGCAGCCTTATCCAAAATTATTGACGAGCTCATGGCTCAAGGAGTAGTTGTAGAAACTGACTCCAATGTATGTAATTCTCCGATCATTCCAGTCATGAAACGTACTGATCCTAATGCACCCCCAGTATATCGATTAGTGATTGATTTACGAGAGCTTAATAAATGTATTATTCCGCAGTACCCAGTTGTCCCAGATATCTCTTCCCTGTTAACAGCCATTGATTCCGAAGCCATGTTCTTCACTGTCATAGACCTCAAGAATGCATTTTTTAGTGTTCCTATTCATCCAGACAGCCAGTTTCTTTTCGGATTTTGTTTAAATGGAAGGAGCTATATGTTTACACGCGCTCCTCAAGGTTTCACAGAAAGTCCTAGTATTTACAGTCAAGCACTCAAGAGACAACTAGACAACATTCACATGCCAACTGACACTGCCCTGCTCCAGTATGTCGATGATCTACTGATCACAGCCCGTTCTGAATGTAACTGCGAGCGAGCGTCACTTACAGTCCTGTATTTCCTAGCCGAGATGGGGCACAAGGTGTCCCCTTCTAAGCTTCAATTCTGTGTCCAGCAAGTGGTCTACTTAGGACACTTACTGTCCAAGAGGGGTAGGCAGTTGACACCCGACCGTATCCAGTTAATAGCGAGTCTTCCCCAGCCCAGAACCCAGAAGGAGGTACGTGCCTTTATCGGCCTCACTTCTTATTGTAGACAATGGATTCCGCAGTATGCATTTCTAGCTAAGCCACTGATACAGTTAACGACACAGGAGGCAGCCGTATCGACTGTCCTCCCTTGGACATCTGACCATACACTTAGTTTCAACGAGTTAAAGAAAGCCCTATGCCAAGCTCCAGTTCTAGCTACACCGAACTACAGTAAGCCTTTTACACTTTTCGTTACTGAACGCGAAGGTACAGCATTATCTGTTCTCACACAAGATCAAGCAGGTCAATACAAGCCCTGTGCTTATTTTTCGAGCACACTAGATCCAGTCGCCCAGGCGTTGCCTGCGTGCCTCAAGTCAGTTGCAGCCACAGCACTAGCTATCAGACAAAGTGATTCCATAGTTTTAGGACACTCCTTGACAGTACAAGTCCCACACTCCGTGGAAGTTCTTTTAAACCGAACACAAACTCAGCACTTGACAATTGCACGTTTAACAGGTTATGAATTGACACTGTTCCAGCCACACATAGAAATCAGACGCTGCAACGTTCTGAATCCTGCTACACTGTTACCATCAGTTAATTCACATTCTGCCGCACACGATTGTGTGGAAGTAGTTAACATTACGACAAAACCAAGACAAGACCTGACAGACATTCCGTTACCAGATCCTGACCTGACACTTTATGTGGATGGTTCATGTATGAGAACTAATACAGGAGAATTAGTCGCCGCGTATGCAGTGACTACTGACACTGAAGTTATCGAGACACACCGTATTGATACCCTGTCCGCTCAAGCAGCAGAGCTAGTTGCTCTGACACAAGCCTGTATACACGCCAAGAACCTGAAAGTTAATGTTTACACAGATTCGCGCTACGCATTCGGAGTTGTACACGACTTCGGAGTGCTCTGGCAGGAGAGAGGTTTCATGACTTCTCATGGAACCAAGATTCAGCATGGTCTCCTTATTCAAGCCCTGTTAGATGCCATACACTTACCGACATCTATCGCTATCATGAAGTGCAAAGCACATACGAAAGTCACTGACATTATTTCCCAAGGTAATGATCTAGCAGACCGCACAGCCAAGCTTACAGCCCAGACTCCAGACATTCCAGTTAACATGACACATACTCCAGACCCGACTACATGTATGACAGTTAAGGACCCTACACAAGATGTCATAGATATCCAGTTACATGCTACTCCCGAGGAAATCAAGAAATGGTCTGAACAAGGAGGGGTCCAGACAGATCAAGGATGGTTAACGAAGGGTAGAGCCACATGGTTTCTCCCCGACTCTATGGTTCAAGTCATTATTAATACCGCACATAGTCCAGCACATTTAGGAGAAAAAGCTATGTTAGATAGTATCCAGAACATTTGGTTCAACAAGCATTTACGAGCTGCAGCCAAGCAGAAAGTCCGTACCTGTATGATATGTTGTCAGTTCAATCCAGGTAAAAGTGTCCCGGTGGAACAAGGTGGTTTCCAGCCCCCTGACCACCCTTTTGAGGTCCTCCAGATGGATTATATTCAGATGGAGCGATGTCGAGGTTTCAAGTATGTCCTTGTAGTAGTATGCGCTTTGTCCAGATGGACAGAGGCATATCCAGTCCCAGATTACACAGCCGCGACCACTGCCAAGCAGTTGGTTCGTGAATTCTTCCCTAGATATGGACTCCCTAGAGTCGTATATTCTGATAACGGCCAGCCATTCTCATCTGAACTCATGAAGCACGTTTCCCTTTTGTTAGGGTACCAGTGGAAGTTCCATTGTGTACGCCATCCTGAAGCAGCCGGTCTAGTCGAGAGACATAATCAGACCCTGAAAATCCGCATCGCCAAAGTTTGTAAAGAAAAAGGTGTGGACTGGCTAGTAGCTCTGCCAGTCGCTTTATTTTATATGCGTATGGTCGCACATTCCAGATCAGGTCTGTCCCCGTATGAGGTCGTATTCGGCCGCCCCCCCTAACATGTGGGGTACTCCTAGACCCCGAAGTATTACCGATGTTTCATGTAATATGTTGACAGATTACCTAGCTTCCTTGATGTCTGCCCTCAACTCATGTCGTTCACAGGTTGCCGCCGCATTTCCAGACAATACCGAGGTGGCACCGCATGAAATCGTTCCAGGTTCGCTGGTGATGATCCGAAATTTTGACAGATCAAGTCCGCTGGAACCTCGTTGGAAGGAGCCACGTCAGGTCCTCTTGACCACCCGTACTGCCGTCAAGCTGGAAGGCAGGAAGGGGTGGGTCCACCTTTCTCATGTAAAACTTTTCAATGGACTGAAACCCGTTTCTAAAAACATTTCCAAGGATACCCAGGATTTTAAAGACTGCCAAGACATTGTTTGAAAGGACTGTCCCGCAAAAGACATTGTTACAACCCCTTCCCTGTTAGAGAAAACTCCGCAACAGGAGTATAAGTCAAAGCTCCGGTCTAGTAAGTCAGTCAGTTTGATTGTATAAGTCCTCCCCTAGGTGAAACGGTTAGACTGTTTCTGACATGTATAAAATAGACCCCCATAGTGAGAGAGTCAGTAAAAACTCAATTCAATGTATCGTTTTTCTGAGTTTCATATTATTCATCAGCATAATGATTTCCTGCACCAGTTACGCATTTTTCCTGTATTTTCCAGTTCTTCATGTAAATAAGTCTGCTAATGTTACAGTAGAGCACACGTTTAGTGATCTGCCTCCTCACGAATATTCATACCGCCTCGCTATGCGTAACAACACATTTATCCGTATGTTACATTATTCACACCAGACCAGCAATGCCACTAATTGTTGGGTGTGTGGTCGACTCCCCCCTTTCCAGACACCGAAGGGAGTTCTGCCACTCTTTCCTTATCCATTCTCACATAATGGTTCGTGTGGAGCATGGTCCACATTAACGTCATCCTCAACAGATATGTCTTTTCTTAACAGCACATGTTTCCCAGACAAGCAAGGTTTCCCCCACAGAACAGGTTTAGATCTAGAAAATGAAGTGTATAATTTAGGTAATTATTCGTCGAATTTTATGGTCCTGAATGTTCAGTCTGATACTACTCCAGACTCACCTGCTATTTCAGTACTACCAGTCAAAGGCGAATTATGTGTCCGTAGTTATGGTTCTGTACACGTAGGACATAGTGAATGTACTACTATTATCCAGTATAGTGACAGTGGGAAATCTATTTTCAAAGCTTCACGTCATTCTTATTTTGTTTGTGGTCAAACCGCATATGTTCGTTTGCCCCTCGATTGGGAGGGAACCTGTTACATTGCCTTCCTACTGCCACCTGTTTTCCTAGCCCCACCTGACTACCATAGGAATTCCTTCCTAGTACATACTAGACACAAAAGAAATCTCCCGATTGTTGATTATACTGAAACCGCCGCAGAGCAATTCATTGATATAGATAAAGGTGTTTTCCCTTATTTAGGTACAGTTGTAAATAGTAAGCTAATCCGTAGGTTAACAAGAACCCTTGAAGCAGTAGTAGATGAGACTGCCTCCGCTTTAGGTAACTTAACCGAAGAGCAATCCTTTATGAGAATTGTCGTTTTACAGAATCGTCTCGTCCTTGACGTCATACTGGCCGATAGGGGCGGGGCCTGTAGAGTTCTCGGATCTAGTTGCTGCATTTTCATTCCAAATAACGCGCCGTCTGTTTATTCAGCTATAACCAGACTTCATAAAATTGCCCATCTGTTACACCAAGATCCAGGCACCTGGACATGGTCCGGTTGGTTCTGGAATATAATTTCCGCATGGGGATGGAAAGTCCTGTCCTTTCTAGGTATTGCAGTAGCGATCATATTAAGCTGCTGCCTCTGTATACAATGTGGCCCTGCGATTTGCAGCATGTGTGCTACCTCTTGTATTCCTAGTCCCAAGCCCCGTTCTAAATCCCGTTCCAAAACAATTCGAGATGAACAAATGGTACTGTATGAAATGATAGATGGTATCATGAATATTGATGTTTCCTGATGGAAACGTAGTGACAAGGAGGGAATGTGGAAAAGTAAATTTTGCCATGTTCTGTGTCACCACGTGTCATCCATCATATGTTATGTGTGCATGACCAATATGCATATGTATTCCCCATGTCCGATTAATGACGCAATTACAGTTGTGTCCGCCTCTGATATGTCAGTTTCCAGTCCTCGTGAATACTACGAATATCAGGCCTATGTAAAGTTATGTTGCCACGTTTCCCAGTGTGCACGTTATTTCATTATAAAGTCCCCGTTTCCAGGCCTCAACAGGGCCCGGACCCTAGATTCAGCTCCTGTCTCCTGAAGCCTCGCTGAGGAGCGATACAGCCCCCACCTGTATCCTCGACCTTTCACTTACTTCCTGCCTCGCAGTGCCCGGTGCAGCTTGGCTCTGCCTCTGAGTCTGCCAAAAGTATGTTATAGTTCCAGCTATCAGTTTAGTCCTCCTTCTCTGCATTCCTAAACTACTGAACTGCATCAATAGTTTCCGTCATCGTCTAGCCTATGCGGCTCCATGTTAGAGAAATACTGTATTTAATGGTCATTTAGTATTCTTCATCACGCACTACATGTAGAATAATGCATGGTCCAGTCTCAGAATCAAGTTAGCTTTTCCCCTCATGACTTCTAGTTTATATCAACATGTTCCCTAAACATCAGATACCAGATAGGGTTTAGGTACATGTCGCTCCGACCCTCCAGACTTTAGTCTCTGCTCCTAGCACAGAGTTCATAGCCCCCAGCTTCTCCTAGTAATACGTCATTGCCAGTTTGCGCACACCACCAGGTTAGAGGTCCCGGCTCCTTAGGTAGCCCCCTCCAATGTTTCCGCCCATTCATGACATATTCTGTTACGTTTGCACCACATGTCTATGTATACGCCCAGTTACACCTACTTTTACTGTTATCTTTCGCGACTGCTACGCGTCACGCCTTCTGCTCCACCCACTGCTACGCCTACTGCAATGTAATGCTATGTGTTCGCGCTGTGTATATATGCCTGTGTTTTGTTATGAAAAGTTAGCGCGCTCATCCCAGACCCAGCCCCGGCAGCTGCCGGGCCCTGTCATCCTATTCCTATGCAGGTCGTCCTGATCCTGTCCTTATGCTGTAATAAACCTGCAGAAACTCCTACTACCTCGAATCTTGACTCTTATTTTATTTGAGCTATCTGTTATGATTTATGCCTAGTCAAAAATAGGGTATTATTTATTTATTTACCACAGGTGGACCTCCGGATACCTCGGACCTTGGACTCTCGGCTTGGGCTCTGGTCGGGACTCGCCGCGTTCCTCCACCGTCTCGTCTGGATGCTGGACCGCCTCCTCCGTCTCCTCCGTGGGCCTGAGGGATACTTGAAGCAGAAATATCTGCCGGTGCGCAGAAGAGTTCCGTCACGACTGCAGAGGGTCAGGGGGTCGGCGTGGCTTCACCGACGCGTGGGGAAAGGGCAAGTCCCTGTTCGGGCGCCATTATGTGGTAAATAAATAAATAATACCCTATTTTTGAATGAATAAATGAATAACAGATAGCTCAATAAATAAGAGTCAAGATTCGAGGTAGTAGGAGTTTTGCAGGTTTAATACAGCATAAGGACAGGAACAGGACGACCTGCACGGGAATAGGATGGCAGCTGCCGGGGTCAGGATCGGAACAAGGGAACGGAACGGATAACTTTTTAATAACAGTACATGAGCATATATACATAGCGCAAACACATAGCATTACATTGCAATAGGCGTAGCAGTGGGTGGAGCAATAGGCGTGACGCGTAGCAGTCGCGAAAGATAAGGGTGAAAAGAGGTGTAACAGGGCGTATACATAGACATGTGATGCAAACGTAACAGAATATGTCATGAATGGGGCGGAAACCATGGAGGGGGCTACCTGAGGAGCCGGGACCTCTAACCTGATGGTGCGCGCAAACTGGCAATGACGTATCACTAGGAGAAGCTGGGGGCTTCGAACTCTGTGCTAGGAGCAGAGACTGAAGTCTGGAGAGTCAGGGCGACATGTACCTAAACAGTATCTAGTATCTGATGTTTAGGGAACATGTTGATATAAACTAGAAGTCAGGAGGGGAAAGGCTAACAGACACTAAGACTGGACCATGCATTATTCTACATGTAGTGCGTGATGAAGAATATTAAATGACCATTAAATGCAGTATTTCTCTTACATGGAGACGTAAAAGCTAGACAATGACGGAAACTATTGATGCAGTTCAGTAGCTTAGGAATGCAGAGGAAGAGGACTGAACTGATAATCTGGAATCATAACATACTCTTGGCAGACTCAGAGGCAGGGCCAAGCTGAACCGGGCACTGCGAGGCAGGAAGTAAGTGAAGGGTCGAGGATACAGGTGGGGGCTGTATCGCTCCTCAGCGAGGGCTTCAGGAGACAGGAGACAGGAGCTGAATCTGGTGTCCAGGCCCTTTTGAGGCCTAGAAACGGGGACTTTACAATGGAATAACGTGCACACTGAGAAACGTGGCAACGTAGCTTTACATAGGCCTGATATTCGTAGTATTTCACGAGAACTGGAAACTGCCATACTAGAGGTGGACACAACTGTAATTGCGTCTTTAATCAAACATGGGGAATACATATGCATATTAATCATGCACATATAACATATGATGGAGGACGCGTAGGGACACAGAACATGGCAAAATTTACTTTTCCACATTCGGGATCACAGTCGGGATCTGGTAACGGAATATCTGTCAGATCTTGTCTTGGCTTTGTCGTAATGTTAACTACTTCCACACAGTCATGTGTGTCCGGACTTAAAGTAACTGATGGTAACAGTGTAGCAGGGTTCAGGATGTTGCAGCGTCTGATTTCTATGTGTGGCTGAAACAGTGTCAATTCATAACCTGTTAAACGTGCAATTGTCAAGTGCTGAGTCTGTGTTCGGTTTAAAAGAACTTCCACGGAGTGTGGAACTTGTACTGTCAAGGAGTGTCCTAAGACTATGGAATCATTTTGTCTGATAGCTAGTGCTGTGGCTGCAACTGACTTGAGGCACGCAGGCAGAGCCTGGGCTACTGGATCTAATGTGCTCGAAAAATAAGCACATGGCTTGTATTGTCCTGCTTGATCTTGTGTGAGAACAGATAATGCTGTACCTTCACGTTCAGTGACGAAAAGTGTAAAAGGCTTACTGTAGTTCGGTGTCGCTAGAACTGGAGCTTGACATAGGGCTTTCTTTAACTCATTGAAACTAAGTGTATGTTCAGATGTCCAAGGGAGGACAGTCGATACGGCTGCCTCCTGTGTCGTCAACTGTATCAGTGGCTTGGCTAGAAATGCATACTGAGGAATCCATTGTCTGCAGTAAGAAGTAAGGCCGATAAAAGCACGTACCTCCTTCTGGGTCTTGGGCTGAGGAAGACTCGCTATTAACTGGATACGGTCTGGTGTCAACTGCCTACCCCTCTTGGACAGTAAGTGTCCTAAGTATACCACTTGCTGGACACAGAATTGAAGCTTCGAAGGGGACACCTTATGCCCCATCTCGGCAAGAAAATACAAGACTGTAAGGGATGCTCGCTCGCAAGCACGTTCAGAACGGGCTGTGATCAGTAGATCATCGACATACTGGAGCAGGGCAGTGTCAGTTGGCATGTGAATGTTGTCTAGTTGTCTCTTGAGTGCTTGACTGTAAATACTAGGACTTTCTGTGAAACCTTGAGGAGCTCGTGTGAACATATAGCTCCTTCCATTTAAACAAAATCCGAAAAGAAACTGGCTGTCTGGATGAATGGGAACACTGAAAAATGCATTCTTGAGGTCTATGACAGTGAAAAATGTGGCTTCGGAATCAATGACTGTCAATAGGGAAGAGATATCTGGGACAACTGGATACTGGGGAATAATACATTTATTAAGTTCCCGTAGGTCAATCACTAATCGATATACTGGGGGTGCATTTGGATCGGTACGTTTCATGACTGGAATGATCGGAGAATTGCATACATTGGAGTCAGTTTCTACAACTACTCCTTGAGCGATGAGCTCGTCAATAATTTTGGATAAGGCTGCTACAGCCTCAGGTGGCAATCTGTACTGTCTGATTCGTGGTAACACTACACCTGGCTTGAGAGTCACACGATAGGGTGTGATTTGCATGTAACCTACATCAGTTGGACCTTGCGCCCATAAATGCTGCGGAACATTGGACAATCTGGGATCAAAATCTCGTAATACATAGTGACCCTTAAAGTCGCGTAGGAACAGACGTATTCCCTCTGGGGAACAGCATATAACTGCACCTAACTCTTTCAGTGTTTTAATGCCTAATAGGTTTTCTGGACATGACTTAGTAAGTAACAGATCAGTAGTGCGGGACAATGGACCTACTTCTAGAGTAACTGGCTTTGATATTTCATTTACGATAGGTTTTCCTGAAAATCCAAGGGAAACATTTCTTGAGCCTGAGAGCGGAGCCCCTGGAACTTCGGCGTGACTAATTGTGGTCCTACTTGCCCCTGTATCAATCAAAAACTTCCTATCTTTCCCTAGTACTTGACTGTGAACATAGGGACCTTCTTGATCTACAGGTATCTCGATGAGAGGCAAGCCTACCTCCCTCTCTAGGCTGTTTCATGAATATGGCTGATACTCTGGATACTCGGACTGTGCATACTGGTACATCTGCTGTGTAACGTGCTGTGTTGCAGCGATAGGCTGCGGAACTGTAACTGTCTGTGGCGCATTCTGTGGCTGAGGAGTCTGTGAAACTTGTTCTTGTCTAGGCGGACGTGGTCTTTCTTTAGTCTTACCGGTAGCTATGTTATGTTTCAGAACTGCACATTCGTTTATAAAATGACCTGGCTGTTTACAATAATTGCAGTTCCCTTTAACGGGAGCTGCAGGATGACTGGCTTGATTTGGACCCCTCTTCTGACTGTCTTGAGGAACAGATTGTGCAACTAGTACTTTCATTTTCGTGTCTTTCATACGCTTCCTTTCGTGGTCTTGCTCTTCCCTGATTCTATTCTGGTGGTATTGGAGCATCTGCAACATCTGGGACGGGGTATTAGCTTGCCAGGTACTTTCGACTTTTAATTTGTGGACTTGAATTCTCGACTAATTTAGTAACAAAAAGATGAGGGTATGACTCACTACTTGTCTTGAGGCCACTGTTGATGCTAAAACATTTCTCAAATCTAGAATAAAAATCACTAATGTCTTCATCTTGTTTCTGTTTACAGGCTGAGATTGCATCCCAGTCTTCTTTTCTAGTTGTCAATAATCTAGGTAAAACTTGTATTAATAATTCTGGTAATTCTTTACATTTCGCTCCAAGACCGGTACCTGGTACTCGTGCCTTATCTTCAGCTTCTAGAACTGCCCAATCGATCTTTTTCTCTCCCACCTCCCATTCTTTTTCCTTGAGCTTTTCATACACCCCTGCGGGCAGCAGAACCTTTAACATTTTAATTATATCTGGATACGTGTATTCTCCCATACGGAGCATGTCTTTTAATTCTCTATGGAACCCTGCTGGATCTTTGTCATGACAGGGAATTAATTTCTTCATCTCGAGGAGTTCCATCTTTGTTTTCCTGACCCCTCAGCTCTATTTATTCTTAAAAACTAATGATGCATTCTGGCTTACCCGGCAGGGCCTCAGACTTAACACTTCATAACCGGATCTATAAGTCCAAAGGGTAATGCTCATTTTTCATAAATAATAAGTGTGTGCCATTGAATCTGTACGTGTGATCTTCCTAAGAAATTCTCCATGTTTGATGAAACCAATGGTCTGAGCCTTACAAAAACCTTGCATCACTCTATTACTTTGCTAGAGCTTTTTTTTAATTGCCTCAAGTTTATTTGCTTCTTGCTACTTTTGCCTCTGCACCCAATCTATGCAAATAAGATCCGTATCCACTCACATTGGCTTCAAATGAAGTAGATCCGCTTTCCTTGCATTTAAAAGTAAGATGCCTGACAACTGAACCATGTCTTTCTCCCTCAGTGTAATACTAGAAAATAATTCCACTAGAATAAGTAGGAACTGACCCCAACACATTCCCCTCTTGCCCACTGTTCATTGCACTGTAATACCTTTGATGGTCAAACCATTTTTTCTTCCGAATGGCTTGGTGTCTACCTGCCTGGTTGCCCATTTTTGATAAAAGAATGGATGATGATTAATATTGTGGTCTAATTTTTAAATGACCCATTGACACAACCTGCAGACACAGTGTATGAACATCAACAAAATCACAATTAGAAACTTGAAGTTACAATTAAAAGGTTTCCTCAGCTATATGATCTCTTTTGCAGCAATGACATTAAAGCAAATAATTGGTTCAATCTCTGCCATGGAAAAACCCAATCGTCTGCTTTCATTGGGCCACCTATCTTGGTAAAATGTGTCCCTGTTTCTTTTGGATGTACGACATTACAATGCGTTCCATTACAACGCGTGCTTTCACAACGCGTCCCTTACAACGCAAGTCGTTACCACGACTTGCGTTGGGGGCGCGGATTGAGAATAGTATACTCTACTATTCTAACACCAGTCCCCGTGGACACTAGGGAAGGTGTTGGAATAGTAAATATACTATTCTCAATCCTCTAGCACCCTCCAGCGCAAGTCGTGGTTACGGCTTGCATTGTAACGGACGCGTTGTGAAAGCCTTGCGGAGTAAAATCCGCGTTGTAAAGGATGTTCCCCGTTTCTTTTTGGAGGAAGATCCAGTGCCAACAAGGCTCTCCCTAGAACACTCAAAAGGTAAATGCTGACAATATACGGCTGCATTCATGGTAAAGTACCTCTTCCCAACACACCGCTCTTGCCTGAACAAATACCCAAAAAGCTTAACCTGAACCTGAACTTCTTCAAAAGTAATACAATAACCCCTGCCAAAAAGGTGACTTAAACTGTTGTAACTCTATACAAAAAAAGTCCCAGTCTACTTTAACTTCATCTCAGTAACCCTTACCTATAACCCATACCGACGAGCTCAGATACTCTAGGAACTATTCAAAATAGCCGAACTGTGCACAACTGCAACAATCCAAACACTGTGTGACAACAATGTGCCAAAAGATCCACTATGGCCCATAGTGGCTAGGCCCTAACTGGATGCCTAATCTGCCTCTCTGCTCTTTTTCTCTCTAAACCAGCCTGTCAAGATCCTCTTTCCCAATTCTTTGCTAGTGGCTTTTGACTCACAAAAAGTTTCCTATAAAATGCATGACCCGCCAGCTTACCTGTAATTGCTACAGCTGTTAAATCGCTTTCTGTTAACCTCATAAATTAAATGCATTACATATTCAGGCCTCCTGTGCAAATCCCTCTCCTCTGGGCATCACTAGCCAAGAATTCATGCTAAGTGAAAAGTCTATGGGTCGCACACTTCTGACCCCACCAGCGGGTGTAACCCTCGAGCATCATGGTAAATGCAGTCTTTAGGCGTGTGCGTCTTTCGTAGCTCTGGACGTGTATCAGGCAAAGTTGCAGCACCAACTCTGTACACCGGTGTTTCAGAATTGTTGTTCAACAACAGCAGAGTGTAGGTTTTCTTCAGGGATTACTGGATAGGTCGCCAAATTATTAACAGGTTTGCTACCCCTCGTGGCGCGAAGATGCGGTGTCCGAGCTCGTCAGCTCCAAGGTTCAAGGGAACCATATAAAGTGAAAAGTCTATGGGTCGCACACTTCTGACCTCACCAGCGGGTGTAACCCTCGAGCATCATGGTAAATGCAGTCTTTAGGCGTGTGCGCCTTTCGTAGCTCTGGACGTGTATCAGGCAAAGTTGCAGCACCAACTCTGTACACCGGTGTTTCGGAATTGTTGTTCCTCAACAGCAGAGTGTAGGTTTTCTTCAGGGATTACTGGATTGGTCGCCAAAGTATTAACAGGTTTGGTACCCCTCGTGGCGCGAAGATGCGGTGTCCGAGCTTGTCAGCTCCAAGGTTCAAGGGAACCATATAAAGTGAAAAGTCTATGGGTCGCACACTTCTGACCTCACCAGCGGGTGTAACCCTCGAGCATCATGGTAAATGCAGTCTTTAGGCGTGTGCGCCTTTCATAGCTCTGGACGTGTATCAGGCAAAGTTGCAGCACAAACTCTGTACACCGGTGTTTCGGAATTGTTGTTCCTCAACAGCAGAGTGTAGGTTTTCTTCAGGGATTACTGGATAGGTCGCCAAAGTATTAACAGGTTTGGTACCCCCGTGGCGCGAAGATGCGGTGTCCGAGCTCGTCAGCTCCAAGGTTCAAGGGATCCATATAAAATGAAAAGTCTATGGGTCGCACACTTCTGACCTCACCAGCGGGTGTAACCCTCGAGTATCATGGTAAATGCAGTCTTTAGGCGTGTGCGCCTTTCGTATCTGGACGTGTATCAGGCAAAGTTGCAGCACCAACTCTGTACACCGGTGTTTCGGAATTGTTGTTCCTCAACAGCAGAGTGTAGGTTTTCTTCAGGGATTACTGGATAGATCGCCAAAGTATTAACAGGTTTGGTACCCCTCGTGGCGCGAAGATGCGGTGTCCGAGCTCGTCAGCTCCAAGGTTCAAGGGAACCATATAAAGTGAAAAGTCTATGGGTCGCACACTTCTGACCTCACCAGCGGGTGCAACCCTCGAGCATCATGGTAAATGCAGTCTTTAGGCGTGTGCGCCTTTCGTAGCTCTGGAAGTGTATCAGGCAAAGTTGCAGCACCAACTCTGTACACCGGTGTTTCGGAATTGTTGTTCCTCAACAGCAGAGTGTAGGTTTTCTTCAGGGATTACTGGATAGGTCGCCAAAGTATTAACTGGTTGACGACGACGCACCTGCGTGCCGGTTCGGGCATCGAGGCCATTGACGGTTGTTTGGCGGCCTTCTCTTCCACCTCTAACTATTTTCTCTACTGATGAGGGAAGTTATCCCGAAACCCGAGCCATGTCTCGGGCGATATCCAAAAACCCGGGACATGTATTGGGTCTAGAGATCATATCAACAAAATCACAATTAGAAACTTGAAGTTACAATTAAAAGGTTTCCTCAGCTATATGATCTCTTTTGCAGCAATGACATTAAAGCAAATAATTGGTTCAATCTCTGCCATGGAAAAACCCAATCGTCTGCTTTCATTGGGCCACCTATCTTGGTAAAATGTGTCCCTGTTTCTTTTGGATGTACGACATTACAATGCGTTCCATTACAACGCGTGCTTTCACAACGCGTCCCTTACAACGCAAGTCGTTACCACGACTTGCGTTGGGGGCGCGGATTGAGAATAGTATACTTTACTATTCTAACACCAGTCCCCGTGGACACTAGGGAAGGTGTTGGAATAGTAAATATACTATTCTCAATCCTCTAGCACCCTCCAGCGCAAGTCGTGGTTACGGCTTGCATTGTAACGGACGCGTTGTGAAAGCCTTGCGGAGTAAAATCCGCGTTGTAAAGGATGTTCCCCGTTTCTTTTTGGAGGAAGATCCAGTGCCAACAAGGCTCTCCCTAGAACACTCAAAAGGTAAATGCTGACAATGTACGGCTGCATTCATGGTAAAGTACCTCTTCCCAACACACCGCTCTTGCCTGAACAAATACCCAAAAAGCTTAACCTGAACCTGAACTTCTTCAAAAGTAATACAATAACCCCTGCCAAAAAGGTGACTTAAACTGTTGTAACTCTATACAAAAAAAGTCCCAGTCTACTTTAACTTCATCTCAGTAACCCTTACCTATAACCCATACCGAACAGCTCAGATACTCTAGGAACTATTCAAAATAGCCGAACTGTGCACAACTGCAACAATCCAAACACTGTGTGACAACAATGTGCCAAAAGATCCACTATGGCCCATAGTGGCTAGGCCCTAACTGGATGCCTAATCTGCCTCTCTGCTCTTTTTCTCTCTAAACCAGCCTGTCAAGATCCTCTTTCCCAATTCTTTGCTAGTGGCTTTTGACTCACAAAAAGTTTCCTATAAAATGCATGACCCGCCAGCTTACCTGTAATTGCTACAGCTGTTAAATCGCTTTCTGTTAACCTCATAAATTAAATGCATTACATATTCAGGCCTCCTGTGCAAATCCCTCTCCTCTGGGCATCACTAGCCAAGAATTCATGCTAAGTGAAAAGTCTATGGGTCGCACACTTCTGACCCCACCAGCGGGTGTAACCCTCGAGCATCATGGTAAATGCAGTCTTTAGGCGTGTGCGTCTTTCGTAGCTCTGGACGTGTATCAGGCAAAGTTGCAGCACCAACTCTGTACACCGGTGTTTCGGAATTGTTGTTCAACAACAGCAGAGTGTAGGTTTTCTTCAGGGATTACTGGATAGGTCGCCAAAGTATTAACAGGTTTGGTACCCCTCGTAGCGCGAAGATGCGGTGTCCGAGCTCGTCAGCTCCAAGGTTCAAGGGAACCATATAAAGTGAAAAGTCTATGGGTCGCACACTTCTGACCTCACCAGCGGGTGTAACCCTCGAGCATCATGGTAAATGCAGTCTTTAGGCGTGTGCGCCTTTCGTAGCTCTGGACGTGTATCAGGCAAAGTTGCAGCACCAACTCTGTACACCGGTGTTTCGGAATTGTTGTTCCTCAACAGCAGAGTGTAGGTTTTCTTCAGGGATTACTGGATTGGTCGCCAAAGTATTAACAGGTTTGGTACCCCTCGTGGCGCGAAGATGCGGTGTCCGAGCTTGTCAGCTCCAAGGTTCAAGGGAACCATATAAAGTGAAAAGTCTATGGGTCGCACACTTCTGACCTCACCAGCGGGTGTAACCCTCGAGCATCATGGTAAATGCAGTCTTTAGGCGTGTGCGCCTTTCATAGCTCTGGACGTGTATCAGGCAAAGTTGCAGCACAAACTCTGTACACCGGTGTTTCGGAATTGTTGTTCCTCAACAGCAGAGTGTAGGTTTTCTTCAGGGATTACTGGATAGGTCGCCAAAGTATTAACAGGTTTGGTACCCCCGTGGCGCGAAGATGCGGTGTCCGAGCTCGTCAGCTCCAAGGTTCAAGGGATCCATATAAAATGAAAAGTCTATGGGTCGCACACTTCTGACCTCACCAGCGGGTGTAACCCTCGAGTATCATGGTAAATGCAGTCTTTAGGCGTGTGCGCCTTTCGTATCTGGACGTGTATCAGGCAAAGTTGCAGCACCAACTCTGTACACCGGTGTTTCGGAATTGTTGTTCCTCAACAGCAGAGTGTAGGTTTTCTTCAGGGATTACTGGATAGGTCGCCAAAGTATTAACAGGTTTGGTACCCCTCGTGGCGCGAAGATGCGGTGTCCGAGCTCGTCAGCTCCAAGGTTCAAGGGAACCATATAAAGTGAAAAGTCTATGGGTCGCACACTTCTGAGCTCACCAGCGGGTGCAACCCTCGAGCATCATGGTAAATGCAGTCTTTAGGCGTGTGCGCCTTTCGTAGCTCTGGAAGTGTATCAGGCAAAGTTGCAGCACCAACTCTGTACACCGGTGTTTCGGAATTGTTGTTCCTCAACAGCAGAGTGTAGGTTTTCTTCAGGGATTACTGGATAGGTCGCCAAAGTATTAACAGGTTGACGACGACGCACCTGCGTGCCGGTTCGGGCATCGAGGCCATTGACGGTTGTTTGGCGGCCTTCTCTTCCACCTCTAACTATTTTCTCTACTGATGAGGGAAGTTATCCCGAAACCCGAGCCATGTCTCGGGCGATATCCAAAAACCCGGGACATGTATCGGGTCTAGAGATCATCAGTTCTACAAGTACCGACTTGCACCCACTGGGGTGAACCACTCAAGAACTCCATGTACCAGAGTCCCTAGGGGCGATCCGGAGGAGGGGCTAGCGGTGTGCGCTCCATTGCGATTGCTTCTACAAATAGGCTCCCTTGAGCTTGAGCCGACGGGCTCCTGGACGACGCACCTGCTTGCCGGTTCGGGCATCGAGGCCATTGACGGTTGTTTGGCGGCCTTCTCTTCCACCTCTAACTATTTTCTCTACTGATGAGGGAAGTTATCCCGAAACCCGAGCCATGTCTCGGGCGATATCCAAAAACCCGGGACATGTATCGGGTCTAGAGATCATCAGTTCTACAAGTACCGACTTGCACCCACTGGGGTGAACCACTCAAGAACTCCATGTACCAGAGTCCCTAGGGGCGATCCGGAGGAGGGGCTAGCGGTGTGCGGTCCATTGCGATTGCTTCTACAAATAGGCTCCGTTGAGCTTTGAGCCGACGGGCTCCGGGACGACGCACCTGCGTGCCGGTTCGGGCATCGAGGCCATTGACGGTTGTTTGGCGGCCTTCTCTTCCACCTCTAACTATTTTCTCTACTGATGAGGGAAGTTATCCCGAAACCCGAGCCATGTCTCGGGCGATATCCAAAAACCCGGGACATGTATCGGGTCTAGAGATCATCAGTTCTACAAGTACCGACTTGCACCCACTGGGGTGAACCACTCAAGAACTCCATGTACCAGAGTCCCTAGGGGCGATCCGGATGAGGGGCTAGCGGTGTGCGCTCCATTGCGATTGCTTCTACAAATAGGCTCCCTTGAGCTTTGAGCCGACGGGCTCCTGGACGACGCACCTGCGTGCCGGTTCGGGCATCGAGGCCATTGACGGTTGTTTGGCGGCCTTCTCTTCCACCTCTAACTATTTTCTCTACTGATGAGGGAAGTTATCCCGAAACCCGAGCCATGTCTCGGGCGATATCCAAAAACCCGGGACATGTATCGGGTCTAGAGATCATCAGCTCTACAAGTACCGACTTACACCCACTGGGGTGAACCACTCAAGAACTCCATGTACCAGAGTCCCTAGGGGCGATCCGGAGGAGGGGCTAGCGGTGTGCGCTCCATTGAGATTGCTTCTACAAATAGGCTCCCTTGAGCTTTGAGCCGACGGGCTCCTGGACGACGCACCTGCGTGCCGGTTCGGCCATCGAGGCCATTGACGGTTGTTTGGCGGCCTTCTCTTCCACCTCTAACTATTTTCTCTACTGATGAGGGAAGTTATCCCGAAACCCGAGCCATGTCTCGGGCGATATCCAAAAACCCGGGACATGTATCGGGTCTAGAGATCATCAGTCCTACAAGTACCGACTTGCACCCACTGGGGTGAACCACTCAAGAACTCCATGTACCAGAGTCCCTAGGGGCGATCCGGAGGAGGGGCTAGCGGTGTGCGCTCCATTGCGATTGCTTCTACAAATAGGCTCCCTTGAGCTTTGAGCCGACGGGCTCCTGGACGACGCACCTGCGTGCCGGTTCGGGCATCGAGGCCATTGACGGTTGTTTGGCGGCCTTCTCTTCCACCTCTAACTATTTTCTCTACTGATGAGGGAAGTTATCCCGAAACCCGAGCCATGGCTCGGGCGATATCCAAAAACCCGGGACATGTATCGGGTCTAGAGATCATCAGTTCTACAAGTACCGACTTGCACCCACTGGGGTGAACCACTCAAGAACTCCATGTACCAGAGTCCCTAGGGGCGATCCGGAGGAGGGGCTAGCGGTGTGCGCTCCATTGCGATGGCTTCTACAAATAGGCTCCCTTGAGCTTTGAGCCGACGGGCTCCTGGACGACGCACCTGCGTGCCGGTTCGGGCATCGAGGCCATTGACGGTTGTTTGGCGGCCTTCTCTTCCACCTCTAACTATTTTCTCTACTGATGAGGGAAGTTATCCCGAAACCCGAGCCATGTCTCGGGCGATATCCAAAAACCCGGGACATGTATCGGGTCTAGAGATCATCAGTTCTACAAGTACCGACTTGCACCCACTGGGGTGAACCACTCAAGAACTCCATGTACCAGAGTCCCTAGGGGCGATCCGGAGGAGGGGCTAGCGGTGTGCGCTCCATTGCGATTGCTTCTACAAATAGGCTCCCTTGAGCTTTGAGCTGACGGGCTCCAGGACGACGCACCTGCGTGCCGTTTCGGGCATCGAGGCCATTGACGGTTGTTTGGCGGCCTTCTCTTCCACCTCTAACTATTTTCTCTACTGATGAGGGAAGTTATCCCGAAACCCGAGCCATGTCTCGGGCGATATCCAAAAACCCGGGACATGTATGGGGTCTAGAGATCATCAGTTCTAAAAGTACCGACTTGCACCCACTGGGGTGAACCACTCAAGAACTCCATGTACCAGAGTCTCTAGGGGCGATCCGGAGGAGGGGCTAGCGGTGTGCGCTCCATTGCGATTGCTTCTAAGAATTCATGCTAAGCCTGCCTACAACTGTTTCTAGTTGCAGCAGCGACCGGCAGAGATAAACGCGGTGAAGTGCTGGCGCGGGGTGGGGATTGGGTGGGGCAGGGCGGGAGGGGGAAGTCGACAAACAACAGAATAAGTATAATTAATTAAATAAATAATACCTATTCTGTCATATGTCGGCTTCGCCCGAGCCCTGACCCACCCTACCACGCTTACCTGTGCTGGCCGCCGCTGTCTAGTTGAAGGTACTAATGAATTCCCCACCATTTCAAGAACAGCCATTCGCTTAAATCCCACAGCTTGGGTGGCATTCTGTTCTACAATGCATCAGCTCCAGTGTAGACAATACTAAGGACCCGAATTCTGACTTTGACAGACTGTGTTGGTACCATTGCCATCCCAGAGTGCTTTAGTCCTGCCATGGTGAGGGTACTTTACCCACCGTATTTAAAGAAGTCTCATGGCCCAGTGACATCTCTTGTATTTACAGGAACCACTGTGACAGCCATGCCTATAAATGTATTGGAAGTGTTTTTTTTGTTTCCAAAAACAACATCCAAAAGAGGGATATTGTTTTTGACAATAAAAAAAGCAAGGACCACCTCGCCAATGGAGTAATTTCCATGGTTTAGGGGTCATTGAAAAGTTTGAACTTTTACATACTGCCACGTTTTGGGTGGCAGTCTGTAAAAGAAAAAACTGGCCAGGTGCCCGCCCACTCCAAATCGACCGGCTGGGCACATGGCCAAACCTCGGAATACCCTTACTCTGGCAGGCCATCGGAGGGGTATGTAGGTGGCAGAGACAGAGTAGTCTCCTCTGTCTACATTCTGAAGGTCCTCCCATCTGTAGATCAGGCAAGTAGACCTCCAGTTTAGCGGTGAGGATACTCTGTCGCCTTTATGATGGAGTACCCTTCCCACCAAGCCGAAAGCATTCTCTATGCTATTGTCCACATCTAACATGTGTTGTGCCCTTAACAATACATTAAAATGCAAACCGCTCAATATGAAAACCTGCAGCTGTTTTAGTACACTGTCATGCTTAGCCTTCCTGCTTTTGACTAACAGAACATCTATCTCATTATCCTCATTACATGTCACGTCCTTGTTAGTCATGCCCTTTTTTCATACATATTTTATTGCATTTTCAAAAAACAGTACAGAGCAATCCCATACAATTAAATGACGACTGATACATAGTGTATAGAGTTTCATTGCAGTCAACAGTGTGCTCATATCATAGGAGAAGAAAAAAAAACATCTATTTTGTCTGTGTCGGTATGGCGGCATGCTGAGCGTTAGAGAGGTGCGCTCCAGGGTTGGCCCCAAGAGGGTGATGCAGCTGCGGCGGCATCAAGGGCTTGGATACCATAGATTGTGCTACGTGGGGAGCCCATGACAGGGCACGCATTCAGAATGAGTGTCAATCATACCCTTACCCCACAACACCATTGCTGCTACCAAAGGAAACACTTTGCAAAAAAGTAATGCTTCTTAGTAGTTTTACCCAATTCTCAGGCAGGACTTTGCATGCCACGTCTCATGCCAAAAAGGCCAAATGCTCCTGCTGCACCTGCATCTGAAAAAAATCTGGATCTGCCACAGCATCTCATGTTCAAATCACCACGTGGTGGTTACACTGACATTTTTCAGAAAGGACATACACACCATGAAACCTACATATTAAATCTCACCCTATGATGTGGTAAAAAGTCCGCCGATAAGGCAAAGGCTAACCTTATATGACTACATATAAAATTGAAACATCCAATGTGCATGTAACCTGTTCTCAGCTCCATCCTTTTCCCTACTATAGCCTTGTCCAAAAACGTCGATAAATCAACAATCACTTCATTGCTAATCTGGATTCCATTCCATTGTTGCTGTGTCCAACTCGAAGCCCAAAAAAGTTAAAGCTCCTGGACTAATGAATTCCCAACTCATGCAGGAACCAGCAAAAATGTATATTCCTGCACCCTGCTAACACTATTACCAGCCTGATCCCCTCACCTGGCATGTGACAAACCTATCCTCTACCATAACTCCACCCCGTGGAGCGCTCACTCGTCTAAACAACCGGGAGAGCTGTCCCCAACCCTGCCAATCCCCCTCTGAGGGTGCTCACTCAGACAGACACAGCGAGGCATGTCCTACCGAGATAATAGTTCGACGGGCGGGAAGAGGAGCTAGTCTTTCCTCCAGTGCATCCTTTTAAAGTGAAACATATATTTGAAGCCCACAAATGCTATATTTTAATAATTTAGCTCAGACTTATATGTTGCTTGCTGTAGTAGATCAGAGGTAAAGCTCATACAACACAAAAGATTAGCAGAAATACAGAGTAAAACACATTCTACACTGGCTATAGAATAGGTATCCTTTTTTTGTTGCTTGGAGAAAATAAATATTTCCAGCACAGCTCCTGGTGTGACTTTTTTTCATTCTGATGTAAGATAGCGCATAAGCATTTCTAGAAAAATGAATATCATTCCAAATTTTTAACCGATTTAATGTAGGCCAGAGGGGCACGGAATTATTTGCTAAAGATGTATGTTGCTGTCACCCCTAAGGGAATACTATGCAGAATCTCGAGATAAGAACGTTGGTGTTAATGTGAAAATAAGCATATTTTAGACAGAATATCTTTATGTGGTGGTAAAGATGAACACTTTGTTTTTATTAAGAGGTGAAGGAGACATTTGTATTAGTCTGTTTAGAAAGAATCTACTCTGGTTGTCAGTTTATCTACCAGAGAAAAATGGAATGCATAACCGCTAACAGAGTAAAAAGCATAAGACATCGACATCAATTTGCATTAATATTATTGCATTACGTTGCTTTGCTTTTAAATTGCTCCACTGTAAAAATCAATTTCTTTCCCGCCAAAAGTTAATAGTAACATATAAGCATGCCATATTTCACAGACCTATTGCAAAACCCTAGGTGATATCATCTAACACTATTTGTTTTGATTTTCATTTTATAAAGCATCTGACGCGATAAGACTATTTTAATAAAAATGCAAGCAATTCTACTTTGCCAAAGGAAACCACTTCACAGACCCTTTTTCCAGGCACACGTCTGAATTAAGCCTGCAAATAATTCTAAGGTTCGCCTACGGATTATATGGTCACTCACACAACGGTTCTCAGCACCTGTATATCATGCACGACTAACATCAGTTCAGCTCTGCAATAGTGGATGTTGTCATAGGCGCATAAGGAGTGATCAAGTACATACAATGCAATGTAGTAACTTTGAGTGTTCACTGGGGCTTGCACATGCAAATCCCATTCTTATCTGGGCACCCACTTTACACTCGAATGCAGTGGCTGGGCGTGGGGATCAGTTCTTTCCCACCCTCTTGGAACTTATATGAAATGGCAGCCTCTCCTAGATGCCATACTCTGGCTTTCCCAGTCAGACATTTGGGCAGAGAAGCCCTTTGGAAAGTAGTGCCAGGCATGACCAGAACTCTAGGGACCCTAATATAACAAAACTTGTAATAAGTGCGGAACTAGGGAGTAGAGGGCCCCTAAATACTTTGGATTTATAACTCAAGTGGCGAGAGGTAAGGAGCAGCTCTCTGGCACAGATGCACATACGCTTAGCTAGTACAGTCTGAGTAACCACTGCATAGGCTTGGCGCCTTGTCCGTTCTTCGGGTGCTTGCCGTACTGTGTGCAGTGTATCTCACATCATTTGTGGTACATCTTTAACTCCTACAGGGCCTAGAAGTGAAGGGGTTGGGTTTTGCATTGTCAATGTGTGCCCATGCCACCATGACGACTGTTGCCAGGTGAAACGGTGGCATGGGGAATGGGCGGGGCGATCTGAGGCAGTTGGTTTCTGCTGCCCGCCCTGACCGGTCCGCTACGTACTTACTGGAATAAACAAAAGAAGGATGGTACTTGCCCTGACTACCTCGTCTTCTTTTCAGGAAGTCATGTCCTTAGCACTATATCTGTACTGCTAAGGACATGACTTGCAAGTCCTGGAATGGGGTATTCCAGAGACAGGCATGTCCTTTGCTGCAGTCTGCTGCTGCGAAGCTCAGAGCCATAATATGCTAAGTTGCAGGCCTGGGCAGGAAAATGGTTCTGCCAGGATATCTAGTGAGACGAGGAACCATTACAAAGGGGAGACGCTTACCTTTCCAATGGGGCCTCTCGTTTAGGGCAGAAGCAGAAATCCTCCCACTATTCCACCAGGGATGTAAAAGGGGTGGCAGTAGCACAGAGTTAAAAGAGCCGGCTGCACTGAGGCCTGCAGCCACCGAAGGTCTTTCCCCTCCTCCAGAGGCTCAAAGTGGCGGTAGCTCATGATTGTTCCCCCATGGATGGAAAAAGCCCATTAGCACAAGGGAATATGACATGAGAAGAGGTTCCCCAGAAGCAGTGTGTTGTAATTTACCCTTGGTTTCACCCATTCCTTCCTGTTCCCCCCTTGCCTCTTTCCCACTTGGTATGGCCCGTGCTGTCACTTGAAGGCAGCAGTAGAATGTTCTGTTGTGACTATCCTGTCAAGCTGGGGGCACCTGTGTTATATAGAACTTAATAAAGGTTCTTGAATTCTACCACGTGTGGACATTCATCTCTACATTTGTGGCGACGAAGGAAACGGAGCTGAGCCAGGGTCAGTGGGGTGCTCTCCCCTGGAGTGAGTTGAGCTTGGACAAGGAAAATAAGATGAAGAAATGAGGTGATAAGCTGCGTCGGGCGTTCCAAGGAGATTTAGAAGCTTAAGAGGAGTAAGTCCCGAGTGGATGAACTTTGAAAGGAGAGAAAGTTCGTCAGGTGAGCAGCTGAAGTTAATGAGGAAAGCTGAGCGGAGCGGGAGACGAATTTGCTGTTAATCGTTACCACCGCGTTTTGATGTTGAAATTATGAGCCTTGGTGATGAAGTTGAAAAAGAGCACTGAAGGAGAAAGTCCGTGAAATGAGCTACTGAGGCATGTAAAGTGAAAATCTATGTCGGGCGTTCTGGTGAAAATGTGTTGGTGAAGAGGAGTAAGACCCGAATGGAAGAGCAGTGAAATCGACGAAATATAGCGAGGAGAACAGCTGAAGCTAATTAGGAAGGCTGAGCGGAGCGGGAGACGAAATTGCAGTGAATCGCTCCCACCGCGTTTTGAAGGGATATTAAAAGCCTTGGTGGAAAAATGTGACATGAGCTCTGTAGAAGTAAATCCATGAAAAAAGCAGCTGAAGCATATTAAGAGATGATATACTTCGGGCGTTCTTATGAAAAGTGAGTTTGTGAGGAGGAGTAAGACCCGAGTTGAAGAGCATCGGAAGAGGCGAAAGCTCGTGAGGTGAGCAGTTGAAACTAATGAAGGTAAAACCTGGGGAAGAAAAGATTTGATGTGCTACGTCGGGCGTTCTGGCGAGATAGAAGCTGATGAGGAGTAAGACCCGAGTTGATAAGCTGATGCACTTTGAACTAAGCGAAAGTTCGTGAGGTGAGCAGGTGATGCAATTGTGGAAAGCAGAGCATTAAGATAGCTGAGCGGAGGAGGAACGGAAGTTTTTATAATTCGTTCTATGTGTGGTGAAGTTAATCTCATGAGCCTTGGAGGCAAGGAAGTTAATTGATCCCCAGCAACAGTGAATATCTTTACCTGAGGTAAAAAAAAAAAAAAAAAAACCTCCGCCGGTCAGCACGCCGCCATTCTCCTGGCATCGCGCCACCGCAATGCAGCACGAAGCTGATCTGGGTTGAAGAGCAAGAAGCGACATCGGTAAACATCCCGGAGGGTGCTGCAGGCGGAGCCTTAACAGGCGTAGGTGCGGGGTATTCCTGGGTACAACTAAGGCAAAGGAGATCCGTCACCGGGGGAGGAGGCGTGAAGACGAGGTGAGAGGCGATAAGGAAGAGGTGCCAAAGACTAGTTATCACACGGCCCCAGCAGTGAGCTGTACTGAAGATACAGAGTGTTCGGCGCTTCACCGAGAGACATATTCAGTCAGAAAACGTCTCAAGATTGAGTAGCTGTCGGCGGCACAAAACACCCGATGAAGCTGAGGTATGACATCGTGTAGTGTTTGGTTTTCATAGAGGAAGATATGAGTCAAGGAAAAAAAAAAAGTCGCAAAGGTGAAGTCTGAGTGAGTTACTGACACACGCCTTTGAAATAAACAATAACGTTGCTTGTCAAGGGATTTACTGAGTACGGGGGGAGTTCTTGCGTGTTAAGCGTGAGATAGAAGATAGTCCAACCGGCCGTACTGTGACATGTCCCTGACACCCTGAGGTGTGCACCTAATGAATTGATTGTGAGGAGAATTTAGAGTGGGTTTTAGAATATCAGCTCTCCTTCTCAGAAGAGTAAAGTATTGAAGTTTGACAGGCGCAAGTGTCACCCCCTACAGTTCGAGAGGGGTGCAGACGCCATACTGCACTGCCACCCAGTGGGCTATTCTTCTCAATGCAATCTTTTTACAATCCTGTATTGAGGGAATAAAGAATAAAGACTGAAACTTTTAAAAGACGTGAGAGGAGTACTAAAAAAAAAAAAAGTATAAAGGGGTACTAATGATTTTCATGAGCATGTTGGTGGAGAGTATTATTTTTTGAGGAAATTCCGTGCGGCTGAAAGTGGCGAAATAGCTGGACTGGCAAGTCTGTGTTCCGGTTTCTGAGGCATTTGGAACATTGGAAGAGGAGGAACCCGCTACTAGCAGGCCTGAAGGTGCGATTTTACTGAATGTGTCTTACCCCATCTTCACATTACTTTTAACCATCCGGAGCAAAAAGGGAGTACAACGAGGCGCACTTGATCCGCCATCTTTAGGCGGGAGGTGAACTCTACATCTTCTTGAGCATTCATAGATACAACAGCACGTGCAACATGGAGTGGGGCCAGAAGTATAATTTTCCGCCACCAGTGCCGTTTATGGAGAGGGATGAGCAAAATGTTGCAGAATGGAGTGTATGGAGAGAGTATTTTGAAAATTACATTTCAGTCTTAGAGGAAAAAGCAGTATCCTTTGTACCCAAGGAAAAGGCTGAATTATTGCCTCACAGTTTAGGAACTGGGGGACGGAAAACGTACCGCGAAATGGAAAAGGCATTCATGGAAGGGACAGTCAGTAATATTTATGAGAACATCTTGAGTGTGCTGGATGAATACTATGCACATGCCTCGTGGAGAAAAGTAACAAGAGAAGAAGTGTGCAAGGAAAGAACGGGGAGCAACGTGGAAGTCAATCTAAGTAAAACAGAGCCGGGGTGTACTATCTGCATAGGCGGAGTAATGACAGATATGATATCAGATTCAGGATCACGTCAAAGCTTGGTAAGCAAGAGCGAATGGAACAGTAAATTAGTTAAAAAACATAGAAATGTATTGAAAGAGGCAAACATATCCCTGAAGACGTATACAGGGGAGGACATCAAAGTAATAGGATACCAAGTCATGGATTTAATGCACAAGGGAAATTATACTAGGAGTGCCATATATATAACAGAAAGTGGACCCACCATGCTAGGGTGGGAGGATCAAAAGAAATTGAGAATATCAATTGATGGAAGCAGAATAGAACAAGTGAAGAAGCAAGCACAGAAACAAAGCATGAGCATAACTAAGGGTGGTGCATTGAAGGTCCTCACGCCGATCACCATGGTTGAAGGTGCAGCAAGTATTGAAGAACGTGGGGAATATATAGCCAAGGGCAACCTGAAAGGAAAACGTGAATCTTACCAATGTTTGGTGGATGAGAGGGAAATACGTAAGAAACAGGAAATTAAAAGCAGTGAAGACGTAGTTGGAGAAGAAGAAGTATTCGAAAGGAAGGGAGAACGCATAAGTGCCACAGCTAAAGAGAGGAAGAAGTTAAAATGCAAGAGTAACTTATTCAAGTGCAAAGAGACGGGGCGAAGAACCATGTCGCCTGAGTTCAAGACTAAAGCGGTGGAGGATTATGTGGTCAATGGCCAACAGGAAAGAAAAGTGGACTCAAGTGTGAGCGAACCAAAGAGAGAGTATAAAGGCTGAGAGCAGTAAGAGAACTGTCGTTAGATCCGATGCTGATCCTTATGATGAGAAGGAAACTGGACATTTGAGTTGGTGTAAACGCAGCGTTACATGGTCCAGGAAATTTCCTAAGAAAAAAAAAAGAGTCTGTAAGGGTGGGCACCCACCTGAGTGGAGAAGGGTACAAGTCATGGCGGACTAGAGCTAAATAGTAAAAGTGACCGCCGTGGCCAGTGGCAGCCTGAGGAACTCACCCTCACCATGAAGCAAACTTAAGGGGTGCACTGATGCATTTAGAAATTGCTATTGAGCACAAGTTCTGTTCGTCGTCAGGCCCTTGCGTTTCCTAATTATACCTTCCCTTCCTTGTAAATGGAAGGGACAGACTATGGGAGGGGTCTACACTGATCTAACGAACATTGGTTAAAGTAACCCTCCTTGCTAACTTAAAACGGATGAGAACCATGGTAACCCGAGTCTACATGATTCCTTAATTACAGACATATGTACTACTAGGAGCATGTTGTTTACCGTTCTGTTGTTTAGAATTGAGGGGTGGCCGGGGCATAAGGGAAGTTGGGGTTCTTGGCCAGGTTTTTCCCGTCACCATTAGATATGACTAGGAGGGTGAAGGGGACTTGCAGTCAAGTTTACTATTGGTAGGAAAGGGGGGGCAGAGAACATGGCTTCTCAGGATTCTATCACCCGCCACAGGACTTCGCCTCCCCGCCCTGTCATAGACATTGTTATAGTTATCAAGGGGCACTCTGCCAAGCCTGGTAGAGGCCATGGTTTATCATATAGGGTAGATCCCGGTGTCCCACCGGGGCCTGGGTCCTCCTTGTAGGACCCACCTTTGGTTTTGGCGCTATGATGTCCTCCTGTGTACACCTGCCTTTCTCTCTCTCACTCTTTCTCTCTCTCTCTCCCTTACTCGCTCTCTCCTTTCCCCGCTCTTCCCCATTCTCCATTCCGCACCCACCTCCGTGTCTCCTGCCCATCTCCCCATCCCTTTGTTGTCTCCCTAGGGAGGATGATGTGTTGTAATTTACCCTTGGTTTCACCCATTCCTTCCTGTTCCCCCCTTGCCTCTTTCCCACTTGGTATGGCCCGTGCTGTCACTTGAAGGCAGCAGTAGAATGTTCTGTTGTGACTATCCTGTCAAGCTGGGGGCACCTGTGTTATATAGAACTTAATAAAGGTTCTTGAATTCTACCACGTGTGGACATTCATCTCTACACAGTGCTTATTCTATTTGTTTTATTGGAGTAGTCTGGGAGTTTTACCGCCTCACCAACAATGACAACAAAGATCACTAATAAGGTAAAACAATTGAGTCAGTGACTTCTCTCGATTTCTAAGTGGTTTTGCTCCACTCCAGGATACTCAAGAGTAATTGCGCGCGCAATAAATACCCATATAACCATATAACTTCCTAGCAAATATTTTGTCACCTGCAACTCCCTAGGTGCAACCCGCATTTCCCTTTCCTATGGTGGCAGATAAGGTGGTTATCTAGGAGGAGAAAATGATTTTTGCACCAATGGACCACAAAATGGGGTGCCGGACCCAACTCTTCCTAACTAAACACACTCCAACGGCCTTTTGTCTCTCTTGGTTGGAAGACATGGATAGATAGCTTGCAATCTGCCCAGTCAGGGATGGAGAAAGGCCTCAAAAAAGCACAGTAAACAGCAGGGAAAGTGAATGAGGTACCTGTCCCGACATCCCTCAAACACTCCAGGTCTCATATTGGGGGACCTAGCGCCACAATCTTAGTACCCCAAGTCAGAATGTGCAAGCTATCTAGAAAACAGTTAGTTTAGGGACATGACCCCTGAAAGAGGTCCAACTTCCCTCACACTCCCAGGCACAACCTTTCCCTTGCACTGGGAGGACAGATATATGCGTTGTTGTTTCCTACCCGCTCGCAAGTGTGAGGAAACTGCAGCATGTCACATAGCTTCCTTTTTCTGCTAAATACGGTGATGAGAATGTGCCTGAAGAGTCAACATTGGAATTTGCAGAGTCTCACATTTTAACAGTATTAATTCCTGCTTGGCAGCTATGGCATGACCATAACTCCTGAGCAGAATCTTTCTTGGAGGAGCACCATTGCCCTCCCGAAAGGGCTCCTGCTCTATGATCCTGGCTCAGGTGCAATCTTGGAGCAGGAGTTCCTTCAGGAGAGGCACTGTTTGAAAGATGGTCTTCTCTAGTCCACAGTGCCTGCCTCTGTGACTGCAAATTCACTCCCCTTCTTTAGCACAGAGAGGCGGCGAATATCCTTGCTGTCTCATAACCTTTTGTCTCACCTTAGCGAAGCAGATTGTGAAATAATGCCTTAATCAAAAGCCCAGGACAGTGGAAAAACTATTTGTGGTTGTGGGATTGAGGTGGAGTGGGATCTCCCCCCTTTAAAAGTCCTTTTTTTTTAACAAGTGGGAATGGCTTCTGCACTGGGTTTGTGGTTTTTTTGTGAGCACCAAAACACAAGTCCTTTCTGTGTGAGTTTCGCCAGGCCAACTGGGGTCCCCTGATTTCATACCATTTTTTGTCCAAAAAAGGTTGCAAAGAAGCGGGCATAGAAGGAGGAAGAAAAAGATAGTATAACAGTGACAAAGTGAGAAAGCAGGAATGCAAGAGAACCTGCGAAAGTAAGCTAAATAAACATGTGATGCAGGGTTTTAGAAGAAAGAGGCAGGTGATGAAATCAATGATACGAAGATTTGGAATTTGGCAATCTCAGCATTTGTGGATGGGATCCTAAGAAAAACATGGGGCCTCTGCCACCCTCCTTTCACAATCCTTCTCTATGGTTCGATTAAAATAGGTTACCTGGTGATCCGCTCTCTTTCCTTCATCCCCAAGAAATGCCCCTTCAGGAACAGGGATATCGTTTTTTTCTTCAAATTCCGGTGTCGTTCCTGCTGACTGCCGTCTACCCCAAATTTGGCACCAGTGGACCAGAAATGATAATAAACTCTATGAACTTTATAACCAATAGAGAAAGGGTCAACCATTCCAAGTACATGCTGCACCGAAAGAATGTAATCTGGTCCAAACTCTCCTGAAGGCAGTTGTCAACACGCTTCCTCCTTTCCATGCTGGAGCTCACTTCAATCCAATCTCACTTAGTCATTCACCAATCACCTACTACTAGGTGAAAAAAGCAAAAATCCATCTATACCTGTTGCAAGAATGGGGATATTAGTTGAGGGGGGTGAACACTCTTCTAAAGCAACAACTGCAATCTCTGTCAGGGTGAACCACAAAAATCACTAAATTAATCTGTGCTCAACGTGGCTTTCGAGCCAACCATTCTACTGAGTCCACATTAGTCATGGCCACGGAGGAACTCAGATGGCAATTATGTTATGTTATGTTATGTTATGTACCTGCTCTTTTATAGCGCACGGCTACCCAGACGGGTGTCCCGGCGCTTTAGCAAAGAGATCAGAGACCAGTAAATCCAGACCGCAGCTCAGAAAGTCGTGGCGATCACGCAGAAAAGAGCCACGTCTTTAGTTCTTTTCTAAACGTCAGGAGACTATTGGCTTTCCGTAAAGAGATCGGAAGCCCATTCCAATGGAAGGCCGCTAGATAGCGGAAGGACCGACCACCCATCCGAGCGCGTTTAATAGACGGGACTACAATCGTGGCAGATGAAGCTGATCGCAACACCCTCTTTGGAACATAAAAGGCCAGTCTCTTCTTAATGTACATAGGGCCTACAGAATGCAGGGCTTTAAAAGCCAGAGTCAAAGTTTTAAAAATAACTCTTTTAGAAATCGGTAGCCAGTGTAACTCTTTAAGCAAACCAGAGGCTCTGGCTCTGCGTGGAAGGCCAAAAATAGCCCTTGCAGCAGAGTTTTGGACTATCTGCAATCTTGCCACCAAATACTTCGGCAGGCCCGCATAGAGTGCATTAGCATAGTCAAAACGTGATCCAACTAATGCCTGCACCACAATTTTCTTATATTGCAGTGACAGCAACGGTAAAAATTTTCTGAGCATCCGCAGGATGCTAAAACATTTCCCTGATAGTACATTAATCTGGGATCTAAATGACAGATCAACGTCACAGATCACACCCAGATTTTTGGCCTGCATTGACACCGCGTCTGGAGGAAACATGTCTCGAGGCCACCAAGATTTCCAGCATGGATGAATGAATGAATGAGGGGTTTCTTGTAACGCGCGTACTTAGCCCAGTGGGCGTCAAGGCGCCTAGATTAAATACAGCAACTTAAGGCCCTACCTAGTCCTATTTAATCATGAGTAGGCCTTCTTAAAGAAATACGTTTTTAGAGCCTTTTTGAAAGAGTCGATGGAAGGGAGAGTTTTTATCTCCATGGGGAGGGAGTTCCACAATTGCGGAGCGACGACGGAAAAGGCTCTGGCTCCCCATCTAACAAATTTGATGCGAGGGACAGCTAGTTGACAGAGTCCCGCAGAGCGCAGGTTTCTTGTGGGGGCATAGCGCGAGAGAAGAGAGCCAATGGCACTAACAGGACCATCCATCAATGCTCTGTGGGTGAGACAGAGGATTTTGAAGGCGATTCTATGCTGTACCGGAAGCCAATGAAGCTCCTTCCTGGCTAAGGTGGCAGAGGAGGCTTTGGGGAGATTCAAAACAAAGCGTGCTGCAGAGTTCTGAAGAGTCTGCAAACGGTGGATCAACCCTTTGTTGACTTCCATATAGAGGGAGTTGCAGTAATCCAGTCTCGAACCCACCAGGGCGACTGCAACCTGTTTACGCGCCTGGGGGGAAAGGTACCCACGGATTTTGTTGAGTACCCGAATCACACCACAGCAGGTAGCAACGGTCCTATTGACTTGCAGGGACATAGAGAGTGAGGTGTCAAATATTACTCCCAAATTTCTGGCAGATAGGGAGGGAGTGGGGCAGATGCCAAGAGAAGAAGGCCACCACTCACTCGACCACAGATTCTGGTTCTTCCCAAATATCAACACCTCGGTTTTTTCACCATTCAGCTTCAGGGAGTTTATAGTCATCCAGTCTGCCACATACTGCATGCAAACCCTGAAGCTGGCGGCAGATGTACTAACCGAGGTGTGAGCAAGAGAGACCATAATCTGCGTGTCGTCTGCATAGGATACCACCTCCATCCCCTGAGATTTAATAAGTCTTGCAAGGGGGGCCACATAGATGTTAAAAAGGGTCGGACTTAAGGCCGACCCTTGTGGCACCCCACATTGCAGAGACTTGGCAGGGGAGAGGTGGTTCCCAAGCATCACTCTCTGTTCCCTTTCAGTCAGGAAGGAATTTAGGAGACTCAGGGCCGATCCAGTGACACCCACCTCCCTTAGCCGAGATGACAAGATGGCGGGGGAGAGGGTGTCAAAAGCGGCCGTGAGGTCCAACAGAACTAGGACCGCGGTTTGGCCAGAGTCCACCTTGCGTCGGATGTTATCGACCACATAGGTAAGGGCGGACTCTGTGCTGTGGTGTTTTCTGAAACCGTGCTGAGTGTTATCCAGGTATTCAGAAGATTCGAGAAAGGCAGATAGATGGAAATTCAAATGCGACTCCAGCAACTTCGCGGGTGCAGGAAGAAGCGAAATGGGCCTAAAATTTTTCAGCATGGCCGGGTCCAGATTTGGCTTCTTAAGTAGCGGTTTGACTATTGCCTTCTTCCAAATGGAAGGGAAAGAGCCTTGAGCGATGGCCTTATTTAAGACGTCAAGCAGAAGAGGAGAGAGATGTATTCTACACTCTTTCAATTTTTTAAGGGGTATCGGATCAAGGGGGGAAGCCGATTTAATTTTGTCAAGAAGTGAATTCAGAGATTCAAGGGATAGGGAGGGGAAAGTTGTGAGAAGGCAGGAGGGGTCCTTGCCTAGTGAATCGAGATTGGATATGAGAGGGGGAGTGTTATGATCGAGAACAAAACGGTGGGATTCGAGAGAGACATGGATGTCATGTATTTTGTTGTGGAAGAAGTCTGAAATGTCGTTACAGAGTTGTTGGGAACTGACTACTGGGTCGGGAAGTTGCAGGGAGCATAAAGAGTCAGCGATTTTGAAGAGATCTCTTGAAGAAGAAAGAGCGCTGGTCAGATTTGAAAAATATTCCTGTTTCTTAATAATCACTTGATATTTGTAGGCACGTAGTGCAGATTTATGGGCCTCTCTATCTTTTAGGTCCCAGGATTTCCTCCACTTCCTTTCACTACTCCTGCAGCCCTGTCTCATAAGTCTAAGCTGGTCAGAGAACCAGGGTGCAGTAGGTTTAAGGCGTGCTACATAGCACAGGGATGCGGGGGCAAGATTTTCAACTGCTTTGGAGATGGAGTCAGTCAGAGACTGGGCTGCCTCTGAAGCATCCGTGACAGCTAGAAGTTCGGAAGTGGAGATCAAAGGGGCAATAGTATCATCTGAGATATTCCTTAAGTTTCTCCTGAGAATAAAGGGAGTGTTATTATGATTGGAGGAACAGGTGCCGGAGATGTCAAGATCAAATGGTACAGCAAAATGATCGGACCAGACCACCTGTAATGGAGTGCCAGTGGAAAGCCTGTCGTCGTTGGAAAACAGGCCATCCAGAATATGTCCTGCCTTATGTGTAGGACTATTTACGTGCTGGATGAAGTCACACGCTTTGAGGGTTTCGACGAGAGAAATAGTGTCTTTAGAGTTGGAGCACAGCCAAAAAAAAGCAACTCAGACTTGTCTGAGTTGCATTTAAGGCTGTGTTGTTGAAACCACGAAAAAACGGAGTCAAGGCAGTCCCTGATTCTTGCCCCATCAAACGCCTCTCCCTTCCTGCAAGTAAACAGGAGCTGGGTGTCGTCAGCGTAAGATATGACCTGGGCACCAAAAGCCTCCGCCACCGCCGCCAGAGGGGCCATATAGATATTAAAAAGGATGGGGCTCAGAATGGATCCTTGAGGAACCCCCACCCCTAGCGACGGCATTTCAGCGGAGAACGGTGGTGCCCAGATCACCTGTCGGCGGTCAGATAGAAAAGATCTAAACCAGTCCAACACCGTCCCGCGAAACCCGATCTCCTGGAGTCTTAAAAGGAGACCGTCATGCGGGACGGTGTCGAAAGCCGCCGACAGATCCAGCATAACTAGTACAGCCTTACCTCCAAGATCGAGCGTCTCCCTGATAGCTTCAGTGACCTCCAGAAGGGCTGTCTCTGTGCTATAATTAGCACGAAACCCCGACTGTGTGTCATGAAGAAGGTTGTTGCTCTCGATATAGTTGGTAATCGAGAGCTGCACGTGTTTTTCAACAACCTTAGCTAGAGCAGGGAGAAGGGATATCGGTCTATAATTAGCATGCGTCAAGGGATCTAAATTAGGCTTTTTGATTAGAGGCAAAATCAGTGCATGCTTCCATGCCAAGGGAACCACTCCCGTAGACAAAGACATGTTCATCAGAGGGTTCAACAAACTATTTACAGCAGCAGCTACTCTGCCCAAGAATTTAGCCGGACAGGGGTCCATAGGCGAACCTGACTGCAGTCGAGATAAAAGATCAAACGAGGTTAAACAGGTCATTTGAGGAAATGTCGAAAGGAAGGGCATAGTATCCTCACTCAGGGAGGTAAAAGTAGAGCTATATACTGGCAGTGTGGGGTCTACAGCCGGAAAAGACTCGTGAATAGTCTTAATTTTTTTAGCAAAAAAGACTGCAAGCTGTTTTATCCACTCTTCAGAGTGTGAGTGGGCAGAAGAACAGGCAGCCGGTGAGGTGAACTCCCTAACTATTTTAAAAAGCTCCTTACTAGTATTACTGGCTTCGTCTATTCTATGTTCCAGATAGCTTTGCTTACTCTCGGCAATCTGTTTATGATACGTTTTGATCATATCTTTATATCTTTGTTTATCCTCAGAGTCATATTTTCTTCGCCAGAGTCTTTCAGTTTTTTTACACTCTTGGCGTATTAATCTTAATGAGGGGGTAAACCATGGAGCAGAGGCCAAGTGACAGGCTGAATTAACTGTCTTCACAGGGGTCAATTCATCGAGTCTATCAGTTAGCCACTTTTGCACCACCTCCAGGTCTGCCTCCAGATCATCAGTAAACTTGCAAGGATGAAGGCGGAAAGCTTCAGTCATTGCTTCCACCGAAATACGGTGGAAGGCTCTAGATCGTCGGAACCCATTACTCTGTCCTCTCTGCCCTGTGGCAGTGTGAAAAGGAATTTTAAAATTTATCAAAAAATGATCAGACCACAGCACTGGGAGTGGAGATGATACTTCAATCAGTTTGGTAGAGAAGATTTGATCCAAAATATGCCCTTTACTGTGGGTGGGGCTCTTAATATAAGGGACAAGACCAAGCAATGCCGCAACATCTTGGATTCTAACAGCATTTGGATCCATTACTAGATCCATATGAAAATTAAAATCCCCTAGCAAGAGACAATGCGCCGAGCGCATACAAGGAATGGAGAGCGCGGCTTGTATATCTTCAAAAAAGGTACCAATCGGACCTGGTGGTCTGTAGACAAGCAGTCCGGTGCATGTCTGACGAGGTGAAAGTGACAACTTGAAGCCGATGGCTTCACACCCAGATATATTGTCTATCACAAAAGAGGAACAGATTAGGTCCTTTTTCACAATAAGCGCTACACCTCCTCCTCTCCCCTCAACTCTATCATTTCTGAGGATGGTATAATTCGGGGGTAGTGCTTTAGCCACATCCGGGCCTGAGCCTTCCCCGAGCCATGTCTCTGTTAGAAACAGACAAGAAAGTTGAGAGTTAGAGAGCAGATCCCAGATGTCCGTGGAATGCCTACCAAGCGACCTGGTGTTCAAAAGAGCGCATTGGCAGTATTGGGAGGGGGGTGGTGTCGATAGTTCCGATGGGACAGCTGGCCACCAGCCACAGGTCAAACACCCTTTCCTCAAAACCCGCCCACCCGGAGGTAAACAAGGGCACAGCGGAGAGGGGTGGCGCAACGCGAACAGCTCAGCAAAGCCATAGACAATCATCCCAGAAACAATGAAAAATAATAATGAACACAACAACAATAAAAGAGTGTGACAGAGTCCTACCTCTCCGCGACCGAGACGCGGACGGGCGCAGACGGGCAGGACTCTGGCACGACTCAGGCGCAGGGAAGGCGCCACCGCTGCGCGTCTCCGCTGCACGCACCAAGCGAGCATTAAATAGCGCGCTCACCGGGTCCCTGCTGACCTGGGACGCTCCAAAATGGCGCTCACCCTCCTCTGCCCAAGGCAAGATGTCCACCGTCACCACAACCTCCCCAGAACCGGGCCCGCCAAACAGCGGTGGGTTTAGCCAGAATTATGGTGCAAGGTAGGGGGCAAGCGGGAGGCTAAGAACAGGGGATAATGAAAAATAAAAAATAAAATAAATCCAAAAAACGGGTCATTAAAAGTAGAAAGAGCGGAGCTCAAGAAAACGCGACCAGCGCGACCAACAGCGAGGTGCTGACGTCAATCTCAGCCTCAGAATTCCTTTGCAGGTATTCTCCTCGTGGTGCTCGCCCTAAATAGCGCGCTCACCGCGTCCCTGCTGACCTGGGACGCTCCAAAATGGCGCTCACCCTCCTCTGCCCAAGGCAAGATGTCCGCCGTCACCACAACCTCCCCAGAACCGGGCCGGCCAAACAGCGGTGGGTTTAGCCAGAATTATGGTGCAAGGTAGGGGGCAAGCGGGAGGCTAAGAACAGGGGATAATGAAAAATAAAAAATAAAATAAATCCAAAAAACGGGTCATTAAAAGTAGAAAGAGCGGAGCTCAAGAAAACGCGACCAGCGCGACCAACAGCGAGGTGCTGACGTCAATCTCAGCCTCAGAATTCCTTTGCAGGTATTCTCCTTGTGGTGCTCGCCCTAAATAGCGCGCTCACCGCGTCCCTGCTGACCTGGGACGCTCCAAAATGGCGCTCACCCTCCTCTGCCCAAGGCAAGATGTCCGCCGTCACCACAACCTCCCCAGAACCGGGCCCGCCAAACAGCGGTGGGTTTAGCCAGAATTATGGTGCAAGGTAGGGGGCAAGCGGGAGGCTAAGAACAGGGGATAATGAAAAATAAAAAATAAAATAAATCCAAAAAACGGGTCATTAAAAGTAGAAAGAGCGGAGCTCAAGAAAACGCGACCAGCGCGACCAACAGCGAGGTGCTGACGTCAATCTCAGCCTCAGAATTCCTTTGCAGGTATTCTCCTCGTGGTGCTCGCCCTAAATAGCGCGCTCACCGCGTCCCTGCTGACCTGGGACGCTCCAAAATGGCGCTCACCCTCCTCTGCCCAAGGCAAGATGTCCGCCGTCACCACAACCTCCCCAGAACCGGGCCCGCCAAACAGCGGTGGGTTTAGCCAGAATTATGGTGCAAGGTAGGGGGCAAGCGGGAGGCTAAGAGCAGGGGATAATGAAAAATAAAAAATAAAATAAATCCAAAAAACGGGTCATTAAAAGTAGAAAGAGCGGAGCTCAAGAAAACGCGACCAGCGCGACCAACAGCGAGGTGCTGACGTCAATCTCAGCCTCAGAATTCCTTTGCAGGTATTCTCCTCGTGGTGCTTGCCCTAAATAGCGCGCTCACCGCGTCCCTGCTGACCTGGGACGCTCCAAAATGGCGCTCACCCTCCTCTGCCCAAGGCAAGATGTCCGCCGTCACCACAACCTCCCCAGAACCGGGCCCGCCAAACAGCGGTGGGTTTAGCCAGAATTATGGTGCAAGGTAGGGGGCAAGCGGGAGGCTAAGAACAGGGTATAATGAAAAATAAAAAATAAAATAAATCCAAAAAACGGGTCATTAAAAGTAAAAAGAGCGGAGCTCAAGAAAACGCGACCAGCGCGACCAACAGCGAGGTGCTGACGTCAATCTCAGCCTCAGAATTCCTTTGCAGCAATTGATAGAGGTGGCAGGGGTCTTCATCTTGTTGGACCTGTCCGCTGCGTTTGATACGGTAAGTCACTCTGTTCTCACTTAGCGGTTGTGGGCAATAGGGATCCAGGACTCTGCACTGGCCCTCCTCATCTCCTTCCTGACAGGGAGAGAACATTTAGTCTGCTGGGATAACATTAAGGCAGACAAATTCCATCTTCCTTGCGGAGTCCCTCAGGGCTTGGCACTTTCACCCACATTGTTCAATATTTATGTGACTCCGCTGGCTCTACTGGTTAAGCATCATGGCTTTTTGCTTGTGTCCTATGCTATTGACACGCAAGTTATAATCTCCATATCCTCCCAAGAACATTTGCCCTCGCCAGGTTTCACAATTGTATGGTTCATATTATTTAATGGATGCACCTCAACTTTCTAAAATTGAACACTCAGAAGACCGAGGCCATGGAATTTGGCTGTGGTCCTTTCATTTGAAATTCTGACTGGTGGCCAGGAGAAAAAGGAGCCTGTCCGCTGCCTGTGACCAAAATGAGAAACCTGGGCGTGGTGTTTGGCACCCAGCTTAGCTTTTTGAGGCAGATAAACCAGGTTAACTCTACCTGCTATTCCACTCTAAGAATTTTGCAGAAGATTTGACTGTTTCTCCCGATGGAGCTGCGAAAAACAGTTGTGATTTCACCCGTTCTGTCTCAGATTGATTGTTGGAATGCTCTTTATCTTGGTTTGAATAAAAGACAATTGAACAAATTACAATCCCTACAGAACGCAGCTGCTCGGACCCTACTGAATCTCCCCAAATATAGTCAGATATCGGGGACCATCAGAAAACTTCATTGGCTATCTGTCAAGGAGCGAATTGAATTTAAGGTGTTATGCTTGGTATATATAAATCATTACATGGATGCTAACCCACAGAATATTGCAAATTATACCAATGGTATACTGCAGGATTCTCCCTGCAATCAGCAAAGAATGCACTGGTTAGGATTCCAAGAATCAAGAAAGCAAAATGGGGTGGCAGAAGCCACTCTCATCTAGCTTCTAAATTATGGAATAGGCTGACATTTAATATTAGATCTTTACCGGCCCATGCACATTTCCGGGCCTTGTTAAACACCTGTAACCTGTAACCCAGTAACTATTTTCCTGGCCTTTTCATATCTCTGCTATTCCAGTGCCAAGACGCCTCGGCAATCGAGCGCTTTACAAATTTTTACTTACTTACTAAAGAGGATTTTAAATGATAATAATTAGAGACCAAACATGACTTTCCTACCTGTTCCCAAACAAACATTATCGACTATTAAATGTAATAAGGTAAAGCACTGTTATCCTGTGGGAGATGGTAGGTCTTGCAGTAATGAAAAACGTGTTTAGGAGGTTTTCACTACCAGGACATGTAAAACCTGAAAGTGCATGCCCAATTTTTTAAAAACACTGAACCCTGCCCTGAGGGCTTACTTAGACGTTGACATATATGTGTTAAAAAGGGAGGTTTAGTCCTAGGAAGGGGTTTATTTGACCAGGTTGAAATGACAGTTTGCACACAGGCTGCAAAGGTAGGCCTGAAACATATTTTAAAGGGATGCTTAAGTGGGTGGCACAATACGTGCTGCAGGTCCACTAGTCGCATTTCATTTAAAGGCCCTGGGTATATGTAGTACCACTTTACTAGGGACTAGTGCACAGAGTACTAAAGCCAACAAAACACATTTCAGCAAACAGGAGAGAAGGCAAAATGTTTGGGGGAATACCACACCAAAGGTTGACAGGTCTAACATCTGTCTTGCTAGCTGCTAGGAAAACCTCTCTAAAGGGGAAAAACAAAAGACTCTGAGCAGGGAGAAAAGCCTGGGGAAATAACAAAAACGATACAATTGAGGTCATCATAGTATGAGGTGGAAGAGTTAATAAACCATGAAACAGTCCCCAGCATGAGCAATAGAGCTGGTGTTCTAGCTCTCAAAAACAAGCATTTGTAAAGCCAATAGAATTCATTTTTGTATAGTGCATGCACATACAGAACAGTCAAGTGCACATTGACAGTTAAGGATGTATATAGCTAAATATTCAGAAAAGGTAACACCTACCAGCAACTAAGTACACATAGACTCACTCACATAGAAGGGCATAAGTGGAAAGGACATAGGACTGATGTATGGGTGAAGACTTTATGTCCCATTAGTATTTAGACCCTTTGCCCTTAAATTAAATTTGAGGTAGAGTTAAGATTGGTATCAACGGCTATTTAAACGTGGCCCCTCATTAGATTAATCAGTAATGTATTCACTACTACTGGGTGCTGGAATATGTCAATCTCCATACCCCTACAATCACGGTCATCGGTGGAATCATAACCAGTAAGTCATAGTGCAGTGCTGTCTGCATCCTCTTTCCATCCTTTGCTTATTATCTATAGCCACACAAGGACTGGATGTAGGGATCAGTCATTCATCTCTTTCTTTGATGCTCTGAGGAAAGGGCACCCCTTCCAGAAGCCACATTGTCTTTCCTGTAAGATTGGATGTCATCTGGAATGGACTGCCTGACAGTGCCGGAAGGAAAAAGAAAGCCCAAGGATACAAAGATGCTCTAAGGTGTTGAATCCTAATTGTAAGACTGTTGGTGCAAGGCTGCCTGTTTGTTTTGAAGTTAGTGGAAGAGTTGGAGCAGAGCTGGATCTAGCAGAGAGAGATATGGAATCGAAAGGAGTGGAGAAAAAACACCAGGACTGGAAAAGAAGTGAAAACTGCAAAAGAAGATGTAAATTGGGGAACATTGATCAAAGGCCTTACTATAGTTGAGCTACAGGAATCAATTGACAGGAAGGAGCTCATCTCAGGATAGCAATCATATGACAGGAAGATGCTGATCTCACATGACAGGAAGGAAATGGACTTAAAAGACATATTTTCTGAAAGGAAGGGGTTAGTTACACTGAAATAGTGTTTGTGTTTGGTGGCCGTCTCATATTGAGGTTTCACAAAAGGGAAATTGAACTGAAGCTTCTCGCTTATAACCTTGCCTGTTGCTGGCTTAGATCCATACCGTAAAAAATAGAAATGTAGTACTGCAATTCAGTGCCTTCATTTCTTTAATTCTAACATACGTCACACACAGGCTTGCATTCGCTTAATATTCATCAACAATTATGTATCAAGATTAGGATTTTCAATGTATGCCACATGTACCTGTAGCATATACTGATCACAACAGAAGTCCTGCCATTTTCTAGGACCCTATTTCACATTATAGAAAACATTGTCAAGAAAATGAAGTGCCTGATTTTGGTTTATTGTCCATCAGGGTGACGGAGTACTTTACTCTGCTGCCATGATGGACATCCTCTCCGCCAAATTTAGAGATGTCTGCGACCCCACAGATATCTCTATACATTGAAAGGAACTGCTATCATGGAATTTGCTATAATTGTTAAAAAGGTTTCATGGATAGCTGGCTGTCAAACTTTTCCAAAATTTGTCATTGTTCAAAAACAAACTCCCAAAGTGGGAGTTGTTTTTGAAAAATTTAAAACTAATGGCTCCCACATAATGGGAGTTTTCTGTCTGTAATTTTTAATACAGACAGCAAAAATAAAGTCATCAGACAGCCCACTCTAATTTGGGCCGACAGTTGGATGGCTTAATACGATGGCTTGACGAAGTAGGCTCAGTCAATATACTGTTGGGCCAACTGCTGCAAAATCCTCTCTCCATCAAACTGTAACTTAAATTCCAAATGCTAAGACAATGTGGTACTAGCTCTCTCTACTAAAGACAATCTTTCTTCAAAGAAACGTATTTTAAAACTGCCATTCAAATAGTCATACTTTCACATCTGGATGGCGATGATACTGCTCCATGGCCTCGCGACTCTGCACTTGCATCTCTTAAGGCCAGCCTATATGTAGCAGTATGACTCCTCAAGGGCCTAATCAAATGTGACTACATCATGCCTACTTTTATTGCACTCCACTGACTGCCCTTGCCAGCCAACACCGTCTTCAAAACCAACTGTGCCATCTACAAAGCCATTGCGACTGGCATCCCTGCCTATCTGGCAGATAGGCTTACCATTTCTGGTGGGTCATTGTACATCCGCAGCTAAGACAATATCAGATTGGATACAAAAAGTGCAAAAAAGAAACAAATGCAACGCGCCTTCTCCGTTTATGCACCCTGAGTCTGGAAAGACATCCCTATATCAGCAGTGCTGCCTCAACCATACTCCACTTTAGGAAAGAGCTGGAGGCACAAGTCTTTTAAGAAGACAACTTAATGAACTAGTGATACTCTCTCCAAGAACATGTTGACTAGCTCTATGCTATAAAAATACCACATACATACATAAACAGAGTGTTAACAAAAGTGTTGGCTCATTGAGGCAAATTCAAATTAAGGCTACAACTCATAGAAAGCATTGATACATTAAATGAAAGCCAAAGCATGGTGCTCATCATGCACAGAGTGAGCTAGCTTCGTTTCAAGTTAAATGCATCAAGACATTTCACAAGATAAAAAGATACAAAATGCTGCATATTTATTTAATGTATGTCATTGTGTTAGAATGTGTTTGGTTTTAATGATATATTAAGTTTGTGTTTTCATAAGAGTTTTTCCCTTTACAACCATTACACCAGTTATTTTCGATTCTTAAAGGAGTCTAGCTATCTGCATCTCTTTATTTGACCTCATGTAAATTGCTTCCAAGCAGTTAATCACTGTAACAGGAGAGACCTGCTCTAAACCCATAGACATGATATATAGCCGGCCACTCATTGATATGCATTATGTAGCTCTCACAAGAAATACTGGCTCAAAGTGACCTCTGAAGAAGGATACTTTCAGTACTAGTGTGCCACTACTGGAAAAAACAGATACTGAATTAGTATGTAAAATATATATACTTCAGTCCTGAGATATGATGCTCGTGAACCTCTCTCTTTAAGCAAATTTCAGAACATTCATGCTTGCCCCCCAAGTCAATTATTTTTGCATCTAATTTCAAAACAAGAAAACTAACACCCAGTCCCTCATTGTTGTGTATTGTATCCAGGAGTTTTCTTTTAATGGGGTAAGCACTGTGGTGTCAAACCAACGAACAAATCCATGCTACAGTGCACTAAAGTGCCTAATGCATCTTACGATAGGAGTTCAGTCATATTCGATAGGCAGTCTAGAACAGGCAATGCAAATTCACAAGGAAGTAAGGATTCAGCCAAGGCAGGTCCAATGAAAAGACAAATTCCAATTGGATACAAGCTCACCATCTCCAGTGGCGGTCAGCAACCTTCAACTAGGAAACTATACGACTAGAGATTAAGAAGTGCAAAAAAGAAAAAAGGCAACAGGCCATTTACACCTATGCACCCAGGATCTAGAACAGGGGTCTGCAACCTTTTCTGTAATAAGAGCTATTTATGCTCAATGAAAATCATTCAGAGCTACTAATATTAGTGTTGTAATAATGACCACATCAGACAAGATTACCTTGGTGGCCACCCTGTGCAAGATTTCTGGCAATTGTCACCTCAGTGCAGGGTTGCCAGCAATGATAACTTCAGTGCATCAGGCAGGGCTGCCAGAAGCAATGTAAATAAGGCTTTGTCAATTTGGAATGTCTTTACAAGGATAATACACAGCAGCTGTAGCTACAACCCCTGGCACTAAGGTAATAATATCAATATTAGGTCTCGTCCAGTGCCACATGATTTATCGCATAAATATCAGCATATAATATATTTTGGAAATTCAACCATTTTTCTCCAAATAAGCGTAAGCAGTCTAAAAATACGCACATTTTTGTCTCCGATGCACACGTTTCAATTTTGGTATACATATATTAATTCAGCCAAGCAAAAGACTCAAATTTAGTCAACTGAACTGCGCTCAGGAGAACTACTTGGAGGTACCTGGAGAGCTACCAGTAACTTACGAGCTACTCGTTGGAGAAGCCTGATCTAGAAGTATATCTTTGTATTCATCAGGATTGCCCGACCCCTGTTCCAATTTAGGAAAGACGCATCTCTTTAAGGAACACAACATCAAGAAGCTGTAGCATTCCATGTACCAACTACCCTCCTATAAAATATTGTTGACAGTGTGTTCACCTGTGACCCTTGTAAGAAATTCGGTTACTGGTTGAATGGCTTGTTTCCCATCAGATTTTTCCTGATAATAATCTGTCCTTGCAGAAGCTCTTTCACCAGTGATCAAAGCATTTGGTTGATAGAGCTTTTAGGTTGAGGCAAATGTAGTTTTCTGTTTGAATGTGTGGGCTTCTTCTAAACCCCACCTCGAAGAACAAGCTAATAAAGTGTTTTTTACTGACTGTGTGAGAGCAGTAAGCAAAAGAATAGGACCAGAGGAAAGTTTAAAGACCAACAGAGGAAGCATGCCACTGAGTTAGTTTTAACCACTTTTTCACTCTTATCTCACTCCCATTCACCACACCCAGCTCATCTAGAGGGTTAGTACTCCTCATCATCTCTATAAAAAACATCCCTGAGCTACTCCTTCTCAGTGAGGGGTTGTTGCCACCCTTAGGTGGGTGAGGGTAGTTGCCATAAGAAAGGGATACTCCTATGCCCCATCAATACACTTCTAGACCCAGTGACCCATATTGTGTTTTCAGGTGTGAGAGCTGTACCATTCATAAAGTCCCAATAAACCTTGCCGACTGAACTCTTCATGCTACAAAGAATGTACTCACATTTAAACATAATCTTAAAGCTTGTCTTTTTAATTTGGCTTTTCAATGATAGGGTTAGTATGATAGTCAGCTAATCTATCAGCACCAAGACAGTCTTTGAGTAGCTGTGCACTCTATAAATTCCGTGATTGATTGAAACCCTTCTCAAGCATCAACCACAATTCTTCTCAGGGTGAAGCAAACCCTAAATTAACCTGTGCTCAACCCTTGGGTAGCTTGGCACAGACTAGTCAGGCTTAACTCAGAGGCAATGTGCTAAGTGTTTGTGCAATGCTACGGATCGTAACACAGTGAAAATACACTACAAAAGGATTCCACACTCATTAAAAAATAGGGTAAAATTTAATAAATGAACGAAATCAAAGCAACAAAAATCTATAGGCAGATCGGGAGTATCGCAATTGTAAGGTTTTTAGCGTAAATAGCATGGAGAAGCCCAAAGCGACACTCGTGCTATCTGATAGAGTGAGACCGGGAGAAAGTCACAAGTTCAGGCCGACACAGATGGAGCTCAGGTCGGATACAGGGATCATGTTCGTCCCACTAGAAAGTTAGCTTCTCAATCCAGAGCAAAGAGCCCCGTTTACTATGTAGGCTGCCACCAGGAGCAGGGAAGCATTGTGGATGGCTGCCAATGTAGCGCAAAGTTATACAGTATAAGTGGCCTAGCCCCTTCTCAGGCAACTAGGACTCTAGCATGCAACAACCATGACAAATGTCATATACGATATGTTCAATATTTAATAAAAACGTTATACAAATCAATTTCAACTGAAAGAATTTAGGGGGGATACATGGAAATATAAATCATACATCTGATTATAGTAAGTACATCTTGTTTTCATACATTAAAACTGATATGAACTTAAATAAGTACTTCAATTTAAAAGTACCAACATTCCAACCCTATGCATTTCGGGACCAAGTCCCTTCTCCAGGGGTTATCTGTGGGAGAGAAAATTAAAAGAGAACAAATTCATTTGTCGCACAAAGTGAGTTTCTTCTGTATGGTAGTAATCAGCAGAAATGACCAAAGCAGCATGCTCAATTGTTTGTGAAAGAACCATCACCCAGTGAAAAAACTGAATAATGCTAACTCAAAACTTACTGAAAAATATATCTGAATTATTGCTGCCGCAAACTGTAAGAAATATGAAAATCAATATTGATCATGGATGTTGCGTGAAGGTAAGGCTTAACATCAAGAATCCGACGTCAACATACCTTAGGATCATAATTCTTTACACGTGTCACAACGATAAGTTTAAATGGTACGTGGATATGATCTGAAAATAAGATTTACAAATTGAAGGACCATATACATGAATGTATATGAGCGTAGTAAAATCTTGATGAACTCATGTGCTTACCAAAAGAAGGTAGAGGCAATAGAATATTTCTTACAGTTTGCGGCAGCAATATCATATCGTATATGACAATTGTCATGGTTGTTGCATGTTAGAGTCCTAGTTGCCCGAGAAGGGGCTAGGCCACTTATACTATATAACTACACATATGCTCAGAAGGCATAGTTCTAACATTGTACACATATCGAATGAACACAAAGATTTATCACCATAACTGAGTGCGCTTCTCCACCTACTTTCATTAATGTAGCGCAAAGAGCACGCCTGGTATCCCACCCTGATTCCTTTGCGAGTGATCAGCACATTGCTTTGCGATGGCACTCCCCGTGAGTGGTTGATGCTTTAGTGCAAGGGTTATGCTGACGGAACTTTGCGTTGGTGGGCTGTGCGAGTGAAATGGTTTCAGCACCATTGGGCCCGTTTGTGGTTGCAAAGAGAAGTGTGGCTCACTGGTTAGAGGTTGTGAAGCTTGTTTCCTTTCCAGTGAAGAATTGGCTTGGTAGTTTGGTCTGCCCTGTTCCCATGATGCACTGGGCCAGGGACAGACTAATTTGCATATAGCCAGGTTCTGAACTGGGATGGTGCAGTGAGCTAAAAAACGGTGATGGATCAAGCCCTGATCTGTTGACTGGGTAGGAGTGTTCTGATTAACTCAGATACTCTGTCCATCACCACCCCCTTTTTGTAATTATTTTGGCCACCATGAGTGTGGAAGGGTATGCTCAGACATGAGTCCCTTGCTCATTGCACCATCAGGATTCAAGCAAGCCGGGCCGAAGACGGCTGTAATGCCAGAAACCGGTCCCCGGAAGCTTGTTTCCTTTCCAGTGAAGAATTGGCTTGGTAGTTTGGTCTGCCCTGTTCCCATGATGCACTGGGCCAGGGACAGACTAATTTGCATATAGCCAGGTTCTGAACTGGGATGGTGCAGTGAGCTAAAAAACGGTGATGGATCAAGCCCTGATCTGTTGACTGGGTAGGAGTGTTCTGATTAACTCAGATACTCTGTCCATCACCACCCCCTTTTTGTAATTATTTTGGCCACCATGAGTGTGGAAGGGTATGCTCAGACATGAGTCCCTTGCTCATTGCACCATCAGGATTCAAGCAAGCCGGGCCGAAGACGGCTGTAATGCCAGAAACCGGTCTCCGGAAGCTTGTTTCCTTTCCAGTGAAGAATTGGCTTGGTAGTTTGGTCTGCCCTGTTCCCATGATGCACTGGGCCAGGGACAGACTAATTTGCATATAGCCAGGTTCTGAACTGGGATGGTGCAGTGAGCTAAAAAACGGTGATGGATCAAGCCCTGATCTGTTGACTGGGTAGGAGTGTTCTGATTAACTCAGATACTCTGTCCATCACCACCCCCTTTTTGTAATTATTTTGGCCACCATGAGTGTGGAAGGGTATGCTCAGACATGAGTCCCTTGCTCATTGCACCATCAGGATTCAAGCAAGCCGGGCCGAAGACGGCTGTAATGCCAGAAACCGGTCCCCGGAAGCTTGTTTCCTTTCCAGTGAAGAATTGGCTTGGTAGTTTGGTCTGCCCTGTTCCCATGATGCACTGGGCCAGGGACAGACTAATTTGCATATAGCCAGGTTCTGAACTGGGATGGTGCAGTGAGCTAAAAACGGTGATGGATCAAGCCCTGATCTGTTGACTGGGTAGGAGTGTTCTGATTAACTCAGATACTCTGTCCATCACCACCCCCTTTTTGTAATTATTTTGGCCACCATGAGTGTGGAAGGGTATGCTCAGACATGAGTCCCTTGCTCATTGCACCATCAGGATTCAAGCAAGCCGGGCCGAAGACGGCTGTAATGCCAGAAACCGGTCCCCGGAAGCTTGTTTCCTTTCCAGTGAAGAATTGGCTTGGTAGTTTGGTCTGCCCTGTTCCCATGATGCACTGGGCCAGGGACAGACTAATTTGCATATAGCCAGGTTCTGAACTGGGATGGTGCAGTGAGCTAAAAAACGGTGATGGATCAAGCCCTGATCTGTTGACTGGGTAGGAGTGTTCTGATTAACTCAGATACTCTGTCCATCACCACCCCCTTTTTGTAATTATTTTGGCCACCATGAGTGTGGAAGGGTATGCTCAGACATGAGTCCCTTGCTCATTGCACCATCAGGATTCAAGCAAGCCGGGCCGAAGACGGCTGTAATGCCAGAAACCGGTCCCCGGAAGCTTGTTTCCTTTCCAGTGAAGAATTGGCTTGGTAGTTTGGTCTGCCCTGTTCCCATGATGCACTGGGCCAGGGACAGACTAATTTGCATATAGCCAGGTTCTGAACTGGGATGGTGCAGTGAGCTAAAAAACGGTGATGGATCAAGCCCTGATCTGTTGACTGGGTAGGAGTGTTCTGATTAACTCAGATACTCTGTCCATCACCACCCCCTTTTTGTAATTATCACTGGTTAGAGGCGGCAGACCCGTAAGCAGAGAACAGCCCGGGACCAGGGTTCGATTCCCGACGCGGCAGGGTCGTGGACCAGGGTCAGCGGACTCGATAATTCTCACCTCGGTGCCTACTCTAGTCAGAGACCACACGCGGCAACTCTGGGCATCAGCTTGCCTCATCTTCACAACGGCCCCCCCAGATCGCCGGGGATGCTTGGTCGCACCTTAGAGATACCCATCTGGGACCATCTCTCAGGGTGAGCCAGGACGGGTTCCCCAGCCGTCGAAGCGTGGAGATACTCCTCCGGGAGTCGATTCCTAGCGCTATATAAACCCAAAATTAAATTAAATTAAATTAAAGAACCCAAGAATTCAACATCTCTGAGACCACACCAAGAGTCCAGGTCCTAAGGGGCACTACTTGGGGGTCAGGGGCTCGTTCCAGATGGATCTAGGTGCTGGTCCAGGTGGTAGTGAGTCTGTTATGTTCCATGGTTCAGAACAGAAGGCCAGCAGACTAGCCCTTGGAGTCACTCTGGGAGGCCTGGGTGCAGGTCCAATTCTTCTGACTCAGGCAGAAGGGCAGCACTGGAGCAGTCCAGCAAGGCAGTAGTCCCACAGGGAAGCAGTCCAGCAGACTGGCATTCTTTTCAGCAGCCCAGCAGTCCTTCTTGGCAGAGTATCCACAGTTCCAGAAATGTACTGAAGAGTTGGTGTCTGAGATCCTGTATTTATATCCAGTTGTGCCTTTGAAGTAGGGGAGAAGCTTCTAAAAGTTTCCTTGTTAAGTCCTCTGGCATCCTGCCTTCCCTATCCCGGCTCCAGACTAACTACAGGGGGTGTGCAGACCTTTGTGTGGAGGCAGAACACAGCCTATTCAAGTGTAAGCAGGGCTGTGCCCAGCTCTTCACTCCCACCCTGCCAGTGATGGCCCCTCCAGGTACACCTAAGCTCTGAATTGTGTGTGACTTTTTAGGAGGAATACACAAAACCTGACTGTCGGCTATACCCAGCCATATGACCCAGAGACAGGCTGCATGCACCAAATGCCTAAGGCAGGAAAATGCCATCTTTCTAAAAGTGGAATTTTGTAAATTGTAACTGAAAACCCGATTTCACCATAAGTTAGGAATTTTCATTCCAATTCCTAAGACACCAAATATGAACTGGCTACCTGCTCCCATTTGGAAATTATAGCTTATTAAATGTATTAACGTAATTCTAATGATATCCCATGAGAGAGGTAGGCCTTGCAATAGTGAATAACAAATGAAATTATTTTTCACTATCAAAGTACATGTCCTACCTTTTAAATTCACTGCACCCTGTCCTCTGGGCTGTCCTGTCCCTACACTAGGGTTGAATTATATGTAGAAAAATATAAGTTGTGTGTCTGGCAAAAGGTTTATTTTGCCAGGTTACAAGGCAGTTTAAAAACTATACACACAGGCTGCAATAGCAGGCCTGAGACAGTGTTAAAGGGCTACTTAATAGGTGGCATAATCAGTGCAGCAGTCCCATTAGAATTTAATTTACAGACCATGGGCGCATGTAGTACCACCTCAGCAGGCACCTAAAAGTAAATTAAATATGCCAATTGGGGTTTAGCCAATGTTACTATATTTTAAGCAGTGAGCACATGCACTTTAGCACTAGTTAGCAGTGGTCATGTGCGCAGAGTCCTAAGGCCAGCAAAGACGAGATCAGCTGAAATGGAGGAGAAAGTCTAAATGTTTGTGGCACATACCACCCTAATTCTGACAGGTCTAAAACTCTGTACAGTTCTCAGCTGCCTTCCAGCTGGGTTCATGCTATAAGATTACCACATATATACTGAAGTACAACATTCTACGCTCATAACATACAGGGTTTTCAGTAGAGGCTTACTTATCAAGCAAACAGCAGTCAGCACCAGACGTTAGCTGACATCCAGGGCATAAACAAAGGCAGGTCATAGCCTCAGACCTACCTTTGTGTTAAGAGATCAGAGGTGAGAAAGGAAGCAGGCATTTTGGCCAGAATCATAACAGATCTAGGGATGCTGGTTCACATTGATGGCCTGTGAGATTTGCATAGTTTATAGGTTTTGTAAAAAGTGAACATTGACTTGCAGAAGCTTACATGGCGATGGTGTATAAAACTTGCTGCAAGGAGGAAATGTTTCTAGGCATTTCTCTGAAGAATTAGCTAAGCTACAAATGTACACACAAAGCTCTAGATAGATCGAGCATGTACAGAAAGCGTGGGTCACACCATCAGTAAAAAGACCTGCTGCTTTAACACACCTGTGACCTCATGCAGCCAGCACATACTTGTGTACATCCTTGCCGAGCTAGCCAGTGAGGCTCTTCCCTTTAATCTTTTAAGTGCTGGTGTTGGTCGCCCTCACCAGTGCATCTGACAGCCATTGGCTGTCGCTGGGGAGAGCTTAAAAAGATCGTCTGGTGTGTTTTTTAATTTTCTACTTGGACTACTTCCCAAACAGCCGAGGTGTTTTTCTTTTTTTTGTAAGGACGATCAGGAGTGGGGCTCATCACCATGGGCATGGTCATGTGCTTGTCGCAAAAAAACATACTTTCTGCTCTCCCGCGTAACAGTTTGAAGGTTTGCCCCAATCTGCCCTCCTTGTGGAGGGGTGGGGACAGAAAGACACATTGGGCACCAGGATGTATATCAAAAAAAGGAAACATAGGGGTGTGGGCTGCCCACCATGCACAAGGCACTCCCAAAGTGACACACCAGTCTTTCTGTCCATCTGGACAGATTAGGGATTTACCCCCTGTGTTCTGTCATGGGGCAGAAAGGTCACTAGACACCAGGGATTCCAAAATGACACAAAGCAAACAAAAGGATTGGGCTGCCTATCCCAGCGAAAATAACCCATGTGCATTGGGCCTCAGATGAGGAACAGAGCGGGGTATCCACCAGGAGCATGACAAACACGCACAACAACCAGCCAGAAATGAGCAGGTGCCCAGTCTAGTGGTAAAGCTCACTGACTGTCCCCTTACAGCCTCTAGGATAGAAATATTGGAAAAGGGTTAGGTTTTATCCCTAATGAGAAACTGGACAAATTCAAACTAAGCTGTGAGATCAACGCTTTCATCAGAAAACTTAAACTAAACGCCTTCTTCTTTAGCAAACCAGTTGAAATGGATACCCAAGATGACACTGGATTGAGGGTTAAATCCACCTTCACCCCTCCTAGTACATTTATTCCAGTGGAACAACTGGCTTTCGAAAAAGCTGTACTCAAAGACATAGGCGAGATTGACCCTGGCCAAATCAATGTATATCACAACACAACAAAAGAACAAAAACTGGCAGAAGAAGACAAAAGTCTAGTTATAAAACCCACCGACAAAGGAGGAGCAGTAGTAATGCAGACCATGAAAGCATACCGGACAGAATGCCTTTGTCCACTCAATGACACCAGGAACAATGAGCCTCTTACCCGGGACCCTACAGAATTCTTGAGAGTACGTATAACAAGCATGACAGAAGAGACACTTGCACATAATTGGATTTTCCAGAAGGAGGGAGATTTCCTAATCAACAAATCCCCAGTGACTCCATATTTCTAAACAACCCCTAATATCCATAAGAATCTGACTAATCCGCTGGGGCGACCGATAGTATCAGGAATCGGCTCCATACTGGAACCTCTGTCCAAATTTGCAGGCACATTTTTAAGACCAACCATCCAAAAAGGAGATACATATCTAAAAGATACCATAGATGTGTTAAGACTCTTACATGACATACCTTTGAACCCAGAAACAGAACTTCTAATGGGACTGGACACTCTATATCTACAGAACCACAGGACCAGCATTGGAAGCACTTTTGCCACGATCATAGCAGGTCTATATGTCTACCACCATAAAAAATATAAAATCCTTTGTTCTACCAACTCGTACCTAGCACACATACATATGTGGAAGCGGTACCTTGATGACGTTCTGATTATATTTCAAGGTAACAAAGACACTGCCCACCAGTTCATAACTTGGTTAAACAGACAGAATGTGACAGTTCACCCATACCATATCAAAAACTGAACTAGTATTCCTAGATCTGAACATCATCCCAGATAAGGGTTTACTCAGAACTACTACCCATAATAAACCTACAGCAAAAAATTGGCTATTCTTATTTGAAAGCGTCCACCCCAGACAACTTAGGGAGAATATACCTTTCAGACAATTCCTGGGACTGAGACGCAATTGCTCGTAATTGAATGAATATAAGAATACAGAAGAGACACTACCCACAGAAATTAATCTCTCAGGCAATTAAAAGGGCCAAGAACAATAACAGAGAGGGTCTTCTTAAGTTAACACCTCCCAAACCAAAAGAAGAGAGACCGATCAGCATTACAACATATAACATAGTATCTAATCAAGTCAGCAAAATAATCAACAAGCATTCGCGTAGTCTTAACTGTGGATCTCTGAACTTTTCCAAACCAATGTTCTCACATGAATGCGGAAGGAGTCTCAGAGATTTGGTGGTCCAGACCGCACATAAGGGACAACTCACGAACAAACCAGAGCGACATCTGCCCCCTAACAGGCCACCACCCATGTGGTAATTGTAGTGTCTGCAACCAAACAAAAACTACCAAATAGTTAACATTTAATAACAACGCAACCGGGGAACAGAGAAAATTCACTAACTGCAACTCAAAATGTGCCATCTACATGATTACATGCCTGTGCAATCTCAATTACATAGGGTTAATGACATGCATGGTTAGGACTCGGATCTGCGAACATCGCAGCAATCTGAGATGTGAGCGTGCAACCCCAAAAATGTCGGTCCATTACATAGAAAAAAGACACAGTGCAAGATCTACACTAGACCATTCTTGATCATTTCTGCCGTGAATCTGTTCGAGAAGGCAGCGGCGTAACGAACGTTGAAGGTGCCCCCCTGCAAGGTGCACAGAGGGGCCACCCTCCGGATTTAATCTGGAGCGCTCTGGCGTGAGTACAGTGCTGAGGGGCCCCCTGCAGCTCAGGGCCCCCCCGCACTGCAGGGGATGCGGGGCCTGTGTTACGCCCCTGCGAGAAGGAACAACGTTGGGTATTCAGATTGAGAACTCATTTAGAGGGATTGAATGAAAACATCCCCTGGAACCAGTTCACCTAATATGAGGATACCATTAGGGAGTACAGTTTTGCCAATATGTGACACCCACGGTCAACATCACAACACATATGCTGAATAACAGATCATAGGAATCTCTTGAGATCAAGCTTGAGATTCGCCCACCCGAATCAGCTGGTCACCATCACACAGATCAATCATAATAATATAGGTTCCTTAAGAAACATTTTCAAAACAGTTCTTCTATACAAAATAGTTCTATATAAAAATATTTTTTCGCATGTTATTGACAGAAATCTTGTCGTGTTTGTCTGAATGAAGAAATATATGAAATAACATTCTGGGCTTATCTCCACTCGCCCAAATTCTGAATATTACTTTGTTTCATGTGTTCAATTTTTACTATGTCTGTTTATTCATTCAGTCCATGGGATTGGAAGCGGTTCGACTGAAACAGACGAATTCCCGGTCCTCAAACTGAAAGCCAGTACACCAGGAAGTAGTTCAATTATAAGATGGCCCTTGTAGTCAGTCAGCAATCAAGACCTAGCCGACCCGAGGACGCCAACGCCCTCCACTAGACCGCTGTCAAATAGGGACTCCCTTGCGCACACCGAAACTGTCAGAGCTGCGGGGAGGCTATCTCCATAGGCAAGAGAGTAGCTTTGAAGTAATGAGTATGATACACAGTTTCCCCATTTGTGCAAAACCATGGGACATTCCCCAAACGTAGTACCCTGTGATTTTGTCTCTCCATTTTTTCCCACACAGAGTTTGACTATAAGAGTCCATTTCCCCATCTGAGCTCACGAGGCCAAAATTTGGCTTGCTAAATGTATGTTCCTTTCTCGACTTCTATTACCTTAAAGTCACAATCTAGACCTCACAAAGAATACTGATTCTGACAATGATTTAGATATGATACGTGTATGTATGTGCCGTTTGTCTATCTATGTTGAATTTTCATTTATCACGCATTTCAACAAATTAGTCTTATTTTGGGTAGCACCAAAATGATATCTCTAACCACCAATATTGAAAGATAAATATATCACGTGTTCCACATGGTGATGTGTTCCGCAACTCATAACAGTCATATGTATGACAGATTGATTTTTTCTCTTGTATCTTTTCAGATGAAAAAGAAACATTACCAATTGGGTATTGTATGTGCTTTTTTACTCATTGACAAAATTATAGAATTCTTGCCCAAGAGTTGTTTCTCAACAGGAGGGCAAATGGGATCATTATGTGGTCCTGATGAAAAGTCTTGCGGTTGGGCTTGAAACATGTAGACCTATGAAATACATGCACATAACTGCATGTTTTTCATCTTTCTCAACTTGTAACCATACCAGCTAAAGGTAAGAATAAATCATTTTTCCTACTTAGCCAGGTATTTTAAATCTTTTTCTCACTAAATAAGACCCTCCCACTCTTATATTTCCACATACTTCATAGTATATGATCAAAGTGCTCCCACGTATTCGTCGGTTACAGCACGCCCCATTCCGCAGCGGGACGGGAAGAACCCATGATGAAGCATGCCACCAAGGGGAAACCCTAGTGGGTGAGGGTAATTTTAAGAAAACCTTTTGTTTTCTACCTAATATGACTAGTGGAAAGATAGTTCAATCAAATAGGGTTTGCCCCCAACTTGCCAGGGGGGCAGCATTCCCACTAGACAGGGATTTTGCATTTGGGGCAGAAGACAGGAACACAGGCGTTGCACTATGGTAGTGGACACCCCCCCCCCCCCCTCCCCTCCAGGGACAGCCCAGTATTTTGACCTCTCTGGAGGGCACTGAAGGTGTTTGTCCCCAATTCGCCCCCAAGCCTTCTGGGTGGCAGGAATATTTTTTTGTGTAAAATAATGGGGTGGGTCTGGCCCATCCTGACATCAGGCCTCACCTTACCCCTACAGCCTCAACAGTCTTTCTGCTTCCCTACATCGAAGCATCCCATCCTAATGCCAAAGAAGAGGACACCTGATTCTTTAGGGTGCTGTTTTCCACATGGGCCAGGGGAGGGGCTAAATCCTAATATCGTACCACTTGACATGGTGAATGGGTGCACTTTGTGGGATTGGGTGGGTTGCCTCCTGGGGAAACCTACCAAACTCAGAAATGTTTGAAGACTAGATATGCTGGGAAGTTCAAAGTGGTGTGCTTTTTATGGATCCCACAACATTTTCTTACCCCCAGTGCCCTGCAAACTTGAAACTTTGCCTAAAGTCAGACATTTCATTGCATTTCTGTGACATAAACTTCCGGAATCTGCAGGGGGGCAGAAAATGTCTACCATGCAGCGTTCTTCCACTTATCCCAATAAAAAATCTACCCCACTTATGTGGCTGGGCCTAGTGCCTGTGATCAAGACAGGATCAATGGTAGTCCTCGCAGGGGACTCGTATTGACCTTGGTTTGATCTATTCCTGTCACAGGCACTAGGCCCAGCAACACACATGTGGGGCAGTTTATTTATTCGGACTAGTGGGGTATAACCGGGTGGTAGAAATTTTGTGGATTCCTGCTGATTCCTTAAGTTTCCATCACATGTAAGGAAAATATGTGATTTTAGGCAAAGTTTGAGGTTTGCAGGGCATTGTGGCTAAGAAAACCTTGTCGAATCCATGCATTGCACACCACCCAGGAATCCCCTGGATGCCTAGTTTTCAAAAATGTCTGTGGTTGGTAGGTTTCCATGGATGGTGGGCAAACACGACCTCAAATACTGCAGCTACCTTTAGCTGATCTCAACACGTAGCGCTTTAGGGCCTTTTGTGTTGCAGTTCACACAAGTGAGGTGCCATTGTTATTGGGAGACATGTGGGAACTCTGGGTGGTATGAAATATATGGATCCCCACATATTCTAGAATTTTCCGACACGGATATGTGAGGAAAATGTGTGTTTTTGCCTATGTTTGAGGTTTCCAAGGGCTTCTGGGTAACAAAACCTGGTGAGAGCCATGCATGTCACCCCACCCTGGATTTCTCCAGTTGTCCAGTTTACAAAAATGCAAAAACAACAAGATGATAAATGGAATGTTTGAATTAATCTCTGCCACTGGCAATCGCTCTGGCCGCATCCTAATTAATTGTTTTTCACCGACCAAGCCATCTCATTTTAGACCCAGCCATATACTGATCAGTCATAATCCTGCTCCTTATGCACACTGTGCACAATGTGTCACTGGAACCAAGCCATACACAGCTAATGAGACCATAACTAGGGCTAATCCAGTCCTGGGCTGCTTGTGCTTCGGTTCAGGGAGGACTTGGCTTGGCAGTTAGGCGGACTGTTCCTATTGGAGGAGGGTCAAGACTGAGTTGCATATAGCTGGGTCCAAACTGAGGTGGCATGGTGTGCAATATAACAAATGATTGGGATGCGACCTGAGTGATTACTAGTGGCTGACTGTAATTCAGGCATTCCATCGATTACTGTTTTGTATACTTGTAGTTTTCAAAAATGTACAAGTTGGCTAGGTTTCCCTAGGTATCGGCTGATCTAGGGTCCAAAATCTACAGCTACCCACATTGCAAAAAAGGGTCTGTTTTCATCGGGAAAATGTGATGTGTCCAAGTTGAATTTTTGGTCTTTTCCTTTTGTGGGTACTGGACCTACCCACACACGTAAGGTACCTTTTGTATCAGACAACTTGGGGCAATGCTTGTATAGGGCATGTGTAGCTCCTCACAGATTCCAGAAGTTTTCCTCACCTAAATGTAAGGATAATATGTGTTTTTAGTCAAAGTTTGAGGTTTGCAATGGCCTCTGGGTAAGAAAAATAGGTGAAAGCCATTAAGTCACCCCACCCTGGATTCCCTTGACTGTCTAGTTTTCAGAAAGGTGCTGCTTTGCTAGGTTTCCCTAAGTGCCAGCTTAAAATCCACAGCTACCCAAATTGCAAAAAAGGGTCCGTTTTCAGTTGAAAAATGTGCTGTGTGCAGGTTGTATTTCAGGCCCTTATGTGTGGTGGGCACTAGGCCTATCCATCCAAGTGAGGTACCAATTTATCAGGAGATTTGGGTGGATGCTGGGTGGTAAAACATTTATTACCAATTGGATTTCTCTGCATTTGTGTCTTCCAAATGTAAGCCGATGCCTAAGAAAAAAGACGTTTTGAAAAATACCCTCTGAATCAATGCTAGTGTGGGTACCCACAAATTCAGATATGTACAAATAACCACTGCTCCTAAACTCAATGTCTGGTGTACATTTAAGAAATACATGGATTTTCTTCATACCAATTTTTCACTGTATATTTTACGATATGATTTTCTCTATACTAAGTACACATTGAAATGCCATTGTAAGGTGTAGCTCAGTTGTTAGATCTGTGAACCTCTGGTTCTTGGGCAAACTACACACCTTATGTATCCTCGTAACAAGAAGGGCCTAACAAATGCGATGGTATACTGTTCTTGCAAATCGGCCATCATGACAAGAAGCTACGCATGAAAATGCCACAAATGGCAATTTTTTCCTACTCCTTTTCAGTGTTTTTTTTATTTCTACAATAAGCTTATTTTGGAAACCCTTAAGGGATATACACAAATGACACTTTGCTGAATTCAAAATGTCTCCTTTTTGAAAATCTATATCTTTCTAGAATGGCCCATGGGTTTCACACCTGTTTCCACCGCAATCTGGAAGTAGGTTAAAAGCACAACAATAAGGAAATATGGGCTACATCTTTCAAAAATACCAAAACTGTGGTAATAAAAAGAGTTTTTTTTAACCAGCTGTGTGTGTTTCTGAAAGGGGTGAAGATGGTGGTTTTAGCACGTCATACGTTTTGTTGATGCCATTTATAGGGAAAAACAGACACTTTATTGAAGAGCACTTTTTTCCTATTTTTCCCCAAATTCCCAAAATTTCGCTATATGTTGGCTATTTTCCCTGTCCCCTCTAGGGAAATCCACAAACCCTGGGTACCTTTAGTATCCCGATGATGTTGGGAAAAAAGGACACAAATTTGGAGCGGATGCCTTCTGCAGAAAAATAGTTGTGGTGAGCCAAGAGCGAAGTACCCCAGTTAGCCCAAAAAAGGGCTCCGCACTGAGGTAAAAAATCAGCAACTTAGTTAAGAATATGTAGCTATATGGTCACTTGGAGAATATAACCATGAAAAATTACCTCTATCAGTGACCACTGCTAGACAGAGGTATGGGCAAACAAAACATGAGCGAATGGCTCATGGAAAATGTCCTGGAAAAGGGATTTTAACAGATTTGAGTTCAAAATGAGTTCCCTGGTCACCATTAATTGTTTTGTCTTTCCAGAATTTGATGCCGCATAATGATAATAAATGCATAGGTGGAGGACCTTTGAAAGGGGGGTTGTAGGAAGGGGGAGTCTCTGGTTGGCGCAGTGCAGCACTGGCGACAAGCAGGGCCTCTCTCTTCCCCGTCAGGGCTGAGGGTTACCTTCAAGACAACCTCTGCTTACCCTCTAGGTAGTGTGGCTTAAGCAGTCTTAGGCTAATCTCTGGGGCATGTAGGGTTAAACATTTGCAATATTACACCGTCACAACCAACCCACCACACAATGACACCAAACTGTATTTGTAAAAATATATTCTCTTTATATAAATTTCAAGCAGGCTTGTAAATACAGTCTTGGTTATTTCAAATGCAGATTCCAGTTACTCTTTATAAATGTCACAGTTCTTTCTCAGCTTGTCTTTCTCATTCCTCACATACGATATTGGGTGAGGCTTTCCTGTTCAAGTTTAGCAAAAACAAAGGTGGAGTTGCCTGCTGGGGGCCTTGGTGCACCTCCGATGACTGACTGGGCCCGACCGGCCCGGGCTCACGCGTCTAGCGGGAGCGGCGGCAGGTTGGGTCGAGTCCGCCTCTCTGTGCGAGCCGCACGGCTGTGCGCGACTGGCGGGGGAGAGGGCGGGGGCCCTGGGAGCGCTCTCCACGCGGCTCCGAGGACTTGGCGGATCAGAGGGCGGTGCGAGCGAGCAGGCCAGATGCTCTCACCGCGGGGGCAACAACAGTACCTTTGTCTTTCTTGAGCAGGATCGAGGCAGTCCGAGCGCAGGTCAGCGCTGTGATCCGCGTCGCGGTGTCTTCCTCCCGGGGTTGGAGCGAGCGGCGGCTCGGCTCGACCTCGGAGGTTGGCGTTGCGGCGCGGGCCGGGCCACAGGGACAGAGAGCCTCGGTGTTTTCACAGAGGGGCACCCGCAGGGGGCGGCAATCCACAGAGCACACCACCAACAATCCAGGCGGCGTTCTTGTACCCCACGCAGCAGCTGTTTCTCAGACAGCGGCGGCGCGTTCAGGGGCACAAGTCACGGAGGGGTGCAAGCAGGCACCGGGCACAACCTTTCTTTACGTTGCGAGCTGCGGCTCGGGGTCAGTCACGGTGCTCAGATCAGCTGGGCTAATCTTTGCGATGCTTCTGGGCCTGGCAGGCAGCAGTCACGGTGTTCAGAACGGGGGCACACCCAGAGCGTTGCTGAAGAGCGCGATGGTCACAGCGCGCTCCGCTTTTCCTGGATAGGCGTGCAGAGGGAAAGCAGCGGTCCACAGTGGTTCCTCTGTCAGGGGGTAGCGCTCACTGTTCCTGGAGCGCTGGTCAGGGGGCAAGTTCACAGCAAGCCCTTGGAGATCTTTTCAGCAGAGTTTGGCACAAAGTCAAAATAAAAAGCAAAAGTCTCTTGTAGTCTTTTCTCTTCCTCTCCTTTGGCAGCAAGGCACCAGACACAGGCCAGAGTCAGCACTCCTCCTTGTAGTCCTTCCAGGTCCTTCTCTTCGGGCAGAGTTTCTCTTGTAGCACAAACAGGATCTAATTTACAAGGAGCAGGGCTCCTTCTTTTATACCCAGTTTCTTTTGTTCTAGCAAGCCAGGGGGGCCTCTGCATAACTGCTCCAGTCTCTGAGCACTTGTTGTGGGTACTTATGGCTTCTGCATTCAGTGTGAGGGCAGGCACATCAGCCGCTCCCCAGGGGGGCGGAGCCGGCTTTGTAAGGACAGGAGTGGCCTGAGCACTTTGTTGACAAGCTTCGGTCCTTCCTGGGCCAGGTGCAGGCTGAGTCATCAGTCGCTCCCCAGGAGGGCGGAGCCAGCATTGTGGAGGCAGGGGCACAGCCTGATGCATCATTCAGGGGGAACTCCCACCACCCACTAAGGGGTCCTCCTGCTAATCACTACCTGTCAACTCCCAGCCCTGTCACTCACACACCAGACAGTCAGATCCACATCCAAGCAGAGGCGGGCTGAAATGGTTAGGCCAGCAAATGCTAACTTTCTAAAAGTAGCATTTGCAAACACAGGATATTAAAATAAACTTTACTAAAAGAAGTATTTTATTATTCTGAGTTCAGGCATACTAAACATTAATTTCTACCATGTTCCCTGAGCCTGCTGGGATTATAGAGTGTAATAATTCCAGCAGCCCAACTGGCCTAAAGGGAACTGGTAGCCTTACAATAGTGAAAAACGAATTTGGCAGTAATTCACTATTAGGACATGCCACACACATCAGGGCATGTCCTACCTTACACTTACAATGCACCCTGCCCTCAGGCCTACCATAGGGGTGACTAATATGAAGTTAAGGGAAGGTTTTAGGGGCTGGCAAGTGTGTGCACTTGCCCAGCCAGTGTGACAGTACCAGACTGCACGTAGGTTCTGCAATGGCAGACCCTAGACACATTTTTAAGGCTGCTTCTGTGGGTGGCGCAACCAGCGCTGCAGGCCCACTAGCAGTGTTGGCATTCACAAGCCCTGGCACTCCTGGTGCACTTTACTAGGGACTAACAGTAAATCCAATGAACCAATCATGGACATCAATCTCATGTACATTTTACAGTAGGGAGCACTTGCACTGCGGCACGGGTTGGCCATGGCGCAGTGCCCTGAGTAGCAGACACCAGCAAAACATTTGAGGCACAACAGCAAAAAGTGGAAGGGAAACTCACGCCAAGGTGCCAGGTCTAACACGTGTCCCCTCCAGCTGAAATGTGGGGGGAACTACCCTTCCCCAGGGAGTTCCTCATCACTAAGGCGGAAAAATCTGGACAGACCATCAGCGTTGGCGTGATCTGTGCCAGGGCGGTGTTCCACCGTGAAGTCCATACCCTGTAGGGAGATGGACCACCTCAACAGTTTTGGGTTCTCACCCCTCATTTGCATCAACCATCTGAGGGGCCTGTGGTCTGTCTGAACCCGGAAGTGAGACCCAAACAAGTAGGGTCTTAGCTTCTTCAGCGCCCAGACCACAGCAAATGCTTCTCGCTCTATTGCACTCCACCTACTTTCCCGTGGAAGTAACCTCCTACTGATGAAGGCTACGGGTTGGTCCCAGCCCTCCTCAGTCATCTGTGAGAGAACAGCCCCTACACCATGCTCTGAAGCGTCTGTTTGCACTATGAATTCCTTGGAGAAATCAGGAGCCAGGAGCACGGGCGCCGTGCACATGGCAGTCTTCAGGGTGTCAAAAGCCTTCTGACAGGTGTCAGTCCAAATCACATTCCTGGGCTGCTTCTTAGAAGTCAGCTCTGTCAAGGGGGTCACGATAGTGCCATAGCCCTTGACGAACCTCCTGTAATACCCAGTGAGCCCCAGGAAGGCTCTCACTGCAGTCTGGGTCTTGGGGGGTTCCCAAGCCAGGATGGTCTCAATTTTGGGTTGCAAGGGTGCCACCTTGCCACTCCCCACTTGGTGTCCCAAGTACACCACTGAACCCTGCCCAATCTGGCACTTGCTTGCCTTGATTGTGAGGCCTGCCTTGCGCAGCGCCATCAACACTTCCCAGAGGTGCCGCAGGTGTTCTGGCCAGGTGCCACTGAACACTGCGATGTCATCCAGGTAGGCGGCACTGAACTCGTCCAGCCCAACCAACACCTGGTTGACCAACCTCTGGAAGGTGGCAGGGGCATTCTTCATCCCAAATGGCATAACCCGGAACTGGAAATGCCCATCTGGTGTGGAGAATGCTGACCTCTCCTTTGCCCCATCGGTCAAGGCGATCTGCCAGTACCCAGACGTTAAATCAAACGTGCTGAGGAACCGGGCAGCCCCTAGCCGATCAATGAGCTCATCCGCTCTGGGGATAGGGTGCGCGTCAGTCTTGGTGACTGAATTGAGTCCTCTGTAGTCCACACAGAACCGGAGTTCAGGTGTGGCTCCCGGCGCAGCAGCCTTTGGGACCAAGACCACGGGGCTGGACCAAGGACTGCTGGAAGACTCAACCATCCTAAGAGCAAGCATCTTGGAGACCTCCTCCTTGATGCAGGCCCTGACCCTGTCAGTTACCCTGTAAGCCTTATGCTTCACAGGTAAGCTGTCTCCTGTGTCCACATCATGGACGCACCAATCTGTGACACTAGGAACCAGGGAGAACAGATCTGGAAACTGCCCCAGCAATTGGCGGCAGTCTTCCTGTTGCTCAGGGGTCAGGGTGGGTGAGAGGTTAACTCCATCCACTGACCCATCTTTCTCACAGGCCACTAAGAGGTCAGGAAGAGGCTCTGACTCCTCTTCCATTCCATCATCAGTGGCCAACAGCATGCCCACTTCGGACCTTTTCAAGTGGGGCTTGAGGCGGTTGACATGTAAGACCCTTAAAGGATTCCTGGGCGTCTTCATGTCCACCAAGTATGTCACTGAGCTCTTGCGCTCCACAACCTCAAATGGGCCTGTCCACTTATCCTGAAGTGCACAGGGTTCCACTGGGGCCAAGACATACACCTCCTGTCCAGGCTGAAGCTCTACCAGAGTGGCATTCTGGTCGTACCACCGCTTCATCTCCTCCTGGCTAGCTTCCAGATTTGCCTCAGCAAGTTGTCTGAAGCGCCTGGTTTGGTTTCTGAAGGCCAGCATGTAGCTATATACATTCTGGGGAGGTTTCCTGGGAGATTGCTCCCAGCCTTCCTTTACCAAACTCAGTGGTCCTCTCACGGGGTGACCATACAGCAGCTCAAAGGGGCTGAACCCTAGAGACTTCTGTGGCACCTCGCGGTATGCAAAGAGCAGGCATGGTAAGAGGACGTCCCACTTACGCCTCATTGGACCTTCCAGGCCCATGATCATGCCCTTCAGGGTTCGGTTGAATCTTTCAACCAACCCATTTCCTTGGGGATGGTAAGGTGTGGTGAACTTATAGGTTACACCACACTCTTGCCAAAGGGACTTCATATACTTGGATATGAAGTTGGTCCCCCTGTCACTCACCACCTCTAGAGGGAATCCCACTCTGGAGAAAATTCCCATCAGTGCACGGCCCACCACGGGGGCCGTCACTGTCCTCAGAGGGATGGCTTCAGGGTACCGGGTGGCATGATCCACCAAGACCAGGATGAACCTGTTGCCCATGGCTGTCTTGGGGTCCAGAGGCCCAACAATGTCAATACCCACTCGTTGGAATGGCGTACTGACCACAGGGAAGGGTTGGAGGGGAGCCTTGTTCTTCCCTCCGCTCTTCCCACTTGCCTGGCAAGTTGGACAGGTCCTACAATGAGCATCTGAGCTCTTGTGCATTTGGGGCCAGTAGAAGTGGGTGACAAGCCTGTCATAGGTCTTGTCCATCCCCAAATGTCCTGCTAAAGGCACATCATGAGCCAGTCCCAGTAGGAAGGCTCTGAACTTCTGGGGTACCACCAGCACACGGGCTGACCCAGGTTCAGCAGCCTTGGGCTCTGAGTACAGGAGGTCATTCTCCCAGTACACATAATGTGTTTTGGCCTGAACACCATTGGCCTGGTCTGCAGCCTGCTGCCGCATACCCACGAGAGAAGGGCATTCTTTCTGCTCCCTGCAGAATTCCTCCCTGGAGGGGCCTCCTTCTTGCTGCCAATGGGTCAGCTCGGGCAGGTCCCCCAGTTCGGCAATCTGTTCCCCAGTAGGCTCCAGGGCATCCCCCTCAAGGTCTGCTTCCTCCTGGACCGTGGGAACTTCAGGGGCCGGTTTCCCGCGCACCCTGCGCCTTCTCCCTAAGGCCGGTTCCTGGGCCTCTCTCTCAGGCCCCAGGACCTCTTGATCACCCCTACTGGCTGCCATTGACCGGGTGGTCACGCACGCCCAGTCAGGTAGACCCACCATCTTCAGGTGAGTCGTTTTCTCCACCTTTTCCCAAGGGGAGTCCTCCAAGTCATTCCCTAGCAAACAGTCAACAGGCATGGCTTTCCTCACACAGACCTGCAGAGTACCAGAGACCCCCCCCCACTCGAAGGGAACTTGAGCCATCGGACACTTACTCTCTGAATTGTCAGCGTTGACAACCCTACAGTAGGCATGGGGTACAACCTGCTCTTGAGACACCAGGTGATGCCTCACTGCAGTCACACTGGCTCCTGTGTCTCTAAGAGCCTCAGCTTTCTTACCATTGATGGTAACCACCTGCCCATATTTTTTAGTGTTAGAGGGCAGGTAGTTTGTAGGGACCATCTCACTGTCTCCTAGTGAGACTAGGGTCATCTGAACAGGATCTCCACCCCCCGGGACCATCACTTCTTCTCCTAAGTGAACACTGGTCACTTGTCGGGGCGGAGCACCAGTGGGTGCTGGTTTTCCAAACAGGCGACACTTGGGGTCACTGGCTATGTGCCCCGGGTCACCACATTTGTAACAATTGAAGGGCCCCTTTGGAACAGGTCTACCTGTCGGGGCCCCATTCTGCTTTGGGGGTGGGGGAGGCTGAGAACCTTTCTGTTGGTCCCCTTGGGGATTACTTTGGGGGCCTTTTTGGAACCCTTTCTGTTTTCCCTTGTCCCCCCCACTCTTCTGCTGGGGACCCTGCCCACCCTTGGCGGAGTCTCCCACTGGACCCTTGTGGACCCTGGTGCTGAGCCAGCGGTCCGCCTCCTCAGCAAGCTTCCTCGGGTTGGACAACTTGCTATCAATCAGGTGCTGGCGTAACTCAGGAAAACATTGTTCAGACAAGTGCTCCCATGCAATTAAATCAAAGAGACCCTGAAAATCATTCACTTTGTTACCCTTCACCCAACCATCCAGTGGTCTGCAAAAAAAAGTCACAAACTCCACATATGTATTCCCAGGCCGCTTATTACACCCCCTAAACTTCTGCCTATACATTTCAGGGGTAAGCCCATACCTGGTCATTAAAGCTTCTTTCATATGGGGATAGGATCTCTGGTCTTCAGTGGGCAAATCTAGTAGGGTGTCCCGCCCTTCGCTAAGGAACCTTCCCCATAACCCCGCTCCCCAATCCTTCTCAGGGACCCGGTGGGAAAGCATGGCTACCTCATATGCCCTAAACCACTGTCCTATGTCATCCCCCTTAAAGAACTCTTTAACTACATCTTTGGGGATGTGCACTCTTGACTCTACCTGCACCGGCATTGCGCTGCCACCAGAGGGAGGATGATCCAAGGTTTTCTCTTTTAGACTCATCTCCCTCATCTTCACATCATACTCCAACTGGAGTTTTCGCTCTTCCAGAGCCATCCTTTTGCTTTCAAGCTCCATTTGGCCCTTTAGATTCAATTCTGCCAGCTTTATCTCATGATCCCTGGTTGCCTGTCTGTCTGCCAGCTCCTCTGGCGACAGGCCTCTGCCAAAGCTAAGAACGCTGTCTGGTTTTTCCAGACTCACAGGATCCACAGGTGCACCCTGATCCTCAGGTGCCTTCCTAGATTCAATCCAGGCTCTCATGGCCTTGTGGAACTCGGGTTTGTTCTTGCATCCTGCGTGTGGAACCTTGAGTTTCCTGCAAAAATAACTCAACTGCTTCTTTGTGTAGTCATCCAGCTTTGATGCATCCCATTCCAGCTCCTGCGCACCAGAGGCTATGGACTCTCCTCCATCAATGCTGTTTGTGCCAGGCATGCTTGCAACACTAGGGATCTTCTTCTTTAGCAAAATTAAAAAATCAAAAAGTCTGTGGCTAAGTTACTGGACTGTAATCACTATGCAATGGTCAGTAGCTAAGGTAAAACACTGCAAATGTAAATTCGCGAATCCTCACCGCTGCGTCCAATGTAGGAAGGGGGAGTCTCTGGTTGGCGCAGTGCAGCACTGGCGACAAGCAGGGCCTCTCTCTTCCCCGTCAGGGCTGAGGGTTACCTTCAAGACAACCTCTGCTTACCCTCTAGGTAGTGTGGCTTAAGCAGTCTTAGGCTAATCTCTGGGGCATGTAGGGTTAAACATTTGCAATATTACACCGTCACAACCAACCCACCACACAATGACACCAAACTGTATTTGTAAAAATATATTCTCTTTATATAAATTTCAAGCAGGCTTGTAAATACAGTCTTGGTTATTTCAAATGCAGATTCCAGTTACTCTTTATAAATGTCACAGTTCTTTCTCAGCTTGTCTTTCTCATTCCTCACATACGATATTGGGTGAGGCTTTCCTGTTCAAGTTTAGCAAAAACAAAGGTGGAGTTGCCTGCTGGGGGCCTTGGTGCACCTCCGATGACTGACTGGGCCCGACCGGCCCGGGCTCACGCGTCTAGCGGGAGCGGCGGCAGGTTGGGTCGAGTCCGCCTCTCTGTGCGAGCCGCACGGCTGTGCGCGACTGGCGGGGGAGAGGGCGGGGGCCCTGGGAGCGCTCTCCACGCGGCTCCGAGGACTTGGCGGATCAGAGGGCGGTGCGAGCGGGCAGGCCAGATGCTCGCACCGCGGGGGCAACAACAGTACCTTTGTCTTTCTTGAGCAGGATCGAGGCAGTCCGAGCGCAGGTCAGCGCGGTGATCCGCGTCGCGGTGTCTTCCTCCCGGGGTTGGAGCGAGCGGCGGCTCGGCTCGAGCTCGGAGGTTGGCGTTGCGGCGCGGGCCGGGCCACAGGGACAGAGAGCCTCGGTGTTTTCACAGAGGGGCACCCGCAGGGGGCGGCAATCCACAGAGCACACCACCAACAATCCAGGCGGCGTTCTTGTACCCCACGCAGCAGCTGTTTCTCGGACAGCGGCGGCGCGTTCAGGGGCACAAGTCACGGAGGGGTGCAAGCAGGCACCGGGCACAACCTTTCTTTACGTTGCGAGCTGCGGCTCGGGGTCAGTCACGGTGCTCAGATCAGCTGGGCTAATCTTTGCGATGCTTCTGGGCCTGGCAGGCAGCAGTCACGGTGTTCAGAACGGGGGCACACCCAGAGCGTTGCTGAAGAGCGCGATGGTCACAGCGCGCTCCGCTTTTCCTGGATAGGCGTGCAGAGGGAAAGCAGCGGTCCACAGTGGTTCCTCTGTCAGGGGGTAGCGCTCACTGTTCCTGGAGCGCTGGTCAGGGGGCAAGTTCACAGCAAGCCCTTGGAGATCTTTTCAGCAGAGTTTGGCACAAAGTCAAAATAAAAAGCAAAAGTCTCTTGTAGTCTTTTCTCTTCCTCTCCTTTGGCAGCAAGGCACCAGACACAGGCCAGAGTCAGCACTCCTCCTTGTAGTCCTTCCAGGTCCTTCTCTTCGGGCAGAGTTTCTCTTGTAGCACAAACAGGATCTAATTTACAAGGAGCAGGGCTCCTTCTTTTATACCCAGTTTCTTTTGTTCTAGCAAGCCAGGGGGGCCTCTGCATAACTGCTCCAGTCTCTGAGCACTTGTGGGTACTTATGGCTTCTGCATTCAGTGTGAGGGCAGGCACATCAGCCGCTCCCCAGGGGGGCGGAGCCGGCTTTGTGAGGACAGGAGTGGCCTGAGCACTTTGTTGACAAGCTTCGGTCCTTCCTGGGCCAGGTGCAGGCTGAGTCATCAGTCACTCCCCAGGAGGGCGGAGCCAGCATTGTGGAGGCAGGGGCACAGCCTGATGCATCATTCAGGGGGAACTCCCACCACCCACTAAGGGGTCCTCCTGCTAATCACTACCTGTCAACTCCCAGCCCTGTCACTCACACACCAGACAGTCAGATCCACATCCAAGCAGAGGCGGGCTGAAATGGTTAGGCCAGCAAATGCTAACTTTCTAAAAGTAGCATTTGCAAACACAGGATATTAAAATAAACTTTACTAAAAGAAGTATTTTATTATTCTGAGTTCAGGCATACTAAACATTAATTTCTACCATGTTCCCTGAGCCTGCTGGGATTATAGAGTGTAATAATTCCAGCAGCCCAACTGGCCTAAAGGGAACTGGTAGCCTTACAATAGTGAAAAACGAATTTGGCAGTAATTCACTATTAGGACATGCCACACACATCAGGGCATGTCCTACCTTACACTTACAATGCACCCTGCCCTCAGGCCTACCATAGGGGTGACTAATATGAAGTTAAGGGAAGGTTTTAGGGGCTGGCAAGTGTGTGCACTTGCCCAGCCAGTGTGACAGTACCAGACTGCACGTAGGTTCTGCAATGGCAGACCCTAGACACATTTTTAAGGCTGCTTCTGTGGGTGGCGCAACCAGCGCTGCAGGCCCACTAGCAGTGTTGGCATTCACAAGCCCTGGCACTCCTGGTGCACTTTACTAGGGACTAACAGTAAATCCAATGAACCAATCATGGACATCAATCTCATGTACATTTTACAGTAGGGAGCACTTGCACTGCGGCACGGGTTGGCCGTGGCGCAGTGCCCTGAGTAGCAGACACCAGCAAAACATTTGAGGCACAACAGCAAAAAGTGGAAGGGAAACTCACGCCAAGGTGCCAGGTCTAACAGGGGTGTAAAGTAAATGTACCTTTGATGAATGAACCTACATATTAATTTAGGTATTTCTTCAAACGACTAAAATGCAAATTACAGATATTGCCCAGGAGCATGTAATGTAGTTCATAAATCGCAAAATGTAATACAGATAACAGCCTGGTCGCCGCAGAGAGGGCACATCATTTAAAACTGATGCCATTTGCACTTTTCCCCCTATAATATTTTATGTCTCCTCCGGGAGTAGCTGCTCAGCTGAATACTACAAATTGTTCAATAATGTAATGGAAAATGAATTCAGACAACTTTATTTGGAAACCTTTTAATTCGGACCAAGCAATATTCAATTCAGACCCAAAGCAAAAAATGCTTATAAAATGCCCAGCTCTAAATCCCGAGATATGTTTTTAACATTTTGTTTTACATTTATTTTCTGCAGACTAAGCATGCACGCGTTAAGGAAGAAATTATAGTAAGAAGGGTTTTTTAAGACGTATTTTAACACCCTCAGTATGAAGCTGTTATCAACGAGCTAGACTTTTATGGGTGGCCTTTGTGGCATTTGAATATCTCAGTCCCAGTAATGCACATGTGCCTACTTGACAGATGGCGCGTGGAGGGAGCCATCAATTCTTGCTTCGCAGTTTGCTACAAGTCCTTTGTCAAAGCCTTCAGTGGGAGGAGCCTTGGTGCTGCTGGGCGCGCGCATCCTGTAAATCAATGCTGCCAGATTCATGCAAATGCCTGCTTCCTGTAATAGATCTAGAGCCCCTTTTGTTTGTTGTCTGTTTGAGTAGGTGCAGAAACAATACATCATCCCCTGTTTAGAAATATAACTCTACTCGAATATGTTACTTTCTCCATGGCCTGAAATGACATTTAAATGGGACGGAAAGTAAATCGAAGGTGAGCCAGTGTGCATGGCTGCCAACAGGGCCGGTTGTCTCATGGGCCGGAGGCCCGCGTGTAGTTGGACGGATGGAATAGAGAGACAAATGCTGGGGATAACGAGTTAGGACACATGCGCCCAGTTCCTATTTACTGGCAAGGTCATCGACCTCTGATGCCGAGTCATTGCCCAAACACTGATGAGGCAAAGTTTAGCATCTTCTGACAGCTACATGATGGGATCATGTCCAGCAAGGGCAGAGTTGGTCCACTTTGCTGATGCTCAGAGCATTTTTTAGTGCCCAAAATTAAAATGGAGCGTTGCTGTAGCTTGACTTTGTTGTGTTGCATGGCTCTGCGAACACAAACTTGGAGTGACTTAGAAACTCGTTGACAAGCTTTGGAAGTCTTCCTTTGGCCCACTGCCGACTTTGGTAGCCATTAGTTCAGCAGCACAAAGTCCATGCTCATGTGGAAAGGCTACCTGGATGTTTCGCAGGCTGGACTGTTTCTGGACTGTGTGTTAGCTGTGGGCCACTACAAAACAACTGATCAGCCACTGTCTAGTAGCTTGTGGAAAACTTTGGAGCAGATGGGTTATCTGTCACAGTCAAAGCACCCTGAAGACTCGACTAAGATGCTGATGGGATGAGCATATTTGCACTGGCCAGCTGTTGTTTCGCAGTGTCTTTTGTGCTTCTTGGACTTAGGTGTGAAGCTGATGTTCTCACTCCAGTCAATTTGCAAGACACACTACAGGTGGAAGTGGTAATGCACTTTTTTAGGAACTTGCAGAATAGTGTTACTAGTTGGTAGCAGACGTCTTGTCCACGAGGTTACAGCTGTTTCTTCTTAGTGGCTGTAGGGTCGGTGGTGGTAACTGGATGGACTTCATATTCCAATGAATCTGTGAGTTGCTGGTGCTGAACATGTGTGGCATGTGCAAGGCACCACTGATTGTTTGGAAGAAATCCCATGGTACACTAGGCAGCCGGTGACTGTATCTGAATGTTTTTTTGGGGAAGCTAGGAGTATATATGTTGTTTGCACTGAACTCAGATAAGACGGAAGTCCTCATCCTGGGATCATCTCCCTCCGCCTGGGACGACTCCTGGTGGCCTCCTGCCCTGGGCAGCGTACCCAAACCGACGGACCACGCACGTAACCTGGGCTTCATCCTGGACTCCTCCCTCTCGATGACCAGACAAGTCAACGCCGTCTCCTGGTCATGCTTCAACATCCTACGCATGCTACGGAAGATCTTCCGGTGGATCCCCACCGAAACCAGGAAGACGGTCACCCAGGCGCTCGTTACCAGCCGACTGGACTACGGTAACGCCCTCTACGCCGGAACCACAGCCAAACTTCAGAAAAGGCTCCAGCGCATTCAGAACGCCTCAGCACGACTCATCCTGGACATCCCCCGACACAGCCACATCTCTGGACACCTGAGAGACCTGCACTGGCTCCCAGTCAGCAAGGGAATCACGTTCCGACTCCTCACCCACGCACACAAAGCTCTCCACAACCAAGGCCCCAGATAGGGGGGCGTGGCTACGGCGGCAAGCGAAATGGCTGCTCTGCTGTGAAGCTCCTCCATGCAGGCTCCCGGCGGCAACGAGCGAGACATGATCCGCTACTCCAGCTCTTCTCAGCCACACGGAGCCAGTTGCTGATGCCGCCCAGCACCTTTGGGTGAAAATTCCACGTCGCGGGAGCAACCTACGGCTGCGTACACGGCAGAGGAGACCGAGGCCTCCGGACCTAGGCGCCATCTTCTCTTCTGCGCTGGTGTGCTGGGTGAGTGCGGCGCGGCTCTCGGCCGCCGTGCCTCCTTCCCCCCTCTGTTCCCCGCTGGGCCCACTCGCGCATCTCCCCTCCTCCGCGGCTCCCGTCTTGCGGCGCCTGGCTCCTGGTGCGCGACTGTGGCCTCTGGCCTGGGGACACGCTGAGGCCGGGGCCTCGATTTCGGGCCCGCGTTGGTTTTGGGGGGTGGGCTGTGGGCTCGGCCGGAGGCGACGGGGGTTGCCAACGGGGCGGCAGGGGACTCCGGTGGCGCTCCCTGGCAGCACACAGCGGCCCCGCCTAACGCACGCCTGTTGGGAGGCCTGGTCGCTCCCCATTCCTCCAGTGCTGGTCACCGGGAGAGGGTTGCTCCCCACCCTGCGGAGCTCCGTGTGAGGACGCACACCTACTGGAACCTGACCCGCATTGCTTTTGTGGCCATGCACCATCACAGCCATTGACGACCATAACTCCGTCCTCGAGTGTTGGGTCCTGCTTCCCTTTACCTGCCGTCGCCTAGCCCTACCAGCGCACTTGTGGCATCTATAGTGGGGCTGCCCGTGGCTTCATCTGGCCCTGCCTTCTGACTCGCTGCTTGCCACCTCCACTGCTGCTGCTGCCGCTGCGTATACCAATCGGCCTTGAGGATGGGGAAAAGGGATCCAAACCAGAGGAAGCTCAGCTCCGACAAAACATCCCTCCTCACCACAGATCCTCTGCCTGGAGCGGCCTCTGGAGCTACCGGCTCATCGGATGCGGGTGACGCGGCGTCCATGGTCGCCGCCATGATGGGAGAAATGCGCGCCGGCTTCAAGGCCTTGGACACTCGCTTTGATAGCCTTGAGCAAAAACTTTCAGACATGGGTTCCACGGTACAGGCTCACAACCGTCGACTCGACCTGGCGGAATCCAGGATCTTGGATGTTGAGGACGGGGCCGCAAAAACACTGAAACGTCTGGAACGGGTCGAGAAAATTCTCAAAGACGTGGCTATTAAAAATGAGGACTTGGAAGCGCGTAGCCGGAGAAATAATATTCGAATCCTTGGTGTGGCGGAGACAACTGCCACGGGCCGGTTTGATACCTTTGTAGAACACCTGCTCATCGAATTATTCGGTAAAGATACCTTCACAGCTGGCTTTGTTGTCGAACGGGCGCATAGGTCATTAGGGCCCAAACCGCGCCCTGGACAACCACCTCTGCCTATAATAGCAAGGATTATGAACTTTTGAGACCGAGACGCTGCGCTCCGCGCTGCACGGGAGGCGGGAGAGGTGCAGTGGCAGGGTAGCAGATTGTCCTTCTTCCCGGATTTTACACTCATGGTGCAAGAGGCACGTCGGAAGTACACTGTAGTCAAGTCCGCCCTCCGTAATCTTGGCCTGAAGTACGGCATGCTCTATCCGGCAAGACTGAAGGTTGAGGTAAACGGCCGATTCCGCATTTTTGACTCTCCTGCGGATGCACAAGACTTTTGTCACGGCTACAAGAGGCAACAGGGCTCGGCTTCCGGCTCTAGGCCTCACTCTCCGCCTCAGAATGACACACAGTCCAGTGCTGACCTTTTCGCTGACACCGGCCTGGGCTGAATTCCCACAGTCACCTCTTTCATGGGTCCTCCTATATTGTTGTTAAAGGTTCCGCTCTGCTGGGTTCGATCGCTTGGCCATTAGTTCGTTGGTCGCTTTGCTGGGATGCCCGCATGGAGTGGCATTGCTACCCCCTATGGCGAATGCCTGTTTGCTTCGATTCTATTGGGGTTTCATGTCTTTTTGTTTGCAGATATGCTTTATCACAATATGGTTTTTGCAATCTGTGTTCTGCACTGTTGTTCAGCGCTTGTTTGGGATCTGCCTCTCCTGGGCTGTTGGGAGGCTGGGTGGTGGGTGGGGGAGGGGATGTATGTTCTTTTTGTGGACATTTTTGTTTGTGTGTGATTGCGAGATTCATAGCATTGGCCTGTCAGATGCATGCTCACCGTTTATTGTCCTTGGTTGGGCGATATGGCCAGGATAGGTCTGCAGTCTGGTCCTTCCAGACTAACGTTGATGTCATGGAATGTTCGTGGCTTGAACACCACTCGGAAACGTAAACAGGTCCTACATTACGCTGCCCGTCATAAGGTGGATGTCCTCTTCCTACAGGAGACCCACCTGGTTCAGGCAGATACCATCTCACTGGCTAGGGGTTGGGGAACCCACAGAGTATTTTCCAGTTATAGCAGGTATACACGGGGGATTGCGATCCTTGTGCACAAGCGAGTTCCTTTTGTGCTCACTGGCAGTAAAGCGGATGTGGAGGGCAGAAATGCGTTAATCACTGGAGTGTTGTTTGGCTACAAAATTGCATTGGTGGGGGTCTATGGCCCTAATACCGACTCCCCGGCCTTTTTCCAAGACCTGCAACTTACGCTACTCCACTCAGACATCGAGCTATTGGCATTGGGGGGCGACTTCAACCTCTTGATGGACCCTAGCAGAGACAGCACTGCTTCCTACCCGGATCGCAAGCCACTTGCCCGCGCGGTGGTGGCGAACATTTGCTCACACTTCTCTCTAATAGATGTGGAGGCTAGACTCCACACACACGCCCCTGCTTACACGCACCACTCTAGCTTCCATAACACTAGCACCAGACTTGACTATTGGCTACTCTCCCCGGGCATGGCAGGGTGGGTGGTTGATCTCGCCACTCTTCCGCGCACACTTTCCGATCACTCTCCAGTGGTGTTGACTCTGGCAGTTCCGAGGTTGGGTGGATACGAAAGACAGTGGCGTTTCCCGGGTAGAGCCCTTACCGACCCGGTCTTTACAGAGGAGGTCCGCACAGCCATCGAGGACTATTTTGACATTAACACTGGCTCTGTGGCCACTTGGGCCACGTTATGGGAGGGTTTCAAAGCCACCATTAGGGGAGTCTGTATCACCAAACATGTTGGGGCTCTGCGAGAGATTCGCACTACTCTGAACCGAGAGGAGGCGGAGCTCTTGGCGGTGGAGGGTGAGATACTTATTGACCCCTCGCCGACCCGCGAAGCCAAGCGACTCGAGCTGCTGCTGGAGTTCCGAGACGCTGCAGATAGGGAGCTACGGTTTCTAGGCAAGTACCGCACGGCGCGGCAATATGGTGAGGGAGACAGGCCGGGCAGGTTGCTGGCGCAGTTGCTCCGACCACCACAACAAGCAGCATACATCACTGACATACTTGACTCACAGGGCACGCGACATTTTTCCACCCCAGGCATTAGTGATACTTTTTTTATCTTACTACCGCCACCTTTGCACCACTGCACTATCTGGGGAGCACCGAGACCCGGGGTCGTATATAAGTGAGATAGCCATGGTATACCTGGAAAAATACATGCAAGACTTCCTGGCCTATCCCATTACACCGGACTCCGTAATTGAAGCCATTGACTCCTTGAAGGGTTCTTCGGCGCCTGTTCTTGATGGGTTCACGGCAGACTTTTACAAGGAATACAAGGAAGAACTGGTGCCTAGACTTGTTGAGGTGTATGCGGAAGCGCTGGAGTCTGGCGTCCTCCCCCCCACGCTCCGAGAGGCGGTTATTGTTCTGCTGCCTAAGCCGGGTCGCGATCCCTCGCTCTGTGGTTCCTACCGACCCCTGTCGCTCCTAAACCTAGACTATAAAATATTGGCCAAGGTCCTAGCAATACGCCTGGCGCTGCTGGTGGATGCCATAGTTTCACCTGCCCAGTCCGGCTTTGTCCCTCACAGGTCCACCTCCTTGAATCTTCGTACTTTGTTCTCAGTTCTACATAGGATTGACCCCTCCACCCCGGCGGCTGCGGTGTTTCTCGATGCTGAAAAAGCATTCGACACCCTAGAGTGGCCTTTCTTTTTAGCTGTCATGAGGAGGATGGGCATGCCCGCGATGTTTGTAGCCACAGTGGAACTGCTGTATTCGGCGCCCACTGCTCGTATACGTTTAAATGGCACCATAACTGACAGTTTCGCACTTTCCAGGGGCACCAGGCAGGGCTGCCCCTTATCTCCACTCCTGTTCATCCTTGCTATGGACCCCTTAGTGCGGCATTTTCAAGAGAAACATCTCCATAGGGGGCTCCAATTCCGCACCGGCCCACTCCTCGTCTCGCTATATGCAGACGACATGGTCCTGTATGTCCGCACCCCTGATGCCAACTTAGAACCGTTACTATCTGAGATCACGCGATTTGGCGACTATTCAGGTCTCCACATCAATTGGCACAAGTCGCTTCTTTTTCCGCTTACCCCTGCCACTGTGCAATGGCCCTGCTCCTTCCCACTAGAGTGGTGCGTAGACTCTGTTAAGTACCTGGGGATCCACGTCCACCTTGACACAGTGTCCATTATCCATTTGAACTACGGACACGCCCTAGACTTTTTGGAGGATAATACGGACCTGTGGCTCCGTCTCCCATTGTCTATGGCTGGCCGGATCGCTATCATCAAAATGGTAGTCCTCACTCGGTTTTTATACCTATTCAATAACATCCCGATCCCTCTCACTAAGTTTTTTTCTCCCAACTCCGCACTGCCCTGTTACGTTTGGTATGGGGCGGTAAGAACCCTCGTGTGGCCTGGCGGCGGCGCACGCTTACACTGCCGTACGAGAGAGGAGGATTTGGGGTGCCAGATTTTTATCTTTATTACTTGGTCGCGCAGTGCTCGTATGCACATTCTTGGTTTCACCCGGATGCTAGAATCCCGTACTTGAGACCTGAGGCCGATGCGGCGCTCCCGTTGCCACTTAACGCCATCCTTCCCAAAGGGCTCCCCCGAGACCCACATGACATTCAGCCGTTGTCCACCACGGCCTGGGCCTGGGATAGGATGCAACGGCTACTACGCATAGACAAAATGTATTCCTCTGCGCTACCGTTACCTAATCCTCACTGGCTCCCCATCACCGGCGAGTCGGTGATTCGTCGCACACTGTCCAAATTCCAACTGCTCACGATTGGCGACCTGTTTCCTGATGGTCATGCTTTCTCCCTGACAGAAGATTCCCGATTCACTGACCGTACGTTCATGGACGCTTTCACCCTGACGAGACTCCGATCCATGTTACGAGCTGAATTCCCCACGTTCCCCCTTCCACCTGAAGACAACCCTACACTTACATTTGTAATACAAAACCAGACGGGTGCTCATGTGGTGTTGAAGCTCTATAAACTGTGCTTGGCCTCTCTACCTGCATCAGACGAGGCGGTGCGCACGGCATGGGAACGCGATCTGGGCTCACAGATTACAGATGACCAGTGGGAGGCATGTTGTGCTATTACCAGGGACGTGTCCATGAACAGCAGGCACAAGCTCATTCACTTTAAATTCCTGAGGAGAATGTATCACACTCCGGGACTTGCTCACAAAATCGACTCTAGTAGGCCCACTGCTGCCCCAAATTCAACGCCCCTCAGGCGGACTTTTCCCATTTGTCTTGGACATGCTCACGGTTACACACTTACTGGCTAGAGGTACACAGGGTTTTGGGCAACATATTAGGCTTGACACTACATCCCACACCTGAAATTGCGTTGCTTGGCTACGTTGCAAATTTCCCCCGCGCTCTTCGTAGGCTGGCGTCCGTATGCTTCCTCTTGGCCAAAAGGGAGGTAGCGCTGCTCTGGTGCGCACGTCGCGCTCCGACTGTCGGTTCGTGGCTTAGGAGTGTGGTCTACAGCAATGTGAATAGTGTGAAATATTCAGAACAACTTCCGACTACTTCCCGCCCGACTGATATTTGGGGTCCGTACCGAAACTACATCGCGAAACTCACTCGGGAGGCACCATCCCAGACACTTCATCCCATCACACCGACAGGGGTGGGTTAGGGCGGGCTCGGCGCGGGTGCTGCATTCGGCATTGCTTTGCTATGCGCGTTCCTCTCGCTCACCCCACACGCCAAGCAGTTGAGTGCATGTTGAATGATGGTTCACAGTCATTTATTTCAACTCTTGTATTCAGACAATACTCTTTAACCGCACATTAATAGATGTAACAAATGACACGTCACCGCCATCGACCAAGTTTGTGCTGTGCTCAATAGCGGCATGCCAGGATGCACTTCTCTGTAATTTCATTGCCTTTTTGTGCAGGCTTGCGATTGTACTTTAATGGTCCCCTCTCAAGGTTTGCGTGGTTTGGGTGGCATTTGTTATGCCTGTTCTGCAAACGTTTCCCATTGTGTTCTAGGATACAGTGCTTACTGGCTGACTCTATTGGTTTTGCAATCTCTTTGATATGATTTTCCTTTTGCAGTGTTTGCTTTTTACTTTTTTTTGTGATGTTAATTTCTGTTTTTATGGTTTAATGTCGCTAAAACAAAAAAATGTACTTCTGGTACGTGCTAATCGATCAGTCCGCAATCCTACTGTATACGTCATTATTTCTTGTATGTTATTCCATGTGGCACCTGATGACTTCTGTACTTGGTATGTTCTTTGCCATTAGACTGTGGATTGCTTTTTGTGACTTAATAAAAAATGTAAAAAAAAAAAAAAAAGGCCCCAGATACCTCAACGACCGCCTTAACTTCGACACTCCCACTCGCCAGCTGCGATCGACCAGCCACGCTCTCGCCGCCGTTCCCCGCATCCGAAGAGCCACTACGGGAGGAAGATCCTTCTCCTACCTGGCTGCCAAGACGTAGAACTCCCTCCCTATCCACCTCCGCCTGACCCAACACCACCTCTCCTTCAGGAAGCAACTCAAGACCTGGCTGTTCGAGCAGTAGCGGACCCCCCCCCCAAGCGCCTTGAGACCCTCCGGGTGAGTAGCCCGCTATACAAATGCTTGATTGATTGATTGCACATGTGTCTGACCTATTCTTGTTTTTCCCACTAGGTCTTTGCCAAGTCATTGCTATATGTCGATGGCTTGCTTGTCGTAGGTAAATGAGTGTACTTGCAGTCAGTAATACAAGCTGGTTATGGTGTAGACCATCAGATATGACCAAGCCTGATTAGAGGTCTCTGCAAGATTATTCTCTTATTCTTTTGTGCAGGAGCAGTTTTCCGGTTCGCCAGTGTGGACCGGCGGGTCACTCCCTTCTCTCCTTTCTTTTAGGTCCTCGGCCATTAACCTTATTCAGGTATAGGCCAACTGGCCACTCAATGTTCTAGTGTCTTTGTGACTTGCATATGGGACACCCTGTATTAATTCTCTTCGGTCTCACAGGGACAAAAAAGTATGGTATATTAATCATACCACATGCACTTTTGGAACTTCGATACCTTTTGGAACTTCTGTTCTGTGGATAAAGGTATTGCATGCAAAGGATTTTGTTGGTTAGTTCCAATAAATAAGGTATCTTAGCTGTGACTTATCCCTCAATGGCACTATATGGTAAGTCTAGCGGACTATGGCTAGTGAGGGACAGTGTGCCTGATGGTGATCCTTGCTTGTTGGTTGCCCCTGCATCTAGAGTTTTTGATTTTGCATTTGTAAATTCTTCTGCCACATCAGACCCTGGTAGTCTTCAGTGTTCAATCAGGATTGACATTTGAGCTGCAGAGTGTCTGACACTGTCCCCAAACAATGCAAAATCAGGGCTCGGCGAAGGGTGTATTTCAGAAGAAAGTTCCCAGGCTGGAACAGGCATTTTAATGGGTCTCGAGAAACCACCTGTGTTGGGCACTTATTCTTTCTGTGTCTCTCTTTTTATTGCTTAAAAGCTTTAGCATAGTCCATTACGGCTGGGGCTGTAGAGCTTCTTTCTTTACTAGGAGTTTTGGTTTTGTCTGCAGTCGGCACCACCTGTGCAGCATCCTGAGGGTTGGTTGGGACCTTTGGGTTTGGACCTGAGTGTCTTCTGTTGCCCTGAGCAGCACGGGGCAGAGTTGCTGATTTCTGGCCTGAAAGGATGGGCTGCTGTAACTGATTCATGGCAGATAACCTTATGCTCGTCAGAACCTCTCACAGCGGCAGGCCGTCTCCTTATTCCTGGGCGTTGGTGAGCGTCCATCATGTATTTTGGTTCTGTCTTTCGGTGCTGGAGAACCGGTGGTCCTGTTAGACAGCTTCTTAGTGAGGCAGTGGAGGCTGCCACATACAAAAATTGGTGAGGCAGGTGGAGGTGGAGGTGGGGCGGGTGGAGGCTACGTGGGGCCGGAATGGCGCGGGGGAGGAACGTATAATAATAAAAAAACAACAAAAGACTTAGCTGAAGCTCCTGGCTGACTTCCGCATCGTGCCTCATCGAGTTCTTCTTCCTGGTCCCAACACTGGGACATAATCACAGACTCCCTGTACAATACCCGCACTGCTTTAATGAAAGGAAAGCAGCATGGGGATTGCCTGAGCAAGCTGAAAAGACACCCCCTCAGGCACAGGGAGGTTGTGCTGTTTATCTAACCCGGGTTGGAGAAACCAAAGTGTGCATGCGTGTTTGGCTGACCTGAGATGGCCTGACAAACACACATGTGCCCTCCTACTTCCCACTCTCAAGGCCCAGCCCGCCCCTCCCTACACACACTGGCTGAGCCAGCTGCTGAAAAATAAAATAATGATAGAATATTGTTTTATTTTTCAACTGCTGGCTCTGAGCCAGTGGGGTGACGCTCCTCTGCCATTGCGAGGATCCGCCCCTGGAGTGAGGTGCAGCAGGGCAGGTGCAAGCATCCCTACACCGCTCTCTGTGGCTTGCAGGGTAAGTCGGGGGACATTAAAGGAGTCTCCATCAGCATTTGGAGGTGCATGGCAGGTCCAGTCCAGAATGGAGCCTCCTGGGGGTGGCATCACCAGGATGTCCAACCCCAGGGTGCCTTGGGCGGATGGCGCAGTCCAGGCCTTTAGGGGCTCAGGATTAGTCAGTTTATGCACAGTTGGGGTTAAGGTGGCAGTTAGTGCTCTCTGGGGGCTGTTGGGCACAGAGTTAGAGCGTTGTAGTCCTGGTAGTAGAGTAGTGGTGGGTGTCTTTGTTCCCTCCCTCCCTCCCACCCTATGTCTACAGACATTTTTGCAGGCATCTGGGTATGGCTGGCTTTATTGGGTCATTTGCAGATTGGGGGTTTGGTTTAGAATTGTTGCTTTACGACAAGTGGTAGAAATGGAGGACCTCACGCCAGGCAAGAAGGGTTGGGGGCCTTGCAAGGCAGCCCTTGGCAGAGCAGAAGGTATACAGGGGAGCGGTAGTTGGGTGCCGTGTGAAGGACAGGGAATGAAAGGAAAGTGGATGGTGAGGAATGTCTGAATGGTTGTTGGGGGCTATTCTTGTTGGTGGAGAGGATTAATGATGGGGGGGGTTAGTTATAAATTGTATTTTTGAGGCAGACTCTGTGATTACTTATTGTAATGTAAATACATTTGCAGCCCTCATACCTGTCCTAATAAAGTGCCCTTTTGCTCTTACTCTGGCCTGTTCATTCTGTGCTGTTTCACCTGAACAGGCCTCACACTGCTGAATTCTCTCTTCCACCAAAAGAGGAACCACGCAGACTTTTTCCAGATAGGGGGCAATGACAGGGCCACATTTGAAGCGCAGTTGGTTAGGCCTTTTCACACGCAAGTATGAGGTGGTAGGCTTGGTCCAGTCCGCTTACTTGCAAATGTTGTGTTGTGGTCCTATGCCTGCATGTTGGTGGAAGGACAAGAAATGCACAGAAGTTCTGGGGCTAACTGTAGGGAGGGCACATGACCCACAGCACCTATTTATTGGCAGGATAGCCTGACTAGTGATCTGTGTGTTGGATAGGTACGGGTAGGTGTAGTGAGAAGGACCGCAGTTACATGTCCTCAAGACACTATATGGCCACATGTCAACATTTCCTACAGATCCTATTTTTAAGCCAAAACAAACTTGCTTGCTGAGACTTAGAATTTTGCTTCATTCATAATAAATAACTGACTGTGTAGGGACCTGTCTCTCGCTCTTCAAAAAATAATTGTTGCCAGTCTATGTCAGTATGCTATAGAAAGTTACACATTAACAGTGTAAGATGGCAAAATTGCATATTGTGGGAATTACTAAAACCTTTGCTAACAGGTATGTAGATGCCACAAATTGCTCCATATCAGATGTGACGTGTGCTCAGGTAGCCAATATGCTGACTTCTTGATAGGTAGTGAGTTTTTGCTTCGAGGAGCAAGTAGGGAATTGCCTGAATGAATGCGTGATCAGATGAATAGATAGGCTAGTGAGTGTAAGAATAAATGAATAGGTAAGTGACAGAGCATGAGTGGAGGAGTGCATGTTTTAGAGTGAGTTGCAATGGATGAATGGGTAAGTGAGTTCTTGAAAAGAATGCTGGCTGAAGTTTAGAGTACAAAGATGGTCAAACACATGATAAATGATTCAGTGCATGAATGGATGGATTGTTCTGATGATGAGTGAATGGATAATGAACGAGTTGACAAGGGAATAGATGAGTGTTAGACCTGGCATCCTTGGCGTGGTTTTCCCCTGTATTTCTGCCTTTGCCTACTGTATTTTTGCACTATGCTGAATTTAGTTTTTGCTCGTCTAGATGCTATGGGTACTTTGCCACTGCTGATCAGTGCCAAAGTGCAAGTGCTCCCTCTGTAAATTGTTATTATGGATTGGTGTTTCCATGATTGGCTTATTAGACGTACTACTAAGTCCTTAGTACAGTGTACTCTGTGTGCCCAGGGTGTGTAAGTCAAATGCTGCTAGTGGGCCTGCAGCACTGATTTTGCCACTTACACAAGCAGCCTTGCAAAGGGTTCTCAGACCTGCCACTGCAGTGCCTGCGCTCAGTCTCTACTGCCATGAACCTGACAAGTGCACCCACTTGCCAGGCCCAAACCTTCCCTTTTCTTACATATGTGACTCCCCTAAGATAGGCCCAAGGTACCCCTCTGGGCAGGATGCAGTGTATGTGAAAGGTAGGGCATGTCCTGATGTGTGTAACATGGCCTGATAGTGAAGTACAGTGAATTTTGTTTTTCAATATTGAAAGGCTATATGTCCTATGGGATAGAATGACAGTTGACTTATAACATCTTATAAGTATAACTTCACATTGGGACAAGATAGAGAAATAGAGTTTAGAGTGCCGGAACTCAGAATATAAAAATACATCTTTTAGTAAAGATGATTTTTATATTGTGTGTTTGAAAATACCACTTTTTATTAAGTGGGTATTTTCTTGCTTAGCCATCCCGTGTGCCTCTGTTGGTTTGTGGATGGACAGTCTGGCTCTGGAGTGACAGGTGCTGGGGATGTGCATTCACTGTAGACAGCCACTGGGGGGTTGAGGTGTGTCCTGCCTTTCCTGGATAAGTTAGGTCTGGGCTGAATTGCCTGGGCTGTATTTAGAGTAGGGGAAGGAGATTTCCTTTCACCTGAATGGGCCTGGTTTGCCTTACACAATGCTGTCTCCACCTCCTGCTGGGAAACGGGGTTAGAGAGGACAGAACTGGTTTTGACTGAGCACCAAGCCTCTCTGCCACAAGAGGGAAATGATTTATAAATATTGGGGCCCCGAACTTTAGATCATTTCTGGAGTTCAAGAGGAACCTTTGCCAAGGAGAAGAGCTGGAGTAACTGAAGGAGAAGTATTGCCCCTTTGCTGTGTGCTGTATGGGGTTGGCCCACAAGGCTGTTTCTGCCAAGGAAAGGACAAGGACTTTGCTGTGTCCTTTGTCCTATGCTTGAGGAAGATCATCAAGGGCTTGAAGTGAAGCATGCTTCCTGTTCTGAAGTCTCAGAGACACAAAGCCGTCACCACCAGCACCCCTGAACTTCCTTGCTGGGAGTTCTGACCTGCCAAGAGGTGTTGGTTGCTGAGTTGTGCCTCTGGAGGTTGTTCCTGCTGTTGGGAGTTGGAAAAGACAAGCTGCTACGAGAAGCGGGACGGATCCACATATGTTTCTGATTCATCGCTGCTGTGTGGGAAGAATTTCCACGCATCGCCATCGTGCCGCTGAAGAAACCAATGCAGCACCTGCCAGCGACTGGAGAAATCACTGGATGCCACATCGAGTGCATGATCTATGAAGTCTGAGATCACCGCACCGATTCCGATTCAGGCCATTCTGTGCGGCTGCAAGAACCAACGCATCCTGGGACTGCGCTGGAGAGACCAATGCAGTGCCTTTGCCACTGCTGCCGCATCGAGAACCGGTGCAATCTTGATCCCCATGCGTCACACTGGGGCACCAAGTCTACAAGGACACCAGGGCTGCAGTAAGAAAACTACCCATCACCTCCCTTTCAGTAAGAAACCAATGCATCACCTCCCCTTCAGTAAGGAACCAACGAATCACCTCCCCTAGGTGGCAGTAAGTAACCGATGCATCACCTCCCCTGGAGTAAGGAATTAATGCACGACCTTCCCTGCGCGTAAGGAACCGACGCATCACCTTCCTGCAGCTGTTTTTGTTGATGATTTTGACGCATCCAAGTACTTTGTGCTGAAAGTGTTGCATCTATAGTTTGCTATGGACAGAACTCTTTTTACATCCTAAGAAGTACATTTTGATTATTGTATGTCGGCTTTTGTCGTTTTGGTCCTGTATGGTTTAGATTAAGATTATTTCTTTTTCTAAACTGGTGTGGTGTCCATTTGTAGTGTTTTCACTGTATTACTGTATGTGTGCACACATACTTTACACACTGCTTCTGAGAAAAGCCTGTATGCTCTTGCCAAGCTACTAAGGGTGTGAGCAGGGGTATTTTAGAAGCGTATCCCACTTACCCTGAATAGGAAGAAGGGTCCCTACTTCGACAACGGTACAAGCCATTCCCAACTAGAGACCCCGTTTCTAACAATGAGTAACACCATAGGTGGGTTAGTATGTAAGTCTATGGATGGGGTGTATGAGGGAATGCCTGAGTGAGCAGATGAATGGATGAGTCAGCACAACATGGATGAATCTGCGGATGGGTGAGTGCTCTTGTGGTGCCCCATGCTACAGCTGAAAATGTGCCTAACACAGGATTCTCTGCACTATTACCTCTCATCCTACAAGTCTTTGCCAGGTGCCTGCACTCCTAAATCACAATTCCATTCGTATTGACTTTAGTTTCTCAGAGGATCTATACCTCATAGATTGGTAGCAGATCCCCTTCTAGCTTATTAGCCTACCCCTATTGTGCCTGGTTAGACTTAGGGCCTGATTACGGGTTTGGCAGTTTGGGAGCAGGCTGCCACACTGACGCCCTGTTCCCACATTGCCAAACCTGACCGCGGCCACCCTCGATATTAGGAGTTTTCTCCTGGTCTGGTGGGCGATCCTTTGTTGGTCCTATGGCGGTGCCTGTTAGATAGGCACCACAATGGGAGAGTCAAAGCCCGTTCCTGCATGGCATGGACTGTGAAGTCCATGCTGTGCATGATCAGGGGTTGCATGCACTCAGGTGGGCAGACCATGTGCCCCTCTGCATGCATCTCCAGGCTTTGAGGCAACAGGGGGCCCTGTGGGGCCCCCTTTGTTTCCTCACTGACACCTTTTTCATAGCAGGCTCACTGCCATGAAAAGGGTGGATGTGAGGAAACTCGTATTATGCTTGGTGGTGCAGCAGCGGCACTTCCAGCATATAAACTCAGCTACACAGGGTCAATTGGTTCTCAGAGAAATACCAGGCGCTCAGCCTATAGTATACGGAAAGGTGTATGTCACTTCAAGGTGTCTGTATGGTGCAACTGGCAAGTGGGAAAACCCTAAAACCGCTCAAGAGTGTGTCAAAAAAGACACACAAATAACTAAAAGCAAGAATTGCCTATGCACACATGAACAACGGTGCACAGACATAATATCGACTACAGAATATCGAATGGAGAAAATATCGAGGAAAAAATATCGACAATATAAAAATATTTACAAAAAAAATATCGTCATTAAAAATATCGTCAAAAATAATGATAAAAAATATCGAGTACAAAAATATCGACTCAAATAAATCGACTTGACAAAATATCGATATATAGTGGAAGTTAAAAATATCGAAAATATGTAGAAAAAAAGTTTAAATAACTAATTTTAATTAATAGTAATATAAATTGTAGTTTATGTTTAGGAGCGGGATGTTGGGTTAATAGGGGATAAGGGTGGGGAGTAATTTAAAATAATTAATAAATGAATATATGTGTGTAAATTATTTATATAATTAATTAATTGCTAATTAGTTATCAATTTTTATTTGAATAATGTTTAATAAAAAAATTAATAGGAAATAATTAGTAATTAATTAATATTAATTAGTTAATTAATTAAGTAATTAGTTATTATTAATTAATAAATGCAATTCTAGTTTATGTTTAGGAGCGGGAAGTTGGGTTAATAGGGGATAAGGGTGGGGAGTAATTGAAAATAATTAATTAATTCATATATGTTTGTGCATTTATTATATTATTAATTAATTGGTGAACAATTAACATTAATTATTTAATTAATTAACTTATTAATTAGTTAATAAATTATTACAATGTGTAATATTTTTTAATTAGTAATTAATTGTTAATTTATTAATGTCTATTAGTTAATTAATTAAGTAAATAGTTATTATTAGTTTGTTAATTAAATTGTAATTTATGTTTAGGAGCGGGATGTTGTTTTAATAGGGGATAAGTGTGGTGAGTAATTACAAATAATTATGTAATTAATATATGTTTGTCATTTTTGATTTACATAAATTAGTAAATAATAATATACATTATTTAATTAATTAATAATAATTAATTTAATTATTAATTAGTAATTAATACGTAATTAATTATTATAAAATTTGTAAATATATTAATGAGATTTTTATGGCCTATTATTTCGAAGTTATTGTTAATTAATTATTTAGGGAATATAATTATTAATCATAACAATTTTTTTATTACAGCTATTTTTATTTAATATTATAATTTTTTTTATTATTAAATAATTAGTTATACAATATTAATACTTTTATTTTTGGTAAAGGAGTATTTGTAGGGTTCAGGGTCAGTTTAGGCTTTGTGGGTAAAGGAGTTATTATTTTTTGAGGGTAATTGATCAGTTCTGGGGTAATTGTTTTTTTTTATTGTGGGACAGTTTTCATGTGTTGGATAAAGGGATATGATTTGGCTTTAGTGTCAGTTGTGGTTTATTGGGGGAAGGATTATTTTCTGTGTTGTGGGTTAGTTTTTAGTCTTTAGATACAGGTTTTTGTAAAGGCTTCAGGGTTAGTTTTCTGTTCTTGGGTAAAGGGGTATTTTTAGGGTTCAGGGTCAGTTTTCTGTTCTTGCGTAAAGGGATATGTTTAGGCTTCTGGGTCAGTTTTCAGTTCTTGGGTTAAGGGTATTTTTTGGGTTCAGGGTCAGTTTTCAGTTTTTGGGTGAAGGGGTTTTTTTTGTGTTCAGGGTCAGTTTTGAGTTCTTTGGTAAAGGGATATTTTTGGGGTTCAGGGTTAGTTTTCAGTTTTTGGATAAAGGGTATTATTTTGAGTTCAGGGTCACTTCAGACGCCGCATTGCCTGCCGTGAGGGGAACGGCCACCTCGCTTTGTTCTTGCTCCAGCTCACCGGCTCCTAATCTTTGCAAACCGCGCCGTGAGGGAAACGGCCAGAGGGTCAGCGCCCATACCGCCATCCACCGCTATCCACCCGGTGCAGCAGCAGCTGGGGAACTACATCACCCAGCTGCCCCGGGGGTGGACGCGGCGGGTGTGACGACGCCCACGCGCCAGGAGGCGCCTTATCAGCAGGGAGCGCCGAAGCGCTCTTGGGACACTTCAGACGCCGCATTGCCTGCCGTGAGGGGAACGGCCACCTCGCTTTGTTCTTGCTCCAGCTCACCGGCTCCTAATCTTTGCAAACCGCGCCGTGAGGGAAACGGCCAGAGGGTCAGCGCCCATACCGCCATCCACCGCTATCCACCCGGTGCAGCAGCAGCTGGGGAACTACATCACCCAGCTGCCCCGGGGGTGGACGCGGCGGGTGTGACGACGCCCACGCGCCAGGAGGCGCCTTATCAGCAGGGAGCGCCGAAGCGCTCTTGGGACACTTCAGACGCCGCATTGCCTGCCGTGAGGGGAACGGCCACCTCGCTTTGTTCTTGCTCCAGCTCACCGGCTCCTAATCTTTGCAAACCGCGCCGTGAGGGAAACGGCCAGAGGGTCAGCGCCCATACCGCCATCCACCGCTATCCACCCGGCGCAGCAGCAGCTGGGGAACTACATCACCCAGCTGCCCCGGGGGTGGACGCGGCGGGTGTGACGACGCCCACGCGCCAGGAGGCGCCTTATCAGCAGGGAGCGCCGAAGCGCTCTTGGGACACTTCAGACGCCGCATTGCCTGCCGTGAGGGGAACGGCCACCTCGCTTTGTTCTTGCTCCAGCTCACCGGCTCCTAATCTTTGCAAACCGCGCCGTGAGGGAAACGGCCAGAGGGTCAGCGCCCATACCGCCATCCACCGCTATCCACCCGGTGCAGCAGCAGCTGGGGAACTACATCACCCAGCTGCCCCGGGGGTGGACGCGGCGGGTGTGACGATGCCCACGCGCCAGGAGGCGCCTTATCAGCAGGGAGCGCCGAAGCGCTCTTGGGACACTTCAGACGCCGCATTGCCTGCCGTGAGGGGAACGGCCACCTCGCTTTGTTCTTGCTCCAGCTCACCGGCTCCTAATCTTTGCAAACCGCGCCGTGAGGGAAACGGCCAGAGGGTCAGCGCCCATACCGCCATCCACCGCTATCCACCCGGTGCAGCAGCAGCTGGGGAACTACATCACCCAGCTGCCCCGGGGGTGGACGCGGCGGGTGTGACGACGCCCACGCGCCAGGAGGCGCCTTATCAGCAGGGAGCGCCGAAGCGCTCTTGGGACACTTCAGACGCCGCATTGCCTGCCGTGAGGGGAACGGCCACCTCGCTTTGTTCTTGCTCCAGCTCACCGGCTCCTAATCTTTGCAAACCGCGCCGTGAGGGAAACGGCCAGAGGGTCAGCGCCCATACCGCCATCCACCGCTATCCACCCGGTGCAGCAGCAGCTGGGGAACTACATCACCCAGCTGCCCCGGGGGTGGACGCGGCGGGTGTGACGACGCCCACGCGCCAGGAGGCGCCTTATCAGCAGGGAGCGCCGAAGCGCTCTTGGGACACTTCAGACGCCGCATTGCCTGCCGTGAGGGGAACGGCCACCTCGCTTTGTTCTTGCTCCAGCTCACCGGCTCCTAATCTTTGCAAACCGCGCCGTGAGGGAAACGGCCAGAGGGTCAGCGCCCATACCGCCATCCACCGCTATCCACCCGGTGCAGCAGCAGCTGGGGAACTACATCACCCAGCTGCCCCGGGGGTGGACGCGGCGGGTGTGACGACGCCCACGCGCCAGGAGGCGCCTTATCAGCAGGGAGCGCCGAAGCGCTCTTGGGACACTTCAGACGCCGCATTGCCTGCCGTGAGGGGAACGGCCACCTCGCTTTGTTCTTGCTCCAGCTCACCGGCTCCTAATCTTTGCAAACCGCGCCGTGAGGGAAACGGCCAGAGGGTCAGCGCCCATACCGCCATCCACCGCTATCCACCCGGTGCAGCAGCAGCTGGGGAACTACATCACCCAGCTGCCCCGGGGGTGGACGCGGCGGGTGTGACGACGCCCACGCGCCAGGAGGCGCCTTATCAGCAGGGAACGCCTCTCGCACACGCGAGTCGCGCGCGGGAGAAGCCCGGGACAAGGGCGGGACAGTCTTAGACAGTCCTAGACTGGCCGGGACTTGACTGGGCAACCCCTCTAACATCTGTAACCCAAGCAAGTAAGAAATTTCCCTTCTTTATTAACTTTACTGTGCAGCGTCATCACGTAAGGCTCCCTGGGAGCTCTTAATGAAACTCACTGATACACGCTCTTCATCCGAGTATCTGGTGTCTACTGGCAAAGCCCATATAATCTCAGGACAATTAACAATACAATCTTAATATGTCTAAAAAAAATACTAAAAAACAGCCCTCTGTTAACTCTAAGCCTACAGTTAACTCTAAGCCCATAGAAAACTACATGCTCCAAGTCATAACCAAAATAAATAAAGACAGAAGAGAATCACTAGGACTAAGTCAGTCGCCTGACCTACAGTTACTAAGCCCAATCCAAAGTCCTCAACATTCAGGCTCTCTAGTATTTGATGACTCCACTAACCTAATAGACATTACGGTCCATCCTACTCCAAACTTGGATGATCAGAATAGCCTTATCCTGGATGATGCCGCAAATGTTATGCCACTAGATCAAGGAATAAATATTGAACATGACCACGAGATTCTGGTGCATAATGTTGATGATTTGCCATCTCCTGAGCAGGAAACTCGACCTTCGAGAAAAAACAGGAAAACTCATCAAAAGCGGATGGGGTTACGTTCAAGTAATAGGAGGAAAAATGCTACTCCGATAGGGCAAAACAAGGCAAAAATTTTAGAAGATGGTGACACTAATGTTCTTGATAAAAGCAATCACGATAAAAGCTATAATGAGGACGATTTGCTTCAGAAAATAGCAGACATTATTGACTCCAAAATTCAAACCATCATCAAGCCTTTAATCGCCAAGATTGATAAATTGAATGCGGAGGTAAAAAAGATGAGTGGTCTTCAAGTCAAAGCTGTGGAAGGGGTTGAGATGGTTAATACCTTAGTGACACAAATGGCGAAACCAATTGAATCTAAGGCAAAGAGCTCTATAGAAAAAGAGAGCAGTCCTACGCTCCCAGAAAGTACAGTCGGGAATGAAACTCATCCCATTATTCGACCTCTGAACACCGCCGGGGTATCAGGACCCAAAGGTAACGTGCCAATAAACTGTCAGGAAATAGATCCCCTCCAATTTATTGAGGAAGCCTCTCCTGTGGTCCTGGTTCTGGCCAATGTCCCCCCGCCAGCAGATGCACAATCCGAAACACCAGCATCTTTGTTTAGTAAGGCCCTCCATTGGCTAACAAATAATACGCAAATGGCACCAGGAGGAAAATATCAACTTGCATCCGAGATTAAATCCACTAAGAGGGTGGCGTGGATTGGAAATCGACCGAAAGTATTCAAGGGAGATTGTGTTATAGTGACTTTTTCCCATCCAGGTGTTCTGCCAAATCTCCTAAACCATATCAATCCCCCCCAAAGAAGAGCAGGATCTGTTGTTCCTCTTACGTTAAAATTCTTTTATGGAGAGCAAGAGAATGTGACTTTTCCAAGGACTCCTGGACCTATGTGGAACACTGTGAGAAACAACAGAGGCCAAGGGGTTCCCCTAAACGATTGGGGTATGGTTTTAGGTAATAGATATGAAGCCTTATCAGGGCTAAATGATTGTGATTGACTGGGTAATAGACTTGAAAACCTTCTAATTCCTGTTGTCACCAATGCGGTCAGGGAAATGGGCACCCGGTTAAATACTGGATTAAATACTGGATTAAATACTGGATTAACTGATGCTTTGACTAATGTAAGCAACACACAGGTCGAGTCTGGTAATATGACTAATGCTCACCAGCGTATTGAACGTTCCAAACTTACTGCTAATAATGATATACTTGAGTCATATGAGATTTTATCTCCTGAATTGGTTGTTATAGATGGTAACGCATGTGAATATAATTTTACTCAGCAACAGTGTGAAGGTCAAACCAATAGTACAAAATCTACCAGGGACAATGTTAATATACAACGTACTTTGATGTCCTGGAATGTTGCAGGGTTAAAAAACAAGATTTTATCACAGGATCTGCTAACCTTCCTGGATTCAAAGGATATAATCCTCTTTCAGGAGACTTGGCAGTTAGAACCGGATCCAATTCAGGGATATTTACATTATTTCATTCCAGCCACCCCGAGCTCAAGGGGAAGGGCAAAAGGTGGCTTGGTAACATGGATTAAGCAGAATAATGATTACTCAGTGTTACAAATAGATACCAATAGTCCTGACATATTATTGGTCAAATTACAGCGACCGCCAAGTAGGGACATCTTTATTTTTAACATCTACTCAAGGGGCCTACCGGGTGGTAAACCCACTAAGGCGGTTGAACTGTTGGATATTCTATTAAACCAACACTGTTTGAATGCTGATATTATTATTGGTGGTGATTTTAATTGTTGTTTTGAACCACTTGATAACCAGGATGTTGACCTCACTACTGAAGAGGACTTCATTTGGGAAATCCCACAGCTTTCCTTGATACCTATCAAAAGATGGTCTGAGGCTGCATTACAGTTAAAAGTATTATGTGTTGAGTCTGGGCTGAGGGCCACTAATGGAAGAACATTATCAGATAAGCAGGGTGCCCCTACTTTCTCTAATGGTACTACTCAAAGTCGTATTGATTATATATTGACTAACAAAGAGAACTGGGGGAATGTTCTTGATATGAGGATTGAGACAAGGGTGGAAAGTGACCACGACCCACTGATTTTAACCTTTAAATTGTTCGATCTGATGACAAATGAGGAAGAGAGGGAAACTGTTCAGATAAACCTTTCCAACGATCAAAGACACATCAGATGGGCAATTTGTGCAGCAAATGAGGAAAGCATGGTAGCCATAAGGGACTTAACAACTCTGGCCATCCATGAAGTCCAGGACATATATGATAAAAATACCCCGATAGCTGAAATTAGCAGGATCCACGACAAATTTTTTAATAAGTTAAAATCATTTTTTGTAAAGAAAGCTAAGAAAAAGCCACGTAGACCGATAAGAAAGGAGGATCAGTGGTATGACAAGACCTGCAGGACTGCCTATAGGTTCCTGTCAGATGCGGTAAAAACTCGAGACAAAACTAAAATAAGGGAGGCCCGAGCTATGTACAAAAAAGTGCAATTTAGTGCAAAAAGGGACTGGGAGGAAGGCTACTGGAGGGATCTACTCGATGCCAGTAGGGAAAGATCTATGACACCCTTCTGGAACATTGTTAAATGGGGAAGGGGGTCTAATAGAGGAGAACCCACTAACCATGTGCTACCAGAAGCCTGGGTATCCCATTTTTCTACCCATTTTGCTGCTGAGGATGAAGGCGAAGAGGAATGTCTAGCTTTAGCAGATATTCTTGCGAGCCCCTTAGTCTTCTCCAAAGATGATATCCTAAAAACTCTGAGCTGTATACCTAAAGCCAGAGCCCCGGGCCTAGATTTTATCCCTGCAGATTTGTTTATGCACGACAAGGACCTATGGGCCACCTATATTCAGCTGTTAGCCAACGCTATTGCAAAGGGCTCGCCTATTCCTGAGACCTGGAAAGGAGCCGAGATTATCCCCATCTTTAAAAAGGGGGCATGCTCGGATCCAGGCAATTACAGGCCTATTAGCCTGATTGCATGTATACAAAAAGTTGTGGCAAGGTTATTATTACAGCGAATTCATGGGTGGATAGATGATCATGATATATTATCTCCCCTGCAGGCTGGTTTCCGTAGTCATACCAGCACTATCGATCAAGTTTTTAGATTTGTTTTATTGTACTGGCGTACAGTTTTATTAGGGGGCGGGATGCTTTTTGCAGCTTTTGTTGATTTAAAATCAGCTTTTGATTTAGTTCCCCGCCATAAACTGTGGAATATCCTACATGATCAGGGTATGCCAAAAGAAATCCTGTCTCTATTGATCAGGATGCATGAAAACAGTTTTGCACAAGTACGATGGAATCAGCAGGGTAGTACCACTGAGAAGTTCCCCATTGCGAGGGGTGTACGCCAAGGATGCGTGCTCGCACCAACACTCTTCTCGTTATACATCAACAGGGTGATCGGTTATTTTGAACATCAGCCCACGGATGCCCCAAGGTTGGCAGGAAGGCCGATCCCCCTGTTGATGTTTGCGGACGATACCTTGCTGATATCAAAGACCCAGCAGGGACTTCAAAAGGCCATTAGGGTGTTTGAAGGATTTTGCATTGATCATGGTCTTGTAATTAACACCAGCAAAACTAAATTTATGGTTATGCACAAGCGGAAACACATTAGAGGTAGAGTCATTATGGATGGGGTCCAGCTTGAGCAGACCCAGGTCTTCAAGTACCTTGGTATCAATCTGTCATACAATCTAGATTGGAAACATCATATAAATGAATTAGACACAAAACATGCTCAACTTGCAGGAGTTCTCACAAAGGAGCTTTTTTCATCTTATACCAAACCAATTAGACCTGTCTTAAAAATCTACAATGCCAAGGTCGGAGCAGCTGTTCTTTACGGAGCAGAACTCTGGGGGTCCAGTAATCTTAATAAGTTGACGGTAGCACAGAACAAATTTCTCCGCAACATTACTGGGTTACCAATGTCAACCCCATTGATACCTTTAAAGTATGATTTGGGATTTTATAGCTTTAGGGACATAGCCAGGTATAGAATTGTGGCCTACTGGAGAAGGTTATGGGTAACTCCTGAACTCTTCCAGTATGCCCAAGGCTTCCTGGAGGTGAGAACCCTAGATACTGCTAATAAGATAGTCTGGTTGAAAGAGGCTAAACTTCTATATAGGGCACTGGGTTTATCCCAAATGTGGGATGATCCCTTAAATAGTGTTTTTCCACCAAAAAAGACACTACGTGAACTCTACTGGAGTATGGTGGAGATTAAGTGCTTTAGGAATCATATTGACCGTTCCTTTACATATGATTATTTGGAGCTCAAGCACTCACCGGCCCTCGAATCCTACTGGGATTGGATCACGGTCCCAGGGGACCGGAAGAGGTACCATCAGTTGAGGGTGGGGACACTTCCGTTAAATGCCCTAATGGTCAAATGGAATAAGGTACAAACTCCAAGGTGCCCCTTCTGTCCGGACCATAACGAAAACATCGGACATGTGTTATTTGCCTGCCCTGAATATAGAATACCTAGACAATCATGGCTTAAACCAATTTGCATCCAGTTAGGTTTAAAAACGTCAAACGAGGCTGTCAGGATCTTAAGAACAGATTCCTCTCAGCCTGTTGTTATAGCTATGGCAAAATTCCTCCACTGGATGTGGATAATTCGGGCACGCAAAATCTGTTTGGAATAAGTTTAGGATTGCTATTTCATGTCGCACAGTTTGTATTTATTTAAATTTCTTTTTAGTATACATTTTTATGTGATAAACTATGCAAACCACAACAAGTAGTTGTTACTTCTTATTTTCTTTCGATTGGCATCTAATGAACTTAGCTGGATATCTTAAGATTATGTAAAGATGTAAATAGGATATTTTTAGATTGTGTAAAGATGTAAATAGGATATTTTAAGATTGTGTAATAGTGTAAATAGTATGAGATAGGAAGATCTCTATTATTTTTTGTTTATTTATTGTATTAACTCATGTGGATCCTGTATTTCTGTGGGGTGGGGGGGAGGGGTGGGACAAAAAACAACACATTTTTATCTTGTAAAATGTCTTTGATGATTGAAATATATCGAATAAAGACTAATTAAAGTGAAAGTGAGTTCAGGGTCAGTTTTCAGTTTTTGGATAAAGGGCTTTTTTTAGGGTTTAGGGTCAGTTTTCAGTTTTTCCGTAAAGCGTTTTTTTTAGGGTTCAGGGTCAGTTTTCAGTTCTTCGGTAAAGGGATTTTTTTTGGGTTCAGGGTCAGTTTTCAGTTTTTGGAAAAAGTTTTTTTTTAAGGGTTCTGGGTCAGTTTTCAGTTTTTGGATAAAGGGGTTTGTTTAGGGTTCAGGGTCAGTTTTCAGTTCTAGGGTAAAGGATTATTTTTGGGGTTCAGGGTCAGTTTTCAGTTTTTGGGTGAAGGAGTTTTTTTTGTGTTCAGGGTCAGTTTTGAGTTCTTCGTTAAAGGGATATTTTTGGTGTTCAGGGTCAGTTTTCAGTTTTTGGATAAAGGGTATTATTTTGAGTTCAGGGTCAGTTTTCAGTTTTTGGATAAAGGGCTTTTTTTAGGGTTCAGGGTCAGTTTTCAGTTTTTCCGTAAAGGTTTTTTTTTAGGCTTCAGGGTCAGTTTTCAGTTCTTCGGTAAAGGGATTTTTTTTGGGTTCAGGGTTAGTTTTCAGTTTTTGGAAAAAGGTTTTTTTTAAGGGTTCTGGGTCAGTTTTCAGTTTTTGGATAAAGGGGTTTGTTTAGGGTTCAGGGTCAGTTTTCAGTTCTAGGGTAAAGGAATATTTTAGGGGTTCAGGGTCAGTTTTCAGTTTTTGGAGAAAGGGTATTTTTTTGAGTTCAGGGTCAGTTTTCAGTTTTTGGATAAAGGGCTTTTTTTTGGGTTCAGGGTCAGTTTTCAGTTTTTGTGTAAAGGGTTTTTTTTAGGGTTCAGGGTCAGTTTTTCAGTTCTTCGGTAAAGGGATATTTTTTCGGTTCAGGGTCAGTTTTCAGTTTTTGGAAATTGGGTTTTTTAAAGGGTTCTGGGTCAGTTTTCAGTTTTTGGATAAAGGGTTTTTTTTAGGGTTCTGGGTCAGTTTTCAGTTCTAGGGTAAAGGAATATATTTTTGGGTTCAGGGTCAGTTTTCAGTATTTGAGTAAAGGGGTATTTTTAGGGTTCTGGGTCAGTTTTGGGTTTTTGGATAAAGGGGTCTTTTTAAAGGGTTCTGGGACAGTTTTCAGTTCTTGGGTTAAGGATTTATTTTTGGGTTCAGGGTCAGTTTTCAGTTTTTGGGTAAAGGGGTATTTTTTGGGTTAAGGGTTCCTTTGGTGTATATAAAGTGTGCTACAAAAATATTATACTAATAATTAGTAGGAAAAAGTTACACATTTTTGTTCTATTTATATATTTTTGGACTACTCAGCTACAAATATTATACAAATATATGTAAATAACATTATTTAACTATTGTACCTTTTTAATAAATTTACAATTAACTGTAACATTATACTAAAGTAGCAATTCACATTTATACATGGTCAGTGTCCAGCAGATTACCTGATATTAGCTACACTGGAGTTGAATTGAAAGTAATCATTGGTCACTATCCAGCACCTTCCCTGATATTAGCTTGACTGGAGTAGGATTTGTAATTCATTATTGGTTAATGTCTAACACTATACATTATATTAGCTTGACTACAGTATCAATAGTAAATATTAATTGATCAGTGTACAGCACATTTCAATATAATTGTAAATTATCATGTTATTATATTACAAAAAAATGCACAATGGGTGTTTTCACAAAACTTTATTACCATTTTAATATTTTTTTATGTGAACTATAATACAATCACAATCAAAAAGAAAATAACTGTTTTTGGAAATGTAGTATTTGCAGATTAACACATTAATATTTATGTACATGTTCTAATTTTTCACATACATTTCTTTAACAACATTTTTTATGAACATAAATATTTTTATCAACATTAACATTGAGTAACAAGTTTTTATATAAAAATAAATAAAGAATTAGTGTTCATTCTGCTTATTCATGTTATATTTAATAATGTTAATATTATATATTAATATTATTAAATATTTTTTTTTACACTTATATTTTTATAAAGTAACATGACAATTATTATATTTGCTGAAGATATGGAAAAACAATTTATGACATTTTTGCCTACATATTTCAGACAATGTTTGTATATCACACATAAAAATATATAATGTTGTTCAGTTTGTCACTGTAAAGGGGAATAATATGTTTATTAATAATTTCTGGTATTGGAAAAATATTAATTATGCAAGTATATACTTTTATAATACTTAGAAATTATTATTAACATTTTTAAATAATTAATAAAATAAAAAGTATATTATTGTTATTATTTATTAATAAACTTAAACATTTATTTTTTCTTTTCAGAATTATATATATTCAGAGAAATAAATATACATTATTTCAGGGGATTATTTTTATTATAAATGGTTACAAATGTTTTATTAATCACAATAAATAAGTTATATTATTTATTATTATTAATTATTCACATTAACAATTATAATGTTTAGTTATAAACAAACACAACATTATTCCTATAAATTTACACAATTACAAATTAGTTAGATATATCATTTCAAGTGTTACATTATTTTTTAATATTATTAATATATAATAATTATTATATATTATTTAATATTAAAAATATTTTTTATTTTTTTACTGTTTAATTTTTAATGAGTCTAGTTTATTAATTTGTTAAAATAACAATGTTTATGTATTACTTTTTTATACTATAACATTGTATTTTCTATAATACCTTTTCAAAATGGTTTAAGGGGACTACTTTTTTACCGCGTAACGTTATTGTGCTTCATTCCGGACTGGAGAAGCTCGCGGTTGGGAGTTGCTTCGTGTGGAGGGAGGTAAGGTTGATTTTACATACAATTTATAACAGAGTGGTAATGTTTGATGGTATATTCTAACTGTGGAGGGTTTGTGTGTGTATGTATGAATTGTTTAGGTAGCGTTTAGGTTAAATGTCGTAGTTAGACATGCGTCGTGTATGTTTTAGTTCTAATGTTATTTTAAGTGTTAGGAAAGGTCTTCTTACATGGTTAATGTTAATTGTGAATGTATTTACTAATGTTATGGGCTATTTGTGGGTGGGTTTAGTTATGTATGTTTTTTGTAGAGGTTCCGGTTCCTCGCATGAAAACTACATGGAAGGAAGCGTGTTTTTTTGATGAGATACTAATGTATGAATTTTCTAGTTATATTTTGACGTGTATCTCCTATATTTCGTGTTTGCCAGGAGCGGTTTTTTATATTTTATAACTGTTTTTCGTGTTTTTGGAGGGTTTCGTATTGAATTGATACATTGATATGTGTGACCGTTTTTTTTAGAAGTTGTGTGTATATCACTTTAAATGCTAAAGTGTCCACACTACTGTTTTTGGATTTTAATGGAGCGTTTATTTCATTTTAACATTATTTTCGGGTTTTTGATGGTTTCTTATACTGGAATTATTATACATTGCAATGGACTGTATTTTGCTTCATTACGTTTTTTTCATCAACAGAAATTGTAAGTATTTTAAGTAATTATTTTGTTGGGTGGGAAATGTTGAACTTAATGTAATGTGTATGTGTGATGTAATTATAAATATTGCATATTTGTTCACAAATATGGTACGAACTTTTGATCCGTTTCTTAAACAAATATGTATTATTTATAATTTTAACAGACATTTTTCTATTGTTATATGTATAATTATTGTAATAAGAGATTAGTATCTATTGTAGACATTTTTATAGTAGGCTTTTTGCAATTATTGACAGGTATTCTAATCCTCTAGTTGTCGGATATAGTGTGACTTGACTTTGCAGTAGTCGGAACATTTGTTTAGTTTGTTTCGTTAGTTTTGGACCAATTTGGGTCACAGATTGTTCCATTCTTAGCTCTTGATAGCTTTGTTCTTTTTTCAAAGCTTCTACTAGGTTATGGAATGTGGGTCTGGCTCTGCTTGTGGTAGCTTGGAAAGCATTATGCCACCCTTCTACACTGTTGTTTGTTTTAGCCTCTTGGTTTAAAGTGCTAAGATAGACATTCCACCAAGGGATATGGAATTTGGGTTGGCGTCGATGTCCAGATCTGTGCAACCTTCCCACCCAAGTATCTTCGAAATAGTCCAGTAATGGGGTTAGTTTATCTTCATTCCTCTTATAATATGTGCTGTCAATTAATAAATTGTAGTGTTCTGCTACATCGGTAACAGGAACGTAGGCCAGTGCAATCAATTTTTTTATTTGATAGGCAAATGTGCTATCTGTTGAGTATAGAATACTTAAAGTGGATTTCTGGAGATGTCTCCATATGCTCTGGTTGAAATGATAGTAGCAACCCTGGATTGCTGTGTGGGGAAATGTTCTCAAAATGCTATTAATCATAGCTAATTCGAAATCAATAATTATTTTTTCTGGAAAATAATTATTGATTTCATTTTTGAGAACATTTAATATTTCTGCATAAGTGTTTTGCTGTTTGTTTGGTAGCAAACAGTAAATGAAAGGGATGTTATAGTTATGGTATAAACCGTGGATGGAATATAGTTGATAAAAAGGTTTTGGGCATGGTTTAAATGTTCCATCCATCATCCATTGGGGACACTGTTGGATTTTTCGTAAATTACTTGCAGTTGCAAACATTATGATTCTGTTTGTACTGCTTTCATTGTCAAAAAGGATAAATTTGTCTTTATTGTGTGTGATGGACATTTCTGGTGAAATAATAATTTCCTCAAAAGTAGTAGGGTTGGGTGGGGTTGTGCAAGTGCGTCTTTTAGTGTATGCAATTGTGCGTTTTAGGGATTCAATAGAGGGTAGTTGACCGGAAGCATGGGCTGGGACTTTTAACAGTTCTTCCTTAAGGATTTGTGTTGTTGGTTTATCACTTTGTGTGCTAGCAGTTTTTATACTTTCTAAAGCATCTCTTATTTCAATTTCTGTGACATTAGGGGGATGATTGTGTTCCCTGGTAAATAACACACTAGTTTCCTCAGTTGTAGCCCTTCCATAACATTTGTTAGAGTAATATTTTGTACATTTCCAGAAAACTTTTCTACCACTTTGTCTTTCCTGATTATAAACATAACCCATATAACATAACAGTAATTTATTTTTCTGTGACATCACAAATTCTGCACCTTCTGTCATTTAGCTTAACTTGTTCTAGGAAAGAGTAGAAAGAAACAAAATTATAAAAAATATCTTTCACTTTGTGGTGCAAACATAATTAATTATGTATTTATACTTACAGTTACTAACAGTAGTAATCAGAAATCCAGAACTGTATTTTGAAGGGTTTTCTTGTATGTATTTCTTGATTTACTGTTGGTATGAGAATATAGAAATGCTAAGTTAATGTTTACACATAACAAACGATTTTTAGTAGGAAAAAGCAGTTTTTATTTTAGTTTACTACTACATTTGATGTGAACGTTACATATACTTACTTGATAAAATAGTTGAATTGTAGAATTGGGTGCAGTAGATCAAGGTTATAAAGTTCTGATCTGTAGAGAAGATAGAATAAATAATTGTACAATATTATTAACACTTTTTGGAACTGTTGGTAAATGGCAAATATTTAAAAGTATACTCACTTGAAAAAAAGTAGTTTTGTTTGCTGTAGGTAGAATAGATGTATGATGTATTCAGAATATCTATTGAGAAAATATAAAAAACATAACATGGTGTTAAGAACATATATTGTGTTTGATTTCTGAGGTTTTAGGCCAATTACAATTATACTTACATTTTTTACAAGGGTCGTTTTGTCTTTTGGTATAGTTGATGTTGGATGTTATAATTGGATCTGTAGGGAAGATGTAATATGCAAGATATGTTGTTTAGAAAATATGATTTCTTATATTGGGGGTTTACTAACAAAAACATATATACTTACATGTTTAATGAGTCTACTTTTATACATTTGTAGTATAGAGATAGGAAATTCTCTGATTATCTGTGAATAAAATGTTTAAAATAGAGAATGAATCTGGTGAAATAGTGTTTAAAAAAAGCAGTTGGTGTATAACACAACATTAATGTATACTTACTATCTGATTTTCCAGGTGAAGAAATAGGAACATGTATTATGTATTTATTTGTAGTACTTTCTATCAGAAATGTAGAAGGAGATAAAAAGTAAATAAGTGCAAGAGTTAGGAGATATAAGTACATTATCACACTACTAATTTAGATTTCTACATAATGCACTGTTACTTACTTGAATAATTAGCTAGTGAGCTGGATCTTTAAAGATGTTTGGTCAGGAAGAAATCTTCAGAGTTTTGGCATCTTCTTTCTAAGAGTTAGCAGCACCAAATGGTAGAATGTATGTATCCCTTTTATAGTATGTGTATTTTGTGTGCTTTCATTTAATTGGTTGCAGGGTGAAAGGAAGGATTGTATAGGCTAGTTTGAATTTTTTTGGGTTAATTGGTATGTTTGTCGATGTGAGAATGGTGGTATGTGGTGATTTCTGCATTAAAGCCAGTTAGTTGTTAAATAAAATAGATATGTAAGTGGTTAAAAATAATGAAAATGTTAGTTAAATGTGCAGAATATTTTCCAAAAGATAGAACGCATTTTATAGAATGTATAGGAAATGTAGTTAAATAGGAAGGTGATAAAAGTAACAGGTATTATATGTAAAATGTTTTTTCTATAGAGCACTGACTTTTATAGACGATTAATATGGTATTTTAGACATGAAATGTAGAGAAAGCAACTCGATATTTTTTTTTTTACGATATTTTTGTAGTCTATATTTTAGTAGTCGATATTTTTGTAGTGTTTGTGGTAATTTCATGAACAACGATATATTTGTAGTCGATATTTACTAAGGCGATATTTATGTATTCGAGATTGTTAATACTCGATATTTTGTAGTCGATATTTTAGTAGTTTGTGTAATAAGTATAGAAAGTCGATATTTTAGTACTCGATAAATTTGCTACGATATTTTAGTAAGTCGATAATGTGACCGTCGATAATATTTCAGTGATCCATGAACAACAGTCTTAAACATTCGTATTGCGAATATGAACAGAGAAAAAGTATAAGAACAGAGACAGCAATAATCGTTGATTTCTTAAACTTTTGAGATTTAAAGCAGATTTTTAATCGTTCCAAAAGCCAGCCGACACGTGTTTCATCGCGTTAGGAACAGGGTTCACGCGACTCCTCAGGGCGTAGCACAATGTGTTAATCCTCTTAGAAGTCCGTAAAACATATAAGGCACATCTGAAAATGCCCACTGTAACATACAGTGGGCAGTGAACCGGGAACCCCGTATAGAATGGACTGATCTTTTCTACTATTTACGCATGCTATAGCCATCCACTGCAGCATAGCTTGGGGTTCCCTGATGCCGTAGGAACAAGTTCAAACTTTAAAAGAGCGCCTATGTACTCGTAGTCGCGGCCATAACAACCATTTTCAGATGTGCCTTTTATGTTTTACGGACTTCTAAGAGGATTAGCACTTCCAGCATATTGCAGCCTCACACCACTGCAACACCACTGACGGATCAATGATCCCTGGTGGCTGCAGAGGTCCTTTGGCGCTCTGACCACCAAACTCATAATAGTTCGGTCGGACCACCCACCATTGCGGCCGTATCCACACCACCACTTTGGTCCATCAGCCCTAAGACTTTTACAGAGAGGATATACCATTGGTAGGGACACATTTCAGAAAGTTGCCCGTGCTGAGCCATGGGTGATTGATAACTGCCGGTCACTGTTGGTTGGTAAGTATGAGCAAATATACTTACCTCCATGCAAGCAGGAGGTCTGGATACCTCACACTCAACACCTCCATGAAGGTGGGAATGGTCCTTTGTATATACTGTTTGGCTCCTGTAGGCTAGTGAAGGGGGAGCCTATGCCTTCGAAGAGCCACACAAGCTTCTTATAGTTACACTCTTACAAGGAAAACATAGCCCAATACAGGGAGTACATGGTGTGGGTTTGTGTTCAGCATGCCATTCATGATTAGAATCCCTCTCCATATGAGGGTGAGTGGGAGGTCCTGAGAAATGAACAAATAATACATCTCCTTCCATCAACTCTGACTGCTGCACAAATTCTATGGCCAAATGCCTTAGTGCAGAGGCAACATTCCATATGTCTATTGGCTGATGAATGTGGGCTGATCAATATGTGAAAGACACCAGAAACAATGGCTGAATATTTGACCTTCTCTGTATAGGTTGCATTAGCCGTGCAAGACAGTAACAGCTCTCATCAGGCACATCTAAAATTCAATCAATAGAAAATCCTGTTAATGAGTATTAATTAGACATACAACAATGCCAGGTAGTCGGATATAAGAAGCCCTCTCCCTAGAGACAATACTGATATGTATCAAGGCATGCTTCCGCAGAGAAAAGTATTAAGAAAAAATTGTAATTTATTAATTTAAGAGATTGGATTATTAATTGTTGAGGATCAATCAATCAATCAATGGCATTTGTAAAGTGCTCAGCTGCTTCGGCTGAGGCATCCTGACACTCAAAAGCAGAGACCGAAAACAAAACTAGACAATCATCTACATTGGTTGAACAGCCAGTTTTTTAGTTCTTTCCTAAAGCAGTGTTCGGACTTGCCATGGATTTTGATAGGCATGTTGTTCCAAAGCTTAGCCGTCAGTACCGTGAATGACCTACCACCCCAACGTACTCTAGCAAACCTGGGAATGTGTATAAGATGGAGGTGATTAAATCTCAAAGAACTCTCCTGTAGGTACCGGCCAAGTCTATTCTCAGGTTGCGAGAGCCTTTGCCTTCAAGGGCTCTGAATGCCAATGTGAGGGCTTTAGACTTAATCCTTTTTGCAACAGGTAGCTGAGGAAGCTGCTTTAGACGAGGCAAGATGTGTTGGCAGAAAGAAACCCGCCTAATCAGCCTGGCAGTCTGTATGATCTGAAATCCATGGGTCAGAAAAGCAGGAAAACCCAAATAAAGGCTGTTCGCGTAAACCAGACATGATGTCACAAGAGCGTGTATTACAGTTTTTTGGGTCATACCGGAAGCAGGTGTAGCAGCTTCCTAACTGATCTGAGCTTCAGAAAGCAGATCAAAGATATCTGCCTGATCTGAGTGGCGAAGGAGGGGACAAAATCAAACAAGAGCCCCAGGTTTCTAGCCGATGAGGATGGCACCAGAGGTGGATTCAGTTCAGCAGGCCACCACAGGTTTGCAGTGGGAGGGACCTTCTGGCTGAAGGTGAGAACCTCTGTTTTATCTGTGTTAAATTTTAGAAAATTGGAATCCATCCAGTTGGCTATGTGAGGCCTACTGGGAACAAGCACCTCATTGTAGCACTTGACACTGCCAGGGTTGTGAAGCAGAGCAGTTCATTGCTTACTCAGGGAAGGTGGTGTGGGCTAGCAGTCACAATTAACTGGCATGCAACAACAACACCTGATAAATGCAAATCCTGACAGTGCTTTTTCATTGAAAAAGGAAAAGTACATTTATTACACACACACACACACACACACTTTAAAACACAATGCATTAATTTACAAATATCTGAATCCAGCAGATGTAAATACCTTAATTGACACTCGAAATCACATTTGACCCGTACATGGCCTAAAAATTTGACTACCCAGCCCTTCTATATCAGACAGCACATCAAAATATAGGAGGGTGTCATTGTCAATAAAACAAGCCTATTGGCTTATCAAGGAAGTACCCACCACATGAAAACACCAATAACCATGTGTTTAAAGTCACCATCAGATAAATCAGATAAATGGAATCAGTAAGTATGTTTAAATGCAATCATTAATATTAATAAAAGCATTGCAGTGTTTACCACAAATCATTGTCAGCAATCTACTTTAAATAATGCATTGATGGTCAACAAGCTTAAGTCTTTTCTTTACATTATAAGGACACATAAAATGCATATCTAGGACCAACTACTAGGGATCCCTGCACTCCCAAACTGTAGAGTAAATTCTCCAGCCCAGAATGCCCTGAAATACCGAGGAATATCTTAGACCATGAATTCTGGGACCTGAGAGACAAAGGGTCAATTTATACCATCAGTCACCAGAGCACTCCAAGATTACATTGTTGATTCCCCTGTCTCTTCTTAGGGAACTACAAGGAAGACAATTATAAGCAAAATAAGCCCAGCAGAGCACTGTGGGGCACTCCCTCCGTCAAGCAATGCATATTTTTTTAAATGCTCTAGCTGCTTTATTTACACATGTGGCCTTATGCCGCATGTCTTCTTTTTGCCCCTTTGGTGTCACCGGGGCACTTGTTGCCTCCTCTTTCAGCAAGGCCTTGAAAGGACCCCACTCCACTGCTGCCCTGTCAGTTCTCTATCTTTGTCCCATCCTAGAGCCTGTTCCTGTGGGCTGAAAGTGTTGCCTTGTCTCACACCCCCCAGACACGGCCACCGGGTGCAGAGGTGACCACCAATGCTCCCTGGGTTCTGTACACCATGGAAGCAGGAAGATTGCTTGGCTTTAGCCTGTGCTTTTTTTTGTCCTGGGGATGGGCTCTCCTGGACATGGTCACATTTAACCACTGAGTATGGGGTCCTCAGGCCAAATGTGCCTTTGGTGAGGGGGGCCTCATGCACATACCTCTACCCACTAATAATTTAATTTAAGTGGTGCTGATCTGATCATTTCAGTGGTGTTGGCTCTCCCCATGGGATATCAAGTGGCAATGCCGCTGAGTTCTACATCCTTGTTTCTCTGTCTAAAAGATTGAAGGTCAAATCCTTAGGACAGTTTTAACTTGTGCCCCGTTTTGCCGATTGTGATATTCTTCATCTCATTTTGCTACTAGTGGATATGCCTAACCCATGGGAGCACTTTCCACAGGCCTCCTGGACTCAAAGATGGTGCACTCTGTCAGGAACTGGTTTCACTGGCTCCCTGAGAGTGCTTTCTTCTTTACCTGACTTCAGATGCTTTTGTCCTCCTGCTGGGGCAGAGAAGTCCAGACCTTCTTCCAGCTGGCCCTCAGGGGCATAAAGGGGCCACCACCAGTGACCTTAGACCGACTCCTGGGGGTCAGCTGAATTCAAAATGCCTTAGTCCTTCATGCAGGGCATCAGGTTGTTTCTCTTTCCAATGGTTCATGGTGGTGCATCTATCGTCATCCAGGTCCAGGATCTTATTTTCTCTTGTCTCTTCCTTGTGCAGAGGCTTTTAGATGTGAGTGGAAAGTTTTAGGTGCCACATACACCTGGCCAATCCTAAAATGACACATCTTCCTTCCACCTCTGTCCCAACCCTCCTACACAGCATTCTGGGACAATCCAATATGGCGCTGTCAAGTTGTCTATGTGAAGAGCTCCTCAGCTCCACCCTAACTGACATTACTGCGAGATACCTTCCTGCCAAAACTTCAAAGGGGAGCCCCTCCTGTGTTGGCTCCAAATGGCTGGGCTTCCGCCTTTGTTCAGTGGTCCTGGGCTGGCCTAACACAGGTGCAGTGTGATAGCCAATTACCAGATGCAGATTTTACTTCCCATCCCTTTCTTCTCAGGGACTGCTTCAAGTACTGATAATTGCTCCTTTTGGATGAGGAGGCCTTTGTCCTCTTTTTTGAAGAGCAAAGGAATTAAATTGGCCCAGCATGTGGACAAAGGCCTGGAATCTTATTCTGAGATTAGTCAGAAAAGTATGGCAATTCTGTTAAGGGATGACCTTATTGGGATCTGCATACTCAAACCTGGCATGCATTTTTCTCACCAGTTTGAAATCTCGCTGGATGGACTGTGCAGGCCTAAATAAAGGGAGTGATACTGCACTTTAAGGCAGATTTCACCTATGTGTGTAATACAGTGTCATTACAGATAACCAATAAACCCCTACTGACTGATCAATGAATGCCCACTTAATATTACAAGGTCTATCCCAGGCCAGCACTTACTCTGGCAGGATCCCTTCTGCGTCAGGCTACCTGTGCTCAGTTACACGGTAGTCTCAGTCGTGCAGCCGACACATGTAAGCACATGGGTGTCGACACTTATTAACATGTATCCAGCCCAGTGTCCCTTACCCTAGCTGTGCGTAGTTTGATTATCTTAAAATGCAGACACTGGCAGTAAACACAAGCAGTCCAATTACCATGTAGTTACCATGAGTGAGATTAACTCACAGTACAGGTCCAAAAACCGTTTGATAAAAAAGCAAAAAATCTGGGTGGACTAAATGGGCGGAATCCATGTCGCTACAGTTAATTAATGTGTTAATAAGGACACTACTGCGTACTTATCATATGGGAGAAGAGTGTGAAGGCGGTCAGGACAGCTTTATCTCAGCATGAAATTGTTTAAGCTCTAAATGATGCAAGCTTTTCCATCCTTACTGGAACTTTCTCAGTCAAACATACAATATTTTTTAATATACATAGTGGTAATTGAGTGAGACAGTGTCCATTACACAAAAAATATTAAACAATTGTGCTTTTAATTTTGAAAAATTAAAACTTCCTGTCAGTCTGTTGCATGACAAAGAGGGATACTGGCTACTATAATAAATAAGGAACTTGTGCAAAGGTTTTTTTCAAATTTATAATTTCTGTTCAAGAAAGGTTTGTGTGTCTACACTATGGAAACAAAGATGGGACTGCATAGTAGAATTCACTTAAATACTCAACAAATTCAGTAGTAATACAACACATATGGAACAGATCTCAGAAATAAATATTGCCTCATTCAATAGTAAAGAAGCATATTGTCCCCCGACAAAACCTTCACTGTATAGTAAACCTTCCCCCTAATTTTAAGAAGTAAAACTTGATAACAATTAAATATAAAATGAGTGATTAAAATGTAAGTAAACTTACATAGTAATATTTAATATCCTTATTTATTGAATGGCTTGGTCTATGATCAACTTTCCAGGGCCGGACTGGGAACCCAAAGCAGCCCGGGCAATGTTCTCAGATTAGTCCCCGGGGGGAGGGTGGGTAAGCACTCCCTGGACCCTGGGAATCCACTGCCTGCCAAAGGTTGCTGAAAATGCTTGCTTGCTGCTTTTGTTACCGGGGCCTTTATTGCAGCACCACTGTAAATCCAGTCGCAAGTAACAAAACCTACCCTCACCACTGCAAATTATAGATCAATGTGGAAAGGATCACTGGTCCTGCATAACCAAGGTCTGCAGGTGGATCGGTAGGTGTCTCCCAAATAAAAGACCCTCATACACGTGTTTTTTCAAAGTCGTGTAGCGGTATATGATGTGTCCCCGCTTCTTGTAACACGTGTCCGTGCGTAATCCTTGGGTCAGTTTTTGCTTGCACCCTCCGCCAGGAGGTTGTACCATTGGTTAAAACAGTAGTGATGGTGAATAAGTGAAATAGTGCTATAAAGGTGTTCTAAAATACCCGGACAGCCAGAGGTTCAACTTTATTATTTCTGGATTCGGGTAGAAGGTTAAGGCATGTCGCTATGGAATTATTTAGGAATTCTAGCGTACTAAACTTGTGAGGTTAAAAGTGGTCGACATGTTTCAGCCTTATCTGCCTGTTGGTCAGTCGGCTTTCCTCAGGACCATAAAGTGATTAAATGAAAAAAAGGAAAAGGTAAATTTGTAACCTGATTCATTTTGTGGTAGTAGGTCACATTGTACCTCTACATTATGTAAGACTTGTCTCCTCGGGAACCATGGCAGTTAGGGGGAGGCTTCACTCTAGCCTTCAAACACCCATCTAGCAGCTTGTGCTGTCTCTGCCCTTGGTAATCCGGAATCATTGATTGTAGAGGTACAATGTGACCTACTACCACAAAACGAATCAGGTTACAAATTTACTTTATGGTCCTGAGGAAAGCCGACTGACAACAGGCAGATAAGGCTGAAACATGTCGACCACCTCACAAGTTTAGTACGCTAGAATTCCTAAATAATTCCATAGCGACACGCCTTAACCTTTTACCCGAATCCAGAAATTTCACTTATTCACCATCACTACTGTTTTAACCAATGGTACAACCTCCTGGCGGAGGGTGCAAACAAAAACTGACCCAAGGATTACGCACGGACACGTGTTACAAGAAGCGGGGACACATCATATACCGCTACACGACTTTGAAAAAACACGTGTATGAGGGTCTTTTATTTGGGAGACACCTACCGATCCACCTGCAGACCTTGGTTATGCAGGACCAATGATCCTTTCCACATTGATCTATAATTCCTGAAAGGAGATTGAAAGGATCTCTACTCTCTCTCCCTCCACCAATTGATGATACTCACCACAGCAAAACCATCCCCCACCCTTCCAGCCTCCCAGGGAAACACCCATTGCCTAGTATGGCCAGTCTGGCCTTGCAACTTTATACTGTTGATGTCTCCAGATGAAGCTTTGGTTGCGTTAATTCAGTAAGTCTATGAGTTATGCACTTGCCGTCTCATGATATGCACCCCTGATTCATATGTTCAATCTTCCAATCTCAGACCATACCTTCACTAGAAATGGGCTCAACGCAGTATTATTAATATTAAACAGTAATATTAATAAATTTCTAGAAAAAGTAGCACAGTACACATACTGGTGAATAGTAAATGTATCTGATAATCACATTCTTGCATGTGCAGGTGGTCTGCTGCTGTATGGAAACAGAAAAATTGCTACAGCTACTGGGTTTTCAGAAAAAACTGGCATTGTATTAATGGTTGGTACAGGTCCTAAATAAAAGTCTATGCAAGCTGTGATTATACTTAAGTTGTCAAGGTGTAAATGCAAGGTTATTTGCACAGAAGATATCAATGTAATATAATTGCTCTAAGCTTAACTGTCGATTTGATTGCAATGGAAGTACGTTTTTCGCAGCCCTATGTTACTGCTACTTCAGTGACTGCTACATCAGTGAAATGGCCATATATCATGTTAGTGGACAAGTAAAACTCCTTATGTCATGATTGACAGATATAATCAACCAACAGGCTGCTTAATATGTAAATCACACAAGAAGTAGGAGAAGGGGGCTGACCTTTTGACCTGCTCTCTGCATAAATCCAATAATCTGTACCAAAACTGTCTCTATTTAGACCTAAAACCAGGACTCAATGAACCTCTGAAACTTAACACAGATGAAACAGAATTTGCACACTTTGGTAGGAACACTTCCCAGGGGAGCTCTAATTGTTTGTCAGCAGATTTCGGTCTAATACCCTGCCTGATGAATCAAGCCTAGAACTTTGGCATAGTGTTAGACAAGCAACTCACAATGACCAGCCTAGCCAACGTAGTAACCCCATTATTTTTCCACACCCTAAAGAACTTCAAAAAAATCTTTAAATTGCTCCGGGTCAACACATACAGAACTGTTGCCCAGGCCCCTATCAAAAAGAAATTGACTACAACAATGCATTATAGGTTCACATCACCGTCAAACAGACCAGGAGACTTGGGGTAATACAAGCAGCCAGACCCACACTCAGGGGCCCACCCTGTACATACATCACCCTGCTCTCCAAAGAGCTCCAATGGCACCTCAGATCCCAAATGCACATTCTTCAAGCTCCTCACCAACACATACACATCCTTGCACAACCTATGTCCTGTTTTTTGAGTTTAAAAGCTTTATTAAGTAGCAACATACAACGTAAAACATCATTACAGAAGTAAAAGATATTGAAGGAAAATAGGGCAACTAATAAATGAAAACAGTAGAACAACAGACCCCAAAAAGGGGAAAAGAACTATACCTATAAACAAAGCTTTTATGGGTATTTTAACATAGGGGGAGGGGAAGGGGAAGAGAAAAGGAAAAAGAAAGGGAAAAAAGCAACATAGAATACAAAATCAATGCATATGTTTACCAATTTACGGTGAAAAAGAAGGGAGAACCATAAAAATATTTAGGGAACATGTCTGGAAAGGGGTATGCAACCATTACAACGAAACTTTTACAACAAACTACTTTTACAACGCAACTTTTACAACGCAAGATCCATTACGAATACCATTACGCATTACGCATTTTTTACAACGCATATACCTTTACAACGCTTACCATTACAATGCAAGTATAGGTAAGTATATAATTATAGTAAAAATGTTATAGGTTTGGGTTTTTGGGTAAAGGGGTATTTTTAGGGTTCAGGGCTAGGTATGGGTTTTTGGGTGGGTAAAGGGGTATTTTTAGGGTTCAGGGCTAGGTTTGGGTTTTTGGGTAAAGGGGTATTTTTAGGGTTCAGGGCTAGGTTTGGGTTTTTGGGTAAAGGGGTATTTTTAGGGTTCAGGGCTAGGTTTGGGTTTTTGGGTAAAGGGGTATTTTTAGGGTTCAGGGCTAGGTATGGGTTTTTGGGTAAAGGGGTATTTTTAGGGTTCAGGGCTAGGTATGGGTTTTTGGGTAAAGGGGATATTTTTAGGGTTCAGGGCTAGGTTTGGGTTTTTGGGTAAAGGGGTATTTTTAGGGATCAGGGCTAGGTTTGGGTTTTTGGGTAAAGGGGTATTTTTAGGGTTCAGGGCTAGGTATGGGTTTTTGGGTAAAGGGGTATTTTTAGGGTTCAGGGCTAGGTATGGGTTTTTGGGTAAAGGGGATATTTTTAGGGTTCAGGGCTAGGTTTGGGTTTTTGGGTAAAGGGGTATTTTTAGGGTTCAGGGCTAGGTATGGGTTTTTGGGTAAAGAGGTATTTTTAGGGTTCAGGGCTAGGTTTGGGTTTTTGGGTAAAGGGGTATTTTTAAAAAATAAATTAAATTAAAAATAATTAAATTAAATTTAAATTAAATAAAATTAAATTATATTAAATTTAATAACTTACATTTAAAAAAAAATTAAATACTTACCTATACTTACGTTGTAATGGTATGCGTTGTAAAGGTATATGCGTTGTAAAAAATGCGTTGTAATGGTATTCGTTGTAATGGATCCTGCGTTGTAAAAATTGCGTTGTAAAAGCATGCGTTGTAATAGTATGCGTTATAACGTCATACATCCCTGGAAAGGTAATCAGTTAAAGGTAACCATAATAAGTCTCTTTTAATTAACAAGGGTACAGTTGTAGCATAAGCACGGTTACGTCTGTGGTGATGACATAGCAAATTCCATCAAGCGTTATACGCAATCTTTGAAGTATCTTTCCAATTGGTAGTAATTATCTGAAATGAAATTGCTATAAAGAGGTCAATAAATTTACGAACTTTGCCTTGAACATTCCATATAGGGGAAGACCCGCCCAAACAAATATGTACAATGTCGAAGGGAACATCAGTCGATAGAATATTATTAAGTGTGGGCCAAATACGAGACCAAAGTGATTTGACCAGTGGGCAGTGAAAAAACATGTGAAGAAGATCACTATTGTCACATGGGCAAGACCAACACTTTTTTGAATCAATTAATTTGAATTCATGTAAGTCAGAAGGTGTAAAAAAGAGCCTATTGTAAAAAAAATAGAAAGTCTGTGTGGTGCTAGCCGAGCAAGAAACTGTGTGTATTTTAGACCAAATAGAGTCCCAAAGTTGTAGTGAAAATTCCTGGGCTAAGTCTGCTTCCCATAGAAGGTCAAGTTTAGATTTAAGCCTCTCAATAGGGGAGTGTGATAATATCTTGTAAACGGCTGAAGCACTGATGTGAATAGTAATGTCTGGTGAAGAAATAAGGGGAGTGGTGGTATTAGAGTAGGGAATGTTCTGAAAAAGAAGAGAAGATAGGGTATAAGTGATTGAGAGAAAATGAGCAGAATGTGTGTTGGAAAGGTTAAAGGAGTCGCGTTAATCCTGGAAAGATCTTAAAGAGTTATCTTTAAGCAAGTGATCATAGGTAATAATTCCTTTATCAATCCATTCTTTCCAGAAAAGCGCTCTGTTATTAATCTTGAGAAGTTTATTGTGCCAAATCGGAGTCAGTGTATGAAGGGTAGAAGAAGAAAGGAAAGAGCGAAAAAGAGAAAGTGTTAATACCTTAGAATGCTTAAAAATAGGAGTAATGAATCTCTTTGGAGGTTGAGATAAGCGAGTAGCTGTAAGGAATGAGAAGGTAGCAAGTTGTGCAAGTTCTATAGAGTTCCAGGCTGTTAGAGGAGAGGGAGAAGAATCAGTAAGGAAAGACCAAATCTGTTAAAGTGTGAAGGCTGAATAAAAACTAGAGATATTAGGAAAGTTGACTCCACCTAGGTTCTTGGGTTGCTGGAGGCGAGAAAGGGAAACCCTAGCCTTGCGATTATTCCACAAACATTTCGTTAAGGTACGATTAATGGTTTTGAAAAAATAGTGGGGAAGCATGGAAAGGTAAAAATTAATAATAGGGAGTAGCATCATTTTAATAGTTGCCAATCGACCCCACCATGAGAGAAAAAGGGGAGACCAACTATGAATAAGTGAAGAGACTTTTTTAAGCAAATCCGAATGATTAATTTTAATGGTTTGTCTGATGGTATTGGCATATAGTATACCTAAACATTTGACAAACCCGGGATTCCATTCAAAGCCAGATCCTTCAAACATATGGGGAAGACAAAACTTATTAAGAGGAAGGACTTCAGATTTATCAATATTCAGTTTATAGCCGGATACCAAGGAATAATCATGGAGTAGGGAGAAAAATGCAGGTAAGGAGCCAGTTGGGTTGGAAATGTAAAGTAGAATGTCATCCACATAAGCGGTGAATTTGATTTCAACATCCCTGTGTATGAATCTGGAATAGAAAGGAGAACTTTTTCTTTTTTCCAAAAAAGGTTCTAAAGCAAGAATAAAGAGGAGAGGGGAAACAGGGCATCCCTGCCTGGTTCCTCTATGAATGGAAAAATAATTTGATTGTGCACCATTGATCCAAATAGAAGTCTGAGGATTAGAGTATAATTATTGAATATACTTAATAATAGGGCAACCTATGTCCTGTTTACCTCAATTGCTGCATCAAAGTCCTCACCCCTGCTAAAATCCTACCATCAGGCAATCACCTGGTCACTTACATGCCCTGCATCTGCAGAGCCAGCGGTGCACCTTCTGGTACCTCGCACCCAAGGCCTAGAATGCCTGCACACCAGAACAGCCTCCCCAGTCCTTTAATTCCACAAAAAACTGAAGACATAGCTCTTTACTTGGACCTCAGCCAGCCAGCTTATCCCCCTCTTGATACCTGGATACCCACTCCAGTGAGATGTGCAAAGTTAAAAATTGGGTTATAGGTTGCCTGGGGTTTAAGCCCCGGTCAAGCAGAAACCTCAATCCGAGGCAGGCAAACCCTAAATCAACCTATGCTCACCCTTTGGTGGATTGGCACAGAGCAGCCAGGCTTAACTTAGAGGCAGTGTGTAAAGAATGTGTGCAAAACTTCAAACAGTAAAACTGTGAAAACCCCACACAAAATGGTTCCACAAATAAAACAAGCCCAAAACAAAAAAAATCCAATTAGTAGAACCGGAGATATTGAATTTATTAGTTTATAGTGAAAAATAGCGCCAAAAAGCAAAAATGGCTTTGAGTATATCTGGACACGCCGGACCAGGACAACGTCACAAGTTCAGGCAAACTGTGAAGGAGCATGGCCCCCTACATGGATCTAGTTAGGTCCGCTGAACAAAGTACCTAAATCCTTGTTTTGGGGCATTGCGTGGAGCTGCGTCAGAGATGCGTTATGCAGCAAAGGCAATGCGTCGGTTCCGAGATGCTGCAAGGCTGTGGTGCGAGGTCCTGATGCATCGCCTTCGAGGAACCTGTCAATGGGGCTTCCTATGCGAAGTCCAGTTTCGAGGACGCAAGGCGCAGTCGAGGCGATGCCATGGTATCCCTGTTTCTACTATTGCTCACTCATTAGTTTCGCAGCTTGCCTGAAATCATTGCGAAATGGAAAAACCCAATGTCAGCTCATATCACTTGTTTTATTGAGGGAAGTAGAATTCCTGCTGATAAAATATAAGCATCTGTATCAATACATCTGAGGTTACTTGTGGAAAACTGGTTCACCGCAATCACTGATTCAAAAAAAGAGATTAGACTCGCCTTTTGGTTAGGGGCGCACTGTTGAACTTTTGTATTCTTGCGAATAAAAAATCCTTCCTGGAGGATGAGAAATGTATCGCTTTAAAAAAAAGTTATTCGCTCACTTTGTGTCTAAAACGAGCAACGTATGCTCAGCTATTAAGACCGCCGATTGAAAAATACATTGTATCTGTTGCACTCAGTAACTGGTTCCCCGTAATCACTGTTTAGAAAGAGGTGAGACTCGCCTTTCGAATTGAGGATAGAAAAGTAGTGGAGGATGTCAAGAAGTTGGGCGGAAGACCACCGTAAGGCTGTCAGGTTTAACATGCACTCTACAAATAGTCATAACATAACATAATATTACATAGCATAGCATAGCATATCATATCATAACGTAATGTAACATAACTTAACGTAACATAACAACAAGATTGACAGTGACAGAGCTCTTCCTGTATATTCTTGTATTGGGTTGGCCCATAGTATTTCAGGTAGAAAATATATGCATTTAATTTCTAATAGGATTTATTTTCAGATTGTCTTTGCAAAATATAAAGAATGGTAGTTATTTTCTAAGTTGACATTTCATTATCTTAAAAGAATTGCTTTCATGTTACTAGCGAAAACACCTAGATATATTTTTGGTACATGTAAAGATGCATACTTTGGGACTCAAAACGATGTCAGGCGGATCTTGACCGACCAACCGTCTGTTGTGGTCCGCCCGTCATCTGTCCCTGCGGTTTGCTTGCCACATTACAAAGTGGTGGGCGAGGCATCAGGCGGAGTGACCATCCGCTGTGCTTCCGATGGGCTCAACAACCTGTTGGAACGTCAGAAACACTCATAATCCCATACTGACGGCAGAGCCAGCCTTGGCTCCGCCGTCAGAATTATGATGTCACCTTCCACAGCCTTTCCATGTTGGCCTTTCCAACATTGAAAGGCTGTCGGAAAGTGACTCTGTGGGCCCCCAGCAGGCCCCCTTTACCCCCTTGTCCTATGCTATGCGACCTGGGGGGCACCTATGGTGCCCACCTAAACTTCCCTGCACCGTGTGCAGGCACAAGCTGCCATTGTAAAATGGATGCTTCCGATCGTCTATAGGGCGGTCACATCCAAATTGTGCGGTTGGAACCGCCGACCTATGTTTGGGCGGTTCCAGTCCGCTACGATGACGGTCGGACTTGTGTCCGACCGACATCGAAATCAGGCTCATTGTGTTCTTTGTGCAACAAGTAAATGTAAATTGTAAATGTAAATGGGAGTAAATGGGAGTTTTTGAAGGTATCCAGTAAGGATAAGAGATGACATATATATAAATAAATAAATAATAAAACAAAGCAGTGACAGTTCTGAGTTCTGAGACTGGGTGGTATTATGTTAATTAATGAACAGAAGAAACAGCTATACAATTACAGCATAAGGCTTATCTCCAAACTACATTTTGTAGAACATTTAGTAGAACCACCCCAGTGCTAATGTTGTACCAAAAAATGCTATTCACAAACCGTGACACAAGCTCCCATAGAGAAGATTGAGTATGCAACTGACAGTGTTCAGTAGTATCGAAATCAGGAGTTCTGAACCGCCAACCTCACATCAGTCGGTCCCGAGCCCGAGCCCGAGACAGTGTTGGTCAGAGGCAACTCCGACCGACATCGTAAATAGCCCCTATGTGTTTTACTACTAGTGTTATAACCACAAATATCTTTACCATGCATCAATATGTAAGTATATGAGTATGTATATCAGTAAGTATATGTTATAGGTATTTGGTAAATTTTAAGTTTTTAATTATTTTTTATATATTTTTATGATATTTATTTTTTGCGACAGGATGTAAGGGATATAGGGATATTGGGTGGGGAAGTGTATTAATAATTAGGTATTGATTTATATACATTTTTTAATTATACTAAGTTTTAGGGATGGGATGCAAGGAGTATAGGGGTATTGAGTGGGGTAGTGTATTAATACTCAGTTACTAATTTGAATACTTTAGTATTATTATTCATGAATTGCAATTGTTGTAAATTAAAAATAATTAAAATGTTTGAAATAGTTTATCAAATTGCAAAATTATTATTTAGGGAAAAAGATGCAAGGAGCATAGGGGTATTGGGCAAGTAGATGTAATAATACCCAGCTATCAATTGTAATCATTTAGTATTAATATTTATGAATTACAATTTTTGTAAGTTAATGATAATTTTACATGTAAAAATATTTTATGAAATTGCTAAATTAGTATATAGGGACAGGGTGCAAGGGATATAGGGATATTGTGTGGGGGAGTGTATTAATACCAATGTATCAACTTTAATACTTACGTATTAATATTTATGAATTGTAATTGTTGGAAATTAATGATCGTTTATAAATGTTAAATACTTTAAAAAATAGCAAAATAAGTATTTACAGATGGAATGCAAGGAATATAGAGGCATTGGAGGGGGGGGAAGTGTATTACTACTCGGGTATTAATTGTAATACATTAGTATTGATATTTATGAATTGTAATTGTTGTAAAATAATTATAATTTTAAAATGCCCATAAAATTGAAAAATGTGTATTTAGGGGTGGGATGCAAGGGATATTGAGGTATTTGTTGGGGAAGTATATTTATACTCAGTGACAAATTGTAATAGCAGAATATTAATAATTAAAAATAATTTATTTAATAAACAAGGTAGAAGCAAATAAAATCGTATTTTTTATTTAATACAAATATATACTATTTAAATGTTAGTATTACAAGTGCCTTTTTTAGGAAACCATTTAGTTTTTGAAATGTTTTTATTTTCTGGCATTAGTAACAAAAAATAGTTTTTTAAAACTATTTTTCCGTTTTGAAAGTGTGTTTTTTAGATTCAAAATCCATACATTGAAATAATCGGTTTGCAAGTAATGGTTTTACATTTAAAAGCATGCCTTTTCTGGATTTAATTTTTATCAGTGGATGTTAATTAGTACATATATGGATTATTGGAGCACTGTAGACTCTTGGTGACATGTTGTTTGAAAAAGTAGACTCTGAGTTGCAAAATATAGTGCTAACCTTCCAAAAAGTGACTAAACCCAAGCGACTGTTTGGTTACTAGCAGGGGAGAAACAATACGTTTTCTAAAATAACCCTCACCCACCAAAAGGACCCTTGGTGGCATGCTTCATCATCAGGTTCTTCCCGCCCGCTGCGGGACGGGGCGTGCTACGAGCGACGGATATATGGGAGCACTTTTAAGTGAAGGGAAGTTTATGTGTTTGGTGTAAGAATGGAAGGGTCAGAAGTGAGTGAATTAAAAAATACCTGGCTTTGTGGAGAAACTAAACTTTAATGCTCCCGTTAGCTGGTATTAATAAAAATGGGGAATAAGGAGGAAAACGTGCTTTTATGAGCAGTTTCCTCACTGGTCGACATGTTTCGAAGCCTACCCCTAAGCTTCTCTTCAGGACCTAATTTATTGATCTCTGTTACCACTCTGACTATTGCCTAGTGCTGTTAGCCTATTGGGTGTTCTAAAGTAATATACAATTACTGTGCAATACATTAATTCTATACCTACTTGGTAATTTATCATAACAAAATGAATGAGCATTTCTTAATTAACAATTTTTTAGGTTGCCTAATTGGACCCCATGAGCTTCAACACGGGGGAGGGAGGAGCGCCTGTAGTCACACATTTGTCAAAGCATCTCGCTCACCCAATAAAATACTGCCTGCCCGTGGCTCAGTCGAACGATTCAATGGAGCCACAGGCACGCTGTATTTCCTTAGAACACCCAATAGGCTAGAAGCACTAGACAATAGTCATCCACTGGCAGGATCCTGGATCCCGTGGCAGTGGGGTAGACGGGCATGATTGGAGCTTGTGCCGATGCTGGCACCACCATGCCAATTAACAGTTGCATTTCTGTTAACCTTTTCATGGCGGTGACCCCGCCATGAGAAGGTCAGAGGAAAGGCATGGAATAGGCCCCACATGGGGCTTCCAGGTGCTTTGTGCCATGCATAACATGGTACCTGGCAACAGTCTGTGTTAACAGTGCAGGTGCTGCAGTGTGGGGGGATTCCTAACCCTGGGTGGTGTTTGCAAAGTTGCACTACGTGAAGCTACGCGAAGAAAAAACCTCTTTCGAACTACGTGGAGCTGCGCAAGCAGCGGAGTATGGTTGAAAAATGCAGTTTGCGGTGCGGTTGCAAACAGCACCATGCACAGCGCAATCTCACCTTTCCTGCAGCTCGAGTATATTTTTACTCAAGCGACAACTTTCTCAACACAAACGGGCAGTTTCTCAAAGCGAGCGGTCGCGGGCATACACAACCACTCGCAATGCAAAACCTGACCCCCGTGTTAAGAAATCTCACCGGGAGGTTTATTTTCCACGTTTGCGCTTGCTAATTTGATGTTGGCGATCACTAACGAGGGAAAATCTCGCCGGGAGGTGGATTTTCCTCACTCCAGCTCGACAACTTAACCTTGGTGAATGTGAGCGAGGAAAGAAACTCTGCTCCACTGCACGAAGCAGAGTTTTTCAGCACTCTGCAAGTTCCGCGTAATGTGGAGTGCGGGAAACTCCACAAACTCCAGAAGCGGAGCGGAGTTCACCGCCCAAGGTTAAGCATTGCATTCAGGCTCACTCTCTGAGACAAAGCATGCCGCTGCCTCAAGACCACCGATGGCACATCACTGGTAAGAGCTTGACACTAAGGGGCTGATTACAAAGGTGGTGGTCGTACTGCCGACCACTATTGCGGCGGTCAGGAGACTACTGATAAGCATGCGAGCAGTCCTACCGCCGAATTGAGATGCGACCGCCGAGCTGGCAGTTGGAAACATAGCAGGGGCTGCAGCACATGCAGAGGCCTTGCATCACCTCCAGCACATCGTGCACCGTGTGTCATTAGCCATGTTGTGCATGGCATACAGTGCACAGAGGTGAGTGGGAGAACTTCATGTGCCCCAAGTATCACTTTTCAGTGGCCTACGAGGGAGATCCCTTTCTGACAAACCTTTCAAAGCCAGATTACCGCCATGATAAGGCTGTCAGGAAGGAATATTGTAATCCTGCTGGCAGTGCCTGACTCGGCACCATCACCATTCAGGGACACTGCTCTGACCGCTGACCTGTCAGGATCTATGATCCTGGCGGAACCTGCGGTCTTGCTTTTACCCCTTAGTCACTTCCAGCACCTGTCCTGAGGCAAGTACCCGATGGAGTTAGAATAGCAATTTTGCTCCCTATTCACTGTCCAGCAACCGCAATGAGGCAACTATTCAGTGGAGTTAGAATAGTAAATTTGAGCCTAGTCACTATCCTACACCTGTCCAGAGGTAAGCACATTTTGTGAGTTAGAATAGTCATTTATGATGATAGTTTCTGTCCAATACCTGCCCCTAGGTAAGTATGTGGTGGAGTCGGAGTAGTAATTTTGCCTTTTAGTCACAATCTAGCCCGTGCCTTGAGGTAAGTTGGTGGTGGAAGTAGATTAGTAATTTTGTGGTATAGTGAATGTTTTGCATGTACTAGAAGAGACATCTGGTGGTGTAAGAATAGTAAGTTTTCATCCCAGTTATTGTCCACCATTTTATCTGAGGGAAGAAGATGGCGGAAGTACAATAGCAATTTTTGGTTATAATAAATCATTGCTATTTGGTTCTAAGTATACACCTAGTTATTTTTTTATAGTTATTTACGTTATTGTTTAGAAATTGTTTTGTGGGAAATAATATATTGCAACATTTTGTTACTTTATTTCTTCTCTTTAGTTTCATAAAACATATAATGTGTCAGAAAGATAATATTTTATAAAACTGAATTATTTTAAAATAATTTAAAATATAAGAAACCTAGTATGTGTTTGTAGGGCCAACTTTTGTAAATTTTGTGGGTGAAATCTGTAAGTTTAGGAAAACATAAATTAATTGAAATGTCATATAACTAACTAGTACCAATACAAGTATTTTCTTGTCAAAGTTCCACTGACTTGGATGGGTAGATGGTACAGTTTGTGGTAGTAAAGTCTTTCTTCAGTAGCAAACTCTGTGTCGTCACAAACTTAATCAGTGTAGTCGTGAATGTAAAATGGTGGGCTGCACTTTTTATACGTTTGGTGTGGTAGATGAAAATGTAAACAAAGATATGTGATGGAATGCACGTTTTAAGTGAGTTTTATTGTGGCCGTGTAGTTTATTATTTTGTCCATACAAAGAAAACATTTATTCCACTTCCTGTTGTACAAGGAGAGCCATTTTTATTTGGGAAAGGTGAAAATAAGGGTTTAAAGTAAAAGTAGGACTATTTAGCAAACATATTTTGGAATGCTTTTTAATAGGTATATTGTTTCATGTTTGATTTATGAGGTTAATTTGTGGAATGTGTTTCTGAAAATATTAGATTGTATTTTTTTGTTATTATTGTTTGAATTTGTTTTCATTCTTTAACATTTTGTGATTGAAAGTACTTTTCTGCTTTGGTTATATCGATGCGTAGTGACGGTATGTGTGCTGATGTGGTAAGTGGTAATGGTATGCGTGGAAATGACACGTTTAATGATACTCTATGTTTTTGCATGGTAGTGTGTTTTGTGGTAAAAACGTGCATAGTAGTAGTAGGTGCATTGTAAAAACTGCATTGTTCAGGTGTGCGTGGTAAAAGCACTCATTGGTCCATCATGCATCCGTACGTTCCTTTCAAACTACCAAATGTTTTAGTTCAAATACAAAAAATGAAACAACGATTTAAATGTTTTACAAAATTTTATTTAAAAATTTGAAAAAAATATTGATTGTTTTATCAGCTTTTTCTCCTTTAAAAATATACTTGTTTCTAAGATATTAAAGATGTTGCCAAAAATAATAAAACATTCTGAAAATAGGAATGTGCAAACAAACCATCACTCTGTGCACAAACCTTTCTTATTCTTTGAAAGCCTGATAAAAAAATATTATTACAGGTTGCCACTTTTTAATAAATATGTGAATACGGATTGTAAAAGTTTATTAAAGAATTCACATTGTCGTTTTTTGTATTTAATGATATAATATCCCTTTAAAAAAGTTAGAATTGACATGTTTAAGTTTCTTCACCTTTATTTTCAGCGCAGAGTGCTGACCAAAAATCTTTATAGTAGGACCTCGGGAATGGAAGAAGATCTTTGACTGCAAAGAAGGCACAAGAACCTTCATCCACCAAGTAGGAGGAGGGAGCAGCTACTAGTACGGAGAGTGCACCCACCTATAGACAACCATGATCTGTTCCCAACATAATCCAAGCCTGCAAAGTCACCTGCCTCCCAACCTACACCCCGCCCGTCGAACCCAGCAACAACAACAACCTCAAATGCATCCTCCTCAACCCCCGCTCCGTCCACAAACACGCCATCGAACTCTGGGACCTCCTCGACACAACAGCACCGGACGTTGCCTTCCTCACGGAAACCTGGATGAACGCCTCCTCGGCCCCGACATCGCCATAGCCATCCCGGACAGCTGCAAGATCACCCGGAAGGACCGCGCTAACCAAACCGGAGGAGGAATCACCATCATCTACAGGAACACCATCAGCGTCACGACCAACGCCGAAGACATACTCCCCACCGCGGAACACCTACACTTCCAGATCCGCACCGACCCCAAAACCACACTCAGAGGAACCCTCGTCTACAGACCCCCGGGCCCGCGCACACAATTCAGCGAAACCATCGCCGACTTCGTCAGCCCGCACGCACTAACATCACCAGAATACATCCTCCTAGGGGACCTCAACTTCCACCTGGAGAACAACAACGACAGCAATACTACCACCCTGCTCGACAACCTCGCCAACCTCGGACTAAAGCAACTGGTGAACACCCCTACCCAGTACGCCGGCCACACGCTGGACCCCATCTTCTCCGCCAGCAACCACTTCTCCTTCAGCCACTCCACCAGACTACACTGGACCGACCACAGCTGCATCCATTTCACCTACAAGAAGACTACAACACACCACCGCACGCTACAGATCCCTCGCAGATGCTGAAGCAAAGTCACCACAGACCAGCTTACCCCATCACTGAGTCAGAACCCACCAGCCAACACCTCCGACACCAACGACGCAGCTCACAATCTCACACAGTGGATCACCAACTGCGCCGACAACCTCACTCCGCTGAAGAACCCCCCAAGCAAGACCAGCAACAGAAAAACTACATGGTTCACCAACGCCCTCAAAGACTCAAAGGAATCATGCCGCATGCTCCAAAAAATCTGGTGCCACGAACGGACGACAGAAAACATGATAGTCCTCAAGAACGCCACTTGCTAACACCACCAGCTGATCCGCACCACCAAAAGGACATCGTTCAAAGAGCAGCTGGACAACAACACCCACAACAGCAAGGAACTCTTCAGCATTGTAAAAGAGCTCTCCAACCCCAACGCCAGCAACAACGACATCACACCATCACAAGATATCTGCAACTCCCTCACCACGTTCTTCTACCGCAAGATCGCAGATATACACAACAGCTTTGACACCGAGACGCCGCCTCCAGTCACCAAACCAACGACCCCCACCACCACCCTAAGCAACTGGACCCCCATTAGCACAGAAGACACCACCCACTTCATGAACACCATCCACTCCGGCTCTCCCTCTGACCCATGCCCCCACCATATCTACAACAAAGCAGACGCCATTATCGCACCCCACCTCCGGAACGTCATAAACAACTCCTTCGCTTCAGCCAAATTCCCAGAGAGCTGGAAGCACGCAGAGATCAACGCCCTTCTGAAAAAACTCACAGCTGACCCTAAAGACGTCAAGAACTTTCGCACCATCTCTCTTCTTCCCTTCCCAGCTAAAGTCATCGAGAAGACCGTCAACAAACAGCTGACTGCATTCCTCGAGACAAACAACTTGCTCGACCCATCCCAATCCGGATTCCGAGCCAACCACAGCACCGAGACAGCCCTCATCGCAGCCACCAACGACATCAGGACCCTGATGGACAATGGGGAGACAACCGCACTCATCCTCCTAGACCTCTCAGCCGCCTTTGATACCGTCTGCCACCGCACCCTAATAACCCGCCTCTACAACACTGGGATCCAAGGAAAAGCGCTGGACTGGATCACCTTGTTCCTCTCCAACAGAACCCAGAGAGTCCGCCTCCCGCCGTTCGGCTCCACGGCCACCAAGATCATCTGCGGGGTACCCCAAGGCTCCTCGCTCAGTCCATCCCTCTTCAATATCTATATGACCCCCCTCACCGCCATCGCACGCAAACACAACCTCAACATCATCTCCTACGCCAACAACACCCAGCTGATACTCTCCCTCACCAAAGACCCAACCACCGCCAAAACCAACCTCCAGGAAGGAATGAAGTACGTCGCAGAATGGATGAAGATCAGTCGGCTGAAACTGAACTCAGACAAAACGGAGGTCCTCATCCTCGGACAATCCCCATCTGCCTGGGACAACTCCTGGTGGCCCACAGCGCTGGGCTCCACACCGTCACCCACGGACCACGCACGCAACCTGGGATTTATCCTGGACTCCTCGCTCACGATGACCAAACAAGTCAACGCCATCTCATCCTCCTGCTTCAACACCCTGCGCATGCTCCGAAAGATCTTCCGGTGGATCCCCACAGAAACCAGAAAGACGGTCACGCAGGCCCTCGTCACCAGCCGACTGGACTATGGGAACGCCCTTTACGCAGGAACCACAACCAAACTTCAGAAACTACTTCAGCGCATACTTTATTTATTTATTTTATTTATTCAATTTATATAGCGCATTATCACCAATAGGTCTCTAAGCGCTTGTACTTGGAAAGACCGAACATTACAGAAAACAGGCAACCAGATTATATCCTACCCCATGCATCTCGGAAGAGTACCGTTTTTAACATTCGCCTAAAAAGCAGTAGATTAGGTTCCTTCCGAAGGCAGAGTGGTAGTTTGTTCCAAGCTGCCGGTAGAGTAGTCGAAAAAGCACGTCCACCAAGGGTAGACATGCGGTAGCGAGGGCTAACCAGAAGAACGCAAAGTCCTCCTAGGAATGTACTGCACCAGCCTAGCTTTAATATAACTAGGTGCATTGCCATAGACTGCCTTGTGCGCGATGCACAGACCTTTGAATGAAATCCTCTGCCTAATGGGGAGCCAGTGTAGTTGGCATAGGAGAGGAGAGGCATGAGTACTTCTGGGTTTTCTAAAAATCAGTCTGGCTGCATCGTTCATAACTATTTGCAGTCTTGAGAGTTGTTGCTGAGGGAGCCCAACATAGAGGGCATTCCCATAGTCCAAACGTCCTAAGATCATTGTGGACACCACAGTCCTTAAAGTAGAAAAGGACAGCAGTTGGGAAATTTTACACAATTGCCTAAGGAGGCCAACGCATGTGCCCACCACAGAGGACACTTGATTCTTCATAGATAGATTACCATCAATATGGATGCCCAAGCTTTTTACCACCCTAGCTGGTACTGGAGTCCTACCCAGCTCCTTGGGCCAGAAGTGATTGTTCCACAGGTTGCCCAAGATGGTAATGGGCAAAACTTCGGTCTTCTCTGGATTGATCTTCAAGGAGTTGGTGGACATCCAGTTACTCGTGAACTTTAAGATGTTATGCAGCCTGGCTTGGTCTCCAGTTGAATCCTCAATTTGTATGATAATCTGTGTGTCGTCAGCATAGTTGTAAATCTGACACTCCTTCTGATTAAGAGCAGAAATCAGTGGCTGTAAGTATATATTAAAAAGGAGCGGTGAAAGGAGAGAACCCTGCGGAACTCCACAGGGTATGGCTGCTGATGTGGATACCAGGTCTGACAACTGAACCCTCTGCGATCTTCCCTGCAGGAATGAAGTTAGCCAGCCTAGAGCGGTCCCCCCGATGCCCAGATCTCTCAGACGCTTCAACAGTAAATTATGACACACCGTGTCAAACGTGGCTGAGAGATCTAAGAGCACCAGGGCCCCGGGGATCTTCTTATCAGCTCTGCATCTTAGTTCGTCCAAAATGGATAACATCACCAGCTCCGTGCTATGATGTTTTCGAAAGCCAGCCTGATTTCGCTCTAACAGGTCGTGGGTCTCCAGATGTTTCGAAAGATACGTCAGAACATGCTGCTCAACCACTTTAGCTAGGAAGGGTAATTGGGAGATGAGCCTATAGTTCTTTAAATTTTTATTTTTTTTTTTTTTTTTTTTTTTTTTTAAAAACCTTTATTTGAGCAAGCAAGAAGGTACAAGGATGGGCCTACAACCACACGGGCCAGCCGCTAAAAAGGAGTAGACACATATCATATATGCCCGCAGAGGTAACCGTCAATCAACAATGCAATACTCCACAGTATATACAGGACAAAAACAGGTTTGATATATATGAAAGAACAAACATACAAAAAGGCGAGAGTGTATCACTGAAGGTCAGCCCAAGGGACGCAAGGGGGGGACAGCAACGGAAGTGCAGTAGCAATATTCTAAGCACTAAGGAGTTCGGAGGGGGGGGGGGGGAGGGGCGCAGAGATCAGGAAGAAGAAGGGGGGGAGAGCCGGAGATACCAGCTCAGTCCCTATATGAAGATTCCGGGAACGCTAGCCTAAGGAGACAGGGTAATCTCGATAGTGTCCACAAGGGGAGGAGTACAAATGTCGCCACGGTATTCGTTCCATTGACCCCACACCTTCACCCATGCCCTGGGTCTGCCCCTGGCCACATAGACAGTTTTCTCACGGAACATGGACCAATCCATGTTATCCTCCCATTGCGAGAGGGCAGGGGGCCTGGAGGCCCCCCAGAGTTGCGCAATATCTCGCTTCGCAATCATATAGCCCAGGGTGGCCCATCTAGTCTGTGCCACCGAATAGTCCGTGGGCTCCCAAACATTCAAAAGACAGCGACGAGGTTCCGGACGCAAGGATATCCCTGTCACCACAGTCATCAGATCAAGCACAGCCACCCAATAAGCAGCCACCATCGGGCACTCCCAAAGAATATGCAGGAAAGTAGCACGCAAACCACATCCACGCTTACACAGTCCATCGGATGAAAAGCCCATCACCATCAGTCGCGGTCCCGTCACGTACACCCGATGAAGGATCTTCAATTGGACCAGACGGAGTCGAGCCGGTATAGCCACCTCCTTCGGAGAGGAGAGGGCCGATTGCCAATCCTCATCATCAAGTTCCAACCCATCTCCCATCCACTGTTCCCGAAGTCGGGCCAATAAGTCAGTCCGATTGTTAATCAACTTTTTATAGATCAGGGAGATAGTGCTATCAGGAAGATGTTCGTCAAGGATACGGTCTTCAAGTGGGGAAGAGTCAGGCGGAATCTCACCAGGAGCAAACACCGAAACCAAAGCGTGCCTGATCTGTAAATAACGAAAGAATTCCCGACTACTCAGGCCGTAGTCAGCCTGGAGGGCCTGAAACGGGCGCACAGAACCCTTAGAGTAGACATCCCTCACTTTAGAGATCCCAATCAAGTCCCAACGGTCAAAACCCTTGGAAGACCAAAGACCGCCCAGACGTTCTGAAGCATAAAGCGGCGTCGCCAACGTCAAGCGATCCTCCCAGCCCAGGCTCACATTCGCGGCACGCCACACCGTCAAAGCAGTCAAAGTAGGTCCCACAAGATGGCGCCCAGCGGAGCGAGAATAGAGCACTCTGTTAAAGTCACCTCCCGGAAGCTGAAGTTTATCCATCTCAAACGCCGGATTACGACCCGGCGAAAACATAGCGTGATTAATAGCGGACAGATGGGAAGCCCAGTAGTATCTCTTAATATCGGGGAGCGCCATGCCCCCATCGTACCACGGGATGGAAAGTTTCGCGAGAGCAATGCGCGGTCGCCCATCCCAAATAAGTTGCCTCTGAAGGCCCTCAATCTCCCGAAAATAGGTCTTAGGGATAGGATCATAATAATTCTGGAGAGCGTAGAGAAACCGCGGTAGTGACATCATCTTAAACAGGGCCGCCCGACCCAATGGAGACAGGGGAAGTTTGCGCCAACGGGCAACGTCCAAACGGAGCCTAAGCAACGGGGGAAGGAGATTACGATCAAAACGAAGGGACGGGTCCAAGGTAACAAAAACCCCCAAGTATTTGAAACCATCCCGGACCACCTGAAGAGGAAGTCTACTCGGCAACGGAGGCAAGACACCAGATAAAACGTATACACAGGACTTAGACCAGTTGATGACGAGGCCTGAGTTAGCGCCAAAGGACGCAAGAACGTCAAATAAAACAGATAAAGACTTGCGAGGAGAAGTAAGATACAAGAGGATGTCGTCCGCATAAAGCGAGACGCGGTCTTCGAAATCCGGGGCCCAACGAATACCTTTAAGGGACGGTTCCCAACGGAGCCAGGCCGCCAACGGTTCAAGAGCGAGCGCGAACAACAGGGGGGACAAGGGGCAACCCTGACGGGTACCCCTGCCCAAGGAGAATGGGGCCGACACTCTACCGTTCACTACAACTTGCGCCAGAGGTTCCGCGTACAACAGTCTAACCCAACTAATAAACTCGCACCCGAATCCAAATTTCTCAAGTGTCGCCCATAAGTAGGGCCACTCCACAGTGTCGAAGGCCATGGAGGCATCTAGGGACGCCAAAATGGCCGGTTCAGTCAAAAGCCCCGCCCTCGTCAGCGCGCCGTGGAGGCGACGTAAATTCAGAGCAGTGTTGCGATGCGGGATAAAGCCAGATTGATCCGGATGGACCAACTCCCCGAGAACCGAAAGGAGACGGGTCGCCAAAAGTTTAGCCAACACCTTAGGTTCAACATTTAATAGGGATATGGGCCTATACGAGGAACAGAGGTCACGCGGTTTACCCTCTTTGGGAATGACGACGATTGTCGCCAGACGCTGATCATAAGGAAGTATGTTCCGCTCACGAGATTCTAGAAACATGGCGCGGAGATACGGCGCCACCTTATCGGGGCGTAACTTGTACAACTCAATAGGCAAACCGTTCGGGCCCAATGCTTTGCCCGAACGGAGCGATCGAACTGCATTGGCAATCTCATCATTCGTAAAAGGGGAGTCCAAAGCAATACGGTCCAAGTCGGTGACACAGGGTAAAGTGATATCACGCAGAAGAAGGCGGGAGTCGGCAACATCCCTCACAGACACGGGAGCATATACCACACGGAAATATTCCGCAAAACGATCAACAATGGCGGTCGGATCAATCACATTCTCACCACTCGCAGACTGAATCACGGGCACCACACGATTAGCTCTTTCTTTCTTGTCCAACCACGCTAGGAGTTTGCCCGCCTTGTCACCCACATCGTACAATCTGCCCTGCTGCTCACGAAACATCACCTTTGCAGCGTCAGTGACCAGAGATTTATATGCAAACTGTGTTAGACCCAGGGCATGGAGTTTCTCAGGCGTGACACCAGATTCCAACTCGTCCTCCAAAGCAGAGATCTCCCCCTCAAGGTCCACCACCTCCCTTCTCCCAGCCTTCTTAGCTTCAACAATCAAGGAAAGGGCCTGTCCACGAATCACAGTTTTAAAGGCTTCCCACAGGGACACAGCCGAAGAGACCGACCCCTCGTTTTCCAGGAAATATGCATCCATGGACTTGAGCAAGAGGGTACGAGTCTCAGGGGAGGAAAGATACCAAGGGTTAATGGGAGCCACTCGGCCCGCCGCCTCCACCCCAACCTCGAAACGAAGCCAGAGCGGCGAGTGATCAGAAATACCCCTCGGCAAATGTAAAATCTCACAAACCGCCGATGATTGGGCTGCGGGCATCAGGAAATAATCCAGCCGAGACAGACTGCCATGAGCCCCAGAATGGAAGGTGTATTGGAGCTGAGTAGGATGCAACAGTCGCCAGCAGTCCACAAGGCCAAAGGTATCTAAAAACCCACCCAACCACTGCTGAGCCTGCGGGGTATCTCTAGGGGGATGGCGATCGTGAAGGCCGGAAAGCACCGAATTAAAATCACCGGCCAGAAAGAGAGTACTATCAGGGAGATCTAACAAAACTCGGCCCAAGTCAGTAAAAGTAGAGGCCTGCAAACCCGGGGGAACATAAACATTGAAGAGAGATAGGGTGCGGCCCTCATACCTACCCACCAGGACAGTATATCTCCCACGGTCATCATGAATCACCTCATCGATCGCCAGGGGGAGGGAGGTTCGAACAAGAATACCCACACCCCTAGATCCGGAGGTAAACCCCGAGTGCGCCACAAGGCGGTAGCCCCATCTATTCATTGCATAACAAACATTACCAATCAAATGGGTTTCTTGCATGAAAACAATGTCCGGTGACAAACGTCGTATACATTTTAAGACCACACTGCGCTTAATACGATCTCCCAGGCCATTAACGTTCCAGGAAAGAAATTTCAACCCTCTACCCCCCATCCCAGCCGCCCGAGCCAAGACCCCCCGTCCATGAGCTAGACATCAGAAACAGCAGCAAACACAGGAGCAACTCGCCTTGAAAACAACACACAGAAAAGAAAAAACTTCCCAACCCACCTCCCCCAAACTGAAGAGAAACACCCCCCACCCTGCACCCCTGCAAAAAGCTAAAGAGCCACCCCAACCTGCAGTGTGCCTGTCGCCCAAAAACCCCTATTCTACACAAAGACCCCGGAGGAGGAAAGGTCTCCGTACCACCCTCCCCCCGACCTCAGCAAGAACAAAAATAACAAACGAAAGACAGAATGATCACAAAGTAGAGGGACGCCGGCCAACACTCCTGAGAATGTATTCAAAATAAGACATAAGAGCCGAACAGTTAGATCTCCACACCACCTTCGGCACCACCAGGGTGAGCGGCGGAGTCGGTCTCAGGAGGACGGTCAGGCAATGAGTCCAGCCAGTCATTAACAGCATCTGGCCGATCAAAGAAAAGGGTACGCTCATTGTATTCGACCCGAAGTCTGGTGGGAAAGAGCATGGAGTAACGTAGGCCCCGATCCCGAAGACGTTTCTTGGCACCACGAAACTCCATACGTTGTCTCTGAACCTGTTGGGAAAAGTCCGGGTAAAAGTTCACCGTAGCATTCTCAAAGGCCACCGGGCCCTTCACCCGCGAGGCCTGCAGGATAGCGTCCCGGTCTCTATAATGAAAAAGCTTCGCTACAATGGGTCTCGGCGGGGCTCCCGGCTTGACTTTGCCCCCTGGAACACGATGTGCGCGTTCCACCGTGAAAAATTTTGTGAGACCAGAAGGGGCCAGATGGTTCAAGACCAGATCCTCAACCAGGAGATCCACCGAGTGGGGTTCAGGGTTCTCCGGTACACCAACCAGGCGAACATTGCAGCGACGCGCCCTATTTTCAAAGTCCTCCAGGCGACGGGTCATGAAGTCGTTTCCCCGACGGAGATTCCCAATCTCTGTTTGGAGCTCCGAGACGTCATTCGTAAGGCTAGAAGATTTAATATCCAGTGATTGTACCCTCTCATTCGTCTTGCCGAGATCAGCACGAATCAGATTCACCTCAATAGCCACGGTGTCAAGTTTATGGGCCAAGGCCTCGTACTGTAGGCCGATGGATTCCCTCACACCCGAGATGGCGCCCATGATATCCTGTAGGGAGGGCTCCGCCGACTCTTCCAAAACTCGTTCGGACGCTATACTGGAACCAGGCAGGGCAGCTCCGGGGGACCCCTTAGAATGGGTATAACGGTCCATGACATTTGATTGAACTGGAGCTCCGCGCAGAGGTGTTTTCGTCTTGCGCGTCTCTCTGTCCCCTCTGCCCGCCATTTTGAAGATGCGTCACAGGACAAGCCACCAGGTTCGACGGGCCCGACACTCAAAGTACAGGATCAAAAGTACATGAAAAAGGGGGCACAACTCGGGTAGAGGTCGCCAAGCCAGCGAATAGGTCACATGAAAGCCCAACAGCCGATCTGCCTCCAGGTCTCAGTCGCAACACGACATCCACACCCGTGGCCCAAGTCGGAACGGAATCGAAACCGAAACTTAGGAAGGGGGGACCCACAGGGCCAGATCTCCTGCCGTTGTTGTTCAATTGCAGGACGGCTACAGAACCGCACCCCGTCCCGGGCGCACCTCAAGGGCGGAGCCCAAAAGTTCAGAGCACCATATCTCAGGAATACGAGATCCAAATCGATTTCTGAAAAGTGCCAGGGTAGTCAGCCAAACGTCCCCCACACGAATTCTTGCAAGAAATCAGGATTCAGCCAGGATAAAATGCCGGGAGCGGCGAGGGTCCGGAGAGCGCTGTGCTCAAGCGGCCATCTCGGATGCCCGCCAAGCTCCTCCTCTTGTTCTTTAAATTTTTAACATCGGCCCCTGGCTTCTTAAGAAGCAGGATCAGCCGGGCCTCTTTGATGGAAGTTGGAACCTGTCCCGTCTCCAGAGACCTATTTAACAGGGTAAGGACGTCCTCTTCAATCCCCGACATAGCGAGCTTAAAAACACTAGGAGGGCAAGGGTCCACCTGAGAGCCAGATTTCACTCTCTCCACCAAACTAGCAAACATCTCCTTAGTAATCAAGGGTAATGTGTTTAGGGAGTAGTGTACCTCAGGGGTATCTGGCATAATTTGTAATGGACAATCAAAAATTGGAGTCCGAGATATTTCACCCCGAAGATCTTCAATTTTACTTATAAAGAAATCCTGGAAGTTCTGACAGTCTTCCTGAGAGAACTCCGGTTTCTGCTCTTTAGTATTTCTCAGTTCCGTAAGTACTTTGAAGATTTCTTTCTGCGGGACACGAGCTGTCGCAATTCTGGTCTCAAAAAACTCTGCTTTGCAAACCAGAATAGCCTTCTGCACGTATAGGCTCTGAGCATTAGTGTTATAATCCCTCCTCCAGGCTCTCTCCACTTTCCGGAGAGCCTGTTTCTTAGTTCTCAGGGTATCGTCAAACCAGGGTGCCCCCAACCCTCTATCCACCCATTTCACCTTTTTCGCCGGAGCAACAGCGTCAATGGCTTTCTTCAGTTTGTCATTAGCAATATTTAAAGCGGTAGAATTTAATAAATGGCCAACCAGCTCTTCCTTATTTATGTTATTCCATCTCCTTACCATTTTCCACGCCGTTCGCTGTCTGTTTCCACCCCTGTGGATCTTCCTCTGGCCCCTAATTAAATAGTGGTCAGACCAAGCACACGGCGCGGTGATGACATGGCCTGGGATAGAATCTGTAGTCCATATCAGATCTAAGGTATGGCCTTTATCGTGGGTAGGACCAGTCACTAGTTGGATCATGCCTAAGGCCATTAAAGCCTCTTCTAGGTGGATTGCTTGCCCTTCCTTAGGGGAGAGCTCCCAATGGAAGTTAAAATCTCCCATTACCATCAAGTTCTCATAACGGGATATGAGATCATGGACAACCTCAACAAAGAGATCCAAGAAAGCTGGTTTAGCCCAGGAAGGACGGTACAGCAATAAGATGACCCAACAAGTAGTACCCATCTCGAATTTCACTCCCAGAACCTCTGCTCCACCAAGATTTTCAGCACATACTCTTTCTGCCCTCCAGCAACTATTATAAAAAAAAGCAACCTGCAATACAGAACGCCTCCGCACGAATCATCCTCAACATCCCTCGCCACAGCCACATATCGGCCCACCTGAGAAATCTGCACTGGCTCCCCGTCAGCAAGAGGATCGCGTTCAGGCGTCTCACCCACGCACACAAAGCACTCCACGACATGGGCCCCGAATACCTCAACAACCGACTCTCGTTCTACTCTCCAACCCGTCAGCTCTGCTCTGCCAGCCTCGCAAACGTCCCACGGATCCGCAGAGCCACCACCGGAGGAAGATCGTTCTCCTCCTACCTGGCCGCCAAGCCATGGAACTCCCTCCCCGCACACCTACGACTGACCCAGGACCATCTCTCCTTCCGGAAACGGTGAAAAACCTTTACAACGCAACTTTTACCACGCAGTGCCTTTATGACGCAACTTTTGCAACGCAAACCATTACAACGCATTGCGCTTGGGGGCGCTGTAGGATAGGGAATAGATTTAATTTACTATCCAACACCTTCCCTAGTGTCCACGGGGACTGGAGTTGGAATAGTAAATTAAATAATTCACTATCCAACACCCAAAAGCACTATGCGTTGTAATGGTATGCGATGTAAAAACCGCGTTGTAAAGGCATGCGATGTAAAAGCATGCGTTGTAATGTCATACATTCTCAGGAAACACCTCAAGACCTGGCTATTTGAGCAGTAGCAGCCCCCCCCCTCTCCCGTCAGCACCTTGAGACCCTCGCGGGTGAGTAGCGCGCTCTATAAATGTATTGATTGATTGATTGAATCTGAGGGGAAGATGTAGCTACCACCAGCAAGGAGGAGGCAGATATTGGGCTTCCTATTGGCCTTGAGGAAGATCAGCTTGTGGTGTCAGAAGAGCAGGCTCCATTGTCAGCTCATCCTGCATCTAACCCCTCCTTAACTCCAGAGTCCACTATGCCATCGAAGCCTCCAGATGCACATCCTGCACAGTCTTCATCTCCTTCTCCTAGTAGTGCCCAACCAGAACAACAACAGCTGTTAACAGATGCTTTAGCCTCTGACACCCTAGAGCACTCATATATTGGCCACGTCCTTCCTCCAGAATATGGTACATTGTGTGTTTTCAAGCAGGTACTGAGGACAATCAAAGAGTTTAGAGATCAAACGCTCTAGATATACAGTACTTAGCTGGAGCGTTCTCAACATTCAGAGAATGAATTGCTGAACAGCTCTGAACATTATGTGGCCTCATGACCTTATATTTAGCAGGCCTAGTGACTCAAATGCCTTCATAGCCAACCCTATCTCCTGTTGTCCCATCCCCCAGTGTGTCTGTGATATCTGTTTCCTTGCTACTTCTGTGTTTCGTTCTTCCTGTGTGGTGTGGGATGCCGGGTCAATAAGAGGTTAACACTGCTTGCCTTTGGGACAGCAGACATCTAGTCCCAGATATTGAAGGCAAGGATGGAGACACATCTGTCTAAAGGGCACAGTCATGTATTCCAAAATGTATGCAACAACATGGAAGACCACCATCTAATCCTTTCGAGTAAACCCTCTGCTTGGAGTTGGTCAGGAAAGACAAAATAAGCATAAAAACTAGTCAGTGACGGGTGATCATGTCTAAGGGCATCAAACTTAAGTTTTGGGGTTTTCATGGCCTGTTTTGTGCAAGATTATGCTCTAGTTTCTGTTCTAATATTATTCAGTTAGACAAAAAGGGTACTGCATACTCCCTTTCACCAATGAACGTGTCGTGGTAGATCTTTCCTCTCCCTGTGCTTATATACTATACCTCCCTGAACTCTACATCAGGTTAGCCAACTTCCTCATAGCAATATACAATTGCTGCATTCTCAAATAAAGAGCATTGCAGTAATCCAATATAGATAAAACAGGAGCTGTAACTATAGTCTTCTAAAGGTCTGGGGGAATGAAAGGACACACTTTCAGTATGATCTTCAAGGTTAAGAAGGGTGATGAAGTAACAGCATTAATCTGATCTTCAAAAGACAGCTTGTTGTCAAAACGAATCCCCGAATTCCTGAATATCCTAACCGGAGTTAGCAACACACCTAGTTGTGGTGGCCACCAACTGGCACTCAGGAAGTATACTTCATTGCCAACGAGGAGAACTTCAGGCTTCCAGAGTTTAATGTAAGGTAGTAATTTGTTTATCTAATTGTTAATTTGCAGCATGCAGCTGTGGAATATAGTAGCTGTATCATCCAGATTGCTGGACACTGAGGCAAGAAATCGGGTGCCTTCAGCGTACAAAATTACATAGAGAAATCTAAATATTTGATAAGCCTGGCCAGGGGGGTGACATGAAGGTTAGAAAGGTTGGGGCTCAGGGATGAACCTTGAGGCACCCCTCTAGTCAGGGAGAACGAGTCGGAAACAAATTCGTTCACAGCACAAATTGTTCCCTCATAAACAAAAAGGATTTCAGGAGAGCAAGAGCTGCTCCCCTAATGCCTATCCTATAAAGATGGTCAATCTTCTTCTTCAAAATCTTTATTTCGATCACATGATCATAAAAGATGTACAAAGTTGTCACATTAATTAAAAAATGCAGAAAATATCATTGTATCATTAGTGTAAAAATGCATTTAAAAATTAAAACATATAATGATCAGAATGAGTACCAGCATATCAGAGGATTCAGGTCTGTCGATAGTCCCCAGCTCTTTTTATCAGACGGGTTTGGGCATACCACATTGCAGTTAAATCAGTCTTTAAAACTCTGTATGCGGGTAAAAATGTTCTAAATCCCATATTTTTAAGCAGAGGGACCAACCAGTAATTCCTGCTTTTCTGATAGGCTCTGCAGAAAAAACCACATGTACATCATTCTCCTTTGTATGGGCACATACAGGGCAGATCTCTGTAGAAGGCCCGCACGACCATGCTGCGATAAAAGATGCCAGGGGAAGGGTCCCATACCTTCATTGCAGGAATAATTTCCTGGTTAGCGCCGGAGTCATGTCATCCAGGACACTTTCAAGTTTGTATGAGTCTTTGATTTTTATGAATTGGTGAGTCAAAGATCCTTCATGAGTTCTGTCCACAGCTCGGAGGAGCGATTTATCATAGTACGCTCTGGACAGCGTCTTTCTCGGCGTCCTATTAGTTGTATTTACCGGATCTGACCATAATTCTGGTAGTCCAATTGTCTCGGAGGTTCTCTTAATGTAATTTAACCATGGTATCTTAGTGGCATTGGGCAACAATAAGAATTCCTGCAACTCAGTACTATAGGTAGAGAGGTCCGGACTGCTCCAGAGGCGACGCCAGAAGGTTAGAGGTTTGAGCCCTAATTCCTCCGTTATAGGCCGAAGGCCCATATCCAGCCTTAGGGGCAGGAGTGGGGTACTCAAGGGAAGAGCTGTGAGCTGCCTAAAGAATTTGTTCTCTGTGGTCAGCAATTTTGGCGATGGAATATGGCCCCACAACTCTCCCCCGTATGTAACTCCCCCCCGCGCCTGGGCCCTATAAATTTGGATTACAGGGGTTAGTGGGCGATATGGTGACTTGCTCGCTATTCTCATGATACCACCCGCCATCTGTGCCAATTTGATATTTGCTTTTGACTGGTGTGCCGACCGCGTTAAATTCTCATTTAGGGTTATCCCCAGATACTCAATTGTGTGGACCCGTTCCAAGCGTACTGTACCAAGCAGGGGGTTTGGGCAGTTTAGGGGCATGGGGTTAAGAATCATAAATTTGGTTTTCTGGGGATTGATTTCAAGTCCCCTTTCTGTGCAGAACTCCAGAAAACCGTCCAACACCCGCTGTATGCCCATCGGGGATTTGGACAGCAGCAGGGTGTCGTCCGCAAACATAATTGCGGGCACCCTGCTGCCAGTCAGTTTTGGGGCATCAGTGTTGGCAATCCTGGTCAGGTGCGCAATAACCCCGTTCACAAAGAGGCAGAACAGGGCCGGTGCAAGCACACAACCCTGTCTCACCCCTCTGCGAACGGGGAACCTTTCGATTAGGTTGCCACTTCTCCCGCACCTGACACGTGCAAAGTTGTTATGATGTAATCTTATCAGGATTGCCAAAATGTCTTTCGGGACACTCATCTGCTCCATGACCTGCCACAATTTTGCTCTTGGCACCAAATCGAAGGCGGCACGTAAGTCCACAAAAATCGTGTACAGAGTGCCGCCCTCGATTAATGCTGTCCTCCAATATATGAGGTTCAGCCTAAAAATTTGGTCAATTGTGGACACCCCCCTCCTAAATCCTGCCTGGTAAGGGGTCAAGATGTCTGTCTCCTCCAACCAGTTCTGCAACCGGTCCAGGATTAGCCTACCGAAGAGCTTTTGGGATACGTCGATGAGGCTAATTGGACGATAGTTGGCTGGGAGCAGAGGGGATCCCTTTTTAAATATGGGAACCACCTCTGCGCCCAGCCAAGTATCCGGGACCTCCATCCCCCTGAGGACCGCATTGAATATCAGCAGGAGATAGGGGGCCCATACCCCTGGTTCCTGCTTGAATAGGTCACCCGGTACCCCATCAAGCCCCGGGGCTTTCCCTGTTGACAACCCCGCTATGGCAGCCCAAACTTCTTTTTCCGTAAAGAGTTCACCCTCAGGGTCAATCACTATCGTGTTTTGGGATGCACTCGGGACCTCATCCTCTGTTGCGTACAATGACTGGTAATGATTTTGCCATGTACTCGGGGCTATGTTGGGCTCAATTGCCGAGGTGAGATCCTCCGTTCCGTTGTTAATTATCCGCCAGAATTTACTAGAATCTCTGGTAACAAGTGCGCTAGAAAGGTCCTCCCAGTATTGTTGGTCCCATTCAGCCTTGGCATTTACCAACAATTTCTTGTGTGCCCTTCTCCTAGATTGGATCTCCTCCCTGCTTCTGCCCGCCTTTATTGCAGATAGCAGTTCGCGTTTGGAGTCCCTACATGTGGCATTATACCAGGTCTTCTTGCTTGTTCCGCTAGTTTTACCCCTCCCCTTTAGGAATAAATCTAGCTCCATGGTGTTTATTAATTCTACATGGGTCTGCCCTAACAAGTCTCTATTGGTTCCATCACCGAGTTCCTCACCAATAACAAAAGCCCTCTCCAGCAGCGGGGTGATTCTGGCATAGAGTTTAGCTAACTTGTCGCCACTAGTGGCCAGTTTCGCCCACCTTACTCTCCTTCGATTATTTTCCAGGAGTAGCCCTGACTTTGAACTTTGTTTACCCCGACCCATATCCTTGATGCCTGGTAGGGCATATTCAAGCTCCAGGACATTGTGGTCACTATCCCGTCTATCAATAACCTTGAAGTCGATGATTTGTGACCATGATGACAGTTGAACGAGGATGTAGTCTAATCTTGATTCGCTACCAGCTTTATTAAAAGTGCATTTGCTTGGAATATCTGATTTAATGCGCCCATTACAGGCCCTTAGGCCTTGATTTAGGGTAAGGGCGGTAATCTGGAGAGCTAGGGGAGTCCAAGCTCTTGGTGGAGGTGCCACCGGAGCAGGTATCAACCACCTTGAATCCTCCTCAAGGGAGGGTCCATCACGAAGGCCTGATAATGGCTCATAGTGCGAGTTTAGGTCCCCTCCAACCACATAGTGGAGTTCCCCTGGAATGTCACTTAAAAAAGCGGAGAGTTCCTCGATGGTATTTGATTCGCGTGGCATGGCTACGGGTCTTGAATACACATTTATTACCGCCAGTTTGGAGGAGTTTGGCCATTCCAAGAGAACAGCTAGTATATCATCTGAGTCTACAGTTAGACAGCTGGCCTGGCAGCCCAGATGGGATGCTACCCAAATTGCCAGCCCGCCAGATGGTCTTCCCCGGCCCCCCCATTTGGCTGGTTTAGAGAATACTGCGAACCCCTGGAATGTGAGCTCCTCTCTCGCCCAGGTTTTCTTGGAAGAGGCAAATGCTTTTTGAGTTGAGGAAAGAAACCCATTCCTGACAGTCTAGTTTGTTGCCCAACCCGGCCACGTTCCATGAGATCAGAGTCAGAGATTGGGGTCTGATAGAAGGTGACCCTATATCGGAGTGGTTGTTCTCATTTGTACCACTGTTGGCCATGGCATAAGATGGCAATTCCCCCTGACCCAACCGTATGTTGCCGTCAAAGTCGGATATATCCACTATGGAATACCCGGGGTCTTAGCGGTGTACATGTTCTGTGTGTTCCCATGCAACCGGGGCTTGTTCAAGGGGGGTGGGTCTTTCATCGCTCTCGTCTGTCCAGTAAGATTGGAGCTGGTCCCTCCCTTGAAACTCAAACTGTCAGTCAACCATTTCAAGGCTGCTATACCTATTATGGATAGGGAGGTAGGCTGGCTAATGGATTCTATAGGGCCCGGGGACACCTCTCATGGCACCCCCCCTCCGCCCCTCCTCCTGGTGGTAGTCTCCCATCCTTCCTCATCTCCATATGGTGGAAAGTATTCAGGGACTCTACTCCTATAATAATGTGGTTCCCTCCTCTCCCTACGGTTACTCTCCCATTCTCCCAACGTTTCCTGGTAGTTCCCCCATCTCTGATCCTCTGATGTATATGCATTCGAGGGATAGAAGAATGAGAGAGGGAGGGACTGGATGTCGCTTCCTTGATCGTCGGGGGCCCAGGTGCAGATGTAGGAGGCTGTACTCGGTTCTCTAAAAGTAACCAGGACACAGTCTCCTCTGATTGTTTTTCTCGTGTATCCCACCCAGCTAACCCGTCTGACCATGAGAACATCACTACTTATACCTTGGGGGAGAGGTCTGTGTATAGAAAGCCAGCTGATGACTTTATTTTTAAGAGAAGCGGTCGATTCTGTGGCCGTGGGTTTTAGCTCGGGCACCCCTGCTAAGATGACCGTGTAGGGGGACGCCTTTGGTGGTAGATTCACAGATTTCGTTTTCCGGGCAGTATTTTGTATATTATCTAGAGGTTTTAGTTCACTCTGTGGTTTGTCCGGGAGTATAGCAATATCTTTGGGAAGTATAGTTGTGTTTGGGGGTGGAATCAATACAGACTGAGTTTTTGCGGGAGGGATATTTGTATTAGAGTTAGCCGGGGGTTGGAGGATCTTATGTTGGTTTAATTTGGGTTGTGTTTCTTGAGTGACTGGGCCCTTTTTAGGTCGAAGCACGACCTGCATTCAATGCGTAAGCATTGATTGCAGTGCTTCGACAACTATTGCTACCCGTTTTTGGGAATGTGGACACGAGAGGGTGCACGAGCGCAGATTTTCTCAGTTTTGACCTCGTGAGCGCGCACGGCGCCGTGCCCCTCTCGTGCCTCATTCCCATGCGCAAACACACTCCACACTCACGCATGCGCACATACACACACACACTGCATACACACACGCAGACCCACGCGCACACACACAGACACACGCACAGACACATTCGAACAGACACCCGAGCGTACACCACCCCCCCCCCCTCTCCCCACTTACCGGGCTCTTTCGGCGTGTTCCGTGGGCACTCACCAGGCTGTTGCTGGGGATCGGGCTCTTCTCTGCGGCAGTCTCGTCTCGTCGTGGCACCAGGGGGCAGGACTTCACTTCTCCCCCCCCCCCACCGGCAGCTTCGTAAGTGTACGCGTTTCAACTGCAATCGTTGTCAAGTGTTAATTTGGAGGCACAACATCTCACGGATCTTCTTCCTTTTCCTTCCATCATTCCGTTACAATTCTCATCTTTGAGTCCACTAAACGTGTCGAGGGGGGCGGAATGAAATGCCAAGTGCTCACATTGATGTACCCCTGTACTGTTTGCTCGCTGCTTTTGTGTGCCATCAAATCTGCCTGCTCGTTGCCATTGTCCGCCTCCTGTGCTTGATTGCGCTATTTATTTATGAAATGCAATAGTCTTAACAACAGTCCCAGAGGCATCGTGGTGCTTTGATTGAACTGTCCAGGCCTGGTACTATGTGAGGGGGGTGCAGCCTGGGGTGGCGTACAGTATCTGCATGGTCCACCAGATTTAGGGCTGTCACCTTCCCACCTCTCTCGCCTTCCACCATTCCCGTATTTCCAGCTGAGCCATTGCGCCGTTATCCGATCTGTTTCTTGGCATTAGTATCCCGCCTGATCCATGTTTCTGTTTCTCCTACCCCTTGCCACAGTTTCTCTGTCATGTCTATCGATTTTTCTTCAGTTGGCGCAAAAATTGGCATTTTATGGTGCGGGACGGGGGGAGGGGTGCAGCATATGTCAGTCAAATGGCCCTGTTTCCTGGAAGCTCGATGCCTACTATGGTTTAAAATATGCATTAATCATTTGCCGAAAGAGGCTCGTTGCACCTGCCGAATTCACGGCATTAGCCTAAAGGAAGGGTGCAGCATGCAGACCGGGAGGGCCTTTTGTTAGATGTTGTCTCTTGAATAGTGGGGTCTTCGCAACTTTCACACTATCGTTTATTGATGCGGATTTATATAGCGCCGACGGTTAGGCCCTGGTGTTGCCTAAGAAGGCTCTGAATTTTCCACTCATTAGAACCCCTCAATAGGTAATGCAGTGTCGATCTGCTTGCTACCCAAGTCCATATATAGATTCTTCTGGTTTTTACAGTGGTTTTTAAAACGTATTTGTAACTGCAAAGCAGGAGGGTGTCTTACTCCTTTTTGTGTTTTATTATTATTAATTTTTGCATTTCCTAATGTTTACGCTGTCCTAGCATGAACCCACCTGCTGCCTCTTGGCTCAGACACGGTTGTCTCTTCCAAGGGAAATTCGATCTGTATGTCTTTCTGCTGACAGGTAGTAGTACTTGCGCCTGTCCAGTAACTTTTATTTATTGGATGCGCGCCTTTGTGAAATTGTGTTTTGAATTTCAGTGGGCGTTGTTAGAGTGTCTTTGTTGGGCATGTCGTGCTTTTGTTGCCACCTGAGCATTTGTATATGGCGGGCTCGATGTATTCAGGTATGCCAACGTCCTTTACCTGGGCCTGCCGGAGTATCTGCTACAGCGCCTCCAGGTGACGCAGAACGCTGCGGCAAGAGCCATCTATGGCTTAAATAGGCGAGCAAGTGTGACGGGCCTCTTGCAGGCCCTACACTGGCTGCCTATCCGCAAGCGTATTATTTTCAAGACGCTGACTTTGGCCTATAAGGCCCTTCACTCTGGAGGCGCAAAGTACCTCCAAAGGAGACTGTCCTTTTACCATCCGGCCCGGGCGCTCAGATCGGAGTCACAGTTTCTGGCGGTGGTGCCTCGCGTGGAAAGAGCTCGCATCGGAGGCCGCTCCTTTGGACTGCGGGCACCCCAGCTGTGGAACTCTTTGCCGCTGACACTCCGGGGCGCTACCAGCCTGTTGGCTTTTAGGAAGGGTCTAAAGACTTGGTTGTTTACTCTATAGGCCTTTCTTTCCCTCTTCTGTTATTGCATTCCCTTCTCTGTTTTTATTGCTGTGTTATGTTATTCTGCCGTAGGTCTCGCTGTTAAAGCGCCGGGATACTCTTTATGAGTCGCCGCGCGCTATACAAAAAGAAATATAACATAACATAACATAACTTGTTAAGATAAACTTGCAGTTTTGTCCTATAGCTGAAGGTTGGTAGGTTGGGGAAGTAGTGTCTGGGGCGTCCTTTAAACAAGCATTTGCAATGCAATAGGTCTAATTTTTGCGAGAGTTTAACCTTTTACAAGCTCATGACGAGGAACGCTCAGGTGCGGGGAGAATTCCCCTGCTTTGCTGAGCGTTCCACGGGAACCAATGCACCTGTGACGAGCTGAACTCGTCATGAGCACAGGAGCACTGTAGCTCATGACGAGCTCAGCTCGTCATGAGCATGGGAGCGCTGTGCGCGCCCCCTCTCCCCCAGCACAGCGGGGGAATTACCCCCGCAGCGAAGGGGCTAAGCTATTAGCATTGTAAATGTTTAAAAACAAAAACATAAATAAAAGGCATTGCCATTTACAATGCCAATAGCTCTAACTTTAATAATGCGAGACCTATTGCATTGCAAATGCTTGTTCTTCATTGTTGTTGTAGGCTCAGTTCCCCTTTTGGGCTTTGTGTCCGTGTCCCCTTTGGCACCCTTAGTTTCTAGTTTCAGGGAGTCTGCTAGCTGGACTGTAGATTTTTCAATGTTATCCAGCCTCGCCTCGATCTTTATCAGACGAGCCTCAAGGGGACTTAACAGAGACCTAAAAAGTGTGCCTATATCTGCCAGTGTGATATCGTCACTAGAATATTCCGTAGAAATAGTGGCTAATGGTAAAACCATTTCACTATCCTTGTCTAGTTGGGCAGGATTGGTATCGCCAACACTGACATCATCCCTAGCAGGATTGGGTTTAGGGGTTTTTGCCTTTCTCCCTCCCTTGTTCTGACCCCCTTTCTTCCTTTTTTGAATAGCTCCTTCCCTAACACCCCTTGTTAGGTCAAAATCATTCTCACTAGTAGTAACTACAACTGTGTTTTGTTCAGGAATTGAAAGCGGGGTTTCAAGTTGTGTTTGGGGTATTTGGCCTGTAGGTAGAGTCATTAGGCTCATGTCCTCAAGGTCACTTGAGGCCTCCATTGTAAAGTCTGGATTACTGGGTAATTGATTTGGTGATTGGTTGGCCCTCAAAGCCCCCTGTCCTAAGTTGGTCGCTTCTAGCCTTCGCTCAGGAGTCTTGGCTTGGGCCATTTGGCCCATAGATGATCTCCTTACCCAGTCTATTTCCTGCGAAATCCGTCTCTTGAGTACTTCAATGTCCTCTATCAGGAGCGATCCTGCTTTAACAAAATAATTGTCAATAGTACCTTTAACGGCTCCTGCCGCAGCCATGGAAGATTTACTCCTAGTTTCTCTGGTGCACATTCCAATATCTGGGTAATCCGTTCCTATGTAGTTTAGCCGACCAGGAGGAGTGGCCCGGTCCCGGTCTCTCCGGTCCTCGAACGGCCTCAAACAGCCCGCCCTTTGCCCGGGCTTTGCTGCGCGCTTTGCCCCGCGCGCATCCCGCGCACGCGTCAGGCGCTATCTGTATATCACGGGAGGGGGGCGGGAAGAGGACCAGCTGCGGCGAGTCTTCAGCGCAGCGCCCGCTGGTCCTCGCAGTCCCGCAGTGGTAAAAGCGTCTATGGGCGGCTCCTCTCGTAGTCAGGGATTCCTTGGTGAAGTTAACCTCGAGCGGCTCCCGCGCAGCGGGGGCCGCGAGGAGTAGGTGGGATGCAGGAACAGAATCCACTTAGCCAGAAAGCAGGCGAGATACCACTTTGTCCATCGTTTAGTAGCAATCAACAGTTCATGGTTGACCGTGTCAAACATTCAATGCAGGATTACCAATGTACTCCACTTTATATTTTCCTAGCATTTTTAGCAAGTATTAGTGAAAAAAGTATTTTAATCCAAATTCTAAATTTGAAGCAGGCTTTACTGCCTGTCTGTAGGAAACGTTTTCTGTCAAAAGCATGGTATATCTTTAGACACAAGAGCAAAAAGCATCCCTTTCTATTGCATCCCATAACAGTACGTTGCATGACTGTGAACACTCTTGGCATTTATAAACAGTTGATTTCCAGATGTGTTCGGTTAAGCATCTTTAGATAAATTGCGAATAACAACTTTCCTTTTTAAAAAGAGCAATTCAAATTGAGGGATGGAAAGATGAAAAGAACAAGATTAAAAAGTGGAGGAACACAGGAATAAAATAGATCTTTTATACCAGACATATACGTGAGCCAAGTTTATCTTCCGGTTGGAAAGATTAGAAAGTTAGATTGCCAAATTGAGAGATTTGTGCATTTCCAACAGGTTTGAAGCACTAATGAAGCTTGTAACAATGTGTAAGTAGTACAGCTGTCTGTGTAATGGTCTGCTCCAAAGGCTGAATCATCACAAAGTATCTAAAAGGCTAAAAGTGGCTGCTCCAGAGCACTGCATTTAACATGCAGATCACAAGTATAATGTCTGGCTTATGTTTATGAGGATCCTATAAATATATACTTGTAAAATGTGAATCATAGGCTGGTTATTCCTGCAGAGTTCAGAAACATGAGTACTAGCTAGTTGGGTAGGAACACCTAACATTAAGTGCCAAATCATGATAGGTAGTATCAGTAGCAATATGATCTGCCATTCTTAATAAATAAATAATGCAAAGCACTTGCTTGATCTAGCACATAGACAACATGTGGTTGTTTGTGGTGCTGATACAAGGTGTTTATTGATTGATATAGTTAGATTATCTCAATATAAATCATAAAAATGTTTGTTACATACAAAAAACAAAAATGATACAAACAAAATAATACATTTATCATGAACACTCCTTACAGGTAAAATCACATAATAACATCAACATTTGACATTATGATACAATTTAACATAGGCAACACTATTCAAACAGTTCTAATATGGAGATTAATTATATAAAAAATGCTACTAAAATGGCTTACCTGTATTAGATCAACCTTACCAAAATCATTTGGGGGCATATCAACAAGCGGCAGCGATAATTATCGGTAGCCGCCCTTAGCGTGACGAAGTTTATCGCCTGCTATCTCAGATAATTATCGCCATGCTAGCGCCGTATTACCAACGCAGAGCGCAATGGCGATAATTATTCCTGAGATAGTGATGTTCTCCATGGAACATCGCTGGTTTTCCAGCGATGTTCCATGGAAAACGGCGATATCCTTGTTGATAGGGCTGGGTGGTCTCAGCCCTATAATCCACCACCCATTGACTAACATTGTTTAGTCAAAGGAAAAGCAGGCTTAAGGAAAGTAGCGATAACCAAGGTTAGCGCTACTTTTCTTATCTCTATGCTTGTTTGCGTGCTCATTGATAATTGGAGAAATGTCAGTTCGCGACATTTCTCCAGTTATTTTGATCTGGAACGCACACTTTGCATCTCATTAGAGATGCAAAGGTGGGCGTTACAGGAAAGGGCACTAAAGCAAGGATTCACGCGGTAGCGTGACCTTGCTAATATTACGATAACATTATCGCCGCTTTTCGGCTGAAAACGATTGCAAAAGTGGCGTTAAAAAATTATTGTTGATATGCCCCCTTGTTATGTTTGGGGAACAGTGTTTCACAATAGAATGGCTCAAGGAGGAAGGATGACAATAAAACATACAATGTTCTTTACTTGTTTTCCATGTTATCAAAAGTCCACAATCCGCACACAGCAAGCATTGAATTCTGACCCCATTCCAGGTACTTCATGGGTCACTTGTGGAAGAAGGGGAAGCACTAGCTGTACATTGATTATTGAGTGTAACATCCCATCCAACTCATTTGGTTTTACTTGTATTCAACATATTATATGGTAAACATAGATCTCAACAGACTTTAATGGGCTCACCATATTTTCAAACCAGTTTCTCACTACATAAAAATGTTCATTTTCCATTCCGCTTAATGGGATCACCCTCTTAAACACATGACTTCTCCTTCTATGTTGAGTCAAGAGGTTGACATGCATGGTGTCATTGTTGTGTGTTGATGTGTTCTGAGTTTTTAGCCCACAACAACCCCCCTGTATCAGCCCTGGACTAGTCTGCCTCCTTAACCTTTAGAACCGGTTTTAAAAGGGGCACTTGTTCCTAGTTTGAAGACCTGGGGTACAAGGGCCCTAGAACATCAGAGTTGGAAAATATCAATGAATTCAATCAACATCAGTAACTATGAACTGCCTTGGGTCCTCTAGAGCCATATTTCTCAAATACAGGAAAATAGAAAGCAGTGTACACTGTGAACTCTCAGACAAATATAAAAAGACAGGGGGGTTTGCCTTGTGAAATCTCAGCCAAACAGCTTAGGAAGAGGCTTTTCCTCATGAAGCCACAGACCAATCGATCAGGAAGGAGTTTTACAGTGTAGTCTTTCAGACAAATGGAATAGCTAGGGGTTGTAAAGTAGTCAGGAAACTGGAGTTATATAAAAGAAGGTTTATTGGATACAGCACAGTTCACGCCGCCTGCTCCAGGGAAATCCTTCAGAGCATCTGCTTACCATGAAATATAAAACTTACAGCATAGAAAACAGCTTACTCCAAGCATTCAGACATAAACAGGGTGAATGCCACAGTGACAAAGAAGGCACAAATATAATTCAATAATAAAATGCAACACTTGGCATTGTGAACCCTCTGTGAAATACAATATAAAGGGGGTTAGGTTACGAATGCCACGGAAACAGAGTAGGAAAAGACTTGCATTTTTTAACTATTTGAAAAATACCATAGCAGTAGATTTTACATTGTGTACTCCGACAAAAATAATAGAAATGTGTTTATTACCGAAGTCCTTTTTACATAGGTGCTTGAAGTAGAGGTGCTGCAGCACCCCAAGGAATAATCATGCTGGAGTTCACAAGATGAATGAGCAATAAAGATGCCTTTACATTTTGCGTGTATCCTGTCACATTTGCTGCCCCAATAAAAGTGTGCTTTTATATCTCCGACTGTAAATTGAGAGGGTTTTGTAAAAGTGATCAAGGTTACAATACTGCTGTGGGTTTAGGAAAGAAAGGAAAGTGAGTGTAGTTCCTATATTCCCAATAGGCTCTGCGCATTGGAATAGTATATCCTATAGATTAGACGTAGGACTGTGGTCGACTAGGTCTATCGAATATACTAAACTTAATTGTGTGTGCCAGCTAGCTCAGAGGTCACTAGAAACTTTCTCGAATTCACAAGAAGGGATTAGTCTCTGACAACCGCATAAACTTGACAACTTTGTTTCCCCAAGATAAAACTTATCTTCAGAGTCGTGGAAACAATAGATAGATATTTCACTCAGTCAATCGTACCTGCTTCGTTTCACTAGAGGTGCAGAGAAAGTAGAAAGACGGGCGTTTTCAATAAAAGGATTTATTGAACAGTCTTCTTTCTCAAGCATAAGAAATGAACTGCTACAATCGTAAAACTGTTTATAAAATATAATGCATGCAGTATAAAGAGTAGGATAAAATAATACTGTAAGAGCATTGTATGGTTTCTAAACCATCTATAAATACATACATAAATAACAGAGGCTAAAATTACTCAACTGGTGCTTCTAAAATACGCCTACCCCGGTGTACCTAACCTAAGCTTAGTACGAGGGAAGAAGTAAGTGAGGTGTAGCATAAATGTAGTATTCTTTTGCCAAGAATCTGTCCAAGATTTCTCTAAGGGTCTTATCAGCTTCGTTCCTTAGTTTAGAATGGAGAAGGTCGGTCTCGGGACTCGATTTCCCAACAACCCGCTAGGGTAGCTTGGAAACACTGGAGCTAGATTTCTCGGCAGGAGAAAAGACAGCGTCTCTCTCAGTGTGTCTGCTGGAGGGTCGGTTTCCTTCGGCATTTGCTGTAGCAGGGCGCGTCGGGCAAGTAGATAGTCGAACTGCTCCAAACCACCGTGTGTTTGCTTGGGTGAGTGTGGGCATATTGATACCACAAATGTGCCGAGTTTGACGTACAGTTGGACATAATAACGTCATCAAAGAGTCTCAGTTCTTTGAAAACTCCATGAGTTCTTGGACAAATCAATATTCAAGCAAGGGGAAGTCCCTAGCTGCTGAAGCTGAGTTTTCCAAGAAATCGTTGTGGATTTTCGGAACTAGTGGAAGTAGCCCTGCCGTATTTGGACTGCATGAGCTATGCCTAAATATGGTTATGATTTCTATGCCTATATAAGGATATAGTGATTTATACCTATGTAAGGGCATGAATTGGGAAACTTACGATAGGGTCCTAAAATAATACATATAGGCTATAGCATGTCAGTTTTGTTTCCAACACAAAGGAATATTTAAATAGCTGGAAATGAAGTACACACATATTTCCAAATATATTAGCAATTAGGAAAGCACAACTTAAGCATTTATTGTAATTTTGAAGTGTAATGGAAACAAATATTTTAATAGGATCAAACAAATCAAGACACTTTATTTCATGATGAGGAAGTGATAAATATTGACTGAAACCCGATTTCCACTCATGTTTGTTTTTGCGCTATATATTTTTACCAGTAAAACTGCATGTCAATGCAGTTTTAGTGGCCATTTCATCAGAATATGTAGTCTGTAAATGACTGTGCACTACCTTACCAGTGTTTCAAAATGCTCCACCAGCTAAAGACCACACCTTTACCACTCTGCTGCTGAATGTGCATGGCACATTTGCTACACTTGTTTTCTTGAATGACGCTTGAATCTTTCACAGTCTCTTTGATGTCTGTGATATAGCATCAGTGGTAAGACCCCCACTCTAAAAATTGTCCCAGCACCACAGCCTTTTTAGGTCTACCACAGTAAATACTGGTTACTGAGAGCAAAACTTAGAGCCTCATTACGATGTTGGGTGGCCTCATGTCTGTCCCACACCATTACAGTCTTGGAACCGACCGACCTCTGGTAGGTGGTCCAGATACCGTAATTACAATGCGACTGCACATGATGTGGTTGCATACTCCCATTTTTCTATGGGAGCTTGTGCTGCAGCCTTAAACCAGGCGCAGCACAAGCTTCCATAGAGTAAGGGGAGTTTTGTTTTCTCTGGACCGCGTGGCAGGCACCACACTGTGCCAGCCACTAGGTGCCTGATAGGGATTGATAGGGGGCACCAAAGGTGCCCCCAAGCCCCCAACCGGAGGCCACTTTTGCAATGGGACCCTGCTAGGGGCCCCCAAAATCACTTTCCGTCAGATGCGCGCTGAAGTGCACCTGAGCATCACAAGGTCCTGACAATTCCTGCTAAGAGACGGCGCTTTTTCTAGGCGCCTTGCTTTTTTAATCACTTGCACTAAAACTGCAATTTTAATAAGTTACTCGCACTCACCCTGGTCCACCGCAGGCTCAATCGCCTGATGGTTGTGGAGGGTGACCGAGCCTCGAACCCTTGTCCTGCCTGACTTCCGGTGAGACATAGAGAGGCGGAGCTCCGACGGTCACGTGACCTAGAGCCCCGTCCTCTATTTCACTCGGAAGCCGACTGCCCCTCGCTGCAGACGCGCGCTGAAGTGCACCTGAGCACCACAAGGTCCTGACAATTCCTGCTAAGAGACGCCGCTTGTTCTAGACGCCTTGCTTTTTTAATCGCTTGCACTAAAACTGTAATTTTAATAAGCTTTTCGCACTCACCCCGGTCCACCGCAGGCTCAATCGCCTGATTGTTGTGGAGGGTGACCGAGCCTCGAACCCTTGTCCTGCCTGACTTCCGGTGAGACATAGAGAGGCGGAGCTCCGACGGTCACGTGACCTAGAGCCCCGTCCTCTATTTCACTCCGATGCCGACTGTCCCGCGCAGCGAAGGCGCGCCAAAGGCAAGCCCGTCTGCGCCCGTCCGCGGCCGTCCAGAGCTAGGGGCCACAAACCCTGCCCCTCTAACAACTACAATCATAAAATATAGCTCCGATGTACTCCACAAACTCAGACGAAGAGTCTCCACCTGCCCTACGAAATGTAACCTATCACATCAGAACCCAAGGTGCCTCCACTGCGGGCTCCAGCTCTCCCCCGTCCCCCCAATGAAAACTACTGTGCAAAGTATCCTCCTTCTAAATTGTAGATCTCTCCAAAAACATACAACTGAGATCACACTTCTACTAGAAGAACACAATCCTGATGCCCTGTTTTTACCGAAACTTGGCTCCACCCTGACTCCGACCCTGACGTCGTTGAAGTACTACCCAAAGGATACCAAATGGTGCGAGCAGACCGTACAACAGGAAGAGGGGGCGGGTTAGCGATCATCTACAAAGATTGCGATAGTTGCCGCAGTTTCCTTCACCCTATCCCCGACTGCGAAAGCCTCTCATTTGCGCTAGACTTCTCCTCCACAAACACCCTGTCAGGAATACTTATCTACCGGCCCCCCTGGAACTCCGGGGCAGTTCCTTGACTCCCTATCACCCTCCATAGCCAACCTAGTATGCAGCTCCGCAAATTTTACCCTTCTGGGCGATTTGAACATCCACATAACGCCTCAGATAAAGACACTTTAGAAATAGCCTCCAAACTAGCTGCACTGCAGCTCCAACAATTAGTGTTAAAACCCACCCACTCAAAAGGCCATCTCCTGGATCCCATGTTCACCAACTGTATAGGCCTTTCGACAGGCAACTCGCTGCCCCTGCCCTGGACGGATCACTTCTTAATCCCGGCATCTTGGAGATGCCCAGCCCCCTACCAAGCAACCTTCACAACCACCCGGAAGGAACGCAATTGGGCTAAGCTTCCCTTAGCAGATTGGACATCATGTCTAGACTCCCTCAAACCACCCCTTAATGCGGATCCCTCCTTAGCCAATGACAACTTTAACAAATGGATCTCCAACTCCCTAGACTCCGTTCTCCCCATTACTGCCACAAATCTAAGGCGCTCCTCTAAGACCGCACCCTGGTACTCCCAAGACCTTCGAGAAAAGAAACGGCACTTAAAAAAATTAGAGAGACGCTGGCGCATAGGCTACTCCCTCCCAAGGAAAATGGCACAGGGCCACGATAAAAACGTACAACAACGAAATTAGAACAGCGCAAGCCACTTTCTACGAGAGCAAGATCCATGCAGCCGCATCTAAACCCAGAGAAATCTACAAAATCGCAAAATCTCTCCCTAAACCACCAGAAAAGCCTCAAACCTTCCCCAACCCGCAAGCCCGATGCGACGACCTGGCCGCTTTTTTCCATAGTAACATACAAAACATCTACACCTCTTTCCCTCACACATCAGCACCAACTCCAACACCCCCTCCAACCACTTCAATCGAACCACAGCTCCCCTCTCCTAATCCAGCGATACTCGACAACCTTCCCCCACTTGACATGCCATCCCTACAATCCATAATGCATCTTGTAAAATCCGGATCCCCTAACGACCCAGCACCACCACGGTCTCTGCAGGCAGTTACAACTCATATCCTCCCAACCATTCTAGAGCTACTTAATTCCTCACTAGCCACAGGAATTGGCCCGCTCCCGTGGAAACTTCCCATGGTCAAAGCACTCCTTAAGAAACCAAACCTAGATCCCAACATCCCAGGGAACTATCGACCTATATCCCTGCTGCCCTGGCTTAGCAAAATCCTAGAAAAACACGTCAACAAGACCTTGACAGAATTCCTAGAGACCCACCAGCTACTTGACCCGACTCAAATGGGCTTTCGATCCATGCACGGAACCGAGACCGCACTAATCAATGTGTTAGAAGAGGCACGGAAGATCACGGACCAGGGTGGCACAGCAGCCATCATCCTATTAGACCTATAGGAGTCGCATTGCCGGCGATCTCTTGGTTCACATCCTTCCTAAAGGAACGATTCTTCCAGGTCTTCGATGGCGACGCTGCTTCCACCAAGAAACCTCTAAATTGTGGTGTGCCACAGGGCTCCTCCCTTAGCCCCACACTCTTTAATGTGTACATGAGTCCCCTAGCTGAGGTAGTCCGCCCCTTCGGGTTAAAAATAATCACCTATGCGGACGATACCCAGCTAGTGGTGGCTCTGAGTCAGTCCCACACCACCCCTTGCCATCTTAGGGACTGCCTCGAGGCAGTGGCCTCCTGGATGACATCTTCCTGTCTCAAATTAAATGGAGATAAAACCAAGCTAATGCTACTTGGTCATCACCCCAACCCCAACATCAAACATCTCTGGCCTCCTTGCCTCGGACCCCCTCCGTCACCCAAGGACTCAATCAAAAGCCTGGGCATCTGGCTGGACAAATCCCTAAATTTCAATCAACAAGCAGCAAAACTATCAGCCACCTGCTTTGGGCTACTCAGACTCATACGGAAAATTACCCCCTTACTCCCATTCCATGCCAGAAAAATCATGATCCAAGGTTTAATCCTGTCATGCCTGGACTTTGGCAACGCCCTTTACTTAGGAGCCCCACAGTCCACCTTAAATAAACTGCAGATTATGCGAAACTGTGCAGCCCGTACCCTTCTCCAAATCCGGCTTCACAGATCAGTCAAAAAAGAACTCAGGAAGCTACATTGGCTCCCCATCAGGGATCGAGTCGCATTCAAGGCCCTCTGCATCGCACATCGAGCATTTTGGAAATCAGGAGCCACTATCAATCACTCACTAGTCACCCCATACCTGCCTAATAGACAGCTCAGATCCACCCTCTCACACTTACTCGCAGCACCTCAAATCAAGAGGGCCAGATGTGGTGGATGCTCCTTTTCCCACAATGCAACCAAACTCTGGAACTCCCTACCCCTACAACTACGTAGGGAATCCAACTTGTTGTCCTTCAGGAAAGGTCTCAAAACCCAGCTATTTAAGGACTAGAACCGGCTCACCTGCACTCTCTCACGCGTTTGTTTCGTAGCGCTAGGACGCCTCAGGGTAGCTATCGCGCTCTACAAATACTCTTTTTCATTTAATTTCATTTCATTTCAACATGGGAAGCCTTTCGGATACCAACATCGTAATCCCACTGGGGCAACTCCATCCGCAGGGATTACGTTGGCGCCTCCGACGGGCTGACAGGCTCCATGAGCCCGTTGGAATCCAGGTAGAATAACCGGACGGTTTCAATTCTGACCGCCTAACATTGTTATTAGGCGGTCGGAATTGCAACAGGAAAGGTTGGTCCGAAAGCCTCCGACCTTATTGTTCATGTCAATATATAATTTGGATCTGCCTACAATTTTTGATGGGTCTCGCTAGGCCGAAACTACGTGGTAATGATAATGTTCATGTCAAACAATAGGTTTGCTTTATTGATTTTTAAACTCTGTGACCAAGGCTGTTGACCTCTCAATTCACATTGTGAATTACTTGACAAATTGTGTAGGGTCAACCTTGCTGATTGTGAAACGCGTTATGTTTTGCAATTGTCCTATATATGGACATTCCTCGTTTTTAGGGCTAGAGCTTGTAATTGCACAAAATGACACCTTGCACTACACAAGTAAAGGGACAGACAGAATGTGATGGGTTAGTTGAACACTGTGGTATTTCTTTAGGGTATGTGATTACACCCTGCAGTGCTTCAAGACCCATTCAGAAGTGGTTTCAAGTTGCAATTCCATTTGAAATCCTGTAAATGTTAGAATTTGTTCATAGCATCTAATCATATATTTATTAGAGTAATTTTTCTTTTTTTTAAAGAATCATTGGCTGGTCATTGATGAATTTTTCTTTTGTTGTGCTGAGTTTTGATTTTTTTGCCCAGATCACCTACCTGAGTTCGCCATAGACAACTTTGCTTCATTACTCTGAAATTCAGGTACTAAAAGGGGCACTTAGGGGCATATTATCAAGAATAGCGTTACAATTATCGCCGGTTTCGCTGCAGAAAACTGCTGCTAAAGCGGCGATAATGGGCTTGATAATATGCCCTGGAGAATTCCAATAGAAGCCCATGTTCACACCAGAACATGGACTTCTATAGGATTTCTCAAGAGCATATTATCAAGCCCATTATCGCCGGTTTAGCAGCATTTTCCTGCCGCTAAACCGGTGATAATTTTTAAACGCCGTTCTTGATAATATGCCCCTGTGTCCCTTATATGAGGCAACAAGATATGGAGTCATCAGGATAACCAAGGTGAAAGGCCCCAAATGCGGGTCCAGTACCTAATGATAGATAAGGGTCCTCATGAACAAGATTTCTCAAACACAGTAGTAAGGGGTTTTACATTATGAACTCTCTCATAAATGAAATAGGAAGGGATTCTAAATTGTGAAGTCCTTGCCAATCACCATAGGAAGGAGTTTTATATTGTGAATTCTGCGACAAAGAAAGGGGTTTGTCAACTCTCACAAATGAATTTGGAAAGAATTTCTCAATACGGTATCTCTTATAAACACAAGAGGGAGAGAGGCTTTTGTATTATGAACTCTAGAAAAAGCTTGATTAAAAGAGACTTAAAATCTATGTCTGACAAATACAACAGGAAGGTAAGTTTCATTGTGAACTCTCCACAAATGCAATAAGAAGGGATTTATTACACATGTCCATTTTCCTGGTGTGGCACCAGAAAATGATGGATATCACTAGAAAGAGATTTAAGTTCCTTGTCAATGTATGCTGTGAAAACATAATGGTGTTTTTCTATTGCATTAATGTTAACCTACATCCACACATGTATTTCACACTGTGCACTTGCATGTTTTTTTATCAAATATTGATGATATATTTTCTCATTCATTCAAAGTGTCCTTTAGTCTTAATCGGCATGCACATTTTCATGATTTCATGACTCTAGTATGCTTATAAGCTATTTTATCTGAAGCAGTACATTTGCACATTTGCTACATCTTGTAGTAAATCGTAGCCTTGCTTTTAATGTTGGCAAGAAAAGGCGTGATTTTAGGAAATGAATTAATTCAACAATCTATCCATGTATTTGTATCTTAGTTTTAATGATATCTCAAATTGTCTCCGTGAGAAGATCCTGCCATCTGCTCATTAGATAGGTTTCACTGAATTAACAAGTTTCTGGCATGTGTTTATGCTCCATATACTTTTATTGAGGGAAAAATGTATAAAAACTGTTCAAAATTGCATTCATTTTAACATTACATGCTCCAAATGACCTTTTTGGGATATAACTCTGGTAAGTTGCAAGGGCAATTGTCTCCTGATTATTCTCTGTGCTGCTTGCTGTTTTTTTCAATACATGCATGCTAGAATGAAGCGTTGTGTTTTATTTTAACAGAGGCTGGATTGACAGCTGCAAATTGACTCCAACGGCAACAGACACAAGAGCACTAGACTGGACTCCACATGATGGCACCAGGTGCCAGAGGTAAGGGAGAAGTTTCTCCAGGGAGGCTAGGGTGGAGCATTGCCCAAAGACAAGGAAAAAAGGGGAAATACAAGACATTTGAGAAAGGCTGAATTACAGTAATGAACACATAACTATGTAAACATTTGTAAGAATAATAGCTTAAAAGTATCGTAACACAACGAAAGCATACAAGCAAGTATTAAGAATCCCTGCATAGATGATAAATGTTAAACTTGGCCGTTGCATGGTCCTCCCCAACTTTTTGCCTTCACACTCCTGTTTTCTGATCCCGTTTTTGATGGCTTTTATGACACTTTACCACTGCTAATCAGAGCTAATGTGCTTGCACTCTCTACTTTAAACATGGTAGAATTGGCTTACACCTAATTGGCACCTTGAATTTATTTGTAGGTCCTTAGTATAGTGGGATCCAGGGCCCATAAATGGAATGCTACTAGTGGGCCTGCTGCACTTATTATTCCACCCACTAAAATAGCCCTTTAAAACATGTCTCAGGCCTGCCATTGCAGCCTTTGTGTGCAGTTTTAAACTGCCATTTCGATCTGGCAAAACAAATCTTTGGCCAGGCCCATACCTTCCATTTTAATGCATACCAGCCACCCCTAGGGTAGGCCCTGAACAGCCCAAGAGGGCAGAAGTAAGTGTATTGAAAAAGTTGAAATTGCACACTTAAGTTTTTATGTCCTGGTAGTAAAAAAGCTCCTACATTTGTTTTCACTACTACAAGGCCTACCTCTGTCATAGGATAACATTGGCCTACCTTATTATATTTAATAAGTGATAACTTTCATTTGTGAACAGATAGACAAGTGGAGTTTGGTTTCTAAAGAATTGTAAATAAAAGCCCTCTCTAATGGTAAAGTCGGATTTGTAGTCCCAAATCTGGAAATTCAACCTTTGGAATGTTGGGGTGTTCTTGTTCCAACCATTTGGTGCCCAGCAGCTTGTTCCTGGGTCAAATGACTAGGCATAGCTGGTAGTTGGTCTGTGTGTATTGCTTCCAGACAGTGAGACACAGGGAAGCCAAATGTTGACAGCGTATGCCCCTCTGACTTAAAAAGGGTGAGAAGCTGTCACACATCACATCACAAAGGTCCTGCCTGAGCACTCTCACAAAGGGTTTGCCACTAATCGTTTCTGTCCCCAGACTCGCTAGGGTCAGGGCAAAGAGGAAGGGGAGGTCTACACCTCAGAGTGGGGAATCCTTTTGAAACCTCTTCTACTTCAGTTATGGACAGCAAGTATACATATTGGACCTCAGACCACAACTCTTCAGTACATATCTGGATCTGTGGAAGACTCAGAAGAAGGGGTGCTATGTAGCTTTGCTGCAAGAAGGACTGATACTCTGCTGCCCTGCTGTGCAGCCCTGCTGCCCTCCTGTTTGAGTGAGAAGGACTGGACCTGCATCTAGAGCCTCAGACCACCAGAGTGACTCCAAGGCCTATTTGACTCGCCTCCTGACAAAAGCCTCAGTGACAGAAGGCTCTAACCACCTTGATCACAGGACCCAAACCTTCTCTCCCAAGTGGTGCTACCCCAGTCCTGGACCCTTGGAAGTGGGCCTGAAGGTACACTGCCGGCTCAGATGTGGTCCCGGCTAACAATAGAAGGAACGACCTCTCAACAGTAAGGCTAGGCCCATTAAACAACACACCAGTAGAATTGCCAACACTGTTCACTATTCCTTTCCTTATTTTCAAATGGAGACACACCTCTTACTCAATGTGACACCGGTAACTTTTTCTCTTCATATTCTTTTTATTTTTCAAGTGATTGGTTATCCTATTGTCTTTATCTTTTGTATCAAAAAACTTTAAACATATAATCTGCACATCTCATGAATACAACCCACACCCACCTTTTTACTTTTACACAAAGCACAAACAGCAATACTTACATTTAACATTACATAAAAACCCAGACATTTTTTATTCCAAAAAATCAAACTCAAAACAAAACAAGTATTTACATAGAAGAATTGCTTAATTTCAATTCTATGGATAAACCTCTTGCAATTAACGGTGCATATTCTTAGAGCAACCCTCTGCTTGTAGAATTCAATCTCATTATTAGAAACATTTATTTAAACACTGTAACGAGACCAGAGGGATTTTTCTTTTTCACTCCACTTGTTGTGAAACAATACGTGGACGACGCGTTTCACACCCAGACCTTAAAACTGGGTTCTCATCAGGACCAATAGCTGAAAACACAAAATGTGACACTATGATATCAAAAACTCCAAAGACTTTTTTTTCCAACATAACACCTCCATGTTTCCCTAGTTACCTTTCTATGATGAGATCAGCCGATCTCTCTTTCTCCAATACTTTATTGTCTCCAAGACGCATTTCTACAACCAAGAATGGAAAAATTCACGCGGGGGAAAAAAAACAAAAAACAAAAGAGAGAGAGAGAAAAACCATCAAGCTTTGTTTTAAGGCCTAAGTCTCTAATACTCAAAATGCACTGTTGTGCACTTACCTTAATCTTTATATCCGGGGGCACACACAGGCAGCCATCCTTGCCAATAAAACTGCTTCTGAAATGAGAACGTGAAAAACGAAAATGTATCTTGCCTTTCATCATAGTGATTAAACACCACTGTGTTTGTGTGTTTTGCCTACCTTTCTTATCTTTTGGTTGTCCTTGTATGCCGGATTCAAAGGTATTTGATGACCTAAAGCAAAAACCAAAATGGAAGGGCTGTTGAGACCATGCTCTATAGTTTGCCAATAATCCTTACTTTCACCCCGTGTTTCTCCGACAATATTTGTCTGCTAGGTACATGTAGAAGTGGTCGGAGTCTAATATTTACAGAGTAATAAATATCTCAGAAAATCACGATTATTTCAGAGGTAACTTCACTTGCATATAGTCCATGAATGTCACTCAAATAGGGACGGTTCAGACATCCAGTGCATATTTGTTTATTGCACTTCTTTAAATTTGTTCAATAACTTGATCAAATACAGATACAAAACATTAGAATTGAAATCATTCCAATTACTTCATTGGTTCAATTGACGAAAGCATAGTAGAATAAAGTGAATACATTCAAATATATCAACGCGCTCACAGTGCACAGAAAGGAAAGTATTTAGAGGGGATGGGTGTGTTGGGGTAGAAGTGGGGACCGGGTAAAGGTGGTGTGACTACGTAAGAATCACAGTGAGAGTCAAAATGTAGCCTCTACAGTCTATAGATAGATCAATAGGTTCCAAAAGGCTCTTAAGCACAAGATCCGTAATCATCCATTATTTAGTCCTATGCTTAGAGAGATACAGAATGTTGGCTGTCAACGTTTCGACCCCTGAAGAGAAGGGTTGTTCATAACCTCAGGCCGGGGTCTTCATCAGGACAAGTGGAAAAGCGGGAGCGCCTATAAGTAATGTAATAACAATGAGTGGATCAGTCACTAACGAAAATGAATAGTGCACTAGGAATAAGGTAACAAATTTTTACATACTTTGTGAAGGGCCCGGTGTGGGCCTTCAGATTAGGACCTTCCAAGGTTCCTATGTTGTTTACTGTGGCCTGTAATCATGTAAGGGAATCATGGTTACAATGGGCTGTCCAGATTGTGGACAGGTCACCAGTGTACAACAATACAAAATTGAGAGAGGGGGAGCACTTACTGGGAGGTTAGCAATTTCCGGTTTGGTATACTTCAAGTCTGTGGCCAGCTGGAGGTGCCGGTCCGTGGAAAAAATCCGTTACTTTCCGCCTGAAAGTAACGGATTTTTTCCACGGACCGGCACCTCCAGCTGGCCACAGACTTGAAGTATACCAAACCGGAAATTGCTAACCTCCCAGTAAGTGCTCCCCCTCTCTCAATTTTGTATTGTTGTACACTGGTGACCTGTCCACAATCTGGACAGCCCATTGTAACCATGATTCCCTTACATGATTACAGGCCACAGTAAACAACATAGGAACCTTGGAAGGTCCTAATCTGAAGGCCCACACCGGGCCCTTCACAAAGTATGTAAAAATTTGTTACCTTATTCCTAGTGAACTATTCATTTTCGTTAGTGACTGATCCACTCATTGTTATTACATTACTTATAGGCGCTCCCGCTTTTCCACTTGTCCTGATGAAGACCCCGGCCTGAGGTTATGAACAACCCTTCTCTTCAGGGGTCGAAACGTTGACAGCCAACATTCTGTATCTCTCTAAGCATAGGACTAAATAATGGATGATTACGGATCTTGTGCTTAAGAGCCTTTTGGAACCTATTGATCTATCTATAGACTGTAGAGGCTACATTTTGACTCTCACTGTGATTCTTACGTAGTCACACCACCTTTACCCGGTCCCCACTTCTACCCCAACACACCCATCCCCTCTAAATACTTTCCTTTCTGTGCACTGTGAGCGCGTTGATATATTTGAATGTATTCACTTTATTCTACTATGCTTTCGTCAATTGAACCAATGAAGTAATTGGAATGATTTCAATTCTAATGTTTTGTATCTGTATTTGATCAAGTTATTGAACAAATTTAAAGAAGTGCAATAAACAAATATGCACTGGATGTCTGAACCGTCCCTATTTGAGTGACATTCATGGACTATATGCAAGTGAAGTTACCTCTGAAATAATCGTGATTTTCTGAGATATTTATTACTCTGTAAATATTAGACTCCGACCACTTCTACATGTACCTGATTGACCGACCCAGGTCGGAGAGTTCTTAGGGTCCACCCCGTTGTAACTCACTAATATTTGTCTGCTAGCGTGAAATTTTACTTGTGCAAAATTTCTCAGTCAGTTGGAAGTTCTTCTACCAGAACTCCATTTGTTAAAAAAACCATGTGCACAAACTTAAAAAAGAGGTTGAAAAAGAGGTTAAAAAAGAGAAGAGCGGCTTTCCGACTTTCCCAGAAGGTTATAAGCTACTTCTCGAGCCGCACTGGTCGTTTTTTTGATGCATTCTTTCTACTTAGTACGCCGCAGCATCTGAGAACCGTATCGTGGTTTAAACGAGAGTTCCACATATCAATTAAGCCACAAGCCGTCGACCCTTTTTCCAAAACAGCGTCCGGGCTTCTACATTTCTCCATTACAATCGCACAGAATTGCTGCTTAGTCCCTATAGTTAAGGACTTACTTGTAATTTCTCTTTGTGGTGCGGCGGTTGTCACTTTCCCTCGCTCAAACGGACGAGTGAATTGTCAGTCCTTTGCAGAACCGATGCAGTAATTCTCATAGAAACTCTGCTCCTTGGAACTGGCGCTGGGTAACACATCCTGAACGCAGGTCTTTGCATCGCAAGCCCCTCATCGACGGCATCTTGTCGACGACGCAGGTCTCCGAATTGCAAGCCCTGCAACTCCTTTGGTACCACTCAGTGCACGCTGGATTTTTGTTGCAGGGCTTCGCATCACAAGCCCATCGTTGACGGCATCCTCAACAGCAACACAGGCCCTCGCATCGCAGCCCCAAGGAACCGCCACTCCATGACGCATCCTCAACGTGGGACCCAGCATTGATCCGGAACCAGGTTTTAAGGTACTTTTTTGAGCGGGCCTACCTGGGTCTCTGTAGAGGGCCAATGCTCCTTCGCATCCAGCCTAAACTTGTGACTTTGTCCCAGTACAGAGAGACTAGATGATAATAGCGGGTAAAGTGTGCTAATAGGCACAGTTTTCACTTGGACCTTTAAAAGTACTTATCTCCGTTTCTTGTGATTGGATTATTGTCATTTTGGTCATCAAATATTCATTGATTTTTACTCTATTTTGATAAATTGCTAAGGGATTTTTCTTGTTTGTGTTCCACTTTATTACTGTTTGACGTGCTGCTTAAATAATTTACACATTGTCTCTGAGTTAAGCCTGACTGCTTTTTTTGCCAAGCCACCATAGGGCTAAGCACAGGTTAATTTAGGGTTCGCTTGTGACATCACCCTGACAAGGATTGTGATTGCTGCCTGAGTAGCATTTCATCCCCCTCAATCAGTAACCCAATTTCTTTTTTCTTTTTTTTTTACCACCCCCCTCCCCGTCCCTCCCCCCAAGGATCGCTGCAGGAGGATGATCGGGAAGCATAGGAGAAGCAACGAAAAAGAAAAAGAAAAAAAAAGAAGGAAATACATTTCGACAGTAATTTCATCAGGTTACCAACCGCTTTAATTTTCTAAATTCAGCTAATTATTTAAGGGCTCCCAAATCAATTCCCCCTCTCTCCTAGCCCTCGGGCCTCTCCTCTTGAAAACCAACAACTCCCATTTAACAGATATTTATAAATTTACTAAACCATTCATGTACTTTCGGGGGAACAGGATCTAACCAAACTGTTGCTATACTCAATCTCAATGTAGCCATAGCTACAAAAAATAACTTCCGTTCTGGTTCAGTCATATTCAAATCCGCTACCCCCAACATTATAGCCTGAGGTGACAGCAGTATAACATATCCAACCACTTGTTCTAACCGTTGTTCAATTTTATTAATCAATGGAGTCAGACAGGGGCAGGATGAGAACATATGAATGCTATCTGCCGCTGGCTCGCCACATCTGGGGCAGTTAACTCCCACCAACCCACCCCATTTTTGCATACAATGTGGGGTTATGTATAGATTAAGCCATGTCTTAAAACATTGAACCTGAAGATTTGTGGATATAGTGGCGGTTCGGCTGAAAGCTGATGAATCTACACATACCTCCTGTCTAGCCTATAGTCCAGTCCTTGGGTAAATCATCACTCCTTCTTTCATTAACCCATTTATACATCATAGAAATAGCCGATTGGCCCCCTTGATTGCTTCAACTAGCGGGATGCGGGTCCAACTAACAGTTTTTCTGAAAAAAAAACTCGAATCTGTAAAAATTTTAAAAAATGCCGATTGCTAACACCAAATTTCTGTCTAATACATTCGAATGTCAACACCCCTGTTTCAGAAACAATATCACCTATTATGGTCACTCTTTGGATTGTCCATTCTCTAAAATATCCATCCCAAAAAATTTCCGGTAGGAGAGTATTTCCTGTAACTGGGGTGTATAAATGTATTCTCCCAATATTAAATAACTTCCGAACAGCCGTCCAGACATTGAAAGCCCCCAAGAGCACCTTAAACCTCACCCGCTTAAAATAAGTGAAATCAGTATGTCTGAAAAGGAGCCCTCTAGCCTCTTCACCATAAATTAAACGATACATTTATATATCCGAGCCTTCAAGTTCCTGAGCATCTAGTAATTCGGCAGGATGTCTCAGCGTTATTGCCCAATAATAGGTCTGGAAGTTTGGTTAAGACCAACCCCCACTTTCTCAGGGTAACGTCATGTACTTCATAGCTCGCCTAGGGTGTTTACCTGCCCATACAAACCAGGAAATTATTTGTTCCAGTTTCTTAAACCAAATTTGATCAAACAATAAGGGAGTAGCTCTGAAGACATACAAAATCTTTGGTAAAAAATCATTTTAACTACATTACATCTGCCCATCAATGTTAACTGCAGATTATTAATCCGGCGAGCTTCCATTTCAATTTTATATAGCAAAGGGTTTAAATTGATCTCCACTATCTCTTCCGGTTACGAGCATACCTCAATCCCTAGGTATTTTGCCTTACCAATAACCCGTAAATCCACCAAGGTAATTTTATCATTGCATATTATTTGGGTTTTGGCATCATTTAAATGATACCCTGACATCCTACCAAACTGCGATGTCATAATCTGGATTTCTAGTAATGCAGTCTGCGGAGAATCTGTCAAGATCGCAAGGTCATCCGCATAACCTTGAATTTTAGTGTCTCCACCTTTGGCTTTAACCGGAAGAATCAAACCATTAGAGAGAATTGTTTTAATTAAAGGGTCAATATAAATTGCAAATAATAAAGGGGAGCAAGGACACCCCTGTTGTGTACCTCTTAAAATATTAATTGTCCCTGTTTGGGTTCCCATCACCGAAATTTGAGCCATGGGTTGTTTATACTTGCTCTGAATAGCACAGATAAATTTCTCTCCAAGACCATAATGCCTCAAGACAGCCCATAAAAAAGGCCAGGAGACCCTATCAAAGGCTTTTTCTGCATTCAGCAGAATTAAAGCCATAGGGTCTCCTGAAACCTTGGTATAATCAAATAGCGCAATTGTATGGCGTATATGATCGCTAGGATCGAAAAACTTTATAAAATTCGCCTGGTAGATAGTCTGGACCAACAGCTTTACCGGCAGGAAGAGAGTCTATATCTTGCCAAAGCTCATCAATTCGAATTTCTGCATCTAATATCTCGAGTTCCTCCGGGGATAATACATCCACCTTGATTTCCTCGAGATATTTCTGAATTTCAACCTGCAGTGCCACGTTATCGCAGATATCCTCATTGTATACTTTTTGATAAAGCTTTTGAAAAGCTAATGCTATGACACCCTCTTCGGTTACTAATCCATCATCTGGATCCAGAATACTTTTGATGTGGGTGGCAGACTCCCTTTCTTTAATTCTTGCAGCTAACATATGTCCCGCTCTTTCACTGTTCTCAAACATTTTAGATCGCCATGCTACAAAGTTGCTTGCCGCTTTAGCTTGAGACAGTTCTGTTATAGCTGACTTAGCTATAATGATCTGTGTTTGGGCTGCATCACTCTCCTCGCCCCGCAATATCACTTGGGCCAGCTTCATCTCAGCCTCCTCTAGATCCTCATAAAATTTCTGTAGTTTTAACTTTTCTTTCTTCTGAATTTCCCAGCCATATCGAGTTGTTTCACCCCTTATCTCCACTTTGAGTGTGTCCCATACATTTTGGATACCAGTACTATCAATATTTTCCTGTAGAAATCTTATAATCCATGGGTTCATGGATTCGATAAACCTACTATCTCTGAACAGACCAAGATTGAACGTCCATACATCTGGTTTAGTACCACAAGATTGTATGTTATCCTCAAGCAGAAGCAGATTATGATCCGACATTACTCTTGGGAATCTAGTAATATTAGATCCTTGAGCCAGAACTGGTGAAATAAAAAAATAATCAAGCCTATAACAGGTTTGATGAGGTGCTGAAAAAAAAGTAAACCCGGGGTCGTTTCGATTAAAAAAGGGCAAGATGGCGGCCGCTTGAACCGAGCGAGTGTCACTACCTATCTGGTGCAGGAACATTGAATAGGTGTGGAGCAAGAAGGAGAAGTCTTACCGTGGAGAAGGATCGGTTATTCCTGATGGTGCCTTGGGAATTTGGGACAGCCATCGGGCAGCATCCTTCGATGTGTGCAGATTGATGCTTGCGGACCGTGAGATTCAGAGGCTGTGGCTGCGGTCTGCGCGGCTCGTTGTAACCGCCCTCCGGAGTCGAGCACACCTGGGGGCCTGGAGGGTGTGGCTCACGAAAGCGGAGAGAGCACACGGCGAACGTGCCGCGGGCGGAAAACAAAATACGATGCCGCCTCGTAAAAATGTGAATGCCTCGGCGGCTAACTTCCAAGCTGCGGGGGAATCAACAACGAAACTGCCATCGGTAGCGGAAAAACCGGAGAAACAGGACAAACTTGAGAAACCTGCACCCAAGGCAATGGCAATGGCGGTGAGTGCTAAAAAATCGGGGCTGGCTAAAGGGAAACCCTTGGGGAAATTCTTACCCGGCTCTAATGACGATACTCGAAAAATCAGAGACAACCGTGGTAGCAGTGGAAGGCATAGGACGGGGAAAAGTTATAACTGTCCCGGGGATGTTCACTGGGAAAGCAGCGGTGTCTAGAAATCCTCCTCCTCCTCAATCTGTACCAGCCTCACAAACTTCTCCCACTGGTACGGTCGCTACGCTCCTGGAGAAAGATAGCCGCGGGGGCGAAAAAGGTTTCTATAACTCTGTGCCATGAACCGGGTGGGGCTGAGGGGTCTAAGGGGTCTAGTAAAGATGCGGCTGAAAAATCTCCTCAGAATCTGATATTGGAGACAGGGGACACCTTCATATTTTCGACCCCCGCTGGAGAGAAAACCAATACAGGAGCTGGGAGTATACCGGATCCCCAAGATGGTGATAGCTTCTTCTCCCTTGCCGAGGAGTCTGACATTGAATCTACTGGGGACTCCTTGAATGAAAATCTTACTTCAGGTGAAGAGAGCAGAAGCCCACCAAATACAGCCGACACTCTGAAAAGGGCCACACCCCGCTTAAGTAAATCGTTGAGCTTGAGACTGGGCTACAGCAGTCAGAAACAAAAACTACGGTCAATGATGAGAAACTTGCAGACATTATGTGGAAGCTAGAGGACTCCGAAAACAGGCTCCGCAGGAATAACCTCCGACTTTTAGGGATTGAGGAGAAAGCAGAGGGGCAAGATATCAGAGGATTTGTTTTGAAGCTATTCCAAACTGCTTTCCCCGAGCTCTCCCATTGGTCTTGGGAAACTGAGATACAGAGAGTGCATCGGTTTCCTCTCATGTTGAAAAAGAACTCCGATCCTGAAGCAAAACCGAGGGCTATTTTGATATTTTTCGGCAATTTCTTATTGAGGCAAGCCATTTTGGAAAAGGCCCGTCCGGATGCTAAAAGATCTGCAGAAGGCAACACATTTTTTGTGCGCCCTGATTTTTGCCACGCAACAGTAGAACGGAGGTGGCGACTTCGTCTACTAATTACTCCTTTTCAAAAGAAGGGATGCGAGGTCTTTTTAATGAACTCTGCACATTTAAAGGTTATTTGTCGGGGCAAGATACAGGTTTTGTCTTCAGAAATTCAAGCCGAAGAGTATCTGAAAGAACTCCCTGATGGCTAAATGATCTATGGACTTCCAGTCTAAAAAAATGTTTGAATTAATTTTGCTGGGGATCTGGTTTTCTTAATTCTTAAAAATCTTAGGATGCCCTATATACTTATTTGGCTTCTTGTTTTTCTGATTCTTCTTGGTTGTTGCTTTGTTTATGTTCTCTTTCTCGCTCCTTTCTAAATGGAATATTCAGATAGGGAGTGACCTGTGGGTACTCGGGAAGTGGGAGGCATCACATGGGTCAATGGACCTACTTTGCCTGTTTTTGCGGTTAGGGTTTCAGAGGGGAGGTGGGGGTTAGGGTGGGGAAGGCGCTGTGGGGGGAGGAAAGGTTTGGATCAGGATTTGTTTTAGGAAATAAGTTAAATGAGTCAGGATTATCACATAGTGTTGGTTGCGGGTTTCTTTTTTTTTAACACTTCTTCGTTGAGGTATGGCTAATATTCGAATAGCCTCCATAAATATCTGTTGGCTCAATGAATCGGTTAAACGCCGTCGGGTCAGGGAGGATCTGCGATTCTTTCGGGCAGACGTAATCTGCCTTCAAGAAACACATATCGAAGCTAGTCGGCACAAACCTTTGGATTTTGAGGGTTTTCAGTTGGTTTCATGGACTAAATTGGAGGCTAAAACCAAAAGAGTTGCTATTTTAGCTCAATGGGCGAAGGTTAATATAATTCGCTCCTCTGCCGATAGTTTGGGTCGCTGGATTATTGTGCACAGCAAATTTCAGAATCAAATGATTACATTATGCTCCATATATGGCCCAGTACTCGATGATCCTGAATTGTATAAGTGGCTGAATTTAGAATTGGTAGGCTGGCTGGCACCGCTTATAGTCTGTGGTGATTTCAATATAAATATGGGCTGTGAACTTATGAATCAACCTGGGATTGCATATGTAGGGAGAAAGCCAAAGGTTTATAGGGCCCTACAACATATGATAGACCTTCATGGTTTGATCGACGCCTGGGCATTTAAAAATATTTGTTAGCCCAATTTCTTACAGTAAATATGTATGAGTGACTATGGAAAGTTGCTGAAGTGTGAAAAGTTAAACATTCCTATGTTTAATTGGTATAATTACTATTGACAAACACATGGACTACTACTTAGAGTCAAAACTCCCTTTTTCCAAGACATTCTTGTAGATCAAGCAAATAGGGTATGAGCAAATAATGCTTACTAATGTGTGATATGATGTGGTAACCTTCCAAATATCGTCTCATTCCAGATCTCCTTCCCAGTGGTACCCTATCTAAAACCCCTCCCTTCATTTGCCAACACTGATTTTCCAAGACATGAAATATAGATTTAATGCTCAAAGGTCTGAGTCTTGACGGTGTTCCTGAGGATTCAGCCAATGACAGCACCTTCCTCTTCTGGTCTTCTTTGTTTGAGGGAATTCTTTGCAGCATGTTCCTGGAACACACTGCGATTTAATGAGACTTGAAACAATCCCATACTATCCGCAAAAGCCCTACTCAGCACTGAGAATAACTTCAGAGTGTGTTTGAAGTATACAGGCCAAACTGGGTGGATGTGAATCAGTTATTGTGATTGGTGGTGCTGAGCAAAGGGAAAGTAAATTGATGGAGAAGCTGACCTGACCAAGGGTTACCCCTGGTTATGATGGAGAGTTGAGTTCCGCAAAGGATGCACTTCTGAATGCAATTGCGAATGTGTGTCCAGTAAAACATGATTAGACTAAGATCTTGAATTGTAAACAAAATAAGCGTGCAGCACAGACTGATTATTTAGACAGACTTAAGGATGTGTTTGAAAAGTCCTCTTCTATAGCCCTTCTGGCAGAGATGACTCAGGAAGGTGCAGCTTTTAAACAGGATTGTTAATGAATGTTAGAAGTAAGTCAATGATTATCTGGTTCCTGTCAGGTCAGCCATGAGATGACCAACGTGCAGGAGGATGATAGGGAGGGGTGCACACATAAATTACGGACAACCACACATTAGCTAACTCGTGAGTACCGGAAGTCACGAACCCCGGCCCGTTTATTTATGCCCTCTGGCCACGCCTGGCCAGGGAGTGTTACATTGTGTGGTGGTGCTTCCGGGGCTCTGTCCAGAGGGAACAGAGAACTAGACCGCTACATCCCATCCCAAGTTAGTCTTTTCAGCCAACACTAAAATGTTCTTAGCATGCAAAGTCTGATAGCCTCTGGCTGGGCCTGGGATTAGGCCTGAGGTTGTATGTATGTTGGCGGCCTTTCCGTTCTCGTCTGGGACTCGCTGATCCCCCGTCAGTTGGGACACCCTCGGGACTGAGAGCTCTAGATGACGATGGCCTCATGGGACTTGGAGCTGAGTTCTTGCCAGAGTCATTGTCTGTGATGTCAGCTTGTGGTTCCGCACTCGGCGTTTGTTCTGTGGCTTGCTGTGTCCTGATCGGAGATGGAACTTTCTTAAACCATGAGATGTTTCTTGTTATCACTTCTCCGTCACGTTCGACAGTGCTGGCAGTTCCTTTTGTTGATCTTACAGTCACAGCTCTGGCTCATACGGGGTGCGGAACTTCCCTCCACTCCGTCGGTTCCGTATTAGCACTGAACACCCTGGCGTAATTACTCGAGCTCGTGCCCTTCATCGACAGCTTGCCTTGTCGTTGGTTAGTTGGATCACAAGATAATTCTTTATTGTTTAGGTTAATAAAAACCGTTACAAAAAGTGCATTAAAAACAATCTCATAAGAAATTTAAAAAGCCTTAAAAACAGAAATTCATAATTGATTGAATAGTAAAGATAAAAAACAGTAAAACCCCGGCGGGGAAAATTGTTCGAGGCACTTGGTCCTGTCCCGGGTTTCCACTTAGCCAAGTGCCTGGGTTATTTGTTCCCGTTCTGCTAGTTTCAGAAATTTCACTAGCTTCCCGTTTAGTGGGGGAAAACAGGGATCAAAACATGCGAGGACAGCTTGTCTGCGTGAGCGGACTCCTAGTTCGTTGAAAGCTGTTTTCAACAGAGATACTCTTTCATCGTTCAGCCTCGGGCAAGTGCACAATAAATGTTCCAAGTCTTCGATTCCTGTTCCGCAGAGCCGGCATTCGGTCCCGTAGGTCTGCCTCAACCATGGTGGTAGGTGAGGAATGGTGAGTAGAATCGCTAGCCTGTGTTTGAAAAAGGCCTCTTTTGTTTTCCAGCCATACCCCAGACCAAAATATGCTTGGAGCCCCGGTGTTTTGTATGTGCACAAGGTCATCCAGGCATGGCGCCTATGGGAGAGCAAAGCTTTGTCCTCCACATGCGAGTGTCTCTTTAAACTCTTGTTAACTATGCGCTTGACATGTGCATGTGATAGAGGAGTCTCCCATAGGTCTTTCAATCCTGTGATGGACAGGGACTCCTCTAGGTATTTTTTCGCCGGCATCCGCGATGAGGTGATCATGTCTTGCCAGAGCTGTCGGTTCAAGGTGTTTTCTGGAGAATTCTTTAATTTGTGCCAGCACTTGATGTATGAGCCTCTTCGAGCAAGTGTTTGGCACGTCAGCCCAAATTCCAACCGAATCTGGGCCTGCGAAGTATAGAATGGCAGATTAAAGAGAAGTCTGTAGGCCTTTGAGATGGTTGTGTGCAGAAGTTTTGCGTCAATTCCTCTTAGGGCCTCACTGCCATATGTGATTGATGACTCTATTTTGATTTTAGCTACTCGTAATAGTGGAAGTAGAGTCTCGCCGGTCAGGTTGGTCTTTAGCTGTTTCAGTGTCACGGCTATTAGCATGCCTTTCCTCTTGATGGCCTCTAGTTGGTTTTGGTAGCGGCCACCGTTATCAACTTGGATCCCAAGATATTTGTATTCAGAGCAGTTTGAAATTGCTTCTGAGCCGAGCATCCAAGTGTACTACTTTTTGTTCCTAGTTATAGAAAGAACTTTTGTTTTACTAATGGTCACTTCTAGTAGGTTTTTGATGGCATAACCACGTTTGAAGACCAACTTTCGTGTGACTGACCAGGACCACGTCGTCTGCATAGGAGTTGCTGGACAGCCCTTTGCCTCCTAACCGCGCAGCATGAGAATTGCAGGCATCTAAGGCGGGTGGCAGGTCAGCTGTAAAGAGATTGAAGAGAGTTGGAGCTAAAACGCACCCCTGCTTTAGGCCCTTTGTGGTAGGAATGCGCCTTAGAGAGGTGCGAGCTGTTCCCAAGCTTTACCTGGACCCACGTGTTTGTGTGCAACTCAATCAGGAGGCTTAATAGAGGCGGGGGAATCCCCCAGGAGGCCAGTTTTCGCCAGAGGATTTCTCGATTGACGTTATCAAAGGCCGCCTTAAAGTCCACAAAGCAGAGGTGGAGAGCCTGCTTGGTCGCTCTAGCCTTGTCAATGAGCATCGAGAAGGCGATCAAGTTGGTTGTTGTCCCCATGTCTTTGCAGAACCCCGTTTGGCTAGATGGTATTAAGCTTTGGTTTGCGGCCCATTCTCGCAGTTGGATCAATAGGAGTCCTGCAAAGTATTTGGCCTCAACGTCGAGGAGTGCAATCAGTCGGTAGTTTTTTGGAAGGAGTCTATCCCCCGCCTTATAAATCGGTGATATGATCGAGCCCCTCCATGAGACGGGAAGGCACCCAGAGTTGGTGACGGATGAATAGAGGGGGATCAATATGTCGGCCCTATAATCAGGTAAAAGTTTGAAGAGGACCGGGGGAATACCATTTGGTCCAGCTGCCCCGTCATTTCTACCTTTGGAGATTAATTTCCTGATTTGGGCCGCAGACGGTACTAGATTGACATCTTCTCTTGGTGAGCAAATTTGCGGTTGTCGGCCATCCAGAAGATTAAGAAGCTCCCTTGTTTTGCTGTCCTGGTGATTAAAATGTTCGTCAAGAAATAATTCCCAAGATGATTTCGATATGTGTGATGTTATACCACTGATTTTTGGGTTTAGCAATTTGTTTATGATCGACCAGAACTGGGCGCTGTTGTTGCCCTTGGATGCATGATGAAGTTTGGCCCAGAAGTCAGCGTTGTTAGCTCTTTTGATTACCCCATTCAGTTTTTTGAGTTCCGCTCGGTGCTTGCGAATCTGTGCTAGCAGCATTCGATCCCCCGGGCTTTTCTTCAGCGATCTTAAAGATTTATTAATCGCTTTTTTGTAGGATTTCATTGCCAGTTTCTGGGTGCCCGAGATCTTCCTTGTAACACCATGTGCTGGTGGTGGAAAATGACGTGCAGTTGTTGAGTAGTTGTTTGCAAACTCCTTCGTAAAATATTCCCAGCCTGCCACTGTGTTGCCGGAAGGATAGTTTGAAGTGTTCAGTTGAGTTTTTGCAGCTAGAAGCACCTTCGCAGTATTTGCTACTGACGTTTTAATACGCTTAAGGTTGATGATGTAACTGTCCTGCGGCCCAGTTGTGTTTAAGAGAATATCGTCTGGAAGGGCTCCTAAACTGACTTCTTGAGGGCGATGGTCGCTTTCACCCTTGTCACCTAAGTTGTAGCCCAAAACATGATGAAATAGCGTGAGGGAGACTAGCGTATAATCAATAAAAGAGGTAGTAGTGCCTGAGATGAATGAGGGCACGGATGGTGAATCCTTTGCGAATCTTCCGTTTAAGACCCTCAGGCCCATGTGTTCAAAGGCTGCAAAGGCAATAGTGCCTTTGCAGCCTTTGAAGCCTTGCAATGACCGCTAAATGATTGGTTCGGGATATCCCAATAATAAGACTGTGCCTGAATATCATTGTTTGCTGAAGTCCCCAAGATGCACTGATTAAAGTCTCCAGACAGAATTAAATTTGGGGATGTTCGGGTGTTCATTACATTGTATAAGTGGTCTGTTAGAATTTTCCCCTCCTTTCCCTTGTTTTTGGGGTTGATGTAGGTGTTGGTCAGCTGTACCTCTTTCTTTTTACCCCCGAAGTTAAGTAGTACCTCCACTGTGTTTGTAGCCAAGGAGGTTGTGCTGAGTGCCCAAGCGTAACCAATCGTTGATATTTTGAGATAGGTTGCTAGGCCTCCTGACAGACGACCAAACTTGCTTTTCCTTGTGGTTGGGGAATGATGGCAGGTATAACCCTCCAGATGAATTGGCTCTTCCAGCCATGTTTCCTGGAGGAGGATGATGTCAAACGATTTGACATATTGTAGGAAATCAGTGTCCGCTACTTTATTGTAAAGCCCGTTGATGTTCCAAGAGCATAGATCCATGTGCGGTGCCTCCATGCGCGGATCTCTCTCTGTTCGACGACCTTGTCATTGAGAATTTCCTTGTGAATTACATATCCTGATGAGCCGATGTTCAATTGTGCGATACCTGTTGGTAAGCCTTGAGGTATTTTCCGTGGGTATCGCCTGCGGTGCTGTAGTAGTAGAGCGACCCAGTGCACCCCTCAGCACGGACCTAGTCTTTGAGATTGTGTCTGGTCGCTGCCGGGACCGCTCAAGCAGGGGCAGCGGGTATCCTGTGTTGTAGTGGGCAGCTGTGTTGATCCCCATGCTTTAAGGAGACCTTGCTCCTTGAAGATTTTGTTGACTATGTCAGTGGAAGTCCATGTAGCTTTTGTCGCCTCATTCCCATCCAGCCTGCCTGTTTTTATGAATTCAATGGACAAGAGGTCCGCTGAAGACAAATCCTTAAGAGCTGGTATGCTGCTAAGTAGCCGCAGTAAGTTCCCACTATTCAGAATGTCAAATGGGCTCTTTGATTGATACTCTGGAGTAAAGAGAATGCTGGAAGAGAGATCATTTGGATAAGATTGCAGGGGGATTGGCTGGTTGTTCGGGGCTTTCGAAATTAAATTGCTATGATCAGGGTAAGGCTGGATTCCAATAGGATCCTCACCGGAGGTGAGGGTTGTTAGAGCGGGCATGGAAAGGTCCGTGATGGAGCTGGCTGTGGTGGATATGAATTTAATTTGAGGGCTCAAGAGCCTAGGTACTGCCAGCTCTCGGGGGGGGGGGGGTTTGTTGTCCACGTGCTTGGGTGCGTGTCGGGTCATATGGCTCAGGAGTCCAGTTGTCGGCCATAGGTAACATGTCGCGCCGAGGTCCTGCCAGCATGAGCGACCATGGAGATCGTTGTGTCGTACAGTGCGGTGTGCTTCTGTATTCCCTTAAGAATTGTTGGAGAGCAACTTCCGGATCATTTTGTTCAGCTGTTGCTATGCGCAATATTTTGTTGGCGGTGTGCATGAATCGCTCTGCCTCGCCATTGGCTTGTGGCCACTGGGGGGTGATCTGGTGATGTTTGATGCCCAGTCTCTTCAAGAAATCTTTGAACTCACTGCCTTGAAACAGAGGTCCGTTGTCTGTCTTGAGGACATGTGGCAGACCGAACAGGGCACACGACTTTTCTAGGACCGGTTGTAGATTGGTGAATGCTGTCGACGGCAGCACTTCTACGATTGGATATTTGGTGTAACTATCGATTAGGACAGCTGTTACTCTTCCGTCAGGGAAGCTTCCAAAATCAACGCTCACCCATGACCATGGCGATGGGGCTGGATCTTCAGTGATCACCGGTGCTGGGGGCTCCGAATTGCCAGTGAGTTGACAGGCTCCGCAGTTGCGTACGACGGCTTCTACACTGTCTTCTAGCCCCGGGAACCACACCTTCTCTCTCATTCTTGACTTCATTCTTCCAATGCCCTGGTGACCTTCGTGTGCAAGAATTGTCGCTTGTTCTTGTTGTGATTGTGGTACTACAATACGTGAGCCTCTTAGGACGATTCCGTTCTCCGCCGTACTGAGCTCGTCTCGAACTTTCCAGAATTTTCCCAGGCGGGTTGTGTCGGGCTCACTCCACCCTTGGGTGTTTTCGAGAAATCCTTCCCATGACCCATCTCTCAGGGCATCAGCTACTCGCTTGAGGATCACGTCCGTGTCCATGTGTGTTTGTATCTCCTCTATTGAAAGGGCTCTCGGGCATGACCATTGGGATATCATGTTGACAAATTCCTAGGTCCTTGTCTCTTGATCACTGTCTGTCTCAACAGTGGGAGTTGGGTGGCGAGACAGGAAGGCGGCCGGGTTCTTTGCACCTGGTCGATATATCAGCTCCATCTGGTAATGCTGCAGTTGAATTGCCCACCTTTCTATTCTGGGGGTGGGTGAGGTGCCGTTCCATTGAACAGGGGTAGGAGGGGTTGATGGTCTGTTACTACCCTGAATGGGTGGCCGCTCACGTACAAATGAAAATGGTTGCATGCCCATTTGATGGCCAGCGCTTCTCGCTCTATCTGCGAATATCTGGCTTCCGTTGCTCTGAGTGCTTTACTTACAAAGGCCAGAGGGACCCAGGTCCCTGGTTCAGTCTCTTGGGTGAGTAGAGCTCCTAGGCCCACCGGGTTAGCGTCTACGAGTAGCTCTGTTGGGCGAGTGGTGTCGAAGTATGCCATGGTTGTGCTATCCAGTAGAGCTGATTTGACCTGTTTGAAGGCTTTGTCCTCTCCTGGGGTCCACTGCCAGGGGGTTTCTTTCTTTGTGAGGTTTCGCAATGGTTCTGCAATTGTTGCAAGGTTTGGGATAAATCTCCCGCAGTACGTTGCCATCCCCAGAAAACTTCTCACTTCGGAGGCATTGGTTGGAGCAGGGGCGAGTTGTATTGCTTGGGATTTCCTGGGGTCGACTTTGACACCCTTCGAACTGAACACATATCCGAAAAAGTCAATTGTCCTGCGGAAGAACTGGCTTTTCTCTTTGTGAAGGGTCACGCCATGCTCTGCCAGTCGCTGAAGGGTAGCTCGGAGTCGACGGTGGGGGGCCTCAATTGTTGCTGAGTGAATAAGGATATCATCGCTCACATTAAGGACACCTTGGAGTCCTGACAGGATTTCCCTCACTGCGTTTTGGAATATTTCCTCTGCGGATGATATCCCAAAGTTCAATCTTTTATACCGGCGAAGCCCAAGATGGGTCGAAAATGTGGTAATGTATCTGCTTTTTTCTGCAAGCCTCAACTGGTGATATCCAGCATTTAGGTCTAACTTTGAGAACCATTGAGGTCGGCCAGGATGTCGTCAACCATTGGAGTTAGGTGTCTCTCTCTTTATGGCTTGGTTGGGCATTCTCATGTTAATGCAGATTCGAATCTTCCCTAGCTGCCTTGGTTTTTTGGCGATTACTATGGGAGATACCCAGGGAGTAGGCCCTGTTACTTTCTCGATCACTCCTTGTTGTTCTAGCTTTAGGAGCTCTTGTTCGATCAGTGGTCGGAGATGGAAGGGTATCCGCCTGTGTCCTAGCGCAACAGGTTGTACTGCTTTATCTATATGCAGCTTCACTGGGGGCCTTTTTATGTTCCCTAGTCCTGTAAATAGTTGTGGAAATAGGTCCAGGATGTCGTCGGTTTGGAGGAGCATCACAGCATTTGCAAATGCAATCAAATTTAGGTCTTCTGCAGTATGACACCCGACTAGTATGTCTGCTTCTCTGTCAATGACGTGGAATGTCGTTGTGACTTCTTGAGTTTCTGACTTCATCTGAACTGACATCTTTCCTTTCAGAGGAAGTGGTTCCTGGCTCCCATATGTTAGAATTCTGATTTTAGATGGGGTGAGCGGCGGTCTTGGATTCAGCTTCTTGTAGTGTTGTGATCCCATTACATTGACTGTTGCCCCTGTGTCAATCAGACCGATTACTAATTCTAATTCTAGCCCGCTCGCATGAGCTGTCCGACATCAGATCTTCGAGCAAAGTGTGGGTATTGCGGGAAAGAAGATCCATCGATCTCAATATTGCATTTGGGTTGTGGCCGGCGTCTCTGCTTGAGATCGCTTGCAAATGATACGAAGTAGCACTCTTCGTCTTCTTCCGTGGAGAAGTTTTCCAGGCATTGACGGCGGTGAGTGGTGGTTTTTACCGATCATGAGGTAGTGGGCTCTTCCAGTGAGAGATGCCTTACAGCTCCTGTTGGCGTCCTCCTCCCTGGATTTCCTCTGCCTCGTGCACCTCCTCTGCACACACTCGCAAAGTGGTTGGGGATGCCACACTTGGTGCACGTTTTCCCTCTCGCCGGGCAATTGTCTGGAGGGTGCTCTTCTTTCCCGCAATACCCACACTTTGCTCGTCGCTCTGTTCTGGCAGGCCATCTTCCCCGCCCACCACGAGATGGTGTGCAGATTGTGTCAACTCGCTTTGCTTTGACGTTGGCTGGTTGATCTGCTTGTTGCTTGAGAGCCGCCTCCATTGCAGAAGATCTGATGTCGGACAGCTCATGCGAGCGGGCTAGAATTAGAATGTCTTCTAACGAAATGCGGGGCTAGCGGAGGACGAGAGTTCGTAGTGTTTTATTGCGGCAACCTTGGATGAGTTGTGATCTCACTTCTTTGGCCTGATCATCGTCAGTGCACGTGCTTGCTAGCTCTCTGAGACGTGCATGGTATGTGTCCATGGATTCTCCTTTTCTCTGCCTGGCTTGCCTGAGTTTGAAACGCTCATAATCGGGGTTAAGTTGGGGGTCAAAGTGAGCGTTCAGAGCCCTGACCGCAGCATCATAGTCGGTAGGCGCGCCAGTGTTCGGGAGATGTGCAAACAGTTTGTATATTTCGTCTCCTGCGATATGTAGAAGCTGTAATCTATATAATAATGGCTCCGTCTGTCTCTCTGGTTGCTACGAAGTAATTGTCAAGGCAGCCTATCCACACATTCCATCTTGGTGATGCGGTGGCCGGGTCAATTAGTTCACTGAATGGAGGAAGTGGGAGAATCTGGGAGTGCACTGGAGGTGGTGGCGCAGGTAGGGCTGCAGGCTGTTGAGCCGCTGGAGCCGCTGCGTTTGACATCGTGTATTTCTTGGTGGTGGCTCTATGTGTCTTGTGCTGGATTTATGTTGTTTTGCCAATGCTTGTTTGTTGGTTTTGCCAATGCTTGTAGTCTGCTTAGGCTCTGATATCCTTGCACTTGCCAATGTGTGTCTGTTTAAGCTTGGGTTTGCATGTTTTGTGCTGGCTCTATGTTGCTTGTGCCAATGCTTATTTGTTAATTTTTCTTTTTTCCTTTCCAGTGCTTGTTGAATGTTTAGGCTTGCTCAGGTTATGACCAATGCCTTCTGGTGGGCGCTGAGTAGCTTGTGTTTGTCTTCTGTTCTTTTCCTTAGCTGCGTGGCAGACCGATGGCTATTTGGTGTCTTTGTGCGCTCTCCCCCGTGTTTAATGGAGCTCTGCTGGGCCTCCGATGATTCTGTGCATGCGCGCACTTATTCCGGCAAATATGGGATATCGGGAGGTGCTCTGGAGGCCTTCGGCAGCGTGCGCAGGTATTTCAATTTGAGCAATCCCCATGCGCTGTGCTGTGTTGTGCGCTGGAAACGGCCTGAACAACGATTTTTAAACAACGAGTTGCCTTAACAACGACTCATATACAACGACCTGGGACTGAACCACGACCTCCTTAACAACTACTTTATTAAACAACGAGTGGCCTTAACAACGACTCCAACCTTTAAACATGATTTTTTTTAAATATATTTTAAGTACACTTCAAACATATATTGATTTTAATAAACATCTAATGATAGTCCGTTTAATTTACCTGGTTTTAATTGGCCAGTAGATGGCACTGTAGGATTGTTTTCAGGCAGGGGACCCTGGGCACGGATCACATGGATGCCTTAAAGCAGATGAAACCTCTGATTTTTTTTTGTGGCTCACCACAATTCTCATCTGTTTCTCGGCTCCCCCTCCGCCCTAGGACACTTTGACTTGTGCACTTAGGTTGGGGGCGTGGAGGCTGTGGCGCAGTGTGGAACGGCACCCCTTGAGAGGGTGAGGCACTGTACACCCTGCGACGAGCACGAGGACTGCAGAGGGGCAGTGTGGCGCAGCAACCCCTTCTGGATGCAGTGGGGGCCCAGAGAGAGGTGCTGGTGCACCCCCTGCTGTAGAGACTTTGCGGTGTGAAGTCGAGCGCTGGTACCATGGTGCCTTCTGCCCATCACCTTATGCTGCTCTTGGAAATTCTTGTTAGGTAACAAGTGTAATATAAGAAATATGGAAACATGACTTATTTATTTGACCATGTATAGTTTCTCCTCAAACAGCGCTTATTTATTGTCTGTTTCTTTATTATACGTACCACGTAACAGCTAATTTTGAGTGTGGCACAAAAAACACTCTCGGAGCAGAACCAGCACCGGTTAATAGTGTTACTCCATAAATTGTTTTTAAAACGTTTATGTAGCCCTAATCAGACTCAAAGCACTGACAGCGAAACAGAGAGATAGTAGATTAGGTTAATATGTAAATGGAATTTATTTCGTAGTTCAGTGAGTCGTGGTTCAAAACATAGTGGTTGAGATTTGGTCGTTGTTTAGCCTTCGTGGTTAAGGCACTCGGGATTCCAGAGGTAGTTGTTAAATCATACAACCGTTGTGCGCTGCTCACCGTTTGTTTGCTGCTGGGCTCGGATATCTTTCGTGCATGTTGCCGCTACTGTCAGTCTGCCGAGCGAGTGCTTCTCTCTTTGTTCACGGGGCGCGTGGTCTCTTCATGGCTTGATCCATGCATCCCACCCTCGTCGCCAGTGTCAGGTCGGCCATGAGATGACCAACGTGCAGGAGGATGATGGGGAAGGGTGCACACATAAATTACGGACTACCACACATTAGCTAACTCATGTGGACCGGAAGTCACGAGCGACCCCGGCACGTTTATTTATGCCCTCTGGCCACGCCTGGCCAGAGAGTGTTACATTGTGTGGTGGTGCTTCCGGGGCTCCGTCCAGAGGGGACAGAGAACTAGACTGCTACATCTCCGATGGCTGGCTCCGAAGCTGGCTGAGTTGGTGATGGTCACTAATGGCTGTAGAGCTTTGCCAGAGAAAAAAAAGAGAATATAGGAGCAAAACCAATGTAACTGTAATTGCACAATACACAAAAAATAGGTGAAGGTGTGGGACAGGGAGCTCAGCAAAAGGAGAAACAAAGGGCGGAAGGAAGGGGAGGAGTGAGAGGCGGGACAGGAGAGAGGTAGGTTGTAAACATGTAATAGGTACCTATAGGTGTCATGAGGTTGTAATCTTTCTTCCTTTATTAGTAACCGGTAGTATCACGGTATTAGTAATGTATAAGACTGTATTGCTCCTTTAACAACATGTACAGCCTCCTGTTCCAATCCATCTACGAAGTGGTTTAATGAAGAGCTCCTGCAATTAAAAAAGAATTGTAAATGCCTAGAGCATCAATGGCGCAAGGAATACAGCATCAAAGGAAAGAGTAATTATGAAAAGGCCTAGAAGATCTACTATAAACAGGCTCATACTATGCTCATAAGATTGAGAAAGCGCAGAAGTCACCCCACAAGCTTTTTTATATGGTGAAATCCTTGTCCTCCTTGGAGCATCTCTCCTGATATCACTCCCTCAGTGGAGAAATCTAATGCAACCGCCCAGTTTTGTTCCAGACAGAGTTGCCAAGAATTATGTGGCTTTCCACAAAGAAGTCAGAGAGACTCTATATTTTGAAACCTGGGCTGCGCCATCTAATTCCTAAAGTGGGTTCCTTAGCATCAATACTTTCTCTATACCAGAATTGCATGTGCTGGTACTCAAAGTGAAATAGGGTTCTCTGCTCGACCCAGCCCACCCTCGATGCTGGAGCGGGGTTTGGAGGCTATACTTCCTAGACTATGCGACCTACTTAGTCAATCTTTAAGACAGGCCAACTTACTCGGAATTGCAAACATGCAACGGTGGTGCCCCTATTGAAGAAGTCATCTATGGATCCAGCTAAACCAGAAAACTCCAGGCCCATCTCCTCCTCCCGTTTTTTTCTGTAAAGTGGCAGAAAAACATGTCAATCAACAGCTGATGAGTTACATCGAGGCAAATGATTTGCTGCATGAGACTCAATCAGGGTTTCTCCCCCAGTATAGTACTGAATCTGCACTGCTGCTGTCATCGCTGATGAAGGCAAAACTGCAGTACTGTTTATGCTAAACTTAAGTGCAGCAATCAACACCATCTCCCACGGCCTTTTGGCTGAACGGTTGTGGTCATATGGTATAGCAGACCTAGCCTTAAAATGGCTGATCTGTTACCTCCAAATTCGCCCTTTTTTGGTGGTCCAACAAATCTGTTCTTCTGAGGTTGTTGCACTACAAGAGGGAGTTCCAGAGGGCTCAGCTCTGTGTCCTACACTTTTTAGTCTGGGTATGTGCTCCCTTGTTGATGTGATTGTATGTCATGGCATTAAAACTCTGTCCTACGCCAATGACATACAAATTATTATCACCCTAAAACAGGATGATGGAACCTTTGCAGCTTGTTTTTGAACCTGTCTGGTCAACCTAGTAGAATGAATGGACCATAGTTGTCTCAAATTAAAGGCTGAGAAAACAGAGGTACTCATTCTGGGAAACAGCAATCCATCTGGTCCACGGCGTGCTGGTCAGATACTATGGGGCCTGAACCAATCCCAAAACAAAACGTTAAGAATCTTGGAATAAGGTTTGACAACAACCTAACGTTTGATAACCAGATGTCTAATCTTGCCAGTGTCTGCTTTTGCAGGGCTTCAGGCGCTTCTGGTTTCTAGCTTAGACCACTGTAACACAGCTGCGGCCCGTGGAGGGAGTTTTGGTGGGGCAGAGATGCGGGGTGGGGGAGGGTGGGGGGTGCTAAAAACCGGAGTATGGATAATTGAAGGTAAGTAACAATTTAATTATGAAAACAAATTTTGTAGTGCGCCCTGCATCGCAAAATGTGATGCAGGGTGCACTACGAAATTCGTTTTATTTATTAAATTGTTTACTTACCTTCAATTATCCGTACTCCGGTTTTTAGCATCCCCCGCCCCGCCTCTCCGCCCCACCGAAACTCCCTCCACGGGATGGGTGGTCGTTCTTTTAGCCTCCTGGATCCCAAGCTCTGGAATACCCTTCCATTAGACCTGAGCCAGGATAGCTAAAAAATGACTATTTGGAAAAAAATGAAGACCTGTTTTTGTAAACTTATTTGAATAGTCTCTCTTCCTTCTTCAGGGCTTGGTGGGCGATTTCCTAGCATGGGGATACTCCGTTAGTAATAGGTGTAAGTGCTTAATAAATTTTCAATCAATCAATCAATTAATTTAATCTCGTTTCATATCTAATTAACAGTTGTACTCTTCGTAAAACCCCTACATTCATCTGGCCACACTGATATTCTGAGACATAAAATCTGGATTCCATGCTGCCGGAAAGTGGGCTTCTGGAATGTACTGTTCCTGAGGATCCAGACCCATGATAGAATCTTCGTTTTCTGCTCTTCTTCCTATGAGGGAGTACCCTGCAACATATCCCTTGGACACTTGTGATTTCATGAATATTAAGAAATAATTCCCTACTATCAGCGAAAACTCTTCTCACCTCTGAGGAACCAGAGTGTGTTTGAAATATACAGATCAAGCCGGGCAGATGCGAATTGATTAATGTGATTGGTGATGCCAAGCAAAGTGAGAAAGATTGGTGGAGAAGCTGATGTAGCCAAGTGTTGACCCTGGCAGTGACAAAGGGTTGAGCGCAGCAAAGGAGGCAATGTTGAATGCAATTGTGGGTGGGTGTGTGTCTGATGAAAACTGATTGAACTAACTGTAAACAAACTAGATATGCACTATTGACGTATTATTTGGACAGACTAAAGGATTTGTTTGAACTGTAAGACTTACGGATGTATTTGAACAGTACTCAGGTACAGCCCGTCCGACAGATTGCTGTAGAGGCTGCTTTTGAGCAGGACTGCTACTGAATATTAAAAATCCATTAAAGACCACCTGCTTCTGATGCAGATGAAGAAGCTGGCCAAGTTGGTGACGGTGGTGCCTAACAGTGCATAGCTTTGCACAAGAGAAAGGAAGAGAATGTAGGAATAAAGTGATGCCATTGAAATTGAAAAATACACAGAAAGCATTTAGGGCAATTGGATATGGAGCCTCACAAAAGGAGGTACAAGGGGACAGGAGAGCAGAGCTGGGACAGAAGAGAGGCTCTGGGAGCAGGAGTATGACTCTGTGATCATCTCTCTGGAACGCATTACGGATAAACATTCATTTTTTCTTAGCCCAACATCCACATCTGCAGATATTCTTTGCAAATTAAACTGTACTGTTCTTCAGAAGGTGTCTTCTTAAATAAACCTGTACTATTTTGTGAGAGTACAAATTGCAACAGAAATGTAGATAAAACTGCTATGTCTCCTTGATATAACTGTTTTTTTTTCACAGGTACCATTCACATTGCGGTCCACAGGGTCCAATAATGTTTGGTTCATGTCATCAATGGAACCAGCAAATTTTGCGATCGAGCCTCAGAACATGCTACATAAAATACACCAGTACGAGGTAAAATCTAAGATGGAAGATGGGATCTTCCCTGTAATAGACGATTTAATAAAGCTAGACATTTTTGTGTCTATTGTCAATAAATATAATAATCCCGATATGCAGGGACAGGGAAGGCCAACATGTACAGATTTGTTCAGGACCTTGGCCATAAATAATGTGTGTATCCCAAGTTTCACTGTGGTCTCTAACCCTTCGACTCTCCTTTCTTGTATACCCGTAAATACCCAATAGTTTCTCTGCTTGATCTTTGTCCCCCTTATTTTCCATCCTTATACATGAGTGGCATTGGTAAAATGTGCTGTGCACCAGCATCCGAACAATGAGGTCTCAAGCTAATTCAGCTGCTAAAATGCTGCTTTGTCTAAAACCGCTGATGTTTCTATGGGCCATATGTAGGTAAAACATGAATACCAATTCCTTAATACCGAATGTTACCGATTCGGTATTAAGGAATCGGAAAATGCGATGTAGATAAAAAATCGGTAAACATTACCGAATCGTTAAAAATCGGTAAAAAATACCGATTCGGAGCGAATCGGTAAAAAAAACCCCGAAAAACCCATACCAAATCGGAATTACCGAATTCATTACCGAATCGGTAAATACCGATTCAGTAATTCAATAATTCGTAATTCGATGAATCAGCCTATCCTGTGTCACCCAATCACCTCCCAAACAGTAAGTGGTGGCACCCAGGCAGCTGCACAGGACCTGGAGCTTACTGCGAGGCAGGCAGGTGAGCTGAGGAGCCAGCAGCAACAGAGCCTCACAGCTACAAACAAGAAATAAATAAAAAAAACTGCATTGAAATGGCAAGCCAGGACAGGGAGAGGGAGGGAAGTGAGAGGAAAAGCTGAAGTTCAGTGACAAGGAGCTGGAGGTACTGATCCAGGATGTCAGTCCGGACCATCACAGGCTTTTTGGTAAGAAGTCCCTCCATGTGCCCGAGTCTCAAAAGAGACAAATCTGGATTGGCATACAGGACAAAATAAATGCCATAGGTGTGACCCAGCGTACTATTGAGGACATCAAGAAGAGGTGGTACGACCTCAGGAAGACGGCGAAAGCAAGGATGGCAGAGAGGCAGAGGCAGGCTGGCAAAACAGGTGGAGAAAAGAACAGAGCACCAGCACCAACACCACTGGAACTGATGGTGGAGTCCACCCTCCAGCCGGAGAGTGTGAGTGGCGTGGGAGACACAGACAGCTCTGCCAGAGCAGCAAGGAAACAAGGTAAGACGCATGCCCAGCATGCTGTGCTACCCCCTCCCCAACCCCAATCCCCATAGTGGCATAAGGGCTCCCACTCCACTCCATGTCTTACTCATTACCTGCTATGCATTGTGGGAGATGTAGTTAGAGGGAACTGATGAATAGGACAGTCAGGCTAGCAAACACAATAGCATGTAAAAGTAATTGGCAATCTCAGGACAATCACTCTGATCTGTAGGCATGATGTTTAATGTAATTCAAATGCAGACAGAGCAGTGAGTATATCTACATTTGTGTCATTACAGGCGAGACATCTCGCAGTGCTGCAGAGGGGAGCAGAGCTAAGACTGCCAGGCCAGAGGGGAGGCAACATGAGGAAGAAAGCATGCCTGCAGGGACCACAAACTCCGCGCAACCACAACCACCAACTCCTCCATCACAGGCATCACCACAGCGCCAAGGAACGCCGCCATCTCCTCATAACCAGTCCCCACTGCGACGATCACCAACACCACCACCACCACAGTCAGGCAGGAGGCATGACGTGGCCACCCTCCAGCAGATATAGGAGTCGTCAGAGGAGGGCACAGGGGGCCAACAGTCTCCAGTCCATGAGGGAGGCAACAGGGAGAGCGCTGGTACTCCATCTGAGGGCGCCCACAGTTCATCCAGACGCCTCAGGGCAAGGCCGGACAGTCCTAAAGCATCCGAACTGGGTGAAAGTGTGTTTGCTAGACTGGAAGGCAACATGCTGAAGGTCCAGCGCCTGCAATGGAGGGAGATGAGATCACTGCACAGGGAGGTGGCACACATTAACGAGCACATGCACAGGATGAAAAAGGGCATCAGTGCAATGGGAGACAACATGTGTGAGGGAATGCAGAGAGTAGCAACCTCTGTGGACAACCTCTGCAGCCAGCTGGAGCAGGACCGTCTTGGCAGGCGCAGGGAGAGGCAGAGGCTCTAGGCCTATACCAAGGCTGTGAACCGGCTGGCCACTGCAACCTCACTGATGTGCCGCAGGTCCATCGCCATGCAGGAGGAGATGGCGCATTGTAGCAGGGATGTGGCCAGGGGCATGGTTTCAATGACCTCCGCATTAGAGCTCCTGCAGAATGCAAAGGCAGCCACAATGGAAGGGGGGGACAGTGAGGAGGCTACCAGCCGTGGTAGCATTACGCCCTCTCCCACCGAGGGCAGGAGGCGCAGCGAACGCCACGGCGCTGCGCAGGAACAGTCTGACACTACAGACAGTGTTGGCAGGGAACGTGCACATGCAGCGCGTGGACGCAGAAAGTAGGGACCACTGCCTATTGCCAAACATTAGATGGGTGATGTAACCCATGTCCAAATGGACACTGCTTACAATACTGGTGGTGTGCTTATTAAACACCATAACATAAAACTGTTACTGGTGCTGTCTCATTACTCACTCAGAAATAGTTTGACGTTATCTCTGCCCGTCTCTGTCTCCCATCATGTTCAACTGCAACACCAGCTGCGCAGGGCTCTGGCTGAGGGTTATCCTCGTCCTCAGAGTCAGTTAGTTCCACTGCTGTTCGTTTTTTGTGGCCATATTGTGTAGCATTGCACATGTAGCAATAATTTTGCAACATTTGATGGGGCTGTACAGACTTGCACCTCCACTTTTGTGGAGGCAACGGAATCTGCTTTTAAACAGTCCAAAGGTGCGCTCCACCACATTGCTTTTGCTCTTATGTGCCACATTGTATCTCCTCTCCCTTGGGGTGGGTGGGTTGAGATATGGTGTGAGTATGTAAGGCCGGAGGGCATATGCGCTGTCACCTAAATACTGAAGAAAGTGCCATTAATTTGTGTGACCAATAGCTTGAGCCAAAGTGTACATTGATTTACCTAGTAGGTATCCTTCTCCAAATTCACCAGTACCCGGACGTGTATGATACCACTGTTCCGGAATATGTACGAGTCGTGGGTACTCCCTGGGAATTTGGCCACGATGTCAGTTATGATGAACTGGCATCACATATCACCTGCACATTAATGGAGTGGGTGGATTTGCGGTTGCGGTAAATGTATTCTGTTGCTGCAGGTGGGCAGATTGGTATATGGGTCTCATCGATGCAGCCAATGACGTGTGGGAACTGCGCAAGTTGGTAGAAATCCAGCTTGGTCCTCTGCAGCTCCGCCTGTGTACTGGGGAAGGTAATGTACTATTCCATTCTGTCAATCATGGCCTCCTGGAAGGTGTTGAAAAAACAGAATAGACAGCTCTGTGACACACCACCCACTGCGGCTATCACACCCTGGAAACTTCCTGATGCCAGGAGGTGCAGGCAACAGAGTACCTGGACATGGGTGGGTATTGCGTGCGCCCTTGGTGTCTGATGCTCAAGATAGGGTTTTAGGTCCCGTATTAGGTCAAGGATGGTGTGTGGGTGCAGCCTGTACCTTTCATGGATTTCTGGTTCAGTCAATTGAAACAATGTGATGCGCAGTCTGTACACCCGCTCTTCGCGTCTCCAGATCCTCACTCCTGCTGCTCTCAAGCATAGCCGCCTTGCTATGAGGTAGAGGCCTGCCATTGTGTTCACACTGTTGCATTTTGGGGCTGTTTTTATGCACTGCACCTGATTACCACCTGCTCAGGATAAGTGGTAATTACCGAATCGTTATTACCGATTTTGGTCAAATTCGGTAATACCGATTTTTGCTACATCGCATTTTGGGGTTTTTACTGATTCGTTATTTCCGATTCGGTATTCATTGTTTCGGTGTTCTCCGATCGGTAAATAAGGAATCGGTAATTATTTACCGATTCATTATTACCGATGCCATTCGGTAATACGTACATCTCACAGGGCTAAATACTGGTCGGTAAAGCCGAAATTTACCGATTTCCAGCTTTACCGACCGGTATTTGGCCACCTACATATGGCCCTATGTATGTTATGAGATCTGCCTTTCTTCCCTACTGACTGTATAAAATGTCTCAAATGGAGGAGTAGGCCTTTAAAAGAGAAAGAAAGTCTTTCAATCAAGCACAAACGTAAAAGAGATCCTGTGAAGATGAGGAGAGATAGCATCGGATGTGTGGTTGCACCAAAACAGTTACTCGTCAGGTTGTGTCACGATGCAGTTCATGTCAGTAAGGATGGCATGATGTGTGCCAAAGCAATCTTTGGTATGTCCCCTTCTTTTCTTCTATAGCCCACAATTATTACCAATCATGTGCCATCTACCTGTCACACAATGCCAGAAGGGGTATTAAGACAACCTTGCTCCCCCTCCCCCTTTGTGGCCTCTCTGTGCGCCTTCAGGTTGATTTTACCGAAATGCCAATGTGTGCTAACTACTCATAAGTGTTAGTCAACGTGTGTATATTTTCATTATGGGTGGAGGCACACCCATGTGTCGATACAGATGCCATCTGAGTAGGTCAGCGGTTGCTCAGAGAATTTACCTATTGGTTCTAAGCTCTGTACAGGAATGCAGGTGACTGCGGAACATGCTTTGTGTCAGCTGAAGTGCAAACACTTTGCAAGGCTCTAAGAATAGAAACACATTTCTATTGTGCATATCACCCAGAACCAGCGGGCAAGGTAGAAAGGAAAAATGGTAGCTTAGATGGCTAAGAAATGCTCAGGAATTCGTATGAAACAGCCCAATGCCCTGCCACTAGCACTATGGCCCACAGAGCAATTCCTTCACAGAAAACAAATTTGAGCTCATACAAAATAGTCATGGGCTGACCCATGATGCTGCCTTCAGATCCCACAGTTTCAGCTGCTTCTTTGGATTTATAGTTCAATGATGATGCAGTCTTGCAGTATTGCAGAATGCGATACAATGTCTCTGTACTTTCCATTCCCAGGTTCAGGTACCCTTACCTGAGGCCTGCTACTTCCTCCAGCATGATGAGTGGGTGTACACATCAGAAGTAGACCTCACTACAGCCTTTTTGGTGGGAACCATACCAGGTCCTGCTCATCACAAACACAGTTGTTAAAAATCTTGTTATGGATATGTGCATTCACTCATCTGATTGCAAACAAGTTGCTCCTCCTGGAGATGAGAGTGTTCCTGTTTCCACTTCTCCGCTTGTGCCTGGCCCCAGATACAGATCCCCTGACAGAACTGTTTCTGCTGCTATCCTGCCATTTGCAGGTGGGACACGTCCTCAGGGCCTACCTTCTCCACCTGCTCAACCACCACCATGCCATGCTGCTCCTGTAGTCTATCATCATTTGCACCTCTGTTGGAGGTAAGTGGCCTCCTCCCAGAAAATGGATCCCTCTGTAGGTCTGGCCTGCTATCTTTCAGCTGCCTTTGAGTGGCTGATTGGTGGCGGGATACTTCCTCCATGTGAAATAGGAAATCATTCCCAGGCCTAATTGTGACAAGCCTGTCCGTGAACAGAGTCACTGCTCTTCCTATGGGAACAACTCCTATCTACTGTTGTTTGGCATTTTAGGCGCTGATTAAATTTTCCCGATTCATGCCCTTATATAGGTACAATTCACGTTGCCCTTATATAGGCATAGAAATCAAGCCCATATTTAGGCATAGCCCATGCTACCCAAATACAGGCATGGCTACTTCCATCCGTTCACCAAACTTCACACCAATTTCTCAGAAAACCAGTTTAAGCCGTTAGAGAACTTCCTCTTGCTTGAATATTGATTTCTCCAAGAATTCAGTTACTTTACAATGAACAACTATTCCCCAGGGGTTCATTTATGACGTTCATATGCCTGACTTTACGTTAAACTATGGCATTCCTAAACACCTTCAAGGTATAAACATACCTTCACTTGCTATTGCAAGATACGGTGGTTCGGAACGGTTCGAAGACTTACTTGCTGACGGAGCTCGGTACAGCAAGTGCCGAAGGAAGCCGACTCTCCAGCTGACGCACTGACCAGGAAGCTGCCTTTCTCCTGCCGAGAATCCAGCTTCAGTGTTTCCGGCTCCCCTTGCGGGGTGTTGGGAAATCGAGTCTCGATACAGAGATACCAGACCTCCTTCATTCTAAGGTATGGAGCTGATTAGAACCTAGAGAAACCTTTGGTAGATTCTTGGCAAAACTAAACCTATGCAAAAGACCATACTTACTTCTTCCCTCGTACTAGACCTAGGTTAGGTACATTGGGGTAGGCCTATTTTAGAAGCACCAGTTGAGTATTTTAGTCTATGTTATTTATGTATGTATTTTTATATGGCTTAGAAACCATACAATGCTCTTCCAGTACTATTTCATATTACTGTTTTTGCTGTACGCAGTATACTTTGCAGCCTGCCTAACGATTGTAGCAGTTCACTTCTCTTGCATGAGAAAGAAGACTGTTCAATAAACCCTTTTTATTGAAAACGCCCATCTCACTATTTCTCTGCAACTCTGTAGAAACGAAGCATGCACTAGTGACTTACTGAACTAGTTATCTTTTGTTTCCACAACTCTGAGAGATATATTCTTATTCTGGGGAAACAAAGTTGTCATGTTTATGCGGTTGTCAGAAACAAATCCCTTCTTGTGAATTTGAGTAAGTTTCTAGTGACCTCTGAGTTAGCTGGCACACACACAATTAAGTTTAGTATGTGCGATAGAGACCTACTGACATAAGTCCTACGTCAAATCTATAGGATATATTATTCCAATGTGCAGAGCCTATTGGGAATATAGGAACCACACTACACTACTGTTGCTGTAAAAGTACAAACACACAATTAACCTTTCTTCTTTTATTGTCTGTTGATATATGAAGTAGTATCCCTTTGACTGATGTGCCTGTCATTTACAATGACACTTGCCTTGATCTCTTCTATTACGGGCACCAACTGCCGGAGTGTGCCAGCATGTCCTCCACTTCTTATCAGGGCCTTGAAAGGTTTAACAGTTCTTTTTAACAGAACATTGCATATGTGACTCAACTGCTGCTCACTGAGCCAGGACTTATCTCTCGAAACAAACATCTCCAGTATTGTAGTTGGAAATAGTTAATGTGAGCTTGTAGAGAATATTTTTTTTTAACTACTTCCAAATCAATTCTGTCTTCCCCATGGACTGTTGTTTCATAGCCACCATCATCAAGGAGTCTGTGTATATTTAATTTGTGGATCCTAGGCCTATCCATGGTTGCCGTTTGACTGGTCCTTTTTTATCTGGGATACATTATTCCTGCTATCAGCTGTTTTGATGATCACCGTTTAAAGCAGAGGTGCAGTAGCTGGGCTACATCAACTGCTACTAGATTTTCTTCTGCTTTAATTACAACAGACAACTATTGCTTTAGATGAGGAGATTAGAAATGCAGATATAATAGAAGAAATTGCTAACTCTGTCATATTAGTTTAAGGATTAGTGGTAGACCAGTTACATGGCTATGCCAAGATGCTGTATCAGAATAGGATGGCATTAGATTACGCATTAGCAGCAAATTCGAGGTGCTATTATATGTTCTGATTGTTGCTCTCATCTTCCCAACATCTCACTCAGCATACACAAGCAAGTAGAGCATATAAGGATAGTGCTAAAGAAGTTCACTAGTTACAGAACGGGCTAGATTTTAATCCCAGTTGCATCTGGATATGTTGGGTGGAATATTTGGACACCAGGGAATTAAAATATATCAAATAATCATTGTAATTGTTGTAATTGTGATTTTCTATATTTGATAATTTAAATGAATAATGAGCATCACCCTTCACACTTGTGCACATAAAGGCACTTCCAATACTTTTGTCCTAGCTACTTTTGAGGATGATAAGGACAATGATAATGAAGATGTAAAAGCAGATGTTTCAAAATTATTTGCGATTGAATTATTGTATATCACAACATGCACTGATATATTTTTTACTAATCTAAAATTCCATTTAGCATCAATATGCCTGTTCATTTTCATGTCTCTAGTAGGCCTACAAGCCATTTTGTGTCAAGCAGTGCCTGCAATGTTTAGCCGATGAGCCTCTGGACCCCGCTGTGGGGGGGCCACAACGGAGCTTCTGGCATGAGCGTAGCGGACAGTGGCAATGGTGGCGGCATTCTAGCGAGACTCCTTTCCCAACATTGGTATTGGAGCTTAAAGCGGCTTTTGGACAATGCAGCACTTCAGCAGAGAGCAGGGATGAGTGCCAAGGACTTGGCAACTTTATCTATTTCCGTGGCTACGGCTTCCTGTACACTACTTTGTTCTACTGAGTGCTGCTATGAACAGGAGGGTGCTGGTGGTAGTCAGTTCATGGGGGAGTACATAGCACAGCCTGGACAGCATGATTGTCATTGGCGCTCAGGAAGATCTCAAGATGCTTGGCTGCCCTAAGGAGCCCATCTGTGCAGCCTTAACCTCGGCCACAGCTGAAAGCTGATCTCTCTCCGGGGGTTAAACCAGGTGCCCTCCCGACACCTTTCCAGCATTGTACCTCCAGTCAATGGTGAGTTTCACTTCCCCACTTTCAAGACTTTGGGAGAAGGGTAGTGGGGTGCACTTAAGTCCTTCAGCTGCCTATAAATGAGTATTAAGGGAGTTGGTAGTACTACGAGTCACTTTTGTGTTGAGGATATAAGGAGTCCAGAAGGTGAAAACCTAGTTAGGCTACTGTTTGTGGCCTGGGCGGGACAGCCTCCTGTGTAAGCATCTTTTTTACCCAAATGAACCACTACAGCTTAAGGAATTCCCTGTGGAAGGGCAAGTTTGCTTCAGACTCTCATTGTTCTAAATGGTCTACTGCAGGCGTAGCTGAATTGCCCTCATCCAAATCTGCATTGATAAAAGGGTTACATAAAAACCCTCAACAGCCAGTTGTAGATTCTTATGAATCTGATCTCTCAGTGGAAAAAGGGGCAGTGAGTTCTCACCACCTACGCCTCAGTAAATGGCTGAGGGGTTGTTGGTGGACAATACTCTATGTTTTTGCAAACAAAGCGTATAGACCAATCAGGGAGCACTGTTAACTCTATGAACATAGTCAGCACTGCCCAGATTTCCATACTGCTGGCTCCTGGTGTGTCTAGTCTGGTCCCACTCCACTCATCAATGTCACAAGATATCACAATCAGCAAAGCTCTAGATGTTTTGCTACTATTCTGCTTGATCAGGACCAGTCACAGCCCCTTACGGTTACCTTAGTCGGCCAATTAGCTATCGTTTTGCCAGTGGCCCACTCTTTGCATCCTTTGCTTCGTACATTATTGGAAACTATCTTGTTAGAAGTCAGCGTTTTTAAAACCTCTCAATGCCAGGCTATGATTCATTTAGAGAGTAAGTTAAATAGTATTGATCAGGATCTGTGTAGTATTATCTGCAGGCTCAATTAGTTGGAACAAAGGGTTTCTAAATTGGAAGATTAGAGCGGCATTACTCAGAGTCACTCAAGTGGCCTTGATAAAGAATTAAGAGCGTAAAGTCAAGCAAGAAGAGCTAGAAAATCACTCCTTAGATTTTTTGGGATCCAGGGAACTATGAGAAGGACTGTGGTATGATTACCTGTGTGGAACGTCTCATTTAAAAATACATCATGCCCAACCACACTGCAGACTTTACAATTATGAAAGCTCATCGTGTTCCTGCTGTAATTCGAAACCCTGTGGCTAAAAACCCACAGACTGTATTGGCTAACTTTCCAGATTTCAGTATTAATGAACAAACTCTGGCAAAAGCAATTCAGTAGAAATCATTTAGTTCCCCTGAAGGTTTTAAGGTATTTCAGACATGTCCTTTACGGCGGCCAGAAGAAAAAAAGATTTTTTGAGAATGTTTGACGCATTTAAGGCAGTTGGGGAGTCAGCACACTCTGTTTCAGCAGTCTAAGTTGATAGTACTTCATAAGGATGGTTTTCATATTTTCAACTTACTTGAAAATGCACAAATATTTCTAAAGACAATACAGGATGACCAAAATAGCTTCATGATGGCGTGTTTACTCATGCTGATCTTGATGTTTCTTTCTATGTGATTCAGATATGCTGCTGCTTTGTTTATTGCTGATTGATTGTTTGTCTTTACTTATTTGGTCATCCTTCATCTAAATATATATTTTGTGTATTTTTGTTCCTCCCTTCCCGGGTGGGTTGTGTGGGCGACTTGAAGGGTGTAATTCCATGCCTACTTTTTTTGCAGAGTGGACCTCTTACTTATGTAGGGGCCTGCACCACTTTGGGGGAAGTACTGGGGCTAGGCTTGGGAGAGGTTGGAGGTAAGTAGGGAGTGGATGAGGTGGGATGGTGTGCTGGTGAAAGAGGGTGGTGTAAAGAAGAAAATGGTAGCATTGTGTTGGCTCTGGCAAATGGCAATGCTTAATTTGGACAGCAGCATGTTTTTGAGCAGAAAAGCTTATCATGGGGATAATTAGGGTTTTATCTTGTAACATTAATGGGGATAGTAATAAGTGTAAATGTTGTGCTACTATGAGCTGGTTAGCCACCTTCTCCGCGGATATTACAATTTTTCAAGAGACTCATTTTAAATCCAACAAACCCAGGATTTCGCCACCAAATTGGGTGTCATAGTCCCTGTTTGTCTCTGCAAATGTTCTTGCAGGGAGTCACTATCTTCTTTAGTTGCTTAATTAAAGTGGAGATTATTATGTCAGTTAAGGACGCTTTAGAAAAATGGCTTTGGGTTTGAGCCCAGGTAGGTGCTTTCGTGAAATATTACAACCCCATCTCTAACCAGATTAAGGCCCTGCAGCATTTCTATTCCCTCACAGTTTGGTTTGAAGGCCCTATTATTGTGGGAGGGGTGTTACATTTCTTCAAGATCTATATTTAGATGCCATAAGGAAGAATACAAATCACTTGAAACCCAAAACTACAATCTTCATTGCCACTTTTAAGGCAGATTTTGGTCTTATAGACCGTTGGCGATTCCAATTTCTGTCACTTAAGCAATTTACTTGTTATACAGCTAGGCAAAGGATTGATTCCCTTCTGGTTTCTCAGTTTTTAGAAGGATTGAAGACGTATATTATTTTTAATTGTTTTTCCGGCCATGCGTTGATCTCTTTGGACATTGCGTGGGAGTGCAATGTGTTGTGTTTTGATAGAGGTTGATTATCAGAACTTATTATGGGGGTTTGTGACGGACTATTTTCAATTTAATTTGGAGTTCTCCCTCCCACTTTTAAGGGGGTTTAGGGAGCCCAGGTGATTGCTTGTACCGCTATAAACTTTAAAAATAGGAAAAGCCTCATCTCCACACTTCAAGAGAATGTTGATCGTGCATCTTTAACTTTAAGTCTTGCGGTCAATCAATCAATCAGGTCATTTGTAGAGCGCACTACTCACCCGTAGGGTCTCAAGGCGCTGGGGGGGGGGGTGCCGCTACTGCTCGAACAGCCAGGTCTTGAGCTTCCTCCTGAAGGAGAGGTGGTCTCGGGTCAGGCGCAGATTGGTCGGAAGTGAGTTCCAGGTCTTGGCGGCCAGGTAGGAGAAGGATCTTCCTCCTGTTGTCGCTCTTCGGATGCGGGGGACGGCAGCGAGGGCGTGGTTGGTTGATCTGAGGAGGCGCTTGGGAGTGTAGAAGTTGATCCGGTTGTTGAGGTAGGTCGGGCCTTGGTCGTGTAGGGCTTTGTGCGCGTGGGTGAGGAGACGGAAGGTGATTCTCTTGTTGACCGGGAGCCAGTGCAGATCTCTCAGGTGTCCGGAGATGTGGCTGCGTCGGGGGATGTCGAGGATGAGTCTCGCCGAGGCGTTCTGGATCCGCTGGAGTCTCTTCTGGAGTTTGGCAGTGGTTCCGGCGTAGAGGGCGTTGCCGTAGTCCAGTCGGCTGGTGACGAGGGCTTGGGTGACCGTCTTCCTCGTCTCGGTGGGGATCCACCGGAAGATCTTCCGTAGCATGCGCAGGATGTTGAAGCATGACGAGGAGACGGCGTTGACTTGTCTGGTCATGGAGAGGGAGGAGTCCAGGATGAAGCCCAGGTTGCGTGCGTGGTCCGTCGGTTTGGGTGCGGTGCCCAGGGCGGGGGGCCACCAGGAGTCGTCCCAGGCGGAGGGCGTGGAGCCCAGGATGAGGACCTCCGTCTTGTCTGAGTTCAGTTTCAGGCGGCTGGTCGTCATCCATTCGGCTACGTCTCTCATCCCTTCGTGCAGGTTGGCTCTGGCGGTGGCGGGGTCGTTGGTCAGGGAGAGGATCAGCTGGGTGTCGTCAGCGTAGGAGATTATGTTGAGGTTGTGTTGGCGTGCGATGGTCGCGAGGGGGCTCATGTAGACGTTGAAGAGGGTGGGGCTCAGTGAGGATCCTTGAGGGACGCCGCAGATGACTTTGGTGGCCTCTGACTTGTACGGTGGTAGGCGGACTCTTTGTGTTCTTCCGTCGAGGAAGGAGGTGATCCATTCCAGTGCCTTCTCCTGGATTCCGATGTTGCTGAGGCGCTGTACTAGGGTGCGGTGGCAGACAGTGTCGAAAGCCGCGGAGAGGTCCAGGAGGATGAGGGCCGCTGTTTCTCCGTTGTCCATCAGAGTTCGAAGGTCGTCGGTGGCGGCGATGAGGGCGGTCTCGGTGCTGTGGTTCGCTCGGAAGCCGGACTGTGAGGGGTCGAGGGATCCATTCGTCTCGAGGAAGGCGGCCAGTTGTTTGTTGACGGTCTTCTCGATGACTTTGGCCGGGAACGGGAGAAGCGAGATGGGACGGTAGTTCTTGAGGTCGGTGGGGTCTGCTGTGGGTTTCTTGAGGAGAGCGCTGAGTTCGGCGTGCTTCCAGCTCTCGGGGAAGGTGGCGGAGTCGAAGGAGGTGTTGATGATGTCCCGCAGGTGGGGTGCGAGGACAGCGTCGGCTTTGTTGAAGACGTGGTGAGGGCAGGGGTCGGTCGGAGATCCGGAATGGATGGAGTTCATGGTGCGGATGGTGTCTTCGGTGCTGATCGGGGTCCAGGTGCGGAGGGTGGTGGTGGGTGGCGTCGTTGCGGTTGTGGCTTGCGTTGGTTGGTTGTTGAAGCTGTTGTGTATGTCCGTGATCTTGTTGTGGAAGTAGGACGCGAGGGAGTTGCAGAGTTCTTGCGACGGGGTGATGTCATTGTTTCCGGCGTTGGGGTTGGATAGCTCTTTCACGATGTTGAAGAGTTCCTTGCAGTTGTGTGCGTTGTTGTCCAGCCGGTCCTTGTATGCATTTTTCTTGGTGGCGCGGATCAGTTGGTGGTGTTTCCGGGTGGCGAGCTTGAGGGTGGTCATGTTGTCCGTCGTTGGTTCCCTTCTCCAGGCTTTCTCGAGGGCTCGACAGTTCTTCTTGGAGCTCTTGAGTTCGTCGGTGAACCATGGTGTTTTTCTGCTGCAGGATCTGCTGGGTGGGGTTCTCAGAGGGGCGAGTTCGTCCGCGCAGTCGTTGATCCATTTCGTGAGGTTGTCGGCGGCCTGGCTGGGGTTCGCTGAATTGGCGGGAGGGTGCTGGCTCAGGGAAGCGGTGAGCTGGTCGGCTGTGATCTTATTCCAGCTTCTTCGAGCAACCTGTTGCTGGTGGTGGTGGATCGTCGTTCTTCTGAAGGTGAAGTGGACGCAGCTGTGGTCCGTCCAGTGGAGTCCTGTTGCGTGGCTGAAGGTGACGTCTTTGCTGGATGAGAAGACGGCGTCGAGTGTGTGTCCGGCGAGGTGGGTGGGGGTGGTTACCAGTTGCTTGAGTCCGAGGTTGTCGAGGTTGTCGAGCAGGCTGATGGTGTTGCGGTCGTTGTTGTTCTCCAGGTGGAAGTTGAGGTCCCCCAGGAGGATGTAGTCGGCGGAGGGGAGAGCGTGCGGGCTGACGAAGTCGGCGATGTCCTCGCTGAATCGTGTGCGTGGACCCGGGGGTCGGTAGATCAGGGTGCCTCTGAGGGTGGTCTTCGGGTTGGTGTGGATCTGGAAGTGCAGGTGTTCAGCGGTGGTGAGGGTGTCATCGGTGTTGGTGCACCTAGACTTACAAGCTTATCTCCTGGAGATAGACTCAGCAAAGCAAAAACTCATGAATTTTTACATGGCAGAAGAATTGCTGAGACAAAAGTTAAATCAGAATTTCTATGAAAACAGTGAACACGCTGGTACATTGATAGCAACTTCTATCCTAGTCTCACTGCATTCATCAGGTTTTTAGATAATTATACAGCACTTTATTAGGCAGAACTAACTATCGATCCCAATAGGATTTCTAAATTTTCACTAAAGATCACGGGGCACATGCATCATTGTAGGATTTTGCACTTCCTAAATTGCGAAAATTAAGGAATCGCAATTTAGGAATTGCAAAATCCTATGCATCAAGAAATCCTAAAAGTTTTTAGGATTTCTTAATTTTCGGAAATTGCGATTCCTTAATTGCGAATCGCAATTAAGGAATGGCATTACATTGATTCCTATGGGCCTAGAGGCCCATAGGAATCAATGCCTTTTTGCGATTTTTTTTTTTGCGAATGCAATTTTGATGATGCATTGCAAGGGTGCTGAGGGGGGTTCAAAGGACCCCCCCCCTGCACCCTCGAAATGTTTGTTTTAGTGCAAGTTTCACACACACATGTCCAAAGGACATGTGTGTGTGTAACATGACACTTTCCAAAATGCATTTTTGTGCTTTTTTTCGGAATTTCGCAAATTTAACACGAGGGTCAACCTCGTGTTAATTTGCACTTCCTATTTCAAAATTTGCTTTTTTTTTAAAATTGATGCATTGCATTTAAGGAATCGCACAAATGCGATTCCTTAAATGCATTCGCATTTTTAGGAAATGCAAAAAAAAACGAATTTTGGAAAATTGTTTCATGCATCCCAAAAACGTATTTAGGAAGCGCAAACGGCCGAATTTACCGATTCGCACCGTTTGCACTTCCTAAATAGGTTGATGCATGTGCCCCTACATTCCCTAAGATGTCTTCTACCCAAAGCTCAGATAATATGGCACTAATTTCAGCAGAGGAAATCAAACTATGTTTAGACAACTGTGAGAATGGAAAAGCGGTGAGTAGTGATGGACTTCCTATAGAAGTGTGTACTATTTACAGCAAATACATCTTTGACATTTGTAACACCCTTCTGGTTAATTTGGCAGCCACATTATCAGTTTTTTTGGTCATATTTTATAGTGTCACTTGGACTTCACATTGCCTGTAAATTTCTTGCTTTAGGATAAGAGATCAAAGGATAGTCACCAATATACTGATTGATGTCTGGAGTAGCCTACTTTTGGCTCCACCCTTTTATGTTTTGCTCGGCCATATATATATATATATTTACATTTGGCTTTATGAATGCATGTGATGCAATAATACTAATGAGATATGGTGCACTAAATATATAGAAAGTGCATCTATTGTGTGTGCATATAAACGTTTTCCTTTTCAGAAACATCTGGACGGCTGATATTAATTTTCTATAGGTTTATATTGTAAGGTGGTACGCTACAATACATCTAATGCAGTGCATTTGCCAGGGATTGGAGAATGAATAATATGTGTGCTTAATGCTAAATTGTGACCAGTTGTTGTTTTTGCTTAAAAATACATGTATTAGTTATTGTGCCACAGATAAGAGTACAGCACGATATAGCTTGCTTTCATTTAATTGCATTATATGTATGTTGTCAATCTAATATGTTTTTAAAGAGAAATGTTAAGTTAGCGTGATTGTGGGCCTTAAGTTTACAGTCGAGTCATTTAATACTAATGTGAAAGTTGTTTTTCTGCATGTTTTCTCCTCTACAGGTGAAGATCAAAGGCATTCGTTAAGTAGTGAAAAGCACATTATATTTCAGAGATAGGGAGGCGAGGAAGAACTGGCAAGGTCAAATGATTTTAATGATGAACAAAGGTAGGGTTACCAGTTGATACTATCAGACAAAGGGAAGAACTAAAGACACTTTGGAAGCGGAGACTGGAATATGGGAGTAGTGCTGAAGGAACCAAGTTATTTTCTGGGAACTGGAAAACATATTATGGTGTATATGAGGTCATGTTTTCTCAAATGTTCTTTGTGCAGTTTAAAATAGTGAACCCACCTTTGATTTAGTTAGATTCCCTTTAGAATTGGAGAGGTACAGACCTCTTTTGTTTTCTCTGACTGTTTTGCTTTATGCTATACGTGAATCTTTGCCCATAGAACATCTATAGAGGTTCTGATGCTGACACCTTTCTTGTCACCTGGATTCAAAAGGGTTTCCCCTATCCTTAGGTTAGTGTAGGGTTTAGTAGATGCTGCACATCTTTTCCATGTACGGGGAAAAGGATCAAACCATTCGACAAGTCATCAGATCCTTTTCTTTATTTTTTGCATTGCTGCTACTGAGATCCTTATATGTTCTTTGCTTTTAAGGACCAATATTGTAAGATGCTTTGGTCTCCTTCTGGTTATTTTATACTTTTATACTCTGTTTTTGACATTTATTTATGTTAGTCTGGCTTTGAGTTTGTAATAAACCTTTTTAACATCAAGTTACTGACTCAGGGCCTTATTATGAGTTTGGCGGACTTTCACCACCGCAACGTCTGCAGGAGGACCGCAAAAGCTGCGGTGTGCCCGGCAGATTAAAATTGTAATCCATGGCAAGCAGGTGTGTTGCAGGCGTCTTACGAAGATGGGCAGCTAGGATTGTAGGAGAGCCTAACATCTAGCCCACTGCCATGACAGCACCGGCAGCACGTTCTAGTGTGGCAGACATGTCAAACCATGCAGGAACAGGGATACAATTCCAGGGTGCACAACAATGCGCCCTCCTGCATTCAACCCAGGCCCAGGAGCAGCATGGAGCCCTGTTTGAGCCCCCTTAAGTTGCCTCCCCGCCACCCTTTCCATGGCGGGCTCACAGCCATGAAAAGGGTGGTGGAGAGGCAACTCAGAATAGGTCCAGCGGCACCACCAGCATTTCCTGCTCCTGACCGCTGCGTGGCTGCTGCAGGATCCTGGATCCCTAGTGGACGCAGCTGTCCTGTGGCGGTCTGACTCCACACTCATAATACTGTGGACGGGCCCCCAGTGTGGCAGTGGTCAGACTGCCTTCACGAGCATGGCAATCCTATGGACTGCTAAGCCCCTTGGGTGCCTGCTCTCCCAGCGTGCAGCTCCATAGTTCCATAGCTCAGGCAGTGTTCTGCCCCTGCCTTTGCCCGACACAGACCGCAGATCACGCCCCGGGCCAGAGTGGACTACCCTGGCCTCAGTCCTTCCGAGCTGATGCATTATTTTCCTTTATTTTTATTTTCTTTTCTTCTTTATTTTTTATTTTATTTCCTTCTGATTTGTCAGAAATTAATTCCTCAGCTTACAGACACTCTTAGTTTACAGAGGCTCTAGTCAGTTCTCGACTGACCTACTCCCTCCTCTGCCACTTCCCGCCGCTGCTGCCCCCAGGGCCCCTCCCACGTGTATTCCCCGTCCCCGACCTCTACTTAATGGAGGCCGCTGGGCGCTGTGTGGAAAAGTGAATTTTGCCATGTTATATGTGCCTACCTGTTCCCCATCCTATGTTATATGTGCATGATCGATATGCATATATATCCCCCTATGATCGATTAAAGACGCAATTATAGTTGTGTCCAGCTCTAGTATGCCAGTTTCCAGTTCTCGTGAAAGCAACAAGTATTAGGCCTATGTTGCCACGTTTTACAGTGTGCACGTTATTCCATTGAATTGTCCCCGTTCCTAGGCCTCAAAAGGGCCCGGACACCAGATTCAAGCTCCAGTCTCCTGAACCCACTCCGAGGAGCGATGCAGCCCCCACCTGCATCCCTGACCCTTCACTTACTTCCTGCAGCGCGGTGCCCGGCCTGGCTCTGCCTGCCTGTCTGCCAAGAGTATGTTATGCTTCTAGTTATCAGTCCAGTTTTCCTCCTTTGCATTCCTAAGCTACTGAACCGTATCAACAGTTTCAGCTATGGTCTAGTCTTTCTGTCTCCATGTAAGAGAAATACTGTATTAATATTCATAGAATATTCCTAGCACACGCAATACATGTAGAATATATGCATGCACCAGCCTTAGTGTCAAGTAGCCTTTGCCCTGATAACTTTTGGATTCTATCAACATGTACTCCAAACACCAGATACCAGATATGCTATAGGTACATGTCGTCCTGACACTGCAGACTTTAGTCTCCTCTTCTAGTGCAGAAGTCATAGCCCCCAGTTCTCCCCGGTAACACGTCATTGCCCGTTTGCGCGCACCACTAGGTTAAAGGTCCCAGCTGCTCAGGTAGCCCCCTCCATGTTTCCGCCCATTCATGACACTTCTGTGACGTTCACATCACATGCCCTGTACACGCCTTCTTCTTCCACCCATGTGTTCTTATCTTACGCTTGTCACCAGTTACGCCTACTGTATGTAATGTAATGTAATGTTGTACTATATATATGCTGCACTGTCGATGAAATGGTGCAGCTGCCTTCCTTCCTTCCCTCCTATTTTATTTCAGGCTGTCCCGTTCCAGTCCCTTCCCTTTTGCCTGAATAAATCCTTTTGACTCGGATACATCGGATCCTGCCTCTTATTTATTGAGCTATCTGTTATTGTTAATATAGTCAAAAATAGTCCCGGTATTATTTATTTATATACCACATAATGGCGCCCGAACAGGAACGAGCCCCTTCCTCACGCGCTGGCGATGCTACGCAGGCCCCCTGACCCTCTGCAACCGTGACGGAACTCTACTGCGCACCGGCAGATATTTCTGCTTCAAGTCTCCCTCAGGCCCACAGAGGAAACGGAGACTGCGGTCCGACATCCAGACGAAGCGGTGTGGAATGCGGTTCGTCCCGACCAGAGCCCAAGCCGAGAGAGCAAGGTCCGAGGTATCCGGAGGCCCACCTGTAACCGAAGTTTCCGAAGTTCGTAGTCCGACGTCGTAGCAGTCCAGTCCAGTCCTAGGCCTTCCAGTTTCTGCTTCCCGGTGAGTACCGTCGCGGGGGAAGTATCTAGACAGGATCATTAGTTTGTTCCTGGTCCGTTGGGTTTGGGTACGCAGATCCATTACGAAGTATCCACCTAGGTGGATACGGGTCCTGACGTGTCTCTTTAAGGGACCGGTATGTTCTGTACTGTTTTAGCAGTGCATCCAGTAATTCTAGTAAGTCCGTTCTCGAGAAATTCATGTATTGTGTTTTCAGTGTATCAGGTAGTATTCTGTTCGAACTGTTATCCATGTATTTTTATGTCGTGGTATGAGAGATTTGTTCGCTATATTATTACTGTGATTATTGTGTATTGTGTTTCAAGTGTATTACCGAAATGCCTCTGTTCTCGAAATTACGTCAGTTAAAGACCAGAAAAGGGTTACTCGAAGAAGCAGTTCCTGTCCCTCCTAGGGACAGTCCAGGACATTTTATGTATCACAAGCATGGCTTAGATGCCATAATATATCTAGACTTATGGGCGGACTATACTAAAGAACTAGAAGAGAAATATAGATGGCCCGTATCAGGTACATGGGATGCCGAGTGCATCATGCGAGTAGAAGAAGCATTATGGAAAAAGAAAGCCAGACAGTCCCAGAAAGATGCCATCGAGTTATGGTGCAAAGAATCTCATAAAAGAACCGAAAAAGAATTCAGAAAAACAGAATTAAGTAGGGAATCCTCAGAGAAAGCCCAAGAAAGGGAACTAATCGAAGAAGGTGAACGAGTTAGAGCCGAACAGTCAGACAGACAGAGAAATGCCCTTATTAGAGGTATGTATCCTCTTCTTGCCGAGGGCTTGCCAAAAGCAACCCCGGAAGCACCCTGTAATTTACCGCCGCCATTGGTCCCGACTAAGCTACGTCATAAACCGACCGCAGCTGATATTTTTCTTTCGTCCTATTTGGACGACACAGTACCAGCCTATGCAAATCCTGTCCCGCCTGCTCCCGTTAATAATGTAATTCCTGTTCCTCCAGCCGCTGGTCCCGTGGGTCCAGTTAATGTTACAGTACCTGTTACAGCACCCCCGGCCCAGCCCACAGTACATGTACCCGCTTTGCCAGTCACTCTACCAGCACGTACAGTATTCCCCGACGATTCTAGTTTAGGAGCCGCGGGGGGAGGTTCTCCTCGTACCCCGCCTCAACCAAGACGTCTGACGCTACATGAACTAGCATTACAGCGTACGCCAAAAGTGTCTACATACGTAGATATCATGCGAGGTCTTACTGAATGTCGTTATGATCCAGTTCCAGGCGAGGATCACATGGTCATATATTCATTACGTTTAAGACGGGTTGCCAGTTATTTGGACACCCTGCCCGATATGGGAGAACATCTAGACAGAATATACCGTTTTATCCGTACAGGAGTGAATCCAGGAAGTATTCACGAAGCCATGGTTCAAAGAAAAGTCGAGACTCAGCTCATGATTTTAAAGTTCCTGATTAACTGTTTAATAAGAGAGCAAGATTGTCCAGAAAAAGATCAAGAAGAACTGAAAGTCCTGACTAGGTGGAGTGACAATATAGCCGATGGAAAACACAAGACACAAGGTTGTATAGAGAGTATGTACAAGAAAATTCGTAGGGAAATCATAAATATACACGAGAAACGAGAAGCAAAACAAGCAACCGAGAAAGAGTATGACTCTTCTACTGAAGAGGTAGACAACGAGAATCCCGACAGAATAGCGTATGTAGGTAGAACTAGACTTTCCGACCGACATTCACGCCTAGATTACAAGAAAACTTTTCCTCCTCCAGCACCGGAACAGTGTTCTCTTGAGCAAGTATTCCAAGCTACCGATCACATTCTGAAATCACGAATAGGTTATAGCGAGCTTAGTACCATGCATGAACAAGAACTAGCCCGATCAGCAATCCGGTGGACTAGTGATTCTACCACATTTCCAGACGAAATAGTGGCCCAAACGTTTCTGAAACTGCCTCCAGCCGAGCAACGACTGGTGGGTATGTATATGATCCAGCACCTCATTACACTGTATGAGGAACAGCATTCTGATCCAGGTCCTTTACATGATGTATTAAACGAGTTACTCCAGTACAGATGGAAAGGTCTAGGTACCGATTTAATTAGTGTCATATTAGAACAGCGCCACAAATACTGAACGTTTCTGAATCCACATTTTGTTCACGTCTCACCCCCAGAAAGTAAATCATTCTACATAGACAGACAGAATCCGTTACGAGAAGTGCATCCAGTCAAGAAGGAGGGGGGTGGTCTAGAACGAGTATTTGTTTACACCCCTATCACGAAAATGGAACTCTTAGAAATGAAAAAGTTAATTCCCTGTCATGATAAAGATCCAGCAGGGTTTCACCGTGAATTAAAGGACATGCTCCGTATGGGAGAATACACGTATCCTGATATCATTAAAATGTTAAAGGTCCTGTTGCCTGCGGGCATATATGAAAAACTCAAAGAAAAAGAATGGGAGGTGGGAGAGAATAAGATAGATTGGACAGCTCTAGAAGCTGAAGATAATTCACGAGTACCAGGTACCGGTCTTGGGGACAAAGCTAAAGAATTGCCCGAGTTATTGATACAAGTTTTGCCAAGATTACTAGCCACGAAAAAGGAAGATTGGGATGCCATCTCAGCCTGCAAACAGAAACAAGACGAAGATACTAGTGATTTTTATTCTAGATTTGAGAAATGTTTTATTATTAATAGTGGTCTGAAAACAAGTAGTGAATCATACCCTCATCTTTTTGTCACTAAACTAGTCGAGAATTCAAGTCCACAAGTTAAAAATCGAGTCCTGAAAGTCGAAAGTACCTGGCAAGCTAATACTCCGTCACAGATGCTCCAGATGCTCCAGTACCACCAGAACCGAATCAGGGAAGAGCAGGAACACGAAAGGAGACGTATGAAAGACACGAAAATGAAAGTATTAGTTGCACAGTCTGTTCCACAAGACATCCAGAGAGAGGGGTCCGAATCAAGCCAGTCATCCTGCAGTTCCCGTTAAAGGGACATGCAATTACTGTAAACAGCCAGGTCATTTTATAAACGAATGTGCAGTTCTGAAACACAACATAGCTACTGGTAAAACTAAAGAAAGACCACGTCCGCCTAGACAAGAACAAGTTTCACAGACTTCCCAGCCACCACAGAATGCACAACAGACAGTTACAGCACCGCAGCCTATAGCTGCAACACAACACGTTACACAGCAAATGTACCAGTATGCACAGTCAGAGTACCCAGATTATCAGCCGTATTCATGAAACAGCCTAGAGAGGGAGGTAGGCTTGCCTCTCATCGAGATACCTGTAGATCAAGAGGGTCCCTATGTACACAGTCAAGTATTAGGGAAAGACAGAAAGTTTCTGATTGATACAGGGGCAAGTAGGACTACCATCAGTCATGACGAGGTTCCAGGGGCTCCGCTCTCAGGCTCTAGAAATGTTTCCCTGGGATTTTCAGGAAAGCCTATTGTTAATGAAATATCGAAACCAGTTACTCTAGAAGTTGGTCCATTGTCCCGAACTACAGACTTGTTACTCACGAAATCTTGCCCAGAGAATCTGTTAGGCATTAAAACACTAAAAGAATTAGGAGCAGTCATATGCTGCTCCCCAGAAGGGGTCCGTCTGTTCCTGCGTGATTTCAAAGGTCATTATGTATTACGTGATTTTGATCCAAGATTATTGAATGTACCACAGCATTTATGGGCGCAAGGTCCAACTGATGTAGGTTGTATGCATATCACACCCCATCGTGTCACTCTGAAGCAAGGTGTTGTATTACCTCGAATCAGACAGTACAAATTGCCACCTGAGGCTGTAGCAGCCTTATCCAAAATTATTGACGAACTTATTGTTCAAGGAGTGGTTTTAGAAACTGACTCCAATGTATGTAATTCTCCTATCATTCCAGTCCTGAAACGTACTGATCCAAATGCACCTCCAGTTTATCGATTAGTGATTGACCTTCGAGAACTTAATAAATGTATCATACCACAGTACCCAGTGGTCCCCGATATTTCTTCCCTATTGACAGCCATTGATTCTGAAGCTACATTCTTTACAGTTATCGATCTCAAGAACGCATTTTTCAGTGTCCCCATTCATCCAGACAGCCAGTTCCTTTTCGGATTCTGTTTAAATGGAAGAAGCTATAAATTCACACGAGCACCTCAAGGTTTCACAGAAAGTCCTAGCATTTACAGTCAAGCACTTAAGAGACAACTAGACAATATTCACATGCCAACTGACACTGCCCTGCTCCAGTATGTCGATGATCTACTGATCACAGCCCGTTCTGAACGTGACTGCGAACGTGCGTCACTTACGGTTCTGTATTTCCTGGCCGAGATGGGGCACAAGGTGTCCCCTTCCAAATTGCAATTCTGTGTCCAGCAAGTGGTCTACTTAGGACACTTACTGTCCAAGAGGGGTAAGCAGTTGACACCTGACCGTATCCAGTTAATAGCACGTCTTCCACAGCCCAAGACACAGAAGGAGGTACGAGCTTTTATCGGCCTCACTTCTTACTGCAGGCAATGGATTCCTCAGTATGCATTTCTAGCCAAGCCACTGATACAGTTAACGACACAGGAGGCAGCCGTATCGACTGTTCTCCCTTGGACCCAGGAACATACACTTGTTTTCAATGAATTAAAGAAAGCTTTATGCCAAGCACCTGTTCTAGCAACACCGAACTACAGTAAGCCTTTTACACTTTTTGTTACTGAACCTGATGGTACTGCATTATCTGTTCTCACACAAGATCAAGCAGGACAATACAAGCCCTGTGCTTATTTTTCTAGCACATTAGATCCGGTGGCCCAGGCTCTCCCTGCGTGCCTCAAGTCAGTTGCAGCCACAGCTCTAGCAATCAGACAAAGTGATTCCATAGTGTTAGGACACTCCCTGACAGTACAAGTTCCACACTCCGTGGAAGTTCTTTTAAACCGAACACAGACTCAGCACTTGACAATTGCACGTTTAACAGGTTATGAACTGACACTGTTTCAGCCACACATAGAAATCAGACGCTGCAACATTTTAAATCCAGCTACACTGTTACCGTCAGTTACTTCAAATCCTGCCACACATGACTGTGTGGAAGTTGTTAACACCATGACAAAGCCAAGACAAGACTTGACAGACATTGCATTACCTGACCCCGACCTGACACTTTATGTGGACGGTTCATGTATGAGAACAAGTGCAGGAGAACTAGTGGCCGCATATGCAGTGACTACTGAAACCGAAGTTATAGAAACACATCGTATTGATACCCTGTCCGCTCAAGCAGCAGAGCTTGTCGCTCTGACCCAAGCCTGCATATGTGCCAAGAACCTGAAAGTAAACATATACACAGATTCACGTTATGCATTCGGAGTCGTACACGACTTTGGAGTGCTCTGGCAAGAAAGAGGTTTTATGACTTCTCATGGAACCAAGATTCAGCATGGTCTCCTCATTCAAGCTCTGTTAGATGCAATACATTTACCGACAGCTATCGCTATCATGAAGTGCAAGGCACATACGAAAGTCACTGATATCATTTCCCAGGGTAACGATCTAGCAGATCGAACAGCCAAGCTCACAGCTCAGACTCCAGACATTCCAATTAACACGACACTGACACACATTCCAGAACAGACTACTTGTATGACAGTTAAGGACCCTACACAAGATGTCATAGATATACAGTTACATGCTACTCCCGATGAAATCAAGAAATGGTCCGAACAAGGAGGGGTCCAGACAGATCAAGGATGGTTGACGAAGGGAAAAGCCATATGGTTTCTCCCCGACTCTATGGTTCAAGTCATTATTAACACCGCACATAGTCCAGCACATTTAGGAGAAAAAGCCATGTTAGACAGCATCCAGAACCTCTGGTTCAACAAGCATTTACGAGCAGCAGCCAAGCATAAAGTACGTACCTGTATGATATGTTGTCAGTTCAATCCAGGTAAAGGTGTCCCGGTGGAACAAGGTGGATTCCATCCTCCTGACCACCCTTTTGAAGTCCTCCAGATGGATTATATTCAGATGGAGCGATGTCGAGGTTTCAAGTATGTCCTCGTAGTTGTATGCGCTTTGTCCAGGTGGACAGAAGCATATCCAGTTCCAGATTACACAGCTGCGACCACTGCCAGGCAGTTGGTTCGTGAGTTCTTTCCCCGCTATGGATTACCTAGGGTCGTGTATTCAGATAACGGCCAGCCGTTCTCATCCGAGCTCATGAAACAAGTGTCCCTTCTGTTAGGGTACCAGTGGAAGTTCCATTGTGTACGCCATCCTGAAGCAGCCGGTCTCGTAGAGAGACATAATCAGACCCTGAAAATCCGCATTGCCAAAGTGTGTGCAGAGAAAGGCGTAGATTGGATAGTAGCACTGCCAGTTGCCCTTTTTTATATGAGAATGGTCGCTCACTCCCGTTCAGGTCTATCTCCGTACGAGATAGTGTTTGGTCGTCCCCCTAACATGTGGGGTACACCTAGACCCCGTACCATTACCGATATTGACAGTAATATGCTGACAGATTACCTTGCCTCCTTGATGTCTGCACTACAATCTTGTCGTTCACAGGTTGCCGCTGCATTTCCAGACAACACCGAAGTAAAACCGCATGAGGTCGTTCCGGGTGATTATGTACTTATAAGGAACTTTGATCGTTCAAGTCTGCTGGAGCCCCGTTGGAAGGAGCCCCGCCTCGTTCTTCTCACCACCCGGACTGCGGTGAAAGTGGAAAACAAAAAAGGGTGGCTACACGCGAGCCACGTCAAGAAATTTCATGGACTTAAAGCTAAAACTTTTCTAAAGGACTGCCCCGTTTTCAAGGACTGCCCAGACTATGAATCTAAAATTCCCCTGTTAGAGAAAACTCCGCAGCAGGAGTATAAATCCAAGTTGAGGTCTAGTAAGTCAGCCAGTTTAATTGTCTAAGTCCCTCTCGGGTGAAACGGTTAGACAGGTTCCTGACATGTATGAGATAGACCCACACAGTGACAGAGTTAGTCAAAACTCTAAGAGATGTATCATCATTCTGTTCTTTTTATTGTTCCTGAGTCTTATGGTTACATGCATAAGTTATGTGTTACATTTATGTTTTCCTATTTCACATGTACATATGTTTTCTAATGTTACAGTAGAGCACACATTTAGTGATCTGCCTCCTCACGAGTTATCCTATCGTCTTGCTATGCGTAATAACACTTTTATCCGAATGTTGCACTATTCACACCAGACCAGCAATGCCACTAATTGTTGGGTGTGTGGTCGACTCCCCCCTTTCCAGACACCGAAGGGAGTACTGCCACTCTTTCCTTATCCGTTTTCACATAATGGTTCGTGTGGAGCATGGTCCACGTTAACGTCATCCTCAACTGATATGTCCCTTTTGAATCGAACATGTTTTTCAGACAAGCAAGGTCTTTCCCATAGAACAGGGTTAGATCTAGAAAATGAAGTATATGATTTAGGTAATTATTCCTCGAATTTATGGTCTTGAATGTTCAGTCCGAGACTACTCCAGATTTGCCTGCTATTTCAGTTCTACCAGTTAAAGGCGAATTATGTGTCAGAAAGAATGGTTCCGCACATGTAGGACATAGTGATTGTACTACTGTGGTCGAGTATAGTGACAGTGGGAAATCTATTTTCAAAGCCTCACGTCATTCTTATTTTGTTTGTGGTCAGACCGCATATGTTCGTCTGCCCCTCGATTGGGATGGAACATGTTACATTGCCTTCCTACTGCCACCAGTTTTTCTAGCCCCATCTGATTATCACAGAAACACACATCTAGTACACATTAGACATAGAAGGGAGACTGAGTCCCCAATTGTCGATCAAACTGAAACTGCTCTCGAACAGTATCAAGACTTCAATAAAGGTTTCTTTTTCTTTATAGGTCCTGTCCAGAATAGTAAGCTAATACGTAGGTTAACCAGAACCCTTGAAGCAGTAGTGAATGAAACTACTTCCGCTCTAGGTAACTTAACCGAAGAGCAAACTGCTATGCGTTTTGTTGTGCTCCAAAATCGTCTCGTTCTTGACGTCATACTGGCCGATAGAGGAGGAGCTTGTAGAGTCATCGGATCTAGTTGCTGCATTTTCATTCCTAATAACGCGCCGTCTGTTTATTCAGCTATAACCAGACTTCATAAAATTGCCCATCAGTTACACCAGAATCCAGGCACCTGGACATGGTCCGGTTGGCTCTGGAGTATCATATCTGCCTGGGGATGGAAAGTATTGTCATTCCTAGGTATAGCAGTAATGATCATATTCAGTTGCTGCCTCTGTTTACAATGTGGCCCTGCGATTTGCGGCATGTGTGCTACCTCTTGTATTCCTAGTCCTAAGTCCCGTTCCAAGACAATTCGAGACGAGCAAATGATGCTATATGAACAGATAGATGGTATCATGAATATTGATGTTTCCTGATGGAAACGTAGGGCACAAGGAGGGAATGTGGAAAAGTGAATTTTGCCATGTTATATGTGCCTACGTGTTCCCCATCCTATGTTATATGTGCATGATCGATATGCATATATATCCCCCTATGATCGATTAAAGACGCAATTATAGTTGTGTCCAGCTCTAGTATGCCAGTTTCCAGTTCTCGTGAAAGCAACAAGTATTAGGCCTATGTTGCCACGTTTTACAGTGTGCACGTTATTCCATTGAATTGTCCCCGTTCCTAGGCCTCAAAAGGGCCCGGACACCAGATTCAAGCTCCAGTCTCCTGAACCCACTCCGAGGAGCGATGCAGCCCCCACCTGCATCCCTGACCCTTCACTTACTTCCTGCAGCGCGGTGCCCGGCCTGGCTCTGCCTGCCTGTCTGCCAAGAGTATGTTATGCTTCTAGTTATCAGTCCAGTTTTCCTCCTTTGCATTCCTAAGCTACTGAACCGTATCAACAGTTTCAGCTATGGTCTAGTCTTTCTGTCTCCATGTAAGAGAAATACTGTATTAATATTCATAGAATATTCCTAGCACACGCAATACATGTAGAATATATGCATGCACCAGCCTTAGTGTCAAGTAGCCTTTGCCCTGATAACTTTTGGATTCTATCAACATGTACTCCAAACACCAGATACCAGATATGCTATAGGTACATGTCGTCCTGACACTGCAGACTTTAGTCTCCTCTTCTAGTGCAGAAGTCATAGCCCCCAGTTCTCCCCGGTAACACGTCATTGCCCGTTTGCGCGCACCACTAGGTTAAAGGTCCCAGCTGCTCAGGTAGCCCCCTCCATGTTTCCGCCCATTCATGACACTTCTGTGACGTTCACATCACATGTCTCAGTGCACGCCCTGTACACGCCTTCTTCTTCCACCCATGTGTTCTTATCTTACGCTTGTCACCAGTTACGCCTACTGTATGTAATGTAATGTAATGTTGTACTATATATATGCTGCACTGTCGATGAAATGGTGCAGCTGCCTTCCTTCCTTCCCTCCTATTTTATTTCAGGCTGTCCCGTTCCAGTCCCTTCCCTTTTGCCTGAATAAATCCTTTTGACTCGGATACATCGGATCCTGCCTCTTATTTATTGAGCTATCTGTTATTGTTAATATAGTCAAAAATAGTCCCGGTATTATTTATTTATATACCACAGCTGAGTCGAGCTAAGCCCCTTGGGTGCCAGCTCTCCCAGTGCGCAGCTCCATCGCTCCATAGCTCCATAGCTCAGGCAGTGCTCTACCTGTGTCTCTGCCCGACACAGACCATGGTTTGTGCCCCGTACTGGACTACCCTGGCCTCCGTCCTTGCCAGCTGCTGCATTATTTTTCTTTAATTTTATTTCGTTTTCTTCTTTATTTTTAATTGTATTTCCTTCTGATTTGTCAGAATTCCTCAGCTTACACACACTCTCAGTTTACAGAGGCTCTAGTCAGTCCTCTACTGACCTACTCCCCCCTCTGCCGCTTCCCGCCGCTGCTGCCCCCTTGGCCCCCCTTGGCCCCTCTTGCTCCTGTGTTTTTTCCCTGTTCCTGCCGCCCACCTTCCAGCTGTCCTGCCCCCGACCTCTACTTAATGGAGGCCGCTGCGCGGCCGCACCGATGTCACACCGAAGGTGCACCAAAGGTAAGCCCCCCTGTGCCCGTCCGTGACCCTGGTCCTTCGCCCAACCAATGCTACAGCTCAATGGCTCTCCATGCACTCAACGATGGCAAGAACAACAACTGCAAGCTCCACTCACTGCTCAACACCCATGGTCCTTTCCCCTGCCGAAATTGCCGCCACTCCTTTAACACCGCCCAAGACCAGGACCCACCTCCTCTGACCACCAACACCCCCACCACAGCCCAAACCCTGCAAAGCCTTCTCCTTAATGTTTTCTCCCTCCACAGACACGTCCCGGAAATCTGGGAGCTCCTTGACAGCACCTCTCCTGACGTCACCTTCCTCACCGAAACCTGGACAAGCACCACCTCGGGACCTGACATTGCGATCGCCATCCCGAAGGATACAAAATCACCCAGAAGAACCGCCCGGCGGTGGCATCGACAAGGCCAACGTCCCCCTGAGCACCCTATGTGACACCCTCATCTACCAACCTCCCAGACCCCGCACACCTTTCTCCAACTCCATCACTGACATAATCACCCGCACGCCATCACCTCCCCCAACTACATTCTGCTGGGTGACCTCAACTTCCACCTCGACAGCCATCAAGACCCCAACTCCACCTCCTTCCTGGAAAACCTCCACATCATCAGACTCACTCTGATCATACCAGGACCAACTCACTCAGTAGGACACACCCTCGATCCTATCTTCACAGCAGGAAACTCCATATACTTCAGCCACACCTCCGGACTCCCATGGACGGCCCTCCGCTTCGTCCACTTCACATACAGCATGAATTCCCCCAGCAGAGGCCCAGTCCAGCCCCAACGCAGGAACTGGAACAGGATCTCTGACGAACAACTCACCACCCCCCCAGTGGCTCTGCTCCCACCGCCTCAGACAACAACCCCGCCGCCCGTGCCCTACACAAATGGATCACTGACTGCACCAACAACGTCGCCCCCCTCAAGAAATCCTCCAACCTTCATGGCAAGAGGGCCAGCTGGTTATCCACTGAACTCCCAGAATCCAGACGTACCTGCAGACGTCTCGAGAAACTATGGAGGAGCTCCAAAACCCCAACCAACCGTGACAACTACAAAACAGCCACTACTGCCCACCAGAGACTCATCAGACCCTCAAAGAAACAAGCATTTGCAATGCAATAGGTCTCGCATTTATGCATTTATGCAAGTTTAAGCTATTGGCATTGTAAATGACAATGTGTTTTATTTATATTTCAAAACCCAAAATATAAATAAAAGGCATTATCATTTACAATGCCAATAGCTCAAACTCGCGTAAATGCGAGACCTGTTGCATTGCAAATGCTTGTTTTGAGTTGTTGTCCTTAATCAGCCCATAAAAAAACTTGTGGGCAGTTTCACTCAAAACAAATAACTAGTCTGAGGAATGGCTCATCTCAATGTTCATTTTTGAGTCACAATTATTATTTGTTCCTGTGTGAGCCAACTGGAAAATTGGCAAAAGGAAGTTGCCAATAAGTGTATCAGTATTATTTTTTCATAGCTGCATGTGGGCCTATGTCAGGTATGACACATTCAGTCTGTCCTGGCTTAAAACTGACCAACACAATTCTTTCTGGGACTTATAGTTTCACTTTTAACATTTTATGGACTGAAAATTTCCAGCATGCAATATGATTTGGGCCTAAAAGCTGGAACTGGTTGACGGTGTGACAACCTGAGGCCACTTGGTAGCTATGTTTTGTGAAATGTTGATGTCTGCATTATGCGTAAGTGCTCTGCAAGTCCAAAAGAATGGGACTCCTTGGCTGGAGTCTGGTTCATCGAGATGGAGGTTCAAGAATAGACACACTCACAGACTATGTATTTTTTGCATGTGCAATCGGTATGGGATTAACAGGAGAGGGGTGTAAGACCTGTGAACCAGTAAGGTTAAACAAGCATTCTTAAAAGAAGGCATGCTCTTTTGGACCAGTTACAATTTCTGGTAACTTATTAAGTTATGGGAATTGGAAATATTAAGATGTTCAATCATTCGTTAAGATTGGGTGGTAGTGAAAAGTCAGTTTTTTTTGGCTGTTTAACAAACTAACTGCTCGTGTTTACTCAGCCTGGATAACCAAATGCGCTTCTCACACCTACCTGAATGTTTGACTGGCCAGCGCCCCACCCAGCGAGGATCAAGAGAGATCTGTACAATCAGCCATCACACCAGGCTTGTTGAGCATTTTAACACAGGTGGACACGAGTTCAGGCATTTAGTAGAGGGTTGAAATAGGCAGGGATTCCCAACTGGAAACAATCCACACCTCAACACACCCACTCGGCGCCCCACACACACCAGGTTGCACGTATAGTCAAGTGTTACAGCAAACAAATGATGGACGGAATGCTAACTATGCAAACATTCTCCCCCAAGCAAAAGATCTGGGTTAAATCCATTGTTCTTTTGCCCACTATGTCACCCCAGTTTGGACCCAGCCATATGCAAATCAGTCTTGACCCTGTGCATCATGAGAACAGTCCAGACCGAACTGCCAGGCCAGGTCCTCCCTGGACGGGAAACACGCATCCTCTGATTGATTTCAGGGTATATCACCCTTCTTCAGCCAGGCTAGCTTGAATCCAGTGGCACAGTGAGCAAGGGGCCCACGTCTGGGCATTCCCATCCCACTTAGGGCGAAAAGTGTTAAAGCAAACAAATGATGGACTGAATGCTGACAATGCAAACATTCTCCCCCAGTCAAAATATCTGGGTTAAATCCATTGGTCTTATGCCCACTACGCCACCCCAGTTTGGACCCAGCCATATGCAAATCAGTCTTGACCCTGTGCCCCATGGGAACACTCCAGACCGAACTGCCAGGCCAGGTCCTCCCTGGACCGGAAACACACATCCTGGGACTGATTTCAGGGTATATTACCCTTCTTCATCCAGGCTAGCTTGAATCCAGTGGCACAATGAGCAAGGGACCCACATCTGGGCATTCCCATCCCCACTTAGGGCGAAAAGTGTTACAGCAAACAAATGATGGATGGAATGCTGACAATGCAAACATTCTCTCCTAGTCAAAAGATCTGGGTTAAATCCATCATTCTTTTGCCCTCTATGCCACCCCACTTTGGACCAAGCCATATGCAAATCAGTCTTGACCCTGTGCCCCATGGGAACAATTCAGAAACAAGCATCCTGGGACCGGTTTCAGGGTATGTCACTCCTGGGAGGGCGCTCGGGGAGAGGTAGCCCTGGGAAAGAGAGGGGTGAAAACCTAAGAGCTACAGAGGGAGACGGGACAAGGGTCAGATAAGCAACTTCCACAATGATTGAAAGTAGCGCCTGTGTTCTTACAATCAATCACAGGCAGACAGTAAGGAAGTGTGCGAGCCCAGGAAGGTTTGAATGGCGGGGCCAGCAGCAATGTGGAAAAAATAAGGAAAATAACAAGAAAAGGTATGCAACCAGCGTGCGCACAGCTGCTCTCTCCCGCAGCCATGCTCCATGGGAGTTAACTTTTGCAACAAGCATTTGCAATGCAATAGGACTGGCATTTACACGAGAGCTATTGCATTGCAAATGGGAGTGCATATGGACTGAGGGAGGGGGTGAGTGAGAAGGCTCAGACGTCGGGAGTGCGGGGGCGGGGATAGTGAGAAAGCAAGGACATCGGGAGTGCGGGCCAGAAAAAAATTGTGCTTAAAAGAGGTACAGTGTAACACTACAAGTAAAGGGCCCAATAGCCAGGGGAGGGTACACATGACGACAGGGACATAATAAGGCTAGACTAACAAGCCTCATACTCAATCAGAAGACAGAACTTACGAAGGACAAAGACAGAAGCCAAGTCAGAATATGGGCAGAGAGTGAGGGAAGCTTGTCTCCCTATACTGGACTACTGCATGCCTCGCAGAGTGAGCAGCGCTTGTGCGCTGCCGCTAAAGCTCGACCTAAAAAGCACTCCAGGACAGAATCTCCGCCCACGCAAACAACAGCAACAAATTATTCGGGATTATCAAAGAATTCACCCAACCGAACAGCGTGTCCACCGACATCCCACCTTCCCTGGACCTTTGCGACATACCTTCTTCCACCACAAAATCAAGACCATCTATAAAAACTTCGACAACAACATCCTCCAGGAGGATCCCACTTTCTCTTCTCCCTACTCTACACAGCCGACTCTGGACAGCTGGACCGCCCTCAGCTTTGCAGACACCATATAGACCATGAGGATCTTCCACTCCGGGGCCCCCATGGACCCCTGCCCCCATCACATCTACCACAGAGCCGCAAACATCACTGCCCGAAGCTACAAAGAATCATCAACCTATCATTCGAGGCCACCTCATTCCCGAGTAATGGAAACACGCGGAGGTCAACCCACTCCTAAAAAAAACATTGGCGGACCCCACCGACCTCAAAAACGTCAGACCGATCTCCCTACTCCCCTACCCGGTGAAAGTTATCGAAAAAGCTGTCAACAGCCAACTTGCCTCCTTCTTCGATGAGAACAACATCCTCGACCCCTCCCAATCAGGCTTCAGGAAGAACCACAGCACAGAGACTGCCCTCATCGCCGCGACAGACGACATCCGCTCTCCCCTCAACAGAGGAGAGATGGTGGCCCTCATCCTCCTGGACCTCTACACGGCCTTCGACACAGACTCACACCGCACCCTAGCCAGCAGACTCCACAATGCAGGAATCTGCAACAAAGCCCTCGACTGGATCCGCTCATTCCTCTCCGGCAGATTGCAGCGGGTCAGACGTCCTCCCTTCATCTAGAAGCCCACGCCAACAACCTGCGGAGTCCCCCAAGGATCCTCCTTCAGCCCCACTCTGTTCAATGTCTTCATGGCCCCTCTTGCTTCCATCGTCAGCACACATGGACTCAACATTGTATACGACACACAACTCATCCTCTCACTATCCAACTTACCCAAGATCGCGAAACACAACTATCAAGAAGGAATGGAAGCAGTCGTCAGGTGGATGAAGAACAGCTGCCTACAACTGAATACAGACAAAACTGAAGTACTCATCATAGGCCCACATCCTGATGCCTGAAAGGACACCTGGTGGCTCCCCGCACTCTGGAACCCACCACCTCCCACTGACCACGCACGCAACCTAGGTATCATCCTGGACTCCGAAGTCAAAATGGACCGCCAGATCAATACTGTCTCCTATGCAAAACCTTCAACTGGATCCCCCTAGAACACAGGAGAACCATCACCCACGCCCTCATCAGCAACAGACTGGACTACGGCAGTGCACTCGATGCCGGAATCAAAAAGAACCTCACCAGCAAACTCCAGAACATTGAAAACGCAGCCGCCAGACTAGTCCTCAACCTACTGCACCACTGCCACATCACCCAACACCTGCGGGCACAACACTGGCTCCCCGTCGAGAAGAGAATCACCTTCAAGCTCCTCACCCACTCCCACAAGGCGCTCCACAAGACCGACCCGTCCACATGAACCACTGCCTCTCTTTCCACGCACCCCAAAGATCCCTCCGCCTAGCCCAACTCTCCCTCGCCACAATACCATGCATAGAGAAGGCCGAAACAGGTGGCTGCTCCTTCTCCTTCCTCGTGGCCAAACCATTGAACACCCTCCCTCTCCACCTCCACCGGACTCCAACTCTCTCCAAGTTCCTTAAGGACCTCAAGACCTGGCTCTTCGACAAATCACCATGAACATGTGGTTCCGCGAAGGCTTGGAGCGCTCCTTCCTCCCGAGCGCCTTGAGACACCTTCGGGTGAGTAGCTGCACTTCGCAACCCATAATTGATTGATTGATTTACTGCCAGACACTTAATAAGGTCGTCAGACCTTTATTGTTTGGTCCTAATGATAACACTTTACCTTACGATTTAAATTGCTACTAGCCCTCTTCCTAGCAGGTTGCTACAAAAGTCTACTGACCAGAGTTGAATTGGAAGAAACGGCACAGAGCATTCTTATGTCTTTATCAATTTTTAAAATATTCCAATGCCTTTTAACAATTCATGCTATCTCCATATTTTCACTATTGAAAGTGGTTATGAACCTTATCGTTGAATTAGATTCTCTTATCATTGTACTCTGTTTGTCTTTCAACAGGGTTTCTCTTTCAAACTTTGTCAATGTTCTGTTTGGCTTCTCTCAAGAGTCTACTGGAGTAACCTCTCTGAACAAAGCGATTCATTGCTTGACTCTCTTTAATATTATATATTTTGACATCACTGCAATTCTATTTCCATCGTAACAATATTACTTTTTGGACTGTGTGCATTTAAATGAATAAAAAAAAAGAATGATGCTGCTCGATGTTGGTTTCCTATATGTTTTGCACATCAATTTATTTTCTTTAATATATATTTCCAAATACAAAAAGTGTATACAAGCACTGTTGAATTCCAGTGCCAATTCAATGTTAAATTCATTCTTATTCAATCTTCTTTGGTCACATGATAACCGTCTCATTTTGAATAATAAGTAAATAAATGTACATGAATTTGAGAACATTGCTGTATATTTTTGAGACTGTACTTTTTTTATTTTATCAGTTAATGCAAGTTTTCTAATTATTTTTCAAATATTCATTCTTAACAACCTTGAATAAGCGACAATTCACTTCAAGCCGTGAAATACATGTTGGGTGTAAAACATCAAAGAAACCAATTATTGGACTTGATATGAATGGAAAGTAACTCTATTGAAATTTGAAATTGTTTGTCTGTACTACATCAATAACATTTAAATAAGTAACCCTGGATTTTGGAAGTAATGTCACTCACTTAAAGATACAAATTTGCAAAATGATATTAATATTATTGTATTGATATGTTCATGAAATAGGTTTAATTGTTCTTTAATTTAAAAAGTGTTATAATGTTTTAGTTTTTTGGAGTCTCTACCAAAATGTAACATTTATTGTAACAGTGGTTCATGAATTTTTGGCACTAGAGTTGTTTTCCAGGGTTTTGTCAGACCAGTGGGTTGGGTCTAGTAGGGCTGTAATTACGCAAAACCGGTTTGTTTTCACAATACTCGAATCACAATCCTTGAAGCATGGCAAGCATCTGGTTGCAACAACATCAATGCTTGATTGCCTAGCAAAAATGCCTTGAAACATGAGGGAAGTTATACATCAATTAATCAATCAGGTTTCTTATAAAGTACGACTACTCACCTGTAAGGGTCTCAAGGTGCTGAGTGGGGTTTAGATCTGTGCTTCAGTTGAAGGGCTAAGAACTGAGAGGTCTTGAGCTCCTTCCTGAATTGAGGTAGCAATGGTGATTGGTTGAGGTGCAGAGGCAAGAAGTTCCAGGTCTTCGCAGTGAGGTACAAGAAGGATTTTCCTCCAGCCGTGGTCTTGCAGATCTGTGGGATGGTGGCCAGGGCAAGTTGAGCAAAGCGGAGATGTCTGATGGGAGTGTAGAAGAGAGGCAGTGCTTGAGGTATGCAGGTCCTGCATTGTAAAGGGCTTTGTAGGGGTGTGTGAGGAGATTGAGGTCATTCTTTTGTTGATAGGAAGCCAGTGAAGGTCTCTTAGGTGGCCAATGATGTGGTTGCAAAGTGGGATGTTCAGGATGAGTCTGGTAGAGTTGTTCTGGATGTTCTGCAGTTTCTTTAGGAGTTTCTGGGTGGTGCCGGTGTAGAGTGCATTGCAGTAGTTGAGTCTGTTGCTGACCAGTGCATGGGGGAACGTTTTCCTGGACTCAGTGGGGATCCACTCGAAGATCTTATGAAGCAGGCAGAGCATGTGGAAGCTGGAGGACAACATAGCTTTTATTTGGTGGGGAGTCCATGAAGATGCTGAGGTTTTGTGTGTGGGCTGAGCACTGTGGATCACTAGGAGTTGCCCCAGGTGATTGAGTCCAAGATAAGGACCTCAACCCTGTCTGAGTTAAGCCTGAGGTGGCGACTGCCTTTATCCTGTTATGGAAGTTGCTCTTGGCGGCTGTGAGCTTTTCTGTGAGGAAGAGAATCAGCTGGGTGTCATCAGTATAGGAGACAATGTTGAGTCTGTGGCTTCTGACAATGGCATTGTAGATGTTGAAGATGGTGAGGCTCAGGATGAATCCCTGAGGCACTTCACAGCTGATCGCTGTGGGTTCTCCTAACTTTAGGACTCCTAAACTGAGAAAAATCCTAACTTTAAGACTTTGGTTATTCACAGAAGGCATTTAGGAGTCCTAAACTTAGGACCCCTAACTTTACTACTCCTAAACTGAGAAAAATCCTAACTTTAAGACTTTCGGTATTCACAGAAGGCATTTAGGAGTCCTAAATTAGGACTCCTAACTTCTGTGAATACCGAAATGAGTAAGTGCCTTCTGTTAATACCAAAATGAGTAAGTGCCTTCTGTGAATACTAAAATGGTAGTAAGTTTAGGATTTTGTCTTAAGTTAGTTCTGTGAATCGGGCCCTCATTGTCTACCATTCTTGAGTCATTTTTGTTAACATTTACTCTTGGAACTGTGTTTTAACATCATACCATATTAAACAATTTATTAATTTCGGAGAGGTTTGCTACAGTAGCATGGTTAGTTTTGTGATTGGGTTGGGCTGTTGGAGAAAAGCTGGATTGGGCCTTTCATTTGCCAAATGTACCCTTTTAATTATATATCAACTTCGCTTACGCTGGGAATGGAAGAAGGTGCAAGAACTGGAGCAGGACTAGAGAACACTAGAAATAGGAATGGAGCAAGGACTGGTGAAATGATTGGAGCAAGACTGGTGTACGCATTGGAGCAGGACTGGTGCAAGACTGGACCTAGGACTGGAGAAAAACATGCAAAAGAACTGGAGCAGAACTGGAGCTTCCTAGGAAAACTGGAGACCAGGTAGCAAAGGACACGGCAAAGAACATCCGAAGTGTCTGGGAGCAAAGATGTGGTGGAAAACTCCTTCCTATATGGGGAAGAGCAGAAAGCTATATTGGACTTCCCTTCACAGCCATCTTGGATTGGGAAGAATACACTTTCTCTTTTTCCAACTTCGACATCCTCCTTTGGAAGGAACAAAATATCCACTTTGTGTTACTTCCTGTGCCTGCTGAGATCAATAACACGTCATGCCTGTAGCCCTGTGAAAGATGCTGATCCCGTCACCTCCAATGGAAGTAAAGTCTGCAGGACAGCCGGCACCATTTCGCTGCTTGCCATCATGTGAGTCTTTTGTTGCTGTGGTCACTGCCATGACAGCTGCTGTGCTGCTTACTCATTTTTTCACAGCCCTTACTGGAAAAGTTAATCTGTGACGTGAATGGAGATCAGGCTGAGTGGCACAACATAACCATAGGATCTCCCTCCTGAGACTCTGGTTTGTATGGAAACTGTCTGAAGAATTGAAGAAAAGCAGGGGCAAGAATGGATGAGGCATCTTCCCTAGATTGCTCACTAGATGCATAACCCTTCCAGTTGATGAGAAATTGGCGTTTTCCCCTGAATATCTGAGAATAGCAGGACTCTTGAACTTTAAGGGCTGGCAAGTCATTAACCAAAACCGGAGGTAGTAATGGAAATGAATTTTGGAAAGGATTTGAGATTAAGGGTTTCATTTATGGTGAATGAAAAACTGGATGAATCCTCCAAGTTGGATACAGTTGGAGTTTGAATTCTACTAGATTTATTTGTTGGATAATTTTGAATAGCCCATAAAATCATGGTATACATTTGTTAGAAAAACAATGAGTAGGAAAGAATTGTGAGCACACGCCTAATTTATCACCATTGTTATAAGGAGGAGCAGTACTTTGGTAACATCAGTAAAGAGTTTCAAAGAATCAGTAGAGTTCCGTGTATTTTCACAGACTCTACATCTAATAGTTCTAATAGGTTTTATTAAATTAGTTCCTGAGACACTAGCTTATTACTAAAGATCGTTGGTGGAAAAATCTGGAGATGAAGACCATGCTGGCAGAAAAAGGAGAACCTTAGTAGTTCTGTGAAAAGTGTTGTTGTATGAGAATTCTGCCATGGCTAAGAATGAGGACCATCACTCTGAGTATAGTTACTAAAACTGTTTAAATACTAATCCAGATTCTGATTGACTGGTTCGATCTTGCCATTGGTTTGTGGGTGATATCTAGAAGTCATAGATCTCTTAGTCTTGCAGAAATCTTTCCAAAAATGTGAAGTTGTGATCCTCTAATTATAAATTGAGTTAGGCCATTTAGCTGAAAGACCTCTTTTAAGAAAATCTGACCCATAAACTTACCGCAGGCAAAAACTATTAAGGTGCTGAAATGTGCAATTGTGGAGAGTTATTCTACCTTACCTGGAATGGTTGACACAATAAAACTAGTTGAAATGACATCCCAAGGTTCTGGTGTTGCAGGTAGTGGAAGAAGTTGGCCAGGTGGCCCTGAATGAGGTGATCTCCCTTGAGCACATGTGGGACATGACTTTTGATATTGCTCTGTATTCTTCCACATTGATGCCCTCCAGGAAGACTGCAGTATCAGTTCTAACCTAATATAGGGCAACTGGAAAACTAGAGCACATTCTGAGAGTTTGCTGTATTAACTTGTGCATGGAAATAAACAATGTGTCAAAATAAAGGTTGTTCTGCATGGAAATAAACAATGTGTCAAAATAAAGGTTGTTCTGTAAGGTTAAGGTTTATGTCATGTTCTTCTAATCCTCATCTGACTCCACAACGTAGTAACCTTTAGTATTTATAAGGACAGAATGGACACCTCTTAGTAATCTTGGATGTAGAATAATTTGTTGACTATGCATACGTAGTGATTGCAGATATCTGTAAAATAGGGAATTATTTAGGCTTGATTTCTTAGGTTAAGCTGGGACTGGATGCGTTTTAGACCAATACTCGCCTATGGAGTAAGAGTTCTCATGGCCAAATTGAGATTTAATCCCAGTAATTTAATTTACATAAGGAATATGATGAGCCAACCAAGGAATACCAAGAATCAAGACATAGCTCAGAGAGGTAATTAAGTCAGAGAATAACACTTTCTCATGACCTCCAAATGCTAACGTAAACGAAGTCAGGACCAGAGACTAACGGAGTTTCATCCTTGTAGATTCTGGAAATCTAGTAGTGCTGAAGATAGTAGAATATCTGAACGTGACAGGTAGCAGGAACAAGGTTGAGGTAAAATTTACAGACATGCTGACTAAGGGAATTTGAAGTTCTTCCGCCCTTTCACATTTCCCTAAGGACAGACCATGGTGTTTCCCAAGGGCATTTGAGGACGGATTGGACAGGAACGTAGAAGATGTTCTGAAGATCTGCAATAAAATTCATGCTTCCTGGGGGCAGGGGAAGCTCAAGTTCTTCATTCCTTAATTCTACGTTTCTGCAGATGGTGCTCAATGAGTTAAACTGTGTCTATTGGTTCAGAGAACGGAGTGGGATGAGTAAAATGAACATGCTTGTAATTTACTTCTTCAGGGACATTCTTCAGGGACATTAAGGCTTTCTCTATCCATGTTGTCTCTGCTGCTGGTTGTCAAAATATAGTGATATTGGCTAACACATCAGAACTTCCTTCGTGTATGTCGTAGAGGGTTTCCTCAGCAGAAAATTCTAAATATGGTCTTTCAAACATCTTTTTGAAGGCTGTCACAAAGCCTTAGTAGTCAGAGAGAGTGGGGTTGTTAGATGTTACTAAGAATGTAGCCCAGGCCTGTGCAAGACCAGCCATGGCTCCAATCAGGAAGTCCACTTTAACTGATTTTGGCCAAATTGTGAAGGTCTAAAAGCAAAAAATATAGTTACAGAATAAAGTAATTCTTTCACCTTATTTCAGTCCCCAGAAAAACATGGAGTGGATGGGGACATGGCCAAAAGGTCTGTATCTCTGGCAGTCAGGCTGTGTGCGAAAAACTCCTAGGCAGTCAAAGGCTTTCAATAAAATAAACAAGTAAAAGGAACCCAAGTCAAGGACAATTGAAAGGCTGTAGGGGTGATCTAAATTTATCAAATTTTAATAAAAACACATATATATTTATTGTAAACAATAGCACAAACACAATTCAATAATAAAAATGACTAAATGACACAATGCTAAAAAATCACAACCAAGAAATTACATTAAAAACAATTACAAAATCAATTTATAAAAGGAACACCAATCCTGAAGGTGTCCAACTGAAATAACAATACAGTACTCGACGCGCGTTTCGGCGACTTAACGCCTTCTTCAGGAGCCACAAGGCATTCTGAAATAATAATACAGAAACATAACATAAGACACGGTACCTTTTACATTCTTACATGTATCAATAATAGAATCCACAGTTGCATATTTCGATTAACTTAAAAAGACCATTACATCATAACAGCTAATACAATTGCCTTGGGACGAAGGTGATCTCAAAAAAACTTTGTTTATTTTCTGTTCACTGATTGATGCATATCGGCTAATAGTGTGAGAGTACAACACACGTATTGTTAATTAGGTAAAAAATAATAAAGGACACATTTTTGCCTAACACATGTTCGATAAGATCATGCAATCAACTATAATGATGATACATTAAAAACTTACTTCATGCAGACCAGGGATTTGCTCGGTCAATGCTCAACCATGAAATTATATGAGGACCAATTGAATCTAGATGGGGTGAGAAAATAAGGGGGGGGAGGTTTGTTATGATCCCAGTTTTCCCAATGGTAGGAGAAAAGTGAATGAATTGAGCACAAGTGATGGCATCGATATAAGCGGCCAAAGGCATTTATTGGATTTTAATCATATAATTACAGTTGCCAAAGATCGATCTGTAAGATAACAGGGATCTGCATCTATAGGGAATACAAGGACTGAAAGACGGTAATTTACACTGCATGTTAATACCTGATGTGAATATGCGAAGATTGCAATCCTAAATGGGGTATGCTGTCAGGTGGGGGTTCATATAAATGTCCGAATAGAACAACGAATCTGTGAAAGGTGAAGAAAGTCCATTTTATTCTCTATCCTACAGACGTGTCGGAATTAATAGGACACACACAAAAAAATAAAAATAAAGGGGGGGTACAAGGTAGGTCCATATACCTACAAAGTGATATCTTTGTGCCTGGATATTTCTTATAGGGTGCTACCGAAGGCGGTAATCACGACGTGCAGCCCAAAGCGATAAAGAACCTGGAAGCAGGTATAGATACATTACTGAATGTCTATCACAGTGTCACAATTAAGCATAGTTCAATTGTAAAATAGCAAAGATACAGTGCGTCTGGTAATGCAAGAATTAGGATAATGTAAAAGATGAAAAACAATTATAACTAATAACAAACGAATCTGAGACACATAGAACTTAAACTTAAGGAATGAGAAGCAGTGGGCGCCTAGGTGCAAGCGTACACAGTGTGCAAGCATGCACAGTGTCTCTCTGTTGATGCAATATTTATAAAGACGATGTTTGTAGAAAATGTTAATAGTCAATACCTCAACAGTGGAATTGTGCTGTTCCAGTTAGGTAAAATCAGTTAAAAATGGTCAGGATCGACGACGGGATGTCGGACCTGCAAAAGATAATAATTGAACTATCAATATATGCACCCTTCGCTAATAGGGTGTGCTGGCTAACATCGTCTCGACTGGTGCAAGACTACAGGAGACGTCTCTAAAATGGAGACGGCGGAATGATAGTTCAATTATTATCTTTTGCAGGTCCGACATCCCGTCGTCGATCCTGACCATTTTTAACTGATTTTACCTAACTGGAACAGCACAATTCCACTGTTGAGGTATTGACTATTAACATTTTCTACAAACATCGTCTTTATAAATATTGCATCAACAGAGAGACACTGTGCATGCTTGCACACTGTGTACGCTTGCACCTAGGCGCCCACTGCTTCTCATTCCTTAAGTTTAAGTTCTATGTGTCTCAGATTCGTTTGTTATTAGTTATAATTGTTTTTCATCTTTTACATTATCCTAATTCTTGCATTACCAGACGCACTGTATCTTTGCTATTTTACAATTGAACTATGCTTAATTGTGACACTGTGATAGACATTCAGTAATGTATCTATACCTTCTTCCAGGTTCTTTATCGCTTTGGGCTGCACGTCGTGATTACCGCCTTCGGCAGCACCCTATAAGAAATATCCAGGCACAAAGATATCACTTTGTAGGTATATGGAACTACCTTGTACCCCCCCCCTTTATTTTTATTTTTTTGTGTGTGTCCTATTAATCCCGACACGTCTGTAGGATAGAGAATAAAATGGACTTTCTTCACCTTTCACAGATTCGTTGTTCTATTCGGACATTTATATGAACCCCCACCTGACAGCATACCCCATTTAGGATTGCAATCTTCGCATATTCACATCAGGTATTAACATGCAGTGTAAATTACCGTCTTTCAGTCCTTGTATTCCCTATAGATGCAGATCCCTGTTATCTTACAGATCGATCTTTGGCAACTGTAATTATATGATTAAAATCCAATAAATGCCTTTGGCCGCTTATATCGATGCCATCACTTGTGCTCAATTCATTCACTTTTCTCCTACCATTGGGAACACTGGGATCATAACAAACCCCCCCCCCCCTTATTTTCTCACCCCATCTAGATTCAATTGGTCCTCATATAATTTCATGGTTGAGCATTGACCGAGCAAATCCCTGGTCTGCATGAAGTAAGTTTTTAATGTATCATCATTATAGTTGATTGCATGATCTTATCGAACATGTGTTAGGCAAAAATGTGTCCTTTATTATTTTTTACCTAATTAACAATACGTGTGTTGTACTCTCACACTATTAGCCGATATGCATCAATCAGTGAACAGAAAATAAACAAAGTTTTTTTGAGATCACCTTCGTCCCAAAGCAATTGTATTAGCTGTTATGATGTAATGGTCTTTTTAAGTTAATCGAAATATGCAACTGTGGATTCTATTATTGATACATGTAAGAATGTAAAAGGTGCCGTGTCTTATGTTATGTTTCTGTATTATTATTTCAGAATGCCTTGTGGCTCCTGAAGAAGGCGTTAAGTCGCCGAAACGCGCGTCGAGTACTGTATTGTTATTTCAGTTGGACACCTTCAGGATTGGTGTTCCTTTTATAAATTGATTTTGTAATTGTTTTTAATGTAATTTCTTGGTTGTGATTTTTTAGCATTGTGTCATTTAGTCATTTTTATTATTGAATTGTGTTTGTGCTATTGTTTACAATAAATATATATGTGTTTTTATTAAAATTTGATACATTTAGATCACCCCTACAGCCTTTCAATTGTCCTTGACTTGGGTTCCTTTTACTTGTTTATTTTATTGAAAGCCTTTGACTGCCTAGGAGTTTTTCGCACACAGGTTGTTTACCCTGCCCTAGGAGTCTAATAAAGCATTACCCAGGGGGTCCTTGTTAATCACAACGTCTCTGGCAGTCAGGGCCTGTCATAAGGTAAATGTCTTACCTCACGATAGTCGTAATTCATGTGCTTGTTGTTGAATAGTCTGGGCAATGGCTTGAGGTTTATCCATTGCATGTTTGGCACTTTGCTCTGTAGGGCTGTAATCTGTCAAGTCTTGAATTATTATGAAACGTCTTTGTCTGGGATACCAGAGGTATGTGCGGCAGTTGTATGATGGAAGCAAGAATGGCGTTACCACACATGCCTTTACAATGCTGTCATTACAATGCAAGTGTCTTTACACACATGCGTTTAACATGAAAATCTTAACCACGTACATGCCTTTACCATATGCCTGTACATCCAAAATGTTGTACAGATGTTTGTTGTAAAGGCATTTGCATGGTAAAAATGTAACAGGTAAGTATAACACACACACACACACACACACACACACACACACACACACATATATATATATATATATTCACTGAAAAAACCATAGGTTATAGACCATATATAGTTAGGAATTAGCATTTAAAAAACCTTATTTTACTCACACAAAACCATTGAAATTCCATATATAGTTAGTTGCACTAACTATATATCGCGCACCCGCAATCCACTGCTGATCATGTCACATATTACATCATTCATGACATGGTCAGTGACATCACTGATGACATCACTGATGACATCTCAAATGACATCACTGATGACATCACTGATGACATCTCATTTGACATCATTCTTGTGCTAATACGATAAACCTCTTCAGACTCTAATATAACCTTAGATACACTCAGTGTATACAGACACTCACACACTGTCACTCATCCATGGAGTTACTCACACACCTAGTCAGTCATGCAAAGAAACAATCTCACCTCCATTTCCTTAACTATACAGTTATACACACCTTACTTATTCAAGCATATACTAACACATATTTACTCTCTTACACAATCCCTGATACAAGTTCACAATGATCCATACAGCCACTCACACATTCAGTGGCTCTCATCCACAGTTAATTATATATGCCAACTCTCACATGTACTGTGTTTTACATATGTACTTACTATGACATGTAGCATTGAGATATCCATTCACTCATCAATACACTCATGCACACAGTCAACTGCCCATGTAGCTGTTTCCACATGCACTCTTGAACTCATACACCTAGTGAATCAACTGCTGACACATCTATGCACAGAGTCACACACCTCCCAGCCACCCCCACACAAACTCAATCTCCCATACAAATACTTGGGCAACCAATCAATAACACATATAGCCTCTCGTATAGCTAATGATCAACACATGCAGCAGTTTACATCACAACAGACATACTGATGCACACATTCAGACTGTTTAGTCACTAACCCATGCATTTAGTACGACACATTTATTCACTCACTCACAGTCAGTCACGCACCTACTAAATCCTTCATCCAGACACTTATACATCCACTCATTCTTCAATATATCAAACATATTTAAACTTTACAGAAACACACAGTCACTGGATGATGTCATCAGTGATGTCATCAGTGATGTCATTTGAGATGTCATCAGTGATGTCATCAGTGATGTCATTTGAGATGTCATCAGTGATGTCATTTGAGATGTCATCAGTGATGTCATCAGTGATGTCACTGACCATGTCATGAATGATGTAATATGTGACATGATCAGCAGTGGATTGCGGGTGCGCGATATATAGTTAGTGCAACTAACTATATATGGAATTTCAATGGTTTTGTGTGAGTAAAATAAGGTTTTTTAAATGCTAATTCCTAACTATATATGGTCTATAACCTATGGTTTTTTCAGTGAATTTTCAAGGTTTTGTAAATGCTAATTCCTAACTATATATGGTCTATAACCTATGGTTTTTTCAGTGAATTTCAATGGTTTTTTAATAGCAAATATCATAAGCTGTCGAATGTCAAGTACGTGGTAAGTGAAAACATTTTCGTGTTTATGCACACTGATCTGCTTTGAATGGTGCCCCCCCCCCCTCATTTCTATTAGGAGTACTCTCTCTTTGCAGATAGTGAAAGGTAGTTAACGCAGGCCTTTGCCCCCATTGTAATCCGTCGTGCCTGCTTCTCTCTCCATTTGATTGATTGTTATCCAAGTATTTACTGTTTTAGAATTAGTTCTCTTTGGTTCATTCTCTATTTACAAACAAACACAGAGTCGCAATACTCTGTTTAGTCTTTGCAGATAACGAAAAATCGTGTAAAAAAAAAGAAAAGGAATCGAGTAAAATCAGTAGGCCACTAATGGGATTTCTTTTTGACCTCGCTAAAATAGAAACATTAGGAACAACCCCTCATGACAAATACAAAACTAGTGAGATGAACTGAACTCCACACAATGATGGCTGCAAAACAGCTCGGCTCCGCCACCCACCCCGCCCAAAATAACGATAAAGAACGGCTGCCATGATTGGTTGCGGAATGACCACGACGGAGCTACGAAATGGTGCTGCTCTCATGCTAACCCCAGCTTCAGTCTGAAACATCCAGAAACACTGTAGACTACCAATTCGATCAGTTCCGGTAGCGCCCCAATGTAACCCGGTAGAGAAGAACTAGCCCTCCCCTCTTTGACTGATGGTTCTTGTTGCCTGTCCCTTCTGTTGTCATTTAACAGAACTATTTAGCCTGCTGAAAGGGGTTGTGTTCCGACCGCTGGTTGGTGGAGACATTTTGACTATATTCTGTACCTGCGTTGTCGCGTAATGCGTCATATGACGCGCCACGTTAGCGCATCCGGAAGTCATCCGGGGCGCGCAGCGCGTAACGTAAGCATAACAAGTCATGTGACTTGTTAATAAAACTTTTCATTGGTTCATTTTACTTTTCTTATTGTAATGATGAAAGCCTTGGTCATATGACCTAAAAATTACACTTTTCATTACTTCCGAACATTATTTTTTCTTAAATATATGTTATAATGTTCCAGGCTAATGTACTTTCCCGGAAATTTTACAACTGTCCTGCAAGTAAAATATATTCTTTTTTCGAGAAAAAGAGCGTTTCTTCGTCCCATGACGGAGCCGTTGAGCAAAAGAGGGTCGACCTGCTGTCTTAGTCGCCGATACGCCTGAATATGAGATTCTTATCGATCACTTTATGTTGCAGGAATAGAAAACACAACAGCCCTTGACCATTTATCTTTACTGCGTTCCTTCGTATTATACCTTTTACCCTTCATGTAATTGGTCTGCTTTATTTCACTTGCCTTTTAATGATTCTAAAACAGTCACTATTATTAAAAACTTTACCAATGTATATACTACTACCATGTTTTCTTTTAAAAACCTTTATTGTGAAAATTTCATTATACAAATACGAGCCTATAACCACGTGGGCCTGCCACAGAGCAAACTGTAATCGTATATGATGAATAGACATTTACACTGTAGAGGAACGTAACGGGCGGGCCATTAGGTTGCAAGAACTAAGGTGTCTAACAGTTACGGAATCGGTGGACGTACATTTTATAATTAAAATACGACAGGGCCAGTTACAATAAAATTATCTAGATATACATTTGCGGGCAAGTACCATGGGTGACGTTAATTCGAACTTTCAACAGTACAGTAATCAATAACACATCAGAACTTAATATCAATAGGGATGTCGAAATATTCAATCAATTCTCGTCCCCGCCCGCCATGTGCTTCAAAACTGCATACGTATCTCGTGATTTCAAGGTTCTGCAACCAGTACACAACAAGGAGTTACGAGTCCCATTTATTCCGGCGCCATTTTGGGCGAGGACGGGCAGGTCCAGGATATAGTCAAAATGTCTCTACCAACCATCGACTATGATGATGTTCATATGCTGTATTTATTAGAGTAACACTCATCTGTCCACATGAAATTAATTTGCCACAATCTAAACATGTCATTTTAATCTTTCCAAAGTTCTTCTAAATATTTGGGACCGTTTCCCTTGCCTCTGAAGCTCTCAGTGCCACTTCTTTGATGAATGTACTAGCAGGTCAGGGGTTCTCCTCCAAATCTCTCTTTTATGCAGCACTATAATTAATTGGTGCCACCTCTCCATATGACGATGCATGGTATAGTTACCACAACTATATTTTTTTTCGGTTCCTCTGGAGAGTTCATCGTGGCAGATGAAGCGTGTAACGTACCGGGCATTTACCTTTTTTTGCATGTACAGGAAAGGAAAAAAAAATCGAGCGTCCGAGTTCTAAGGTGTCCCAGGGCCATTTTGGTGGACCAGGCCCAAATCCAAAGAACAGCCATCTCACAGGCTAATGGGGCGACCCACGCCGAGTTTCAGCATTGTAGGATGACCACACAAGTACAGCAACTTGCTAGACATCACCTCGGTGCCATCCGGATCTCGGCGCCCCACTGCAGATGAAGTGCCTCTCAACTATGAAACCACCACGGTGACATCCGGATCTTGGCGCGTTGTGCTGCCTTCGGCCTATTCGCACATCGGTCCGCTACTGACGCCATCTCACAGGCTAATGGGGCGACCCACGCCGAGTTTCAGCATTGTAGGATGACCACACCAGTACAGCAACTTGCTAGACATCACCTCGGTGCCATCCGGATCTCGGCGCCCCACTGCAGATGAAGTGCCTCTCAACTATGAAACCACCACGGTGACATCCGGATCTTGGCGCGTTGTGCTGCCTTCGGCCTATTCGCACATCGGTCCGCTACTGACGCCATCTCACAGGCTAATGGGGCGACCCACGCCGAGTTTCAGCATTGTAGGATGACCACACCAGTACAGCAACTTGCTAGACATCACCTCGGTGCCATCCGGATCTCGGCGCCCCACTGCAGATGAAGTGCCTCTCAACTATGAAACCACCACGGTGACATCCGGATCTTGGTGCGTTGTGCTGCCTTCGGCCTATTCGCACATCGGTCCGCTACTGACGCCATCTCACAGGCTAATGGGGCGACCCACGCCGAGTTTCAGCATTGTAGGATGACCACACCAACTTGCTAGACATCACCTCAGTGCCATCCGAATCTTGGCATCTCAACGCCTAGTGGTATCTTCCATACAAAAAATATTGTTACGCTGCCTTTGGCCCCATTCGCACATCAGTCCGCAACTTAGACATCACCTCGGTGCCATCCGGATCTTGGCATCTCAGCGCCTTGTGGTGTCAGTCAGAAAATATTGTTGTGCTGCCTTCGGCCTATTCGCACATCGGTCCGCTACTGACGCCATCTCACAGGCCAACGGGGCGCCCCACGCCGACTTTCAACATTGTAGGATGGCCACAGAAGTGCGACAACTTACTAGACACCACCTCGGTGCCATCCGGATCTTGGCGCGTTGTGCTGCCTTCGGCCTATTCGCACATCGGTCCGCTACTGACGCAAACTCACAGGCCAACGGGGCGCCCCACGCCGACTTTCAGCATTGTAGGATGGCCACACCAGTGCGGCAACTTGCTACACACCACCTCGGTGCCATCCGGATCTTGGCGCGTAGTGAAGCTGCAGCAGCTGCAAATAAGCTTCAGACAGTGTTACAACCGCTGCTCAGAACTCTCAACTATGACACCACCTCGGTGCCATCCGGATCTTGGCGCGTTGTATTGCCTTCGGCCTATTCGCACATCGGTCCGCTACTGACGCCGCCTCACGTGCCAACGTATTTTCTCCGCATTTTATACCCTATGCCGCATAACAGGTCATGTGACTTGTTTATAAAACTTTTCATTGGTTCATTTTACTTTTGGTTTCCGAATGATGGAAGGCTTGATCATATGACCTAAAAACAACACTTTTCATTGGATGAAAACTTTTTTTTTCCCCCAAACGATGAAAGCCCCACCTTGTTTCTGGATGTTTCAGACTAAACTGGCGTCAGCATGAGAGCACCACCATCTCGTAGCTCCGTCGTGGTCATTCCGCGAGCAATCATGGCAGCCGCTCCCCACCAGAAGCCTGCAGGAGTCGGGGCCCCCAAAACTTTTGATGAATTCTCAAGGCGGAGGGGACGCTTTCGAGAATGGGGTCCAAGACCTAGCAGACAAGCGTCCGATTTCCAAGGTGTCCCAGGGCCATTTCAGTGGACCACGCCCAAAAAGGAAAGAGCCTGCCGCCATTTTGAGAGTCCTGTGGCAGCCGCCTATCGCTGCACCGCAAGAGTGGGCGCAACTCAGCTGAATGGCGGATTTTGACACAGTGGACCAAAAGCGGACGGAATGGCAACTGAAACGGTAAAGGGGCGCCCCACTAAAACAGATGAGACTCCACCTGGAGAGGCCCGTTCACGCCGCCTCCCCCGGGGCGCTCCACGCCGTTATTCGGAGCAGCATTGTAGGATACCAAAACCAGTGCGGCAACTTACTGGACATCACCTTGGTGCCATCGTTCTGCTGCCTTGGAACTATTCGCACAACAGTTTGCTACTGATGACCCACCCCCCGCGACGCCCCACGCCGTTATTTGCTGGGTGGCAACTTACTAGACATCACTTTCGTGTCATCTAGATTTCGGCGCGTTCTGCTGCCTTGGAACTATTCGCACAACAGTTTGCTACTGATGACCCACCCCCCGCGACGCCCCACGCCGGAAATCTGGACGTTGTGCTGCGTTGGGACTATTCGCACAGCCGACCGCTACTTCGTTGTTTTTCCCTAAAAATGTTTATATGTTATTACTATTTTTGTTTTCTTGTATATATTTATAAATTATTAAAGTTTTATAATCTTACTACTTTGTCGGAGTGCTATATATTTTTAATGTGACACATAATTGTAAAAACTTTGATGTACAAAGAGTCATCCCTGGAATCTTCCGCTTCACGCTCGGTCCCCTCCCCAATCACAATACAGGATGGTTTTCAGATAATAGCAACGCTTCTGCTGTGACGGATCTCATCGAGTGTGGGCCTTGATCTACTATAACTCCTTTGAAGAGGGGTGATTCTTTACAGCTGTGGCCATAAACTACATCTGCAGGGCTAGCTGATAGCCTAGGACCGGCCTGGACAATCGGACACAGAGGAAAAGGAGTGTCAGAGGGTGCGGTAGTGAATAGGGTGAAAGGGAGGTGTCGGGCGGGCACAGGGTGTGATTCTCAGGGAAGAGCAGCGCAGATGGGGGGAGGTTTATTACCCATGCATAAGACAGAGAGCGGGGGTGACCACTGCCTGGGTGAGATGCTTGCGAGGGTGGGGAGCCATGCTAAGGATCGACAGCGTGCACAGAGTGGGTCTGGTCAAGGCATCTAAAATGGCTGCCGTGCACGACAAAAGTGTGGCATTTGAAAAAAGACAAGATGGCGCAGACAATGTTTTTCAACACTTCCTGATTTCCTTCGAATCGAACGTTAACAGACGTTGGGGCATATTACCAAAGTTAAGCGATATTTATCCCTAACGATGCATTGCAAAGATTTTTTTACCGTCAGAAATTATCGCAGATAAACCTTGCTATTATCAAGGTTTATGGCAAATACGATAAAAAACGACCGCAATGCATTAATATCGCTGAAAACTCAGCGATATTCATGCATTACCGAGCTAATGCTCTTAGCCATGTTATCCACCTCCCATTGGATAACATGGCTAAGAACTGCTCAGGGCAGCTGTTACTTTTTGGAGATATTCACGCTTATCTCGAATATTTCCAAAAGTTGATAATAGGAGATAGCGATGTTAGCGACTGTTTCCAGTCGCTAACATCTTGGCATGCCCACTTTGCATGTCATTAGTGATAAATATCACTCACATGCAAAGTGGGACCCAAGATGGTCGCTATCTCCTACTAGCCGTCGCTAACTGGTGTTAGCAACAGCTAGGTAATACAGATATAATTTTATCTCCGCGAAGCGGAGCGCTGTTACAGATATATATCTTGTTTTTGAACGTTAATTTCTCAAAATGCACTGAAGCACATATATTGAGACATAGCAAAGGCACATCGGGCTACCAGTCCCTAATATTTTACCAAGTTTCGTGCAAATCCATTCAGCCGTTCGATTATTATTATTATTATTTTTTTTTGCCCCGCGGGGCCCTTTTAAAACCTCCACATCAAACCTAGGGGGTCAGCGAGGATCTACTATGCCCCCTTATGGTCATTTGCCCCTTCGCTTTGGCCTCCTCTTGTCTCTCGATCCTACCGAGAGACAAGATGGCAGCCGCTACGTACTGTTTGGAATGTTTACAGACACCGGAGAGCCAATCAGCTTCGCTTCGCAAAGCTCCGTAACGCGAAAAGTACGCGAAGCGGTGCGCTGTTACAGATATATATCTTTTTTTTAACGTTAATTTCTCAAAATCCACTGGAGCACATATATTGAGACCTAGCAAAGGCACATCGGGCTACCAGTCCCTAATATTTTGCCAAGTTTCGTGCAAATCCATTCAGCCGTTCGATTATTATTATTTTGGGTTTTTTTTGCCCCGCGGGGCCCTTTTAAAACCTCCACATCAAACGTAGGGGGTCAGCGAGGATCTACTATTCCCCCTTATGGTCATTTGCCCCTTCGCTTTGGCCTCCTCTTGTCTCTCGATCCTACCGAGAGACAAGATGGCGGCCGCTACGGACTTTTTGGAATGTTGACAGACGCCAGAGAACCAATCAGCTTCGCTTCACAAAGCTCCGTTGCGCGAAAAGTACGCGTCCTGGGCCGCTGCCCGGTCCGCTGTTACAGATATATATCTTTTTTTAAACGTTAATTTCTCAAAATCCACTGGAGCACATATATTGAGACCTACAAAAGGCACATCGGGCTACCAGTCCCTACAATTTTGCCAAGTTTCGTGCAAATCCATTCAGCCGTTCGGGCTAAAAGTGAGGCCAACCGCCCTATGGAAAACTCAATGTTAAAAACACGTTTTGGGACCCCCCTTTTTTCTCGGCCCCCCCTTGACGAACCCCCCCCAAATTTTCAAAGGCTGCTCAGAAACGAAATGTGCCATTTTCCTGAAAATTTCAGCCAATTCCGTCCACAAACGGCAAAGTTATTAGACATAGAATTTTCAAAAAACCCATAGAGAAAAAATCCTAACTATATATACCTACTGGCGACCGCCATATATATAAAATTTGGGGGGGGTTCGTCCAGTGGGGGCCGAGAAAAAAGGGGGGTCCCAAAACGTGTTTTTAACATTGAGTTTTCCATAGGGCGGTTGGCCTCACTTTTAGCCCGAACGGCTGAATGGATTTGCACGAAACTTGGCAAAATTGTAGGGACTGGTAGCCCGATGTGCCTTTTGTAGGTCTCAATATATGTGCTCCAGTGGATTTTGAGAAATTAACGTTTTAAAAAAGATATATATCTGTAACAGCGGACCGGTTAGCGCTCTGGTTCGCGGACTTTTCGCGCAACGGAGCTTTGTGAAGCGAAGCTGATTGGTTCTCCGGCGTCTGTCAACATTCCAAACAGTCCGTAGCGGCCGCCATCTTGTCTCTCGGTAGGATCGAGAGACAAGAGGAGGTCAAAACAAAGGGGGAAATAACTATAAGGGGGCATAGTAGATCCTCGCTGACCCCCTAGGTTTGATGTGGAGGTTTTAAAAGGGCCCCGCGGGGCAAAAAAAAATAATAAAAATAATAATTGAACGGCTGAATGGATTTGCACGAAACTTGGCAAAATATTAGGGACTGGTAGCCCGATGTGCCTTTGCTAGGTCTCAATATATGTGCTCCAGTGGATTTTGAGAAATTAACGTTCAAAAAAAGATATATATCTGTAACAGCGCTCCGCTTCGCGTAACGGAGGTTTGCGAAGCTGATTGGTCATTCTGTCACTGGGCTATAGTTGGGCTACATCTGGCTGATATTTGGGCTACATTTGTTTTTTTGTGTGTCTGGCGGCCATCTTTGGGCTACATTGGGCTACATTGGGCTTCATTGGGCTACATTCGGCTAATTAGCAAATAGCTCATCGCAAACTAGGAATGGTAAAGAATCGCTATTTATTCCTTAAAGTTCGCTATTTAGGAAATGCAAATAACTTTGATGATACATATGGCGGTTCATCTCTAACAAGATAAGAAGCATAGGGATAGATTTATGATGACTGGCGCATCACCAGGGATGTGTTAGTCATTCTGTGCCGCTGTTCCGTCACCTATGGTGTGCTGCATTTACAATGCGGCGCATCACGGGGCAAAAACAGCACAGATGCGTGATGTATCTGTGCCGTAAAGGTGGCGCATTGCTGGAGTTGTATCGCAAGTGTGATGAAGGTCCAGCAAGGGTCGGGGGTGCCCCTGTCGCAGGGTTTCTGTTCTCACACAGAACTGTGGACAGAGGATTGGAACCTCGGCGAATTAGGGTGTCCCAAAACTCACGTTAGTAATCAAAAACTATTTAGCAAGCTAGGTACAGTGTCACATTGGATATAACAAACTCTCAATGTTTAGACAATCCAGAATATGAACTTATAGTACCTCAGGATACGTGGAACTCATGAACAGTCGGTCGTTATATATTTCTTAGAAACCAGAACATGGAGTTAAGAAGAACACATGTGTATTTGAAATGTTTATTTACTAATGCCGTCTTCTCAGGCGTAGTACCTTAGATAATAAAAGTACACATATTATCAGTAGCAAAATTACCAGCATAGTTACTAGTACATAAAAAGTGAATGGTGATAGTATGTTAACATGCTGTAAATGAATAAGAGTTAGCAACACTTATAAGCAGCCGCGGGCCGTGGAGGGAGTTACGGTGAGGCAGGGAGGCGGGGAGGGGGAGAAGCAGGGTGGAGAATACAAGTACACATATTATCAGTAGCAAAATTACCAGCATAGTTACTAGTACATAAAAAGCGAATGGTGACAGTATGTTAACATGCTGTAAATGAATAAGAGTTAGCAACACTTATAAGCAGCCGCGGGCCGTGGAGGGAGTTACGGTGGGGCAGGGAGGCGGGGAGGGGGAGGGGCAAGGTAGAGAGGGCTCCACCCTGCTTCTCCCCCTCCCCGCCTCCCTGCCTCACCGTAACTCCCTCCACGGCCCGCGGCTGCTTATATCTCACCCTCCCTAATACACATATTATATTATTTGCTAAGAAGGTCTCTTTGTGTTGGTTTAGGGCGTGCCCATACTTTAGTGTCTTAGATTTGAAGGAATCACATCAGCATACACCAGCTCTCTCTTCATGTGAACCGCATCAACTGTTGTGTATGTGTGTTCGGCAAAGCAATATAAAACCCGCCTCATGCCCAGAATTGGCAGAAGTTGCACTTATGTTATGAGTATGAAGTCGTGGAGATCAGACCTCATAACAATTCTGTATCGTGTTGTTCTTGAAACTTTAGCACTCGCTGTACAGATATAGTTTAACAAGTAAAGCAGATAGTAGACCAATAACATATTATTCTCATGTAAACCACGATGAACTACTAGGTGGAAAGCTAAAGCAACAACTAAATGTCGTGTGCAGAAGTTGCAAAAAAGGAAAAATGGCGTTTAAACCGGTAATGAGCCCATGCTAACTTAACACGGTGTAAAGATATCCAGGACCTAGATGACACCTCCTCATGATCCGGAAACGAACTGAATAAGATAATAGAAGTGCCATCTCATGAGAGCAGATTGCAAGTTTATATGTGGACGGTCCGCAAGGTAAAGCATTAAAAACTAGGAAAATTCAATGCTAAAGAAAAATAAAACAGCCAAGTACTTTATCGAGTCTTAAGCCAATAGGCAAGGTAAATAATAAAAACTTGACAATTAAGTCAATGAATTGTCAATGAAATGCTAGTACTCAGCATATGAAACATGAAAAAGGTCTATGACATAACTGTGTATGCAAAATAAGCTGCAACAGCCTCCAACAGGAAGTCACCGTCTTCATCCGAAAACAGTTCAGCCATCCAATTTAAAAGCGGAAAAGAACATACGTGCTCTCCCAGCACCGGATCCTCTATCACCATCAGAGGACAGCTCGGTGGGTTTTCAAGAAAGCTGTGTTCCAAGAAAGACTGTGCTGCCGCCAGTAAATTCCAGGGACCAAGTAGTCCATGCATCAATGCCACAGCCATAATCCTTTCGCCAGGACAAATCAACTCGTGAGTAATGATAGGAGTCATCAGCTGATTAAAGTCGACGTCAGGAGAAACCGGTCCGCAGAGACACAAATCAATGGCCCAATCGAAATCACAGGTCAGGCAGTGAAATACAGGCTGGACACAGGTGAAGTAGGAGAACCGAAAAGATAATCCATATGCCGTGCTTAATATCGCCAACGGCATTGTGCCATAATATTCTAGCATGCGATTGCGGAACAGTGTCAGCAGCTGCAGGGTCGGAGGTTGCATAGGAGGGACATCCATATTTAAAAATGTAAAAAAGCACAAGAGCGTCCGCTGGTAATGCAAGTAAAAATGCAATCCACGAACCAGAGTGGAGAAAATGGAATGAAAGGGAGCAGGGATGACTCCAAAGATTTTCTCAAATGAAGTCACGAGACCACTGGTAACAACTTTAAAAAAGTGTGCCAGGGATTTTGTGGAGGATGCGTTAAAGATAGTCGGAAACATGTTGCTGAAATTGAAAGGCAAACCTGTGTACGGGTGTTCGCTATGTGAAGTACGAAAGTTTCACGGGCCGAACTCAAGGCCACCTCTCTCTGAGACAAAAGAGCTCTTATTCTTGTCATGCCGTTGAAACGTGTCCCAAGGTTGGTATTTGTGGCCAGATTGAAAACTCCCTATGTTCATGTGTGGGAGGAAATAGAACATTTCTGCAGCAAATAACCCGTTCACTTACTGTTACGATAAAAGGAATACTTTTAATTAACTCAGAACAATCTTCATTATTGAGCATCAAATAACTACCATTTTCCAACAACTTGAACGTGGGGATGATAGCAGGAACTGGCGTGCCTTGCAACACGCAAGCCATATTTGGTCGGTGTTTGTTGCATGAATCGTGTAACTGTATGTGCCTACACATTAGTGAATGATCTGGCGTCTCAGTGCATTCCTCTCCATTCAGATAAACTTCTTGATCATCTTTGAAACATCTGTATGTGTATGGAAGCGACCAGACCTCATGAACAAAAGCACTACCTAAAGGTTCATAAAGACCTATTGGTATATATTTCATACAATTTGAAAACTTATATAAAGCAAAAGGCAGCGTTATTAAACCGTGGATAAGGCATGTTGCCAAAAAACCCGCAATCCTCTGCTGATGATGTCACTGAGCATGTCATGAATGATGTAATATGTGACATCATCAGTAGTGGATTATGGGTAATAGTATCTCTAGTTTACTCCCCTATAGCTGTTTTTCTTTTAACATAAGTGTGTGTTTCCTTCCCTTATACTTACTGTTTTTGGTTCGCTTCCAGTTCGCGTACCAGCGAGCGAACTAGGAAGCGAACTAAGAGAAATAGAGGTTGGCACAGTTCCAAATATTGTACCAATTTTTTAATAACGGGGAGGTAGTTCTGAAAAGAACTTTTTTTTTTATTTTTCTGAACATTTTTTTAATGTTTTTGAATTTTTCGGAACAGTTTTATATTTTTTTGGGTTTTTCTTGGAGGGGGCAATGAAAACGATTCATTGTAAAGGGCTCAACAGGAGCAACAAAACAAAAAAAAGAAGTATTTATTATTTTGGGCGTTTCGGACAAACTTGCATATGATAGTCAATAGCTCTGTTGATCAGAGTGATGCTTCTTTCTCCGTAGGAAATGAATCCATCGCAAAATACGCAGGTGTGTTTTACTTCACCAAATCTCATTTGTATATTTGGCACCATCTCCCTGCCCTCTGGTCCCGTTACTTCCGGTACAACAGATCTTCTGGCCATAATAGGGAGATTATCTAGGTCGTTCCGAAACTGTGCAGCACTGTAGTTGTTAGGATGCCACCTAGTCATATGGCGATGCATTGTGTAGTTTCCGAAACTGTATTTTTTGTCGGTCCCTCTGGACAGTCTATCTTGACATATAAGGCAAGTTACGTATCTTGCATTTACTTTTTTCTGACCTTTGGGAATTTTAAAAAATTGCCAAATGAAGTTTTCTTTCCGGTGAGACGTCTTGGGCTGCTCAGGCAAAAACTGCCTCTCTTCGTGCTCGTCCTCCTGTTCCTCTTCTTCTTCTTCTTGTTGAATTACAACTTGAGCAGGTGGTCCACTCTTCCTTGGATGTGGTGGAGGTGGTGGGGAAGCACCAGCTGAAGCTACTAAAGAAGCCATTGCTCAGTGATCACAAAGGGTCTTTCTCTCACAATGATGAAAGTCAGAGTGAGGAAAGAAGGAGGGATTTTCATCATTTGGGAAAAACAAGAGTTCTCAACCAATCAAAAGTGTTCATTTTAGATTATATGACCTAGTCTTACATCATTAGGAAACCAAAAGTGAAATGAACCAATGAAAAGTGTTATTACCAAGTCACATGACTTGCTGTGTTTACGTTAAGCGCTTTGCAGGGCCTCCCGGTTTGCTTCCAGAAACCTGCGCTTTGGCACTCGCTTCGCGCACCAGTTCGCTAACGTAGCACGTCATATGACGTATCACGCGACAACGTGGAACGTCATGCGGACGGGAGGCGTCACGATGTTGTTTTCTAACGCGGCACTTGCGGTAAAGAAACGTTTACCGGCTCGCGGTCTATTTCGCGGCATCAAGGTCAGCTAACGGGAAGCTTCCCGATTCGCGAAGCGGGAACGAAGAAAAAAAAATATTTTAAAAAAAAATTATTCATAAACATATAAAATATATTTTTGGATTTAAAGAAGAATACATTTTACAGCTACAGATATTAGCTGTTAAAAAAACAATGAAATTCACAGAAAAAACCATAGGTTATAGACCATATATAGTTAGGAATTAGCATTTACAAAACCTTGAAAATTCACTGAAAAAACCATAGGTTATAGACCATATATAGTTAGGAATTAGCATTTAGAAAACCTTATTTTACTCACACAAAACCATTGAAATTCCATATATAGTTAGTTGCACTAACTATATATCGCGCACCCGCAATCCACTGCTGATGATGTCACATATTACATCATTCATGACATGGTCAGTGACATCACTGATGACATCACTGATGACAACATCCAGTGATTATGTGTTTCTGTAAAGTTTAAATATGTTTTACATATTGAAGAATGAGTGGATGTATAAGTGTCTGAATGAAGGTTTTAGTAGGTGCGTGATTGACTGTATGAGTGAGTGATTAAATGCGTCTTACTAAATGCACGGGTTAGTGACTAAACTGTCTGAAAGTGTGCATCAGTATGTCTGTTGTTGTGCAAGCTGCTGCATGTGTTGATCAGTAGCTATATAAGTAGCTATATGGGTTATTGATTGGTTGCACAAGTATTTGTATGGGAGACTGAGTGTGTGTATGGCTGGCTGGGAGGTGTGTGACTCTGTGCAGATCAATGTGTACTTGTATCAGTGATTCTATAAGAGAGTAAGTATGTGTTAGTATATGTTTGAAAATGTAAGGTACTCTATGTTTAACTGTGTAGATTAGAAAATGGAAGTGTGATTGATTCTTTACAGGACTGACTAGGTGTGTGAGTAACTCCATGGATGAGTGGCAGAGTGTGAGTGTCTGTATAGGTGTATGAGTGCATATGATAGTGTTGTAAAGATGAGTGATTGTATGTATGAATGATTGTATGGGTGAATGAGTGAATGTGTGTGTAGACGTAGGAATCAGTGAGTGCGTATGTAGTAACTAGTATTGGTGTGTCAATGGTTTCAAAAATTATACTCTGTATTTAACACTGGGTGTAACAGAGGTTATATTAAAGTGTGAGGAGATGCATTGTATTGTCACATTAATGATATCATCATTGATGTGACCATTGATGTCAAATGAGATATCATCAGTGATGTCATTTGAGATGTCATCAGTGATGTCATCAGTGATGTCACTGACCATGTCATGAATGATGTAATATGTGACATCATCAGCAGTGGATTGCGGGTGCGCGATATATAGTTAGTGCAACTAACTATATATGGAATTTCAATGGTTTTGTGTGAGTAAAATAAGGTTTTCTAAATGCTAATTCCTAACTATATATGGTCTATAACCTATGGTTTTTTCAGTGAATATATATATATATATCTATCTATATATATATATCTATCTATATATATATATATATCTATATCTATATATATATATATATATATATATGAGAAGAACTCCGTTTTTAGTCCCAAGGAACCTCCGAACAGAAAAACGAATCCGGACCCAAATAGGAAATTGCAAAAACTTATTTATTCATCAAAAGTGCAGAAAAACACACGCCGCCATGACGCGTTTCGGGACCTCGGCCCCTTGATCATATATATATTCACTGATAAAAACATTACAGAGATGTTATAGTTGGGAAAAATAATTTAAAAAAGCCTTAGCAATTCACTGAATTTCAGCTGTTATGGTTAGTGAGCTAACTATAGATAACTTTTTAACCCTCCTGAGGCACAGCCGGGAGTAGCAAGGAAAACTGAGCATAACTTTGTTTTAAAACTGTAAAATTTCACTTTGTTTTTAAAATCACTCACCTTCCCTGTCACATCACTACAGTGTGCAGGCACCCTTTCCTGCTGAAAAACGAGCACTGGTAAGGGCAAAATCGCCGTTTTCCCACCAACTTCATTCCCCTCTCCCTGACTGGGACACGCCCACTTCGAGGCCACGCCTCTGCATTGCTCCCTCCCTACAAATATGTGCATGTTCCGGAAGCGCAGCCCCATAGCCAGTGCATGACTGCCTGTATGGTTGACTGAGTGGGGGAGTCAGTTACTGGATGGGTTAGTGAGTGTGTATGTGTGGGAGACTGTATGGGTGAGTGAGTTTGTGTATGGCTGTTTGAGTGGGTGTGTCAGTGGTATATGTGTGAGTAACAAAGGCAGTATAGGTGAGTGATGGGGTATAAGAGTAACTGAACGGGTGAGTGAGTGAATGTGAGAGTGGCTGTATGGGTGAGTGTGTGCTTATGTCAGTGACTGTATAGGTGCGTGAGTACATTGTTTGTATATGTATGAGTAAATAAGTGGGTGTGTATGTGCCTGTATGGGTGAGTAAGTGGCTGTGTGATTGACTGTGATAGGGCAGAAATCTCATGGTACTCTCTCTTTGGACATTTTTGTAAATGTTGCGAAAGTAACCTTTAATTACCATTACACTTTTTCCACGCCATTATCTGTTCTAAAGGTGATGAATCTTTGCCACCATATTTTGACCAAAAGAGCTCCCTCATTAACACAGGGAAGTAATCAAATGCAAATAAATATTTTAGTCAATAATGAGAGTTGTGAGTAGTTTTAAGGGAATTTATTTTCCAATTAAAGTTTAAGATTCTCTGACTTTTCATTCTTTCGTCAGGCAGCAATATGGTTACAGAACTGATCATAGAAAAATAAAGTTAGTACAGAGCATATCATACATTGCATACAGTATCAGCTAGATTCATTATTGAAAAATGGGCTCGCAAAGGGCCAGATTCTGAGAATCTGGCCCTTTGCGAGCGCAATTTTTGCATTTGGGATTCATCATCCCAAATGCAAAAATCGCTAAATGCGAAATCGCAAAATTGCGAGGAATTGCATTTAAGGAATCTCTATTTGAGATTCCTTAAATGCAATTCATGAACCATTTTGGAATTGCGAATTCACAATTTTTGGCTGCGAAGTCTGACTTCGTGGTAAATAGCGAAAACTTAGAAAAATGCACTTTAGTGCATTTTTCTAAGTTGTATGTTACACACACACATGTCCTTTGGACATGTGTGTGCTCAACATAAGTCTACATTTTCATTTCAGGGGTGCTACAGGGTGTCCTTTGGACACCCCTGGCACCCTTGAAATCGCACCCTTATTTGCGATTAGCAAATTGCTAATCGCAAATAAGGACTGACTCCCCATTCATTCCTATGGGCCCTTAGGCGCATAGGAATGAATGGGGAGTTATTCCTTATTTGCAATTTGCAATTAGTTAATCGCAAATAAGGAAGCTGTAGGAATCGCAATAAATATTGCGATTTCTACAAGAATCCCGTTTTGCGAGTCTGTAATAGCGATTCCTTAATAATCGCTAGTACAAACTCGCAAAACATGCCGATGATGAATCTAGGTGTATGTTCCTTAAGGGAAAGAATGCCTATTCTAAGAAAGTGAGGTACAAATGATGTCATCAGAACTCTTAAAGAATTAAAAAATAAAGCAAAAGTGAGATTAGCATGAAGCTAAATAAATAATTAATAATTACAGAATCTCACATAAGGAGAAGTAAAGCATAGAGCAAATAAACCTTAGGAAAGCAAGGTAGTCAAGGTCTAAAGCCAAAGGGATTTTAACCCGTTGGCTGCTTCCGCGATTTCGCGGCAGTGCGGCCGTTTTAAAAAACAGCCGCGGCCGCGTCGGCCATTGGCCGACGGCAGCACCAGCAAGGTAGCGCTGCCGTCGGCCAATGGCCGACGGCAGCATGGAAGGGGTTAATAAAAGTCAGAATAAAACAAAGCCTGCATTTTGTTCGCTTTCATCTGCATCTTTTCTGCTCTCCATCAAAGTCTGCCCTCTCCTCCTCTGTATCTGCAACTCACATCTGCTCTGCTCCCTTCAGTTCTGCATCAAAGTCTGAAACTACTCTGCAGGTCTCCATCTCTAAATCTGTCTCTCGGCAAAGGTTCTGAAACTCCTAAACTAGGAACTCACTTAGTCAGAAAAATATTGCAAAGAATGTGACATCATCTTCGTTCTGCATGCAATTGGAATCTAGCATTCTCATCTCTACCTCTCTGTGGTCTGCACACATCATCCATCAGGCAGGCGAAATCCTCCCCACAACATATTCTGCATTTTATTTAATATAACTTCATCTCCTAACCTTCATTTAAAGAAACATTTTGTTTCAACTAAACACATAACATTAGCTACAAAAGAACTAATATTTAAGCAAGAATCATTGAAACATAACTGGTAATGCATTTTTAAAGTACAAGTGTTTTCTATTCTCTCTAAAGCAAAGAATTAACTGAGGCTTTGTTTAATCATTTCCAGCAACTAAATACGATAACACATTCTTCTGTTATCTGAAGGTCAAACTGAGCTTTTTCTGTGTTTGTATATTTTAAAATGTCGTACAAATTAAATTCTACTACTGCACACATTTAACATTTTTGCAAGTTAAAATCACATTCTGTAGTTGAGGACATAATCTAAACTACCCACATTTAAATCAAACTATGAATTGATTGTGTAATGTTTTACTTGCTTTATTGAGCAGAAAGCGTCTGAATAAAGCCTGTGTATATCACAGCCTCATGTTTTTATTTTGCAGCACCAAATGTCTGTGTGTCACTTTTTAAATGCAGTTTTATGTCTGAAGCCCAAGGCAGGTTTACTGTTAGCAATGCTTAATTCTATAGGAAATGTTTATACTCTTTTAGTCCTCCCTCTGATGATTTTTAAATCACCCCACCTCTTATGATTTCTAAATCATCACACCAACTTCATTTCACATGTGAAATTGTTTAAAGAGGACTCTAATCATTAGTTGAATCAAATATACATGTTTCTCTACCTAAAATATTGATACTCGTCTGTGGTGTTTATAGACATAGTAATCTCATTAGCAGACCTTATTTCTATCGGCTATGGAAAAAAAACCTACAAAAATTAGTATTATCGGTATCAGAGTTATCACAAAAATTGAGTACACAAAAATGTTACATTTATTTTCTAAGGCAGCACAAGTTTGTCATTAAACTTCTTAAAAACTACTGGATAGATTTGCTTCAAATAAAAGAAGTACAATCTACGTTACAACATCTACCTTTCTGCCAAATTAGGTGTAACTCCATCCAGTGGTTCGGGCTGTATGTTGACAACCCTCTCCTATGGGAATTAACATTTCAAACGCACCCTTTTATGGCACCCCTATTTCTCGGTCCCCACTGCATGGATCACCCCCAAACTTTCCATGACAACCAGAACCTACTTTGACACTTTTTGGGGAAAACTTCATGAAGATTGGTCAAATTACTTCAATGTTATAGCAAAGTAAAAAAAATGCTTTTCCTATGGAAACTTGGTCCTAACTATAACTATCTACTGGTGACCGCCAACAGGTAAGATTATATTTATATATATATAACGAGCAGAGTAGCTTGATACATTAAACTGAGATGGCTTCCTCAGTTTTACACTGACCCCCTCTCAGCAAAGGGCAGTCGGAAAGAAGTCAAGTTCGAGTATCCGCCATTTGTAGAAAGTCAGCAACAAATCATATTTCCGGTAGGAGTTTACCACCCACCCCTAAAATAAAGGTAAGAAACTAGCAGAAAGAAGCAAAATAAAGGTGAAAAATGTGCAGAAAGCTGCAAAATAGAGGTCAGAAATAAGCAGAAAGGGGCAAACTAGCAGGCAAAATGAGCAGAAAGAGGCAAAATAGAGGTCAGAAATGAGCCGCAAGAGGGAAAATAGAACTCAGAAATGAGCATAAAGGTCAGGAGCGAGCAGAAAAAAGCACAATAATGGGCAGAATGAGCACAAACAAGCAAAATAGGGGGAAGGAGTGAGCAGAGAAGATGAAAATGAGCAGTGGAGGCACAAAACCGAAGGCAGTAGAGGGAAGAGAACTGCGAGCTCCAATGTGCCCGCCTACTTTTTTTTACCCAGCACCCACTGACAGACTCACCCAGACACTCACACCCCCACTCACTCACCCACACAGAGGCTCATCCATCCACTCACAGTCTTTCAAAGACACTCCTGCACCCACTCCCAGACCCAGTCAGATACTCACGCACCAACTCACAGACCCACTCAGACACTCATGCACCCACTCATAGACCCACCTGGACACTCATGCACCCAGTCACAAACCTACTCATGAACTCACTCACAGACCCACTCAGACACCCACTCACAGATGCACACAGGCACTCCTATACCTCCATATGCAGCCATGTACACTCCCATACAGTCACTCACACATCCACTCACAGATCCATACAGCCATTCACACACCCACACTCAAAAGTTACAAGTAACAGTTAGGAAATACAATTAAAATTTTTTTTTAAATTCACTGAAAAAAACAAAGGTTACAAGGGCGGTATAGTTGGAAAATAGAATTTAAAAAAACCTTCGAAATTCACTGTAAAAAACACTGGTTACAGGGACTTTACTGACCATGTCATGAGTGGTGTAATATGTGAGTTCATAAGCAATGCTTTGTGGGGGGCGTAAGTTATAGTTAGCTCAGGTGACTATAACAGATGCATTTCTCTGGTTTTGTATAAGTAAAATCTGACCTTAACTATAATGTCCCTGTAACCTTTGAATTTTTAGTGAATTTCTAAGGTTTTTTAAAATTCTGCTGGGAACTCCTCTGAGGCCCCACCCTACTTTATCTACAGAGAAATAGGGGCACGAAATAAGGGTGCTTTGTAATGTTAATTCCCATAGGAACCTGCCCAGACTGCTGTATGGAATTACACCAAATTTGGCAGAAAGGTAGACGTTGTTACACAGATTGTGCTTTTTGTTATTTGGCGCAATTCTGTTCAGTAGTTTTTGTGAAAATAAAACTGAACTATATAGTGATATCTCTGGTCACCGATACTTTGCTGCTATTTCATGGTGATCACAGTGAAATCACGACGTGTTCGAGGTAAATCACGGTAGCGCATGCCAGAGGGGATGCTCTGATTGACTGAACACAACCTGAACAAAAAGTTCTGGAGGTTTCATGGTGATCACGGTTAAATCGCGATATGTTTGAGGTAAATCGATAAGGCGTGCCTGCAGGAATGCTGTGATTAGCTGGACGCAATCTAAACAGAAAGTTGAGGCTGCCATTTTATCGATTGGGGATGATTCCCTGGGCTGAACATTTCTGTAACAGCTAACATGAGGGGTCAGGGTGGAGGTACTCTGACCCATGTATGAGAAATGGGGGTGTTAGTGACACAAGTTATGCGTCCAAAATGGTTTTTTTACTCCCATGCAATATTCACGACGACTCTGGGACCGCCATTGCGGGGACATCACGAATGTTGGTGGAAACATAAAACATATATATATTTGTGCACACTTGCCAGTCACAGACTTATGTATGCACTCACAAACTCACTCACACACTTATACACCCATTCACAAACCCACTCAGACACCAATGCACGCACTCACAGACTCACTCAGAGACCGTTGTGTGCACTCACATATACATTCAGAGGGTCATGCACCCAATCTGAGATGCACTTAAAGACTCATGCACCCTCTCACAGTCCCACTCAGACATTAACACACCCACTCACAGACCCACTGAGACATGCCTCCAGTCACACACCCTCTGAGAGCTTGATGCTCCCGCTCATAGACCCACTCAGAGACACTTGCACCCAGTCAGAGACCCACTCAAACACTCATGCACCAACTCACAGACCCATTACACAGACTCACGCACAGACTCACAGACCCACTGGTACACCTATGCTCCCACTCACACACCCACTGATAGATAGACCCACTGAGACACTTTTGCACCTACTCACAGACCCACTGAAAGATTGATGCAAGCAATCATGGACCCACTCAGAGACTCTTGCACCCAGTCAGAGAACTACTCCGACACTCATGCACTGACTCACAGACCAACTGAGAGACTTTTGCTTCCACTAAAACACCCACTGCTAGAGAGGCCCATTCAGACACTTATGCACCCATGCATAGATCCAGTCACAGAGTCATGTACCCATTCACCCATTCACATACCTACTTAGAGACTTATACACCCACTCACAGACCCACGCTTATGCACCCATTTACAGACCCACTGAGAGACTTTTCCTTCTACTGACACACTCACTGAGAGACTTGTAGTAATCAAAAATCCACTTCTCAGGGGTTCCACTGATACTTAGTCCATTTAAACCAACAAAGAAGAAATTGGCACAGAAGCTGAAATATAAAAGAGCATTTTTATTAAACTCAAATGAGTTGAGACTACGTCACACAGAAGCCTTAGCAACTGAACGAGGCAGTCTAAGGAGTACAGAAAACTGGGGCTTTATATATGCTTTAGAGTTATATAGTAAGCATACATGCAAGGGGCAGTCCTGGCACATGCAAAATGACTAAGTTGGGCATACAAGATCTACTTGCTCAACAAAGTGGGAGGAGAGTTACTTCTCCATACAGCAGCAAAAATAGCCTGACAGTTATACTAGAGAGGCAGGTGCATTCTACTAGCTAGGCCCTTCTGGGCATGTGCGAAGTGGAAGATGATAAACATAGTTTGTATCTAGGCAGGCTACAAGAGCAGTTAACAGAAAGGTAGGACAGAGCACATGGCAGACAAAATGGCCGCCAGAAATACAAAATGGCTTTCAGCTCATGCTAACAAATCTGTCCAATTTTTAACAGATAGTCCTTTTAGCATGAGCTAAAGACATTCCTATGATCCAGTAGGAACATAGAAAATATTTGTATATTAATTTTTATAATTTTATCAATTTCCTAATTCGTTGCTAGGTGGGCATTTTCCATTCTAAACATTTCATTAAGCTTGTATGAGCAGGAATACAAGGGGAACAGAGCATTTAGTCATCATTAACATTCAGATAGCAGTAGAAAGTAATGACCACTATTACAAATAGAATTATCATTTTTCTAGTCCTAAGCAAAAGCAAGTCCTAAAATCATCTAGTAAACACCTTCAGGGCACCTATGTATTTCAGTGACTATGATATACTCAGGTGAGACAGTGGCGATCCTTATCAATGCTCTCAGGTGAAATGGGAATACCCTTTATCAGAGTAGAGACAGAACACTACTTTAAAACGATGCCAGAAGGACAGTAAGAACAGTCACACAAATGTACTTATGGGGGACCATTTTTGTATGCTAAGGGCGGAGCCACTAGAGGCTATTCCTCTTCCATGTCAATTCAGTCAAATGGGAACATATCCAACACCCACTTTATACAGTGGCACTGGAAACACTTGTGCAACTATGCCAAAGTCCGTTCTAAGCCTCTTTGGTAGGCTTCTATTGTCCATCAAATCTGCTTCCGTTGTCTTCTTCATCGTTGGTCCTCTTGATCCAGGCACTCCATGAAAAAAATGCTTCTCAGTATCTGTTGGAGGCCCCTCCTGGCAAACACTCACAGCTCACTCAAAAGTCTCAATGTCTCAATGCAGTGCATCAGTGTTTCTCCTTTGTGGCAGCCACTACAGATATTGTGCTCTTTGTTGGTCGTGGGCACAGATCATCTCATGCAGACCCGGGTCTACATTCTCAGGCTCCAACACTCATTATTCAGTGTCATAGGACGCTTGGGCTGCTCTTTCATTTTATTTTTCCTTTCATCATGGGTACCACAATGTAGTGCCTTTTGCCAATCTTGGATCCTCCGGTGCACTGCCCTTCCGTTGGAGCAAAGAAAAGGGGGGGGGCCAAAACTCAGGCCAAGGGGCTCAAGGGACCGCACGCTGTCTGAGGTTACCAGCACATGACAGGTAGAAAACTAAAGCCTCAAACCAGCCCTGCCATCAACAACAGGGATCCTTCTCTTTCGCTCTTTTGCACTGAAACTCTGGTTCTGTGGCAAATAGGGAACCAGCTCCTCCTTCTTGTTTGATGTCCAACGCCATCTGATGGAGCAAGCACAATGCTTTGGAGGTGCCATTGATGAAGCTCTGGCGATCGCTGTCCAGCCTTACTACTTTCTGTGTGCTGGGACTGCAGGTCCAAGACGTCTGCTCTTCATCTGTAGCTGTCATGATGGGAATTAGGCTTAAATCAGTGTTCTGCAGGTTATTATGACTCTTCCTTTTACTCTGGAAGATCCTGCAGATCCTAGTGACATAGGAAATGTTACACAGTTGTTAGTTTCCTTCAAATTAGCGCAAAACAGTTCATTGTATTTAACAATGGGACTGCAAGCAGGTGGCCTGCAATCTTCAAAGGAGTGGCCATACGCCATGGGATAACTCTGGTCTAGAATGCACCGTCACTCTCAAAGGCAAAGGGTAGGTAGCTACATGGGAATTCTATCTAAATGTGTCCTCACACATAGTGGCATTATCTAATGGGGTAAATTCCTTATCTAGAACCCCTCACAAGGGAAATCCAATGAGACAGATTATCAGGGACATGTAGATACCTCCCTTTAATAATTCTGCATCAGGTGCACTATGCAATACACAGGCTAATGATCAAAATGTGGAAACAAAAGACAAGAACTAGAGAGTCCTGGTATTTCCTTGATTAGAGCACATCTGATCCCACCAAAAATTAAAGCAGCAGGAACAAAAGGGAAAAGAAAACCAAATTAAAATAGGCATTAAAAATGTGTCATGTTCAAAAAATAAACGTAAGGTATCTCCTATTGAGGTGGAAAACTTGTCTTACTATAGTATTGAATCAGTTAACCAGTCCATCACTACCCTGACAGTCAGACTGGAAAACATCGAAGTGGGCCTAAAGAAAATTCTTGAAAACCAGTCTGTTCATACAAAAGGGAATTATACATAATATGGGGGTCCCTGGTACATCACTGCAGTCTGGAAGTGTGAACTTGAACAATACACGAACAATAATAAAAGGGCTGACTGGTGAAAGGAATATGGACAAATGGAAATGGGACTAGGACTAGAATTATACATAATAGGGGGTCCCTGGTACATCACTGCAGTCTGGAAGTGTGAACTTGAACAATACACGAACAATAATAAAAGGGCTGATGGTGAAAGGAATATGGACAAATGGAAATGGGACTAGGACACAGCTAAAATCCCCAATAACTAGGCACAATGCGACATCGATCAGGGGAGAAGCGGCAAAAGAAAAATCTATAGGAAGAACAAGTAATTACTTGGGTGATAGTCAGGCATGTGACACAACACCAAGAGTACGGGTGATACACAAAAGACCAGAGTAATACACAAATTTTAACTCTACCACCGGCCGATACACCATATACTGTAATCTCGGCTACTGTTCCAGTTCCTTCCCCGGGGAAAATGAAACCTGGTTTCCTTTAAGGAACAAAGCCATACACTACCTAGGAAGCAGAACAGGATTAACTAGTGCAATATCATGAGAAAAGTTTAGGTCACCTTTAGCAAGAGCCGCCGATTTATAGTTCCTCCTTAGGGTCCAATCAGGGAACATTTAATCAAGGGCTGTCTGTTCCTTAAGGGAAGAGGCAGTAACATGGCTAACTGCAGGTGACACACAGTGTTGTCTGTCATGTTCACAGCATGAAGTATCATATCTGTGAAATTTAGTAACCAGAACAAGTCCAACCAACTGTTGCATAGCGATGGGCATCGTCATGACCATCCCCTCACAACACAGAGGAGCTTGTAATAGTATGAAACAACAAAAGCATAAAAATAAAAACATGCATAACAGAAAAACACAGATGCCAAGCCATCCGGTATACTTGCTGTATACCAAGCACAGAAAGCATAGACAAATTACAATAGCATATGTAAATGAGCGGTGACGCACAACATCATGTCATGCACTTTATGCACTGTGATCCTGCAGCTCAAAACCCAATATTCTGGCCTGCTGAATTTGTCAGGTTTAAAATTAATATTCAATTTCCCTACTTTCCTCACCCCCCTTTGACAGCAGGTCACCTTAGTGGTGATCGGCTGTCAAATACAACTTACTGTGTCGCTTCTGACACACAGGACCAGCAGGAACAACATGTAAGCATGTTAAGCCACCTTAATTTTGACTGTCCAAAAGTAAAACTGTTTCACAGACACTCTGTGTGTCCCTTGCGCCACAATTTTCCTGTGAAAAATAAATCTGAATTTGCTAATCGTTTTTACCTAGGCATGTAGCCCACAAAAGTCTTATTTTCTGTCTAAAACTAATGCAACATTCTATTTTCTGTTTAATTAAGGCAACTACGTGGACATTATTTTTCAAGAGCAGAAGCAGTATGCAATATACTTCTCTGACAATCCAGAAGTCAGCTATTTGTATTAGACCTAAATGTATGCATTTACTGAAGCCTAAGGCACTTTAAAGCTACTGTAAATGGCAAAATGCTGTTTAAATAGTCTATTTTACCCAATTTCTACTTTGATATTTGGGGCACTTAAAAATAAATATCCTATAATTGTGTTACATATTAATCATCCTCAGAATGTTCTTTACAAATTGCAGAGACTGGACATTAGACATATCTCATGTAAATCTTTAGAAAAATGAGTTTTTTACGCCTGCGCCAAGTGATATTCCATATGCAAATGTCCTCATTATGCGGTACAACACAACTTAAATTAAATTTTAATGCTAGAGGTCATAGTATGAGTATTAAGCTTTATAAATATTAAAAAACTTATTTTTGAAAATAATTTTCCATAATTAATCATTTTTCTTTTAATAAAACCACTAATTTTTTTATCATTCACATATAAAAGAAAGCTGCATCCCTTGCCTATCATATTTAGATGCATTCATTCACAAGCCTATGCACAGAAGCCTAACTTAAAACATGACAAATTTTTGAGCCACTTTTTTTTTAAAAGGACAATTCATTAGAACCAAGAATATGCTTACAAAAATGCTTAAAGAGAGAAAAACACGTAATTGAAATATTTTCCTGTAATACAAAATAATGAACCTTATTTTTGTAACCTTTTTTAGAACAGCATTCTGAAATGCAAAGTTTCACCCATGTTTAACTGAGGAAGTCCTGGCCGAGTGAACATTCCTGTCTATTCGTGGCCTACAAAAATGACAGCTGCTTGCTTAGCGGCAGTAAAAGCTGTTTCTCAGTGTTGAAACGTGAGCACGGTGGCTGTCTATTTAAAACTAAGACAATTCAAGTTTTAAAATGCGTGTGCAATACAGCAAAATCCAATTTATTCAGATGATGTGTTTGCCTGTTAATATCTAATACAATGTATCTAAGGAAAATGCGTTATAATTGTTTAATTATTACAAAACACACAATTTCATTTTTGAGGCCTTTGTATACCAATTGAATGTGATTTTTAATTTTATCTTTTAAGCATTTAACAGTTTGTACATGTGCGTAATTGCTTACTCTATAAATTAAATAGCAACATATAGCTATTGTAGCATATCACATGGTTAATTTCTGAATTTTTATTTATTTTCTAATTAATATTAATTAACTAACATTTTGCATAACAGACTGAAGACAACAAGAAAGACCACAAACACATATTGAGCACATTTCAGACATATATTACCAAAGGGGTCAAACACTCAGGACACACAATACAGCACCCTTAATCGCCATCATTTCATAAATAGCGCTATCGCTATTTACTTACAAAAGTTGTACTAATGAGAAGACCACAAACCACATAGACATTTAAACACACATTTAACCCACAGATCACTTAGGACAGAAACAAAGGACAGCCCTCAGACGGGTGCCGCTCGTGAATTGTGAAAGACTGTGGACTTGCTTGTGGCCGTATCTGGGGCACTTTGTACAGCGGAGCCCTTTGAGAACCCTTTTCTGTGACCTGGGAGCACACCAGCTTGGTCACCATCGCTGGGGGAGAGCCACAAACGTCACCTGCCTAGGGAGCGGGACTGCGAGGTCCAGAAGTGCTTGCGCCGTCCACCGCGCGCACCTGGCTCCTCTTCCCGCCCCCTCCTCCCTCTGACCTTCCTGCAGGCTCAAATACTCCTCGCGGCCCCCGCTGGCGCGGGTGCCGCTCGTGAATTGTGAAAGACTGTGGACTTGCTTGTGGCCGTATCTGGGGCACTTTGTACAGCGGAGCCCTTTGAGAACCCTTTTCTGTGACCTGGGAGCACACCAGCTCGGTCACCATCGCTGGGGGAGAGCCACAAACGTCACCTGCCTAGGGAGCGGGACTGCGAGGTCCAGAAGTGCTTGCGCCGTCCACCGCGCGCTCCTGGCTCCTCTTCCAGCCCCCTCCTCCCTCTGACCTTCCTGCAGGCTCAAATACTACTCGCGGCCCACGCTGGCGCGGGTGCCGCTCGTGAATTGTGAAAGACTGTGGACTTGCTTGTGGCCGTATCTGGGGCACTTTGTACAGCGGAGCCCTTTGAGAACCCTTTTCTGTGACCTGGGAGCACACCAGGTCGGTCACCATCGCTGGGGGAGAGCCACAAACGTCACCTGCCTAGGGAGCGGGACTGCGAGGTCCAGAAGTGCTTGCGCCGTCCACCGCGCGCACCTGGCTCCTCTTCCCGCCCCCTCCTCCCTCTGACCTTCCTGCAGGCTCAAATACTCCTCGCGGCCCCCGCTGGCGCGGGTGCCGCTCGTGAATTGTGAAAGACTGTGGACTTGCTTGTGGCCGTATCTGGGGCACTTTGTACAGCAGAGCCCTTTGAGAACCCTTTTCTGTGACCTGGGAGCACACCAGCTCGGTCACCATCGCTGGGGGAGAGCCACAAACGTCACCTGCCTAGGGAGCGGGACTGCGAGGTCCAGAAGTGCTTGCGCCGTCCACCGCGCGCACCTGGCTCCTCTTCCCGCCCCCTCCTCCCTCTGACCTTCCTGCAGGCTCAAATACTCCTCGCGGCCCCCGCTGGCGCGCGTGCCGCTCGTGAATTGTGAAAGACTGTGGACTTGCTTGTGGCCGTATCTGGGGCACTTTGTACAGCGGAGCCCTTTGAGAACCCTTTTCTGTGACCTGGGAGCACACCAGCTCGGTCACCATCGCTGGGGGAGAGCCACAAACGTCACCTGCCTAGGGAGCGGGACTGCGAGGTCCAGAAGTGCTTGCGCTGTCCACCGCGCGCACCTGGCTCCTCTTCCCGCCCCCTCCTCCCTCTGACCTTCCTGCAGGCTCAAATACTCCTCGCGGCCCCCGCTGGCGCGGGAGCCGCTCGTGAATTGTGAAAGACTGTGGACTTGCTTGTGGCCGTATCTGGGGCACTTTGTACAGCGGAGCCCTTTGAGAACCCTTTTCTGTGACCTGGGAGCACACCAGCTCGGTCACCATCGCTGGGGGAGAGCCACAAACGTCACCTGCCTAGGGAGCGGGACTGCGAGGTCCAGAAGTGCTTGCGCCGTCCACCGCGCACACCTGGCTCCTCTTCCCGCCCCCTCTGACCTTCCTGCAGGCTCAAATACTCCTCGCGGCCCCCGCTGGCGCGGGAGCCGCTCGTGAATTGTGAAAGACTGTGGACTTGCTTGTGGCCGTATCTGGGGCACTTTGTACAGCGGAGCCCTTTGAGAACCCTTTTCTGTGACCTGGGAGCACACCAGCTCGGTCACCATCGCTGGGGGAGAGCCACAAACGTCACCTGCCTAGGGAGCGGGACTGCGAGGTCCAGAAGTGCTTGCGCCGTCCACCGCGCGCACCTGGCTCCTCTTCCCGCCCCCTTCTCTCCTCCTCTATTTTAACCCCGCCCTGAACGCGAACGCGGGACGCGCGCGGACGAAGAAGCGGGAGAAGACCGGGCTAAGAGCGGGCCGTTTGAGGCCGTTTGAGGACCGGAGAGACTGGACTGGGCCCTCCCACTTACTCCAGGTACTAAGTTATACTCCCTTCTTAATTCATCACTCCTCTACTACTTCTTGGGTCCTCAAGAGCTATCTAGCTCATTATGAGTAATATGGAGACTAGGAGTAAAGCTAGCCTGGCAGCCAATGCCCCTACTACAACTGCCCCAAACCAAGGCAAAATTGATGATTATTTTTTGAAGGCCGGTTCCCTTCTGATTGACGATATCACCCTCCTGGAAAGACGAATCTCGCAGGAGATTGAATGGGTGAGAAGATCCTCGATGGGGATCATAGCAATGTCGAAAACCCCCGAGGATAGGCGGCCTGTAGATAGTTCCCAGCTTGGCGCATGTGGGGGGGCGCACCGAACCACCAGTATAGATCTCTCTGAAGGAACAGTGAGTGACTTCGATGACATGAGTCTTTTGTCCCTCCCCCTAACACAAATTACCCAACCTCCAAATACCACAGAACCGAGGGAAGCCATTGAAATAAGCACTTCAAGTCCCCCATTTTCGGGGGATGAACTTGCTATTACTACCACCAATACCCCTAAGCTACCAAAGTCACCTAGCATAGACCGAGGGAGAAGGGAGGGTGCTATACAAAAGAGGAAGATTGGGAAACAGAGTAATAAGGAAAGGAAAGGAAAGGAAAGGAAAGAAAACGAAGCAATATGTGGGGGTAACACAAAACACAACTAGAACAGATCATAATAACCAGGAAAGAACACCGCCTAGGATAATAACTGATCCCCCCCAGGTACAGTCTAGGGATACTCCCACTGAATTGCTACCCCCTTCCGTAGAACATAACTCCGAGTCCACGGAAGAGGATATAACACTAGCGGACATTGGCCACCTCCTGAAATCAATCATAAGTCCCTTAGAAGCTCGCCTGATAAAAATGGAGGCGAGATTAATTAAAATCGAGAACACTGCCCTAAAAGTTATGGAGGGCTGGAAATCGGGTGCTCCCTGTCCCACATCCCGCCCCATGGACCCGAAACATAAGAACAATTTGGACCCTCTCAAAAGCTCAAAAGCAGCTGAGACAGGAACAACAACTCTAGCGGGGGATAAAAACTCTAAATCAACCAGCATTCAACCACCTAAACTAAAGTCTAACTCGGCAACTCCAGTGACTGCAGGAGGCGCTATCAATAAACAAACTAGTGCTATTCAAAACCAAGCACCAACAGCAACTAACATAACTCAGACAAATGTGCAACATAAAAGTCCCCTAAAACCTCAGTTGAACACCATCCATAATCTACCTGACCCAAAAACGCTTCTAACCAAACCTCCAAGAACAGTCACTGTTAATCTTCCTCCGGAGGTAGCACCATATACTGCTATTTTAATTGGGGTTCCCGAATTGAAATCAGACTCTTATGAGACAGGGGAGTCGTTGAAAAATAAAGTAATTAACTGGCTCTCAACACATAGGCCGCTTCCTAGAGGCAAGACCAGTGATATCAGCATGGCAAGAAGAGTCTCATGGGTGGGCAAGAGTCCTAAAACAATTAGTGGCGACTGTATTCTGGTGAGTTTTAAAGAACCAGGTAGAGTCCCATTTATTTGTGGTTCTTTTTTGGAGGACGAAGGGAGCACTATTCAATCAGTCCCTCTGTCGTTCTTCTATCCACCTAGTGATCATCCATCTAAGGCACAGAGGAGAGGTTACTATCCGGACCTTAGGAGAAACTGGGAGGGAAACCAGGAAAGGAGGAGAATTCCCTTTGACCATGTACGCCCACCCCCCATCTACCCTCCCACACACTGTGACTCACAGGGATGGGAAACTGTACAGAGAAGAGGAACGGGAAGGGGAAATTATGGGAGAGAGGAGTCATGGCCCCCAAGATTTTACCAGCCACCTTTTTTATCACTGTCCAACCGTTATGACTGCTTAGAAACGGTGGATTGACAGCCGGCTTCCGTAGCAGGGGCAAAAGAGATTTCAGTAGGCCCTGATCAAGGCTACCTAATATCCCTCACTACCAGCGAGGAGAAAATCTGTAGAGGGACTCAAGACTCCCATTATGAACCTAACAAAAGGGAAAACACTCAAGAAGCACTGGCAATTGAGGAAGTTCAAATGGGCTCAGCCCCACGTACAGCTAATACCATCTTAAGGGCTAGCCAAGCAGCGACACAGATTGCCCCACTAATCCTAAAATTCCTCTCCTGGAATGTTGCAGGCATAAGTAACAAAATAGAATCGGACTCATGGGCTGAGCTAGTAGATCTAAAAAGTGTATGTCTCTTTCAAGAGACTTGGTCAAGACAAGAGATACCATACAGGGGATTTCAGATTTTCTCAATCCCCGCTCTATGGGCTGGGAAAGGACGACCATCTGGAGGACTGGCAACCTGGGTTGCGTCAGACCTAGGATGTACAGCCTCAAGATACCCAGCAGACTCAGAAGATATATTGGTAGTATTATTGGAATGGCCAGGGCCTTTCAAACTATTAGTTATAAACATATATTCCAGACCAGTCCAAACAGCGGCCACTTCTAAAACTATAGAGTCATTGTCGACAATTTTAGAAACCATCCCTGGGGATATGTCTTATCTAATAGGGGGCGACTTCAATTCACATTTCGAGCCTTTACCTGGCCTACTTGATGGACCCTCCCTAGAGGAGGATTCAAGTTGGCAGGTTCCCCAGACAGAGGCACCCCCACCCAGAGCTTGGACACCGTTGGCCGTCCAAATAAATACATTGAACCTTACTTTTGGTCTGAGAGCGTGCAATGGTCGTACCAGATCTGACATTCCCTCTAAATGCACATTCAACAAGGCAGGTAGGCAAAGTAGACTGGATTACCTTCTGGTTCAAATGCAGGAGTGGAAAAGGGAATTGGATTTTAAAATAGTAGATAGAGATGACAGCGACCATAACGCCCTGGAGTTAGAATATGTCATTCCGCCCTTGGGGGAGACTGCACTATGTGCACAGGAATTGAGAGGGGGGCACCTCCTGGAGAACAACCGGAGGCGGATAAGATGGGAAAAACTTGCCTCCAGTACCGAAAGGTTAGCCGCCCTCTATTCTGGGATTATTCCCATTCTAGATGAGGCTTTTGAGTCATGGTGCCTTAATTCTACAAAAGACATTAGTGAGGATATAGCCCAGTTACATCTAAATCTAACCAAGAAGCTTGAGGCTGATTTTCTAAGCATTGGACGACCAAGAGCGCAGGGCCTACCCAAAAATACCTGGTATAATAACACCTGTAGACTGGCAAAGCGGGACCTCTTAACCATGATAAAAGAGGGGGGCTCAAGGGAGGAAATTCGACTTAAAAGGAGGACCTACAAATCACTCATAACCAACGCTAAAATTGAGTGGGACGTTCAGCATTGGGAGAATCTATCGGAGTCCATAGCTGAAAGGGATTCCCGTAGATTCTGGAGAATTATAAACCACGGAAGTGGGGATCTCCCCTCGGCTGTGGAACCAAATATTGCTCCAAACGTCTGGCAGGACCATTTCCAGCAGCTATATTCCTCTGACAACGAGGAGATAGCAATAATAAAACCCTCTACTCATAACACGCATAGTGCTGTCCCTTTTACCATTAAAGACATAAGGGTGGCATTAGCAGGGCTGTCCTCCGGAAAGGCCCCAGGACTTGACGGGGTGCCGGGTGATCTCTTTAAACAAGAACCTGATATTTGGGCACCCTATCTGTTGATATTGTTTAATGCAGTCCTGGGGGGGGATGAGAATACCGGACACTTGTCTGGGAGCGGAGGTGGTCCCTATATTCAAAAAGGGGTCGCCCCTGCTTCCAGCCAATTATCGTCCAATTAGTCTCATCGATGTGACCCAAAAGTTGTTCGGTAGACTAATCCTCGATAGGCTCCAAAATTGGATGGATGAGACAGATATTTTAAGCCCTCTTCAGGCAGGATTTAGGAGGGGAGTCTCAACAGTCGATCAGTTACTTAGACTTAACATTCTGTACTGGAAGACAACACACCTAGAAGGGGGGTCACTGTATGCGGTTTTCGTTGATCTCCGTGCCGCCTTCGACCTGGTCCCACGGCCCAGGTTGTGGGCAGTACTGGCGGATATGGGTATCCCCGGCGATATACTGCACATTTTAATAAGGCTACATACAGATAATTACGCCCGTGTAAGATACGGAAAGGGTGGTAGGCTGACAGATAGGTTCCCTGTCCAACGAGGGGTAAGGCAGGGATGCGTGTTGGCACCGACTCTTTTCTGTCTTTTTACAAATGGGGTAATAGAACACCTGAGTAGGATCCCCAACGTTGATGCTCCACAATTAAACAACAGCAGGGTGCCTGCGATCATGTTCGCCGACGACACCCTGCTGTTGGCAAAAACACCAATGGGGCTGCAGAGAGTTTTGGACGGTTTCTTGGACTTCTGTAACAAAAGGGGTCTAGAAATAAACCCCTCCAAGACCAAATTCATGATTCTCAGCAAAAAACCCAAAAATTGCCCAAATCCCCGTCTGGGATCTGTAGTTCTAGAAAGAGTTCAAGTAATCGAGTACCTGGGCATTACACTTAATCAGTCTCTGACCTGGCAGCAACATAAATCAAAGGCCACTATAAAATTAATTCAGAGGGCGGGAGCTATTTCTAGAATTGCCAAGAAATCCTATCTTCGACCTCTGACACCGGCAATACACATCTATAAAGCGCAAGCTAGAGGAGGTATTGCCTACGGGGCAGAGCTATGGGGACACACATCACTACAAAATATCCAGGTCGCTGAAAATAATTTTATAAGACAGCTAGCGGCTCTTCCATCCAGTAGCCCCCTCCTCCCCCTGAGAATGGACTTGGCACTCCGCCCAATCACTGAAGAACTGGGCCTAAAACCTTTGACTTACTGGAGACGTCTGTGGAGCAGCCAGGATCTGGGCCACTACAGAAGCGAACTACAGGAGTTGCTCAGGCTAATACATGTGTCCAAAATTCCTTGGTTAAAGTATATCCGGGACATGTGTACTACACTTGGAATCCCTGAGTTGTGGTGTAATCCTGAAACAACTGCCACAAACCTCCCAAGGAAAGAACTCTCCAGACTGTTTTACAATTTCATGCTCGAGAAAGCTCTGGGTTCAATCAGAGAAGGGTCTTTAACTGACATTTTTACGAAAGCAAAAGACTCCTACAGACCTGAGTATGTTCTGGACGCTATGACCCCTGTGCATGTAAGAAAGATTTTCCTGCAATGGAGATATGGCTCGCTACCACTGAGGGCCTTCACCAAATCCTGGAATGGTAACCTTGAGTTGGCCACATGCCCAGCATGCAATTACAAACTGGAAAGTGAGCTACATGTGGTTTTCTTTTGTAGAGTGTACAGCAAAATCAGGAGCTACTGGCTGGCTCCATACTTAAAGAACTTGGGCTTCCGGACCTATGCCCCAGCATATAGAGTGCTAAAAACAGACTTATCACCTACAACCGTCTTTGCCATGGCGAAATTTCTGACGGCAATGTGGAGAGCACGCGCAAGAATTATAAAAGACTCCAATATGGCATCTTCTACTAACTTTTAAGCTTAAATCATATATTTTTTTTAGACTCCAATCATGGCTTTTTAAAAAAAAAACTGTAATACAGAAATCGTCTTAATGTTTTATAGTATGTCTATGTGTTTATCTTTGATGATCTGAAATGATCGAAATAAAGATTATAAAGCAGTACTTAAACCAAACCATTTGTAAATACTAGTTGTAAGTCATATTTACAAGAAGCGCTTCTCAATAGTATTCCAAAAGACTGCAAAAACAGCCCAACAAACTGTTTTATTTCCAAGAAGCCAAAACACACTCAATTCACTAGCTTTGGCTGGCAGAACACCAAAAATCGCTCTGCATATCTACATTTATAAAATTGCGCAGAAAAAGGATCCTTGTATGTATTTTGTCATATTTTAATTCCCTGGGGATACAGAATCACCAAGGAAGAAATATGTTGTTATACCTAAACCTATTTAGGTATTCCCTCAAGGGATCCGGCTAATTCAATTCATATCTTACTATGGTACCTTCAAAAAAGCAACACATTATTCTATGTGTGCTTGAAACAGGCATGCCAAAAATAGTGCAAATTATGCAGTATTATACTCAAAGTAGCTCTTAAAGTACTCTTTGTACGTTGAGCCGTTCAAATTTCATAGGAGTAGAGAAAAATCACCTCATTACCTGCCTATATATGTTGCAACAAATATATGGTTTTTCATACAATACTTGGCCAATTTCAAATTCACATCATATTCATGTTCAAAATCAAGCTCCCGGGTAAGAGTACCTAAACTAAGCTTACCAATCGGGTCCCAGTTAAGTGTTCCTAGACTACCTTACCAATCGGGTTTCAAACCTACAACAACTGCAGCATAACGGTTCTTACCAAACAAATGGTTGTCCACATTCTAACTGGCAAGTTCTAAATGACCTAACAGTCTTTTTTAAAAAATACTCACGCCAAAAAGGTTCTCAGTCAGGGGTGACATCATGTTCAGGATCAAAATCAGGAAGATCAGAAATATACTGGGCTGCAGACAGAGAATCCCCAGAATCTCCATGCACAGAGTACCTCCTTAGTAGAATCCTGTCCTGTCCTCCTCAGTAGATTTCTGTCTCCGGACAAGATCACTCCCTCAGATAGTCACTTTTGATGAGGTTCACGTTGGAGCGCTAAACTGTAGTAATCAAAAATCCACTTCTCAGGGGTTCCACTGATACTTAGTCCATTTAAACCAACAAAGAAGAAATTGGCACATTAGCTGAAATATAAAAGAGCATTTTTATTAAACACAAATGAGTTGAGACTACATCACAAAGAAGCCTTAGCAACTGAATGAGGCAGTCTAAGGAGTACAGAAAACTGGGGCTTTATATATGCTTTAGAGTTACATAGTAAGCATAAATGCAAGGGCCAGACCTGGCTCATGTAAGCATGCAAAATGACTAAGTTGGGCATACAAGATCTACTTGCTCAACAATGTATGAGGAGAGTTACTTCTTCACACAGCGGCAAAAATAGCCTGACAGTTATACTAGAGAGGCAGGTGCATTCTACTAGCTAGGCCCTACTGGGCATGTGCGAAGTGGAAGATGCTAATCATAGTTTGTCTCTAGGCAGGCTATAAGAGCAGTTAACAGAAAGGTAGGACAGAGCACATGGCAGACAAAATGGCCGCCAGAAATACAAAATATTTAACAGACTGATGCACCCACTCACAGACCCACTCAGAGTCTCATGCACCCAGCCATAGACCAACTCAGATGCTCACGCACCAACTCACAGACACACTCACATGCTCATGCACTGACTCACAGACTCACTGAGACATGTAAGCTTCCACTCACACACCCACTGATAGACAGACTCACTGAAATACTGATGCACCGACTCACAGACTTACTGAAAGACCCATGAATCTACTGACATACCCACTCACAGACTCATATACCCACTCACAAACATATAAACCCACTCACAGACCCACTTGAAGACTTCTGCACCCACTCACATAACCCAATGAATCAATAATACACACTGTTATAGAGATTTGAGAGACTGCTAAATGTTTTTATAGAGTTATTTAGATGGTGATTTATCTAGTGGGATAGTTAGAATGAAATTTATAGTTATCATTTTTGATAGTGGTGTTGGCTATTGAATTCCTACTTTTGTTTTCGCAACAAATTCGTGATGATGATGGTAACCCACTTTATTGCGACACCCGGCAAAAACATAAAATAGGTTTGAGAGATGGTTTTTATAGAATATCACTAGTAAAGCATGACTTTAGCAAATAGAGTAATAAACCCCTAAGGTGTAAAATACTGCAATATGTGTGCATATAAGTGTTTTACACTTTATGGAAAAGGCACGATCGTCACAGCAGCCTAAATAACCATGAAAACAGAAAATTGATTTCAAGGATGGTCTTTAAAGAAACTTAGCACAAAAACGAGTTTAAACAAGAAGCAGGTATATAGTAATTTATGTAGTGCAATGTTTACAATGGTTTTTATGTGTTATTATTTTTTAAAGTGCTGGTGGCTGTTGAATGTCTGCTTCTGCATTGCTTTTGTGACTTATTCGTGACCATCGCAAGGTCATTGCGAATTACAAAAATTACAAAAATATATTTAACAAGAAAATGAACAACATTTTGGGCTCATTGGTGGCTCTGACAATAGCTTTTGTGTTGTGCTACATATAAGACTGTATGCAGAGTTTCAATCCCTTGTCTATGAATCTCTCTTACTGGGAATCTCCTGATCATCATGGGGTTGTAATGACTCCTACTCCCTCTCTTGACATTGTGATATCAAACGATATGCGCCACGTTCGATGGCCCAAAGTTTCCCTTTATAAAGAGAATTTGGATTTTATAACTAGTAAGCTTGGGCAGGCGAAACTAGATGTATTATTGATATCGGAAGGGGACAATAATATTTTAAAATTACAAGATGGAACTAGGATCCACGAGGTTCTTTTTGATGAACTTAAAAGTCTTTTTGTTAAGCCCTGTAGGCGGAAAGGTTCCTGCGCACCGGAACCACCATGCTGGTATTCTGGTGAATGCAGGAAGGCCCGCCTTGATTTGGGAAAAGCAATTAAATCTGAGTCCATTGAGAATATTAGGGCAGCCAGGCTGAAGTATAAAAATGCTGTCTCAAGAGCTAAGCGTGACTGGGACGAGAAAAGGTGGAATGACCTTAAAGAAGCAGGATCCTGTAAAGACACGCGCAGGTTTTGGAATGTTTACAAGTGGGGCGTGGAGGGCAACCCGGATAAGCCACAGAATTGGGTCCCCCAAGAAAAGTGGGTAGAACATTTTCAGCCACAATATGCCAAGGGTCAGGACTCGCAATTAACAGTGGAAGTCCCTTTTGAGCCCTTAACTGAAGATCTTTTTACTTTGAAGGATGTTCAGTGTGCACTACCTGATTTTGCACTAGTTATAGACGTTTTAGTTGGTATGCCGGGATGCCCACGTAGAACAAGTTGGCGTAGTCAATGCGAGAAATTACTAAAGCCAAGACAACTTGGGTCAAGTCCTCTATGGTAAAACATCTTCTAATCGTCCTGATCCTTCGCAACTGGAAGAAGCAGGAAGAGACCTCAGTGATTTGAAAAAGAATATATATCAGATGAAGTGTATCTATCAGAGGGTATGTGTTTAACATGTTAGTGCTGTTGAATGTTTCCATGAGCAATGCCTTTAAAAATGACAATGTTTTAAATGTCTAAGCATCATGTGCAGAACAGACAGAGCTATATATTTATATTCTGGGAACTGTAGTACTTTTAGTCACGTTATTAAACAGGAGTAGTGTAGTCATGTATAAAACATATGAAAAAGTGCTGTGCCTGTATTTTAAAGTTATAACACTTGTTATGTACTTATTTGGAAGTGTGTGTCAATGTGTTTTTTAACTTGTATGACTGGTTTGCATATGTTTAGATGGTGAGATGGTTTTTCTGGTTGTAGATAGTTATATGTACGATGAGACTCGGGTTTACTTAAAGATGTAGATAACTATATATTTATGAACACATATATGTTCAAATGATGATCTATGTTCTTTAAAGCTGTTAAAATGTCATATACATGGTGAGGGTGGTGCATTTCTTTAAACCTGCTATGTTTAAAATTGAGGAGGTTAATAGTACAGAATGTATCTTGAGAGTTCTTTTGCTAGCTTCACTTGGTGTATGATGTTTCTTTGAGAAATCCTTAATGTATGTTTTCGAGTCACACAAGAAATATTTGAGAAATTATGTAGGTATGCCATCAAGAGAGGTTTTGTGCTTTGAAAAAGTGAGAATTGTGTTTTCCATTTTAGAATGGTGTTGCACTAATACAATCACCCCAGTAGTACACTTGCTTTCAGGCAATCAGTCAAAATGTAACAATGGACTCATGCAATCATTCAGACACTAGTCATGCACTCTAATTCGCCAGACAATAGTAATACACTAATTCAATTATCCAGGCACTACCCATGTACTTATCTAAACACCCAGGTACTGCCTGGTCACTCAACCAAAAACACATCGGCAGCAGCCATATACTCATGCAATCACTAAAACACTACTCATGCACTTATCCAATCTGCTAGGTGCTATGTATGCACTTAAACCTATGCACTATCCATGCACTCTCCTATATACTATTCATGCACTTCTTAAATCAACCAGGTACATGCACTGGGATTGCACTCATTTAATCATCCAACCACTATCTATGCATGTATTGAATTATTAAGGCAATTTATGCACTTGTCTAAACATTCAGGTACTACTGATGCACTCATCCAAACACCCAGATAGTAGTGATATACTCATACTAACATGCAAGCAGTAATTGTGCAGATACAAAACGAGCAATGGAGTTCTCATATAATCAGGGAATCACTGAAGCACTACCTGTATCCTGAGGGCATACGCTAAGCACTACCTATGCACTCATTCAATAATCCAGGGAGTATTGATATATTCAACCACAAACACATGTATTTACAAGTTTTAGTGAGGAATATGTAGTATTTTAGAACCATCTGGTGAAATATATATGCAACCTGTCACACACTCTTTGCACGTACTCAGGATAATTAGTGAGCTATATGCTCTGATAGAGATTAATGTGCATATTTTTATATACACCGACTCCCAATAGTAGAAAAGTACTAAGATACTAAATACACCAGTGGCACAGTGATACAGAGGTAACAACATTGCTCTTATGTTGTATTTTCGGAATTACAGTGTTGAGAACCTGTATGTACTTTTAATATTTGGTTGATGTTCATATTAAAATGTACTATAGAAGGGATACAGTGGTCTTTCACCATGTATACGTGAGAAATGAGATATTGTACAGCTGTGTTGTAGGAGAGGGTGCTATAATGTTAAAAGGTAACTAATAAATAAAGTTTTGTGGTTTGCTTTAGGTTTGGTATGTTGAAGTAAGTGCATGTAGTTATATAGCTAAGTTCATCTGTAAATTTAAAACTGCAACATGACATTAAAACTACCTTTTTAATTTGTGTAAGTCAGTAGTAAAGTAGTTGGTACATTGGTTAGAGTAAAGATTTTATTATACTTAGTTTTTTTTACAGAACAATATATACTATACCAATACTGTTCTAATGCCTACAAAGGTCTGGAGGAAAAAGCAACAGAAGCAACTATAATATCTCTGCAGAACTAACACACAAAAGGGGAAAATGCAGAAAAAGTGGTGAAAGAAAAAAGATCTACTGGTGAGATGAAAAAGTCATTTCTTTAAAGAAATTCTGGACACTTGCAAATATTTGAAAATAATCTAAATGAAAACCAAACTATGGGAAACGAGTGGACAAAATGTATATTAGAAGAACGGGAAAGAATGTAGAAAAGATGGACACACCTTAACTAGGAGACAGAAGCAATTTAAGGAAATCAGAGCCAAGACGTTTCGAAGTAGATTGGTTGTATATGTATTGAGAAAGATGAAGAGCTGTAGAAGAAGGAGAGAGGCACTTAAACAGAAAGAACAAGTTGAGGGAGTAGTTGATAAGGCCTTTGCTGTGAAGAGGAAGCTTTTCATTTTGATTCTAAATAGAATGAAGACTCTTGACAGAATAGTGTTGCACATGAGGAGACAAAATCAGAAGAAAAGATTAGGCAATAGAAGTAACTTTTGTACAGTTTTTAGTGGAGAACGGATACATACTATTAGTACAGAGCTTTTCTCTAATCAAAAAAGCTATCTGCAGGATAACACATTAGTTGATGTTCTTGACAAAAGAGGACAATGTTATGAAATGAAGAATGGCGCTCCTTTAGCGAAAGAGGTGATGGTGTCCAGAAATGTAGAACAAGTTATTGAGGTACAGGGAAGGCGTGGTCTGGCCATGTATACAAATGGTATCGGAGTAGTGTTTGTAGTATTTGACAGCAACCCATTGAGATACTAAGAACATGTGTACATATCTTTCCAAGGTAAAGTATAAAACACAAAATAAGTACTTTGCAAGGATTGGATCCTTGCAAGGTTAAAAAACATACACATTTGGAGGGACACTCAGTACCTTGTTTATCTAAGATGGTGTGGCAAAGTACCTTTCGTCATTTCAGGATGCAAGCTGTGCACCTCTCAACAATGCAAAGTTTAGTTAGGAGGATGTACTTTGTGAAAATTCCTGCTTTATGTTTAGAAGAAATGAATAGAATCCCTTTGTATGGTATTATGGCAGAGGTAGAAAAGGTTTGTGATGATGTGCAATTTCATTTCTTTTGTCCAGAACAGGACTCTAAGGAAAATGAAGAGTTGATAACAGGAGGAAGGAGTTGCAGAACATGAAACAGGTATTATAGTTGATGCCCTGAAGAAGAGATTACAAACTTTAACACAGTGTGCTCTGAAAAACCAGAGTATGTTTGTTTATGTTGTCAACACACTCACTACAAGCTTGATACACGGACTATTGACTTGGATTTAAAAAGCAAAAAAGAAAATAATGATAACTGGCAAAGGTTTGCTGTGCATTTTTTTGTGGAGGAATGCTTTGTCTTGTTCACACAATATGTTATATTTAAGTACTGTTACAATACGTTAGAGGATAATAATATGCCAGATAGAGCTGTGCACAACACGTCAATATTGGTTCCTATTCTAGAACCACCTCAAGGGTTTATATGTTTATGAGTCAATACTTATCCATAGTATACATCCATGTCAGCCTATAGCCTGTATGGAGCCAAAGACAGGCAAGTTAACACCAACAGAGCTACAGAACGGTTTCAAAGATGGAGTACTGTACTGGATTAGTAGTGTTTTCTCAAAATATTCAGCAGGATGCTCAAGAAATTTTAATGGTAAAGCTAGGACTATTAGTGGGAGAGTGTGTGAATATCAATGAATTATTTGGTTTAAGTTATAAATAGAACAACAATTGTGAACAACGGAAATTCACCGGTAGCCCTGAAATTAATTTGAAATAATTCCACTTTTTGGCCTTTGAAAATTAAACCAAAAACGCCCATCAAGATATGACATGTCCAAACTGCTGATTAGAACTTAGGTGTGCGTTGTTATCATAAATGTTTGGGAAATATGTCATAGTCATGCTACAATGATGCAGAGTGGATGGTAGTGAATTAGAAACTGAAATTATAAACTTTGTAGCTAGACAAATTTCCATTTTAAAAAGAAGTTTCACAACTATAGCAAACATATTTTATCAAGGAGTTAATATAACCTCTACAGACTACACAATATATTAAATATGTCATACAGAATGGACAGAGTTCAATGACATGAAGATGTCATTCATATTAAGACTAAGTAAAAAGCTAACAATCTCAAATCTGCTATTTCTAGAACTGAAGTTCTTAAGACAAATTACGATGACAAAATGTGTAATTGTGTAGAAATGTATATGAATTATGAGTTCTGAAACATTATTCGGCCTATTAGGGGTATTGTCTACAGCATGGTGCTAGAAATGAAAGACTGTTTCCTACTGAAGGAAATGAATTCATAAAACATTACAAGACTACGTTCTTTTACCACTGATAGACGCTAAACAGAGGTACTATAATACCAGCAGCCTTAAATTGCATCCAACAAGTCTTTTCCACTTCACCAGTGTAACTTGTTTTGGTTGCCTAATGTTCAAAATGAAATACTAATAAATTTTTCTTTGTTTACATTGTTTTCACAGTGCTTACACTGCTGCAATAGAAGAAGAAGAAAAATTAACAACTATGGTTTTCACAGTCTCGAAAATTAGATCCACAGACTGCTTCCCAGCTGTTAAGATGGTGTTATCTTTCATGCAAAAGGTAGCATTTCACTGCATCTTCTCTCCCACTGACCATATCATGAATGATGTAACATGTGGGGTCATAAGCAGTGTATTGCGGGTGCACGATTTATAGTTAGATCAGCTAACAATAACTGCTGAAATTCTCTGATTTTGCATGAGTGAAATGTTAGCCTAACTATAACGTCCCTGAAACCTTTGTTTCTTCAATGAATAAATATTTATATATAAGTATATATATATATTTATATATAAGTATATATATATATATATATATATATATATATATATATATATATATATATATATATATATATATATATATATTTTTGTATTCCAATGGCCTCAGCTTTTCAGGGTGCACTCAACAGCGCGTTACCACGAAGGTCATTGACATCTCTCGCCATCATCCGGGAAGTTACGTTCGCCTGACGCGTTTCTGTGGTCCAATTACCACTTCATCAGAGGCGTTCTCCTGCTTTTCATTGGAACGCGCTTCATTGACGCATGCTCATTTATTCATTGTCATTTGTGGAACTTACATGATTTTTTAAATTAATCCACACTGCATGCTGGTCATAGTAGTTCTTTTGCGCTGCATTGATTGTTCCATTAAAGCAGATTTGGAGATAATGTTTGTTTCCTTTAGTAGGATCCGATTTGTGAAAGCGAGTCATTTTACCCACAACGTGCTGTGCTGACAGATTGGAAGGGTTCCTCTGCCTTGGCCGCTCGCTTGTCTGAGCCGGTGCATCCTGCACGGGAAGGCTCCCGTGTGAATTTTTGTATTCCAATGGCCTCAGCTTTTCAGGGTGCACTCAACAGCGCGTTACCACGAAGGTCATTGACATCTCTCGCCATCATCCGGGAAGTTACGTTCGCCTGACGCGTTTCTGTGGTCCAATTACCACTTCATCAGAGGCGTTCTCCTGCTTTTCATTGGAACGCGCTTCATTGACGCATGCTCATTTATTCATTGTCATTTGTGGAACTTACATGATTTTTTAAATTAATCCACACTGCATGCTGGTCATAGTAGTTCTTTTGCGCTGCATTGATTGTTCCATTAAAGCAGATTTGGAGATAATGTTTGTTTCCTTTAGTAGGATCCGATTTGTGAAAGCGAGTCATTTTACCCACAACGTGCTGTGCTGACAGATTGGAAGGGTTCCTCTGCCTTGGCCGCTCGCTTGTCTGAGCCGGTGCATCCTGCACGGGAAGGCTCCCGTGTGAATTTTTGTATTCCAATGGCCTCAGCTTTTCAGGGTGCACTCAACAGCGCGTTACCACGAAGGTCATTGACATCTCTCGCCATCATCCGGGAAGTTACGTTCGCCTGACGCGTTTCTGTGGTCCAATTACCACTTCATCAGAGGCGTTCTCCTGCTTTTCATTGGAACGCGCTTCATTGACGCATGCTCATTTATTCATTGTCATTTGTGGAACTTACATGATTTTTTAAATTAATCCACACTGCATGCTGGTCATAGTAGTTCTTTTGCGCTGCATTGATTGTTCCATTAAAGCAGATTTGGAGATAATGTTTGTTTCCTTTAGTAGGATCCGATTTGTGAAAGCGAGTCATTTTACCCACAACGTGCTGTGCTGACAGATTGGAAGGGTTCCTCTGCCTTGGCCGCTCGCTTGTCTGAGCCGGTGCATCCTGCACGGGAAGGCTCCCGTGTGAATTTTTGTATTCCAATGGCCTCAGCTTTTCAGGGTGCACTCAACAGCGCGTTACCACGAAGGTCATTGACATCTCTCGCCATCATCCGGGAAGTTACGTTCGCCTGACGCGTTTCTGTGGTCCAATTACCACTTCATCAGAGGCGTTCTCCTGCTTTTCATTGGAACGCGCTTCATTGACGCATGCTCATTTATTCATTGTCATTTGTGGAACTTACATGATTTTTTAAATTAATCCACACTGCATGCTGGTCATAGTAGTTCTTTTGCGCTGCATTGATTGTTCCATTAAAGCAGATTTGGAGATAATGTTTGTTTCCTTTAGTAGGATCCGATTTGTGAAAGCGAGTCATTTTACCCACAACGTGCTGTGCTGACAGATTGGAAGGGTTCCTCTGCCTTGGCCGCTCGCTTGTCTGAGCCGGTGCATCCTGCACGGGAAGGCTCCCGTGTGAATTTTTGTATTCCAATGGCCTCAGCTTTTCAGGGTGCACTCAACAGCGCGTTACCACGAAGGTCATTGACATCTCTCGCCATCATCCGGGAAGTTACGTTCGCCTGACGCGTTTCTGTGGTCCAATTACCACTTCATCAGAGGCGTTCTCCTGCTTTTCATTGGAACGCGCTTCATTGACGCATGCTCATTTATTCATTGTCATTTGTGGAACTTACATGATTTTTTAAATTAATCCACACTGCATGCTGGTCATAGTAGTTCTTTTGCGCTGCATTGATTGTTCCATTAAAGCAGATTTGGAGATAATGTTTGTTTCCTTTAGTAGGATCCGATTTGTGAAAGCGAGTCATTTTACCCACAACGTGCTGTGCTGACAGATTGGAAGGGTTCCTCTGCCTTGGCCGCTCGCTTGTCTGAGCCGGTGCATCCTGCACGGGAAGGCTCCCGTGTGAATTTTTGTATTCCAATGGCCTCAGCTTTTCAGGGTGCACTCAACAGCGCGTTACCACGAAGGTCATTGACATCTCTCGCCATCATCCGGGAAGTTACGTTCGCCTGACGCGTTTCTGTGGTCCAATTACCACTTCATCAGAGGCGTTCTCCTGCTTTTCATTGGAACGCGCTTCATTGACGCATGCTCATTTATTCATTGTCATTTGTGGAACTTACATGATTTTTTAAATTAATCCACACTGCATGCTGGTCATAGTAGTTCTTTTGCGCTGCATTGATTGTTCCATTAAAGCAGATTTGGAGATAATGTTTGTTTCCTTTAGTAGGATCCGATTTGTGAAAGCGAGTCATTTTACCCACAACGTGCTGTGCTGACAGATTGGAAGGGTTCCTCTGCCTTGGCCGCTCGCTTGTCTGAGCCGGTGCATCCTGCACGGGAAGGCTCCCGTGTGAATTTTTGTATTCCAATGGCCTCAGCTTTTCAGGGTGCACTCAACAGCGCGTTACCACGAAGGTCATTGACATCTCTCGCCATCATCCGGGAAGTTACGTTCGCCTGACGCGTTTCTGTGGTCCAATTACCACTTCATCAGAGGCGTTCTCCTGCTTTTCATTGGAACGCGCTTCATTGACGCATGCTCATTTATTCATTGTCATTTGTGGAACTTACATGATTTTTTAAATTAATCCACACTGCATGCTGGTCATAGTAGTTCTTTTGCGCTGCATTGATTGTTCCATTAAAGCAGATTTGGAGATAATGTTTGTTTCCTTTAGTAGGATCCGATTTGTGAAAGCGAGTCATTTTACCCACTGCAGCAGCGGACATCAAGTGCGGCAGTCGAGGCTAATCGCTTCCAAACTTGTTGGAGGTTGAGGACAGGACTCCATGAGAAAATTATAGCGCACTGAACCTTAACACAGCCTACTAAGGTATGAACACTTGCATCACTCTTCAAGAATGACCGAATAAAAACTACATGCATCAAACGGACTACCTATCCCAGAAAGCATGGCAAGACGGTGTACTGAACACACGCCTCCCTTGGGTGTGGTTTAAGCAATGCCCGGTAAATACGATCGCATGAACGAACATTTCTTGAATGCAGCCCCTGATGACGGGACCAAGCTCCCAGAAACGCGTCGGGCAGAATTGATTTTATGTGAAATGAGGCAGTGCGCTAAGAGAGAAGCCCGCAGGGCGGAAGAATGTCGAGTGCCTCCCCAAAAGCTTAGGCACATTGGACAACAAAATTCTCATCGGCCGCCCGGTCGGGGGGATGGCACCATCGACTGCAGCAGCGGACATCAAGTGCGGCAGTCGAGGCTAATCGCTTCCAAACTTGTTGGAGGTTGAGGACAGGACTCCATGAGAAAATTATAGCGCACTGAACCTTAACACAGCCTACTAAGGTATGAACACTTGCATCACTCTTCAAGAATGACCGAATAAAAACTACATGCATCAAACGGACTACCTATCCCAGAAAGCATGGCAAGACGGTGTACTGAACACACGCCTCCCTTGGGTGTGGTTTAAGCAATGCCCGGTAAATACGATCGCATGAACGAACATTTCTTGAATGCAGCCCCTGATGACGGGACCAAGCTCCCAGAAACGCGTCGGGCAGAATTGATTTTATGTGAAATGAGGCAGTGCGCTAAGAGAGAAGCCCGCAGGGCGGAAGAATGTCGAGTGCCTCCCCAAAAGCTTAGGCACATTGGACAACAAAATTCTCATCGGCCGCCCGGTCGGGGGGATGGCACCATCGACTGCAGCAGCGGACATCAAGTGCGGCAGTCGAGGCTAATCGCTTCCAAACTTGTTGGAGGTTGAGGACAGGACTCCATGAGAAAATTATAGCGCACTGAACCTTAACACAGCCTACTAAGGTATGAACACTTGCATCACTCTTCAAGAATGACCGAATAAAAACTACATGCATCAAACGGACTACCTATCCCAGAAAGCATGGCAAGACGGTGTACTGAACACACGCCTCCCTTGGGTGTGGTTTAAGCAATGCCCGGTAAATACGATCGCATGAACGAACATTTCTTGAATGCAGCCCCTGATGACGGGACCAAGCTCCCAGAAACGCGTCGGGCAGAATTGATTTTATGTGAAATGAGGCAGTGCGCTAAGAGAGAAGCCCGCAGGGCGGAAGAATGTCGAGTGCCTCCCCAAAAGCTTAGGCACATTGGACAACAAAATTCTCATCGGCCGCCCGGTCGGGGGGATGGCACCATCGACTGCAGCAGCGGACATCAAGTGCGGCAGTCGAGGCTAATCGCTTCCAAACTTGTTGGAGGTTGAGGACAGGACTCCATGAGAAAATTATAGCGCACTGAACCTTAACACAGCCTACTAAGGTATGAACACTTGCATCACTCTTCAAGAATGACCGAATAAAAACTACATGCATCAAACGGACTACCTATCCCAGAAAGCATGGCAAGACGGTGTACTGAACACACGCCTCCCTTGGGTGTGGTTTAAGCAATGCCCGGTAAATACGATCGCATGAACGAACATTTCTTGAATGCAGCCCCTGATGACGGGACCAAGCTCCCAGAAACGCGTCGGGCAGAATTGATTTTATGTGAAATGAGGCAGTGCGCTAAGAGAGAAGCCCGCAGGGCGGAAGAATGTCGAGTGCCTCCCCAAAAGCTTAGGCACATTGGACAACAAAATTCTCATCGGCCGCCCGGTCGGGGGGATGGCACCATCGACTGCAGCAGCGGACATCAAGTGCGGCAGTCGAGGCTAATCGCTTCCAAACTTGTTGGAGGTTGAGGACAGGACTCCATGAGAAAATTATAGCGCACTGAACCTTAACACAGCCTACTAAGGTATGAACACTTGCATCACTCTTCAAGAATGACCGAATAAAAACTACATGCATCAAACGGACTACCTATCCCAGAAAGCATGGCAAGACGGTGTACTGAACACACGCCTCCCTTGGGTGTGGTTTAAGCAATGCCCGGTAAATACGATCGCATGAACGAACATTTCTTGAATGCAGCCCCTGATGACGGGACCAAGCTCCCAGAAACGCGTCGGGCAGAATTGATTTTATGTGAAATGAGGCAGTGCGCTAAGAGAGAAGCCCGCAGGGCGGAAGAATGTCGAGTGCCTCCCCAAAAGCTTAGGCACATTGGACAACAAAATTCTCATCGGCCGCCCGGTCGGGGGGATGGCACCATCGACTGCAGCAGCGGACATCAAGTGCGGCAGTCGAGGCTAATCGCTTCCAAACTTGTTGGAGGTTGAGGACAGGACTCCATGAGAAAATTATAGCGCACTGAACCTTAACACAGCCTACTAAGGTATGAACACTTGCATCACTCTTCAAGAATGACCGAATAAAAACTACATGCATCAAACGGACTACCTATCCCAGAAAGCATGGCAAGACGGTGTACTGAACACACGCCTCCCTTGGGTGTGGTTTAAGCAATGCCCGGTAAATACGATCGCATGAACGAACATTTCTTGAATGCAGCCCCTGATGACGGGACCAAGCTCCCAGAAACGCGTCGGGCAGAATTGATTTTATGTGAAATGAGGCAGTGCGCTAAGAGAGAAGCCCGCAGGGCGGAAGAATGTCGAGTGCCTCCCCAAAAGCTTAGGCACATTGGACAACAAAATATATATATATATATATATATATATATATATATATATATATATATATATATATATATATATATATATTACCTACTGGCGGTCGCCAGTAGGTATATATAGTTAGGATTTTTTCTCTATGGGTTTTTTGAAAATTCTATGTCTAATAACTTTGGCGTTTGTGGACGGAATTGGCTGAAATTTTCAGGAAAATGGCACATTTTGTTTCTGAGCAGCCCTTGAAAATTTGGGGGGGGTTCGTCCAGTGGGGGCCGAGAAAAAAGGGGGGTCCCAAAACGTGTTTTTAACATTGAGTTTTCCATAGGGCGGTTGGCCTCACTTTTAGCCGGAACGGCTGAATGGATTTGCACGAAACTTGGCAAAATTGTAGGGACTGGTAGCCCGATGTGCCTTTTGTAGGTCTCAATATATGTGCTCCAGTGGATTTTGAGAAATTAACGTTTAAAAAAAGATATATATCTGTAACAGCGGACCGGGCAGCGCACTGGTTCGCGGACTTTTCGCGCAACGGAGCTTTGTGAAGCGAAGCTGATTGGTTCTCCGGCGTCTGTCAACATTCCAAACAGTCCGTAGCGGCCGCCATCTTGTCTCTCGGTAGGATCGAGAGACAAGAGGAGGTCAAAACAAAGGGGGAAATAACTATAAGGGGGCATAGTAGATCCTCGCTGACCCCCTAGGTTTGATGTGGAGGTTTTAAAAGGGCCCCGCGGGGCAAAAAAAAATAATAATAATAATAATTGAACGGCTGAATGGATTTGCACGAAACTTGGCAAAATATTAGGGACTGGTAGCCCGATGTGCCTTTGCTAGGTCTCAATATATGTGCTCCAGTGGATTTTGAGAAATTAACGTTCAAAAAAAGATATATATCTGTAACAGCGGACCGGGCAGCGCTCCAGGACGCGTACTTTTCGCGCAACGGAGCTTTGTGAAGCGAAGCTGATTGATTCTCCGGCGTCTGTCAACATTCCAAACAGTCCGTAGCGGCCGCCATCTTGTCTCTCGGTAGGATCGAGAGACAAGAGGAGGCCAAAGCGAAGGGGCAAATGACCATAAGGGGGAATAGTAGATCATCGCTGACCCCCTAGGTTTGATGTGGAGGTTTTAAAAGGGCCCCGCGGGGCAAAAAAAAAAAATAATAATAATAATCGAACGGCTGAATGGATTTGCACGAAACTTGGTAAAATATTAGGGACTGGTAGCCCGATGTGCCTTTGCTAGGTCTCAATATATGTGCTCCAGTGGATTTTGAGAAATTAACGTTCAAAAAAAGATATATATCTGTAACAGCGCTCCACTTCGCGTAACGGAGGTTTGCGAAGCTGATTGGTCATTCTGTCACTGGGCTATAGTTGGGCTACATCTGGCTGATATTTGGGCTACATTTGTTTTTTTGTGTGTCTGGCGGCCATCTTTGGGCTACATTGGGCTACATTGGGCTTCATTGGGCTACATTCGGCTAATTAGCAAATAGCTCATCGCAAACTAGGAATGGTAAAGAATCGCTATTTATTCCTTAAAGTTCGCTATTTAGGAAATGCAAATAACTTTGATGATACATATGGCGGTTCATCTCTAACAAGATAAGAAGCATAGGGATACATTTATGATGACTGGCGCATCACCAGGGATGTGTTAGTCATTCTGTGCCGCTGTTCCGTCACCTATGGTGTGCTGCATTTACAATGCGGCGCATCATGGGGCAAAAACAGCACAGATGCGTGATGTATCTGTGCCGTAAAGGTGGCGCATTGCTGGAGTTGTATCGCAAGTGTGATGAAGCTCCAGCAAGGGTCGGGGGTGCCCCTGTCGCAGGGTTTCTGTTCTCACACAGAACTGTGGACAGAGGATTGGAACCTCGGCGAATGCATTGCTGGAGTTGTATCGCAAGTGTGATGAAGCTCCAGCAAGGGTCGGGGGTGCCCCTGTCGCAGGGTTTCTGTTCTCACACAGAACTGTGGACAGAGGATTGGAACCTCGGCGAATTAGGGTGTCCCAAAACTCACGTTAGTAATCAAAAACTCCTTAGCAAGCTAGGTACAGTGTCACATTGGATATAACAAACTCTCAATGTTTAGACAATCCACAATATGAACTTATAGTACCTCAGGATACGTGGAATTCATGAACAGTCGGTCGTTATAGATTTCTTAGAAACCAGAACATGGAGTTAAGAAGAACAGATGTGTATTTGAAATGTTTATTTACTAATGCCGTCTTCTCAGGCGTAGTACCTTAGATAATAAAAGTACACATATTATCAGTAGCAAAATTACCAGCATAGTTACTAGTACATAAAAAGTGAATGGTGATAGTATGTTAACATGCTGTAAATGAATAAGAGTTAGCAACACTTATAAGCAGCCGCGGGCCGTGGAGGGAGTTACGGTGGGGCAGGGAGGCGGGGAGGGGGAGGGGCAAGGTAGAGAGGGCTCCACCCTGCTTCTCCCCCTCCCCGCCTCCCTGCCCCATCATAACTCCCTCCACGGCCCGCGGCTGCTTATATCTCACCCTCCCTAATACACATATTATATTATTTGCTAAGAAGGTCTCTTTGTGTTGGTTTAGGGCGTGCCCATACTTTAGTGTCTTAGATTTGAAGGAATCACATCAGCATACACCAGCTCTCTCTTCATGTGAACCGCATCAACTGTTGTGTATGTGTGTTCGGCAAATCAATATAAAACCCGCCTCATGCCCAGAATTGGCAGAAGTTGCACTTATGTTATGAGTATGAAGTCGTGGAGATCAGACCTCATAACAATTCTGTATCGTGTTGTTCTTGAAACTTTAGCACTCGCTGTACAGATATAGTTTAACAAGTAAAGCAGATAGTAGACCAATAACATATTATTCTCATGTAAACCACGATGAACTACTAGGTGGAAAGCTAAAGCAACAACTAAGTGTCGTGTGCAGAAGTTGCAAAAAAGGAAAAATGGCGTTTAAACCGGTAATGAGCCCATGCTAACTTAACACGGTGTAAAGATATCCAGGACCTAGATGACACCTCCTCATGATCCGGAAACGAACTGAATAAGATAATAGAAGTGCCATCTCATGAGAGCAGATTGCAAGTTTATATGTGGACGGTCCGCAAGGTAAAGCATTAAAAACTAGGAAAATTTAATGCTAAAGAAAAATAAAACAGCCAAGTACTTTATCGAGTCTTAAGCCAATAGGCAAGGTAAATAATAAAAACTTGACAAATAAGTCAATGAATTGTCAATGAAATGCTAGTACTCAGCATATCAAACATGAAAACGGTCTATGACATAACTGTGTATGCAAAATAAGCTGCAACAGCCTCCAATAGGAAGTCACCGTCTTCATCCGAAAACAGTTCAGCCATCCAATTTAAAAGCGGAAAAGAACATACGTGCTCTCCCAGCACCGGATCCTCTATCACCATCAGAGGACAGCTCGGTGGGTTTTCAAGAAAGCTCTGTTCCAAGAAAGACTGTGCTGCCGCCAGTAAATTCCAGGGACCAAGTAGTCCATGCATCAATGCCACAGCCATAATCCTTTCGCCAGGACAAACCAACTCGTGAGTAATGATAGGAGTCATCAGCTGATTAAAGTCGACGTCAGGAGAAACCGGTCCGCAGAGACACAAATCAATGGCCCAATCGAAATCACAGGTCAGGCAGTGAAATACAGGCTGGACACAGGTGAAGTAGGAGAACCGAAAAGATAATCCATATGCCGTGCTTAATATCGCCAACGGCATTGTGCCATAATATTCTAGCATGCGATTGCGGAACAGTGTCAGCAGCTGCAGGGTCGGAGGTTGCATAGGAGGGACATCCATATTTAAAAATGTAAAAAAGCACAAGAGCGTCCGCTGGTAATGCAAGTAAAAATGCCAATCCACGAACCTGAGTGCAGAAAATACAATGAAAGGAAGCAGGGATGACTCCAAAGATTTTCTCAAATGAAGTCACGAGACCACTGGTAACAACTTTAAAAAAGTGCACCAGGGACTTTGTGGAGGATGCGTTAAAGATAGTCGGAAACATGTTGCTGAAATTGAAAGGCAAATGTTAATTGAAAAAGGTTTTGCACCTCTGTATGGGTGTTCGCTATGTGAAGTACGAAAGTTTCACGGGCCGAACTCAAGGCCACCTCTCTCTGAGACAAAAGAGCTCTTATTCTTGCCATGCCGTTGAAACGTGTCTCAAGGTTGGTATTTGTGGCCAGATTGAAAACTCCCTATGTTCATGTGTGGGAGGAAATAGAACATTTCTGCAGCAAATAACCCGTTCACTTACTGTTACGATAAAAGGAATACTTTTAATTAACTCAGAACAATCTTCATTATTGATCATCAAATAACTACCATTTTCCAACAACTTGAACGTGGGGATGATAGCAGGAACTGGCGTGCCTTGCAACACGCAAGCCATATTTGGTCGGTGTTTGTTGCATGAACCGTGTAACTGTATGTGCCTACACATTAGTGAATGATCTGGCGTCTCAGTGCATTCCTCTCCATTCAGATAAACTTCTTGATCATCTTTGAAACATCTGTATGTGTATGGAAGCGACCAGACCTCATGAAGAAAAGCACTACCTAAAGGTTCATAACGACCTATTGGTATATATTTCATACAATTTGAAAACTTATATAAAGCAAAAGGCAGCGTTATTAAACCGTGGATAAGGCATGTTGCCAAAAAACCCGCAATCCTCTGCTGATGATGTCACTGAGCATGTCATGAATGATGTAATATGTGACATCATCAGCAGTGGATTACGGGTAATGGTATCTCTAGTTTTCAGAAGGATTATTTTGAGCAACCTATCCCTAATGAGTTTAACAATCGCCCATACAGATACAATAAAAATAAATTCTATAAAAAGAATGTGACTTTTTCAGACACCTCATACCATACAAGCGATTCGGAGGCTGAAAGAGCACAAGATAGTAGTAAACGTAACGAATCAAGAGATGAGAGTGGAGACGAATTCCCAGATTATCAACAACCTTTTTTAGGCCAACATCAAAAGAGATAGACCCGTGGCTTCAGGACCCGGGGGAGGGGCCGTCAGGGCTTTCGTCAGAAGGAGGGAACAATAAGGAGACCCTATATGAGAACCAGGAGCTACAAGGATTAGGAGTAGATAGCCATACCCAAAAGGCTCCAATCATTAATCTCTCCAACAAAATTTTAATACCAGATGAGGTTAAGATACTTGAAAAAGGTTTAGGCTTTGCCCCTAGTCGAGGTATCTGCAGATACTCAATAGAGAAGGATATAAGAGACCTATTTCGCAAAATTAGGATCAAACGGTTCTTTGAAAATAAGGAAAATAGACCTAGGAACAACAAGTCAGGACTTAAACCTCCCTCGACTTGGACCCCTGATATCTCAATGGTGAGCCAAGAAATAGACACATTTGAAAAGGTTATCACCATTGGCCTAGAAAAAGTGCTAGAAGAAAAGATATGGACCACTAATAATCTTTCTAAAACTGAAAAAGTAGCCTTGACCAATCTACAAACATATGACGATATCACCATCAAACCTGGGGATAAGGGTGGCAGTATTGTCATCCTTAATACCCAGGACTACAACCAAAAAATGTATGGTCTACTCAGTAACACGTCGCACTATAGAAAATCCAACATAGGCGAGTGGAACAATCTTAAAAAGAAAGTGAAAAGCATAGTGACCTTAGCAAAAGAGGACTGTATCATCTGCGAGGATGAATACAAATTTCTAGTGAATGATCATCCGAGAATACCAGCCCTTTATGGACTCCCAAAAGTCCATAAGGACATTCAAAATCCCCCCATGCGACCAATAGTCTCAGGTATCGACTCCATTACGGAGCCACTCAGCAAATATGCTGACTGTTTTATTCGGCCCCTAGTGGAGACGCTGCCTTCCTATATAAAAGATACCAAAGACATGATCTCAAAGGTAGAAGGCATAAGCTTTAATAGTGAAACCCAATGGTTGGTGTGCTTGGACATTGAGTCCTTGTACACCAACATACCCCAAAAAGATACCATTAGGATGATGAGAGAGATTTTAAGTGACGAGGAAGGCTATCTCTCTGCCCAAAATACATTCATAGTTGAGTGTATTGAAATTGTCCTACTCAATAACATTTTTTTATTCAATAATGACTTGTTTTGCCAAATAAAAGGGACAAGTATGGGAGCTACCTGCGCTCCAAGCCTTGCCTGCCTATACGTAGGGAATTTTGAGAAGCACCACATTTATAACGAACTCAGCCCATTTTTTGAAAATGTAAAACATTGGTCTAGATTTATAGACGATGTTTTCTTTGTGTGGGACGGCAGCGAAACTGAGCTCTCAGCCTTCATTGAGTGGCTGAACTGCGGTGATGCCAACCTTAAATTCACCAGTAATCAAAGCCAAGAGGCAGTGGACTTTCTGGACATAAAAATTAAACCTGAGAAGGGGAAGTTGTGTGTCGAGCTTTTTGTTAAACCATCCGACCGTAACACCCTGCTCCATCATAATAGTTACCATCCTAAGAACCAGAAAGAAGGAATTCCATATAGTCAATTCATAAGGATAAAACGAAACTGTACCGACAAAGATTCATTCGAAAAACATGCAGAAAATCTTAAAATCAAACTACTCCAGCGAGGTTACCCGAAAAGATTAATCAGAGATAGCTATAAAAGGGCCAAATACCAAAACAGATCGACTTTACTTGAACCTAAAAATAAAAAACAGGAACCAGAAAATACCATCGTCATGGTCTCCAATTACAATGGCATTAGTTTTAAAATAAAAAATCTTATTAACAAAAACTGGTACATTCTTAACAAACAAGGCAAAACCTCATTCCCAAAACCGATCTTTGCCTATAGAAGAAATAGGACAATACGCAACTGCTTGGTCCACACGTATAGGGAACCAAAGAACAGCAGACAACTGAGCATAGACCTAGGGACACCCATAAGAGGCAATCAGCCCTGTGGATCGTGTTCCCACTGCAAGTCCATCATCCATACAGATAAGGTGGAACTAAATGGTATATCACATTGGATGAATGACCACGTCAACTGTAGAACTTCCAATGTGGTATACCTCTTGATCTGTCCTTGTCAAAAGGGATATATTGGAGAAACAGGCCGTGAAATGAGACTACGTCTTAATGAGCACAGATCGGCGCTCAAGAATAAAAAAAAGAATGCCCCACTGGTTGACCATTGGTCAACCGTAAACCATAAGGAGGATGAACTTAAATGGTTCATAATAGAAAAAATTAAGACATCAGCTAGAGGAGGTAACACAGACCTCAAACGCAAACAAAGGGAGCAATTCTTTATGTCCAAATTTCGCACATATCATTATGGGCTGAACAGTAGGGAAGAGTGGGAAAGAATGGTTAAATAGCATTGACCCACTAGCACCATTAGACCAACTTCGACCCATGTACCACAAAAGTGACGTTACTGTTAAGAATAAAACTATGTGTACACTGTTCCATCTCACATGAACTTGCTTTGATTCTTGCAACATGCGCACACTGTTCCATCTCATACCTAATTGACGCATTAATCAGAATGAATACATGAATTTGGTTTGACTTTTGCTATATGACCATGTCTCATAATAATGTATTGGACAAAATATTAAAATTGCATTAAATATTAAAATATACACTCAGGCAATTGAATAGACCTAAGTATTAATGACATACAATGAATAATGTGCCACATGAATTGGCTCACAACGCTGTACAAGAACGTTCCATTATTCACAGCCATATATATGGGATTGTCCATATATACATATTAATATACTTCTCATCCATCAACAAAATTGGCCTGATATCTAATAATAATGGCTTCGCCACAAAAAGAGCTGCATAATAGGAGCGTTCTTAACATGTTGATATGTATGTTTTGAATTTAATATAAATACCACAATTATTCAAAGTTTGCATGAAATGTTGTTATCTTTAGCATTCTGCGTGAATAAAGCAGCAAAATCATTTGAATTACAGGTATAACTAATCAAATGTCATACACATGTAATATCATGAGAAAAAGTAAAAACACGGTAGTCTCCAAATAAGCAGAGATCTATCGCAAAAGTTGCGAACTACGAAAATGGCGCGACCCCACAAAACTAAAAGTAAATAGTGTATTCGAAAAGACACTCGCTAAATATAAGTGTTGCAACTTCACAACCCGGCGGCATTTGCCCCTCCAATTTTTTGTGCACTCGGTAAAGAACATAATCCTGGTGCAACGGCAAATATAAATATACGTTCTGATTGGATAACATTATTGTGTCCAACGACGTTTCCGTGGCAACGGAGCGGCAGCTAAACAAAGTCCTACGCTTATGTCGAGGCAGTAATACCGGCCAGATAAAAACTACTAAAATGGCGCGGAATACGCCCGTTACCAAACGGGACACAGGTGCAATCTATCAACCTGTTTACTTTAATTTTCGCGGGTATAAATCCTGCCCCCGTGCTCCACCGTCTATACTGACTCTGGAGACCGGGGAGACCAGGCAGACCGCGCGCACAAGATTATACCGAGGTGAGACTTAACTTGTCCATATGGAAACGAATTCTCACGCTAGTGACCAAGCTAAAAGGGACTTCTGACCCCCTCCTAATTTATTTTTTAAAAAATTATGGTTTTAAAACTATGTGGCTACATTCAAGCGGAGCACCATTTTTTCTAAATTTTGTTAGATTGGTGTGCTCAAAAAAAACTCCTAATCACTACAATGTCATGTTAATGTAGTCCCAAGAGAGCTTTAGTAATACAGCATTCCACCGCTTTTACCAAACCCGGCCGGGTGGCAAGCTCAGAAAAATCTAAAGTCGTGTTAACATTGTTCCAACAGAGCCCAAGCAGCACTACATTGAACACGTGCTCGTGCTCCATACTGACTCTGGAGACCAGGGAGACCAGGCAGATTGTGTGCAGAATTTTTAACTTAGGTAAGATGTTGCCCATTAACACTAAGTTACATTCCTGTGTTTTGTACCAAGCCACTCTCTGCCCCCTACTGTTTATCAAGATTATTGCTGCATCCAGATTTTTAAACAAATTTGATAAAACCATGTTTTTGCATAAAAAGAGTTCTAGTCAAATTTAATGCTTTGCAAAACTCGGTCCAAACTTATGTATAACAACCCTTCTATAGATACGCGCTTGTTCACAACACGGGCTGTATAGTATGAGACCATAGCAGATACATACTTACTATATAGCAAAATTCTTTGTTGCTACTCTCTATCTATAGATGTGAAGTCTGCCTAAAACAAGCAATAGACTTGCAAGAAGGCTCCCGAACGACCCAAGCCGACCTATACAAAAAGTAGGCGCCTTGAGGAATGTCCATCTATACTCCTGGTATCCCACGTTGTTACCAAGTAAGCATTACCGTATTTAAATTATCACTATACGTACCACACAAAGAGACGTATGTAACATGGAATATTATTGTTACCTTAGATCCTCTAGATTGAACAAACGGAGGTGAATACACAAACTAAAGGATATTTTCGCTCCAGGATCAAGACTGGTAAAGCAAATCAAAAAAGCTTGAAAAGTAAGAGACTTTGACCACTAATAGCCATGACCCTGTACGTAGTGAGATAAATATGTTTCTGTGTTAAAAAAAACAAATCCTCAAATACTTTGTATTAATTTATGTCAAATATGTTTCTTTTAGATTTATGAAGTTTTAATCATTAGTCCTGAAGAAGGTGTCTTATCCAACTAAGCACCGAAACGCGTCGACAACAGTGTTCTTTTATTATGTTTTCTAATGTTTTTATACTGTAAAATTTGGAAGAAAAGTATATGTATGTACTGATGATGATATTGTATGGAAATTTTTTTTAGCATTTATACTTGTGTCTTCCTCTCTTAATAAATATGACTTTTTGATATAACTTTGTGTTTATATGTATATATAATTTTGAGGATATTGTAATACACCTACAAGTCAAACTGTTTCACGACAGGTGTCTGGTACTATTGGCTGGATCTACTATACGAGAATTATAAAATAACCACAGAAAGGAATCCCCCTTTTTTTATTATCTCTAGTTTACTCCCTTATAGCTGTCTTTCTTTTAACATAAGTGTCTGTTTCCTTCCCTTATACTTACTGTTTTTGGGTCGCTTCCGGTTCGCGTACCCGCGAGCGAACTGGGAAGCGAACTAAGAGAAATAGAGGTTGGCACAGTTCCAAATATTGTACCAATTTTTTAATAACGGGGAGGTAGTTCTGAAAAGAACTTTTTTTTTTATTTTTCTGAACATTTTTTTACTGTTTTTGAATTTTTCGGAACAGTTTTATATTTTTTTGGGTTTTTCTTGGAGGGGGCAATGAAAACGATTCATTGTAAAGGGCTCAACAGGAGCAACAAAACAAAAAAAAGAAGTATTTATTATTTTGGGCGTTTCGGACAAACTTGCATATGATAGTCAATAGCTCTGTTGATCAGAGTGATGCTTTTTTCTCCGTAGGAAATGAATCCATCGCAAAATACGCAGGTGTGTTTTACTTCACCAAATCTCATTTGTATATTTGGCACCATCTCCCTGCCCTCTGGTCCCGTTACTTCCGGTACAACAGATCTTCTGGCCATAATAGGGAGATTATCTAGGTCGTTCCGAAACTGTGCAGCACTGTAGTTGTTAGGATGCCACCTAGTCATATGGCGATGCATTGTGTAGTTTCCGAAACTGTATTTTTTGTCGGTCCCTCTGGACAGTCTATCTTGACATATAAGGCAAGTTACGTATCTTGCATTTACTTTTTTCTGACCTTTGGGAATTTTAAAAAATTGCCAAATGAAGTTTTCTTTCCGGTGAGACGTCCTGGGCTGCTCAGGCAAAAACTGCCTCTCTTCGTGCTCGTCCTCCTGTTCCTCTTCTTCTTCTTCTTGTTGAATTACAACTTGAGCAGGTGGTCCACTCTTCCTTGGATGTGGTGGAGGTGGTGGGGAAGCACCAGCTGAAGCTACTAAAGAAGCCATTGCTCAGTGATCACAAAGGGTCTTTCTCTCACAATGATGAAAGTCAGAGTGAGGAAAGAAGGAGGGATTTTCATCATTTGGGAAAAACAAGAGTTCTCAACCAATCAAAAGTGTTCATTTTAGATTATATGACCTAGTCTTACATCATTAGGAAACCAAAAGTGAAATGAACCAATGAAAAGTGTTATTACCAAGTCACATGACTTGCTGTGTTTACGTTAAGCGCTTTGCAGGGCCTCCCGGTTTGCTTCCAGAAACCTGCGCTTTGCGACTCGCTTCGCGTACCAGTTCGCTAACGTAGCACGTCATATGACGTATCACGCGACAACGTGAAACGTCATGCGGACGGGAGGCGTCACGATGTTGTTTTCTAACGCGGCACTTGCGGTAAAGAAACGTTTACCGGCTCGCGGTCTATTTCGCGGCATCAAGGTCAGCTAACGGGAAGCTTCCCGATTCGCGAAGCGGGAACGAAGAAAAAAAAATATTTTAAAAAAAAATTATTCATAAACATATAAAATATATTTTTGGATTTAAAGAAGAATACATTTTACAGCTACAGATATTAGCTGTTAAAAAACCAATGAAATTCACAGAAAAAACCATAGGTTATAGACCATATATAGTTAGGAATTAGCATTTACAAAACCTTGAAAATTCACTGAAAAAACCATAGGTTATAGACCATATATAGTTAGGAATTAGCATTTAGAAAACCTTATTTTACTCACACAAAACCATTGAAATTCCATATATAGTTAGTTGCACTAACTATATATCGCGCACCCGCAATCCACTGCTGATGATGTCACATATTACATCATTCATGACATGGTCAGTGACATCACTGATGACATCACTGATGACATCTCAAATGACATCACTGATGACATCACTGATGACGTCTCATTTGGCATCATTCTCGTGCTAATACGATAAACCTCTTCAGACTCTAATATAACCTTAGATACACTCAGTGTATACAGACACTCACACACTGCCACTCATCCATGGAGTTACTCACACACCCAGTCAGTCATGCAAAGAAACAATCTCACCTCCATTTCTTCAACTATACAGTTATACACACCTTACTTATTGAAACATATACTAACACATATTTATTCTCTTATACAATCCCTGATACAAGTTCACAATGATCGATACAACCACTCACTCAGTGGCTCTCATGCACAGTTATTTATATATGCCAACTCTCACATGTACTGTGTTTTACATATGTACTTACTATGACATGTAGCATTGAGATATCCATTCACTCATCAATACACTCATGCACACAGTCAACTTCCCATGTAGCTGTTTCCACATGCACTCTTGAACTCATACACCTAGTGAATAAACTGCTCACACATCTATGCACAGAGTCACACACCTTCCAGCCACCCCCACACAAACTCAATCTCCCATAGAAATACTTGGGCAACCAATTAATAACACATATAGCCTCTCGTATAGCTAATGATCAACACATGCAGCAGTTTACATCACAACAGACATAATGATGCACAAATTAAGACAGTTTAGTCACTAACCCATGCATTCAGTGAGACACATTTAATCACTCACTCATACAGTCAGTCACGCACCTACTAAATCCTTCATCCAGACACTTATACATCCACTCATTCTTCAATATCTAAGACATATTTTAACTTTACAGAAACATACAGTCACTGGATGTTGTCATCAGTGATGTCATTTGAGATGTCATCAGTGATGTCATCAGTGATGTCACTGACCATGTCATGAATGATGTAATATGTGACATCATCAGCAGTGGATTGCGGGTGCGCGATATATAGTTAGTGCAACTAACTATATATGGAATTTCAATGGTTTTGTGTGAGTAAAATAAGGTTTTCTAAATGCTAATTCCTAACTATATATGGTCTATAACCTATGGTTTTTTCAGTGAATTTTCAAGGTTTTGTAAATGCTAATTCCTAACTATATATGGTCTATAACCTATGGTTTTTTCTGTGAATATATATATATATATATAGTTATATATATGTGTGTGTGTAATACACTTATCTGCGGAATACTCACATTTTCATTGTAAAGGCATGCAAGGAAAAGGCCTATTAATCGTAAAAGTCTGTGTGCTAATGGCATGCGTGGTAAAGATGCAGGCGTTGTTCTGCGCTACATTTTAGTTGTTAGGCCACATGTAGACAAGCCAGTTCAATGAGGTTCTCAAAAATATGGTACTTTCCACATCGATATGTGTTTGTAATATTTGCTTTGGGCATTGCCCATCATGTAACTTTGAAAACGAATAACATTTGGTTTGAAATAAAATAAGACGCATGTGTAAAGATGCAGGCGTTGTTCTGCGCTACATTTTAGTTGTTAGGCCACATGTAGACAAGCCAGTTCAATGAGGTTCTCAAAAATATGGTACTTTCCACATCGATATGTGTTTGTAATATTTGCTTTGGGCATTGCCCATCATGTAACTTTGAAAACGAATAACATTTGGTTTGAAATAAAATAAGACGCATGTGTGGTAAAGCATGCATGGTAAAGCATGTGGGTTTCGAACGTCATAGTAAAGGATGTTTCCCATGTGCAACCCCTCCTAATAGCAAATTACACAAGATGATGGACAGAATGTTGCACAATGGCAAAACATTCACCCCAGTCACAGATCTGGGTTTAATCCATCGTTATTTTGCTCACCAAGCCACCCCAGTTCAGACAATTCTCCAGTTCAGAGATTCTCCAGCAATCTCTCTCTCGGGAGTTTTAGTGTACCGTCCGCCGGGCGCACTTGGAGAATTCACCAGTACCTTGATGGAGCACATCGCACTAAAAACTATCTCAGTCTCTAACTTCCTCCTCCTAGGGGACTTTAACCTGCATTTCCTGGATCATGCGGACAATGCAGCAGTTAATCTTCTTGCTGATCTCACCACAGCCGACCTCCATCTTCAAAATACTAAAGCCACCCACGAGAAAGGCCAACTTTTGGATCCAATTTTCACCAACATTAAGAACCTTAATACCCAGGATCCCACCCCTTTGCCTTGGACAGACCATATGCTGATCCCTATGCATTGGTCACTCATAACAACTTATGCTACAAAACAGAAAACTAGGATATACACCAGACGGTGGTATAAATTAGTACCAGAGGAATGGGAAGCTAAACTACGTGAAACCGCTGGCCCTCTGCCCACGGACTCTAACTCCGCTAACAGAGAATTCAATGAGTGGCTAGTCCATCCCCTAGATAGTCTTGTCCCTTTGACCAGTACATTAAAACACGTTAAAAGAACTAATCCCGCTCCCTGGTACATACCCGCCCTCAATGCCCTTAAGAAGGAGTGCAAAAAGGCAGAACGCTCCTGGAGAAAAACCAAGTTGACACCAGATAAAAATACGTATCAGTCCGCCATGAAAGCATACAAACGAGCCCTTCACGCTGCAAAAAGTGCCTTCTACGAGGAAAAAATAAAAAGTTCCTCTTGTTCAGCCAAAGAGACCTTCTCTATCCTTAAAGAGCTCCTCCAAGTCCCTGACCCCCCACAGAAACCCATGGACCCCAAGGCAGCGGAAGAAAAATGCGTCAATCTGGCCACCTTCTTTGACGAAAAAATTAAAAAAATCATCACCTCCCTTCCCGCCTTGAATCCTAACACCATAATGAGAGCCAAGGAGTCGTTGTCTCCGCTTAATAAACCACAGCTAGCGGCGCTCGGACCAGTTACAGAAGAGGAAGTGATGGCCACACTCATTTCAACCAAGAGTGGAGCCCCCAGTGACCCAGTTCCCATACGGTTCGTCAAAACCATCCCTCAGACCATAGTCCCCCAATTGACGGCCCTCATTAACATATCGCTGGCACTAGGAGAAGTCCCCTCAAACTGGAAGGAGGCCGTCGTCAAAGGGCTTCTCAAGAAACCATCGCTAGATCCGGCAGACCTATCCAACTACAGACCTATCTCCCTCCTTCCCTGGATAGGCAAGGTCGCCGAAAAACTAGCAAACAAAAAACTATCACATTTCCTGGAGTCAAACCATCTTCTTAACGACTCACAGACGGGCTTCAGACCAGGTCAGGGTACGGACACAGCCCTTCTAGCAGCAATAGAAAAAACCAGGGAAATTATCGACACAGGAGGATCAGTGGCAGTGGTCCTCCTAGACCTAAGTGCGGCCTTTGATACGGTCAATCACCAGGTCTTAATCCATCGTCTCGATAACATCGGGGTGAAAGACAAGGCGCTAAAATGGCTCTCGTCTTTTCTCTCCCGACGCTCCTTCCAAGTATGGGAAGGTGAAAGCCGCTCCCCCTCCATTCCCCTCCAGTGTGGAGTGCCACAGGGCTCATCCTTGAGCCCCACGCTGTTCAACGCGTACATGGCCCCACTGGAGGAACTCGTGTCCCCGTTTGGTATCTCGATAGTTAGCTACGCTGACGACACACAGCTGGTGGTAACGCTCTCCCACCCCAAGCAAGAGCCTTCCAATCTCCACGACTGCCTAGCTAGTGTACATCAGTGGATGAGTGACTCTGCCCTGAAATTAAACGGCTCCAAAACAGAGATCCTGCTCCTAGGACATAACGGCCCAAACCTCCCCCCTAACATCTGGCCCGCTTGCATGGGTGAACCACCCACCCCCAAGACGGAGGTCAAAAGTCTGGGAGTATGGCTGGAGACCGATCTCACTTTCAGGACACAGGCAAGAAAGACGGCCGGCATTTGCTATGGACTTCTGAGATCCTGCAGGAAGGTACTTCCCTTATTACCCTTCCAATCGCGCCTATTGCTGATCCAAGGCCTAATTTTATCTAGGCTGGACTACAGCAACGCTATCTACCTAGGAGCTCCAGAATCCACCCTCCAAACGCTTCAGAAAGCCCAGAATGCCGCAGCCCGACTCCTAACAAATACCCCGGCCAGAACATCTGCCAAGCCCGCACTGAGGACGCTGCACTGGCTCCCCATTAGGGAAAGGGTAACTTTCAAGGCCCTATGTCTGACCCACAAGGTACTGTACAATGTTGGCCCCCCTATCCTAGGTAAGTGGATTACACCGTACAGACCAACGAGAGCGCTCCGTTCCGAACATGGGAACTACATCACGATCCCCAAGGTGAAGAAGGCCCGGTTCGGTGGCCGTCGTTTCTCGGTCAACTCCGGGAAAAAATGGAACACACTCCCCCTGAGCCTCAGAACAGAACCAAATCTCCTTCGGTTCAGGAAGTCCCTCAAAACCCTACTCTTTCCCTGAGCCATTCCCTCCCCCCCGGCGTTCTCCCCTTTGTGAGTAAGAGGTTCAGCGCTGGGAGACCCTCTGGGTGACTACGCGCTTTAGAAATCTTTTAAATAAATAAATAAATAAATAAATATGGCCATGTCTGAACTGGGGTGGCAGAGTGGGCTAAAGAACGGTGATGGATTAAACCCAGATCTATTGACTGGGTGTGAGTGTTTGATTGGTTCAGATGCTCCGTCCATCACCACCCCCTTTTGTACCACTTTGTTCGCCATAAGTTGGCAGGGTATGCTCAGACGCGAGTCCCTTGCTCACTTTGCCACTGGATTCAAGCAAGCCGGGCTGAAGACGGCTGAAATGACAGAAACCGGTCCTCGGAAGCTTGTGTCCGGTCCAGGGAAGGCATGGCTTGGCAGTTCGGGCTGGACTGTTCCCATGAGGTACAGGGTCAGACTGATTTGTATATGGCCATGTCTGAACTGGGGTGGCAGAGTGGGCTAAAGAACGGTGATGGATTAAACCCAGATCTGTTGACTGGGTGTGAGTGTTTGATTGGTTCAGATGCTCCGTCCATCACCACCCCCTTTTGTACCCCTTCTAATAGCCATTTTGCTGGTGCAGGGAAGCTTGTGCAGCAAGTACCCAAATGAATGAGCTTCTGGGAGGAAAACCCAGCGGGTAAAAATCACCGAGTAGACCACACAGTAGGAGTTTGGAGGAGGAATGAGGTGGATGATTAGAGCAGAATCCTAAAGCATTATGCTGGAGTAGCTGACTTGAGCTGAGGGCTGGAGCAAGGGTTGAAGCAAGACTGGAGCAAGACTGGTGTAATGATTGAAGCAGGACTGGAACAGAACTGGAACAAGGACTGGTGAAAGGCTGGAGCAAGGACTCGTACAAGGACTAGAGCACGACTGGTGCAAGGACTGACAGCCCTTTTAACCCTGACATGTGCCTACCTCACTGCCGCATCATTGTAGATGATAAAGAACAAGGCTTGAAGCTGGTGCAGCACCGGGTGTAAACACATATCAAGGTTCATATCAAGATTTCTTTATTCGGTTTTGAATTGTACAAAAACCATAAAAGTTCATTTTTTAAAAGGATACTTTTCAAAATACCGAAACAAGTGCATTTTACCTTCATTAAAAAAGATATACAAAAACATAATTAGTATTTAAAATTGTTACACACACCTGCCTGAAAATGGTGCAATAGAAAGTCAAAATATGGAGAGCGTGAGATTACATTAAAATACAGAAAAACATCTTAAGAAATAATTATATCATAAGTGCTTCAGTGCTCCTGTTCTAGATTCGGTCTGTGTCTTAGGCAAAGTTTCAAGAATCTAGCCATATTCTTTGCGAAACACTCTGTTTCTAGGTATTAAATTGCCAAAAAGGCCGGACGGCATTGTCACAAACCCATAGTCTTTAGTATTGGTATTACCCACTGTTTTCTTGGTTCTTGATAGAATCTACAGAACAAGACTACATGAAGTGTAGACTGCGTGGAGACTTCATCACAGGGGCATAATGATAACAAATGTGACCAATCATTAACCTTGGGAAATGTGATCAGTTGAGTGAGCACAAACCTATCATATCCGTTCAGTTGAAAAGTCCAGTATGGTTGCATGGTAAGGGTGGTTTGTACTGATAGAATATGGTGTGTTGAGCTTTTAGATGACTCCATAGTCAGTCGGAGTTCCTCCATATGAACCAAACATAATTTCTTAAATTTTTTCCTGGGAATCTCAGCTATTAATAGTGGATTGTAATAGTATCTAATCAAACCTAAATCGGACAAAAAGTTTTTAACATACAGGAGCCAGGCTATTTTGTCTGTGTTTTCAAGAGAGAGACAGTCGCTCAAAAGCTCCCTGTTAACTACTATTTTGGAGGTTGTCCAGATGCGATACCATAAAAGAATAGGTTGGAGTTTCACCAGGTCTGTAATGCACGGCATGCCCAGTTCCGTATGGCAGCTGAAAGTAGAGGTTCCGCGCAGAACCGATAGGAGGAACCTCAAAAAGCTGTTCTCTATCTTTTGGAGATCATCCACTCTACCATAATCTCACACCCCTGCCCCATACATCGCCACACTAACACATTTGGCTTGGTAAATTTGGATCATTTCTACTGGAGGTTTTTTACCAAGCCTGTGTGCGAAGTTAACCACTGCCATCATGGCCCTAATAAACATGAGTTTCCTGGCATCTATTGCCTGTCTCCAGGAGGACTTGTCATCAATTATAATTCCCAGGTAGGGGTATGCGGTGGTGGTTTCCAACTTAGTATGTTCTATATAAATGTTCTTCTTTCTTGACCCAGAGGGCATCACAAAAGTTTTTTTAATGTTAACTCTGAGGTCTAGGTTAGCCATAAAACAATGATATCTATTGATGATGCGTTGGAGTTCTAAGGGAGTTCGTGCAATGAACACGGCGTCATCCGCATAGAGTAGAGCGGGGATAGGTCGCTTTTTGATGCTGGGTAGGTCCTGGCAGCCTTCTGACATTGCCTGTTCTATCCCGTTCGTGTAAAGTGAAAAAAGAAAGGGCGCCAGGACACATCCCTGCCCTACCCCTTTCTCCAGTCTAAGGGGGGCCGTGAGTTCACCTCCTGTTCCAAATCTGACTCTAGCCGAGGCATTCAAATACAGTTCTCGGAGGAAGTTTAATAGGGGGGGGTCTATTCCCATATCACCCAACACCTTCCACAATTTAGAATGGTTTATGCAGTCAAAAGCTGCTGACAAGTGTCCGTAAGCCATATAAACCCCCCCCCCCTTTGCATTTATACATTTGGCCATCAGTAGAGTTAAATTAAGGGCTTGTTCCGTTGTGCCCAAGCCTTCCCTGAAGCCAAATTGAAGGTCAGACAGAATGTTATGGTCGTCTGACCATTGATTTAAGCGGTCAAGGATGATCCGGCCTGCTACCTTACCTAAGGAGTCTAACAGGGATATGGGGCGATAATAAGCTGGGCACTGACTATCTCCTTTTTTGAATATTGGCACCAGAATAGATTTGGACCATGAATCGATGAGGCCCGATGCGCAGGAAGCTTCCAGGACCTTTGTATGAATTGGACTCCAAAGGTCCATGTTGAATTTAAAAAGATCCACAGGGACCCCATCGGGACCTGGCGCCTTGCCCCCTTTACTGGCCTTTAAAGCTCTCTCTACTTCCAGCAATGTAATATCAAGGGTAATGGGGAACGGTGTGGGATAGGGATCTGGGGTTGCCCTATCTTTGTTTCCTAACGTAATTACTTCCATATCATTTATTCAACATATTTGGGCAAAGTGATCAACCCATAGAGATTAATCTATGGCTACTTCTATCTTGGGAAGTTCCCTGTCTTCAGATAAAAATGGAGATTTAACAATTTTCCAAAAAGCAGCACTATCTTTTTCAGTGCAGCTTTTTTGTAGTAATTCCCAAGCCTCATTTTTTAGTTCGATTTTCTTCGCTTTTATTGTGTTTTTATACGCTTTTCTACAATATGCTATTTCTTTTTTATCTCTTACCGATTTATGTAGGGAGAGTTTTAAAGCAGAGTATGCCTGAGTGCAATATCTATTGAACCAGCCCTTAAATTACAATAGTAAAGGCTCTGTGAAGAGGCCTGGTAGTTTGACAGGTATTGTTGTATGGCGTTTTAGGATCCAAGTGAACTTTCCCGATTCATGCCCTTATATAGGTACAATTCACACTGCACTAATATAGGCATAGAAATCATTCCCTTATTTAGACATAGCCCATGCAGACCAAATACAGGCATGGCTTCTTCCACCCATATCAAAACATCACAACGATTTCTTGGAAAATCGGCCTAAGCAGTCAGGGACCTTCCCTTGCTTGAATATTGATTTGTCCAAGAACTCATGTACTTTACAAAGAACTACTATTCCCTTGGGGTTCTTTCCTGATGTTATTATGCCCAACTTTACGTAAAACTAAACACCTTTAAGGTATAAATATGCCTTCATTTGCTCTAGCGAGACACAGTGGTTTGGAGCAGTTCGACTATCTACTTGCCCGACTCAGCTCGCTACAGCAAGTACCTAAGGAAGCCGACCCTCCAACTGACGGACTGATCGAGAGGCAGCATTTCTCTCGGCGAGAATACAGCTTCAGTGTTTCCAAGCCCCCCTTGCGGGAGTTGGCAAATCGAGTCCCGAGACTGAGATACCAGACCTCCTTCATTCTAAACTAAAGGTATGGAGCTGATTAGAACCTAGAGAAACCTTGGATAGATTCCTCGCAAAGAAAAACTAAACCTATGCTACACCACACTTACTCCTTCCCGCGTACTAGGCTTAGGTTAGGTACATTGGGGTAGGCGTATTTTAGAAGCACCAGTTGAGTACTTTTAGCCCTTGTTATTTATGTATGTATTTATATGTGGTTTAGAAACCATACAATGCTCTTACAGTATTATTTTATAATATTGTTCTTGCTGTACGCATTATACTTTGCAGTCTGCATTACGATTGTAGCAGTTCACTTTACTTGCATGAGAAAGAAGACTGTTCAATAAACCCTTTTATTAAAAACGCCCGTCTCTCTGTTTCTCTGCACCTCTGTACAAACGAAGCATGCACGAGTGACTGAGTGAAATAATTATCTATTGCTTTCACGACTCTAGAGATACGTTTCTTATTCTTGGGAAACAAAGTTGTCATGTTTATGTGGTTGTCAGAAACTAATCCCTTCTTGTGAATTCGAGAACGTTTCTAGTGACCTCTGAGCTAGCTGGCATTCACTATTAAGTTTAATATATTCGATAGAGACCTAGTCGACCTCAGTCCTACGTCTAATCAATAGGATATATTATTCCAATGCGCAGAGCCTATTGGGATTATAGGAACTACACTACATGGCGCCCAACGTTTGGTAAGGCACTAATTTAACGCTAGATACTAAAGTAACTCAGTCGTGCTTTTCCCAGAGACCCCTTTTTCCCGTAAAATACTCCAATAGATGTCTGGAGAAGGTAAAAGGATAAAATATCCACCATAACTGAGTAGGACGAAAATCCTATGTATTAGTTTTGGTTTGTTCAACGTTGAAGGATACAGTGTTCAAAAATATTGTGCACCTTATCTTTGTTTCCTTGAAACTTGCTCTGCAACTTTCATTAAACAATGACGGTTAACGGCGACAGCAACACAACCGGTGGAGCTGCAGCAGCTGCAGCCCTACAAGGCTTAGGCGTTACGGGTTTCCAACAAGATGACCCGGATGCTATAATCATCTCAGAAAATTTAAAGAAAGCCATCACTATAAAACGTATAACAAATGGCCTATCACCAAGAGGTGGTAGGGTAATTTTTGTGATAGAGGCACACAAATATTGGCAGAGTTATTCTATTCATTGATTATCTTCCCTGAAGCAAATTCAGTAACAGATGTGTTTCACTTCTACAAAGTAGAGGAATATCCAACAGAATACGTTCCTTTCGAGGATATTGAAATTCCACTAACTTACCAAGAGTATGCACTCTGGTTTAAAGGCGCCCTACAACATCAAAATCACATTACCAGGCTCGGTCCACTAGGTAGACCAGGAACAACATGGCCAGTACTAGCAAGCTATATACCACATCCTGACATTGAAGAAATGTCAGGTGAAGAACTATTAATTCAACTAAAACAACTAATAAAAATACATAGACAATTGGTTCAATATGTCATGCGGACTCTAACATTCCAACCTCCTATAAGGATTCCACAACACACCCCTTACCAGGGGAACACAAATAAAATCACACCACAGACTATACAATCAGTCATTTGTAAATAACCTGCAAAAAGGGAAAAAATTCCATTCTGGATAGCTCAAACAATTACTCAAAATGAGGCAGTATTTCCTGATACTACCCCTCATAAGAAGCACAGGATTTTAACAATCTGTTTACCAATGGGGATCGCACCGTACCTGAAAGACTGCGACAGTCTTTGCTGCAACCTAAACAAAAACACATAGTGTTCCGTCTATGGCATAATACCATACGTCCTGAAACAGATTCAAAATGAATACGGGGCAAAGCCTGCTTTAAATCTAGGTATTAAATTACTGAAAGATTTCAACCAGGTATCAACAATAATATTAGCTAATATTAAAGGTGAAGCAGCATCCGTGGCGATCAGCCAAACGTTAAGAGAATTTGATGTAACAGAGCAACCTCAGGAACTAGCCATAATAATCGAAAAATCCTATGAAGAGCTAGGTAGAGACAGTTTGGGTGGTAAACCAGTAAAACCCCAGCTGACAGAAAGTCCTGAAAAGGTCTTTAATAAAAACACTCTCACTGTTCCTAAAAAGAAGTGGGAGAACACTAAACAAACTTCTAAAGAGAAGCGTTTTCAATCCCGAGGTTGGTCTCCTCAAAAAGAGCCCTCCGAAAGGAAGTGTAACCTCAGGAACAAGGATAATTTGAGAAAACCTGATGGAAATCAAGATACTGTTATGCATTCCTCTCGTACCTTTCAGACTTAAAAACAGAAATCGGAAAGAAGAGCACGATCAGAACAATAGAAAGAACGCGTGAAGTCCAAAAATGATCAACATGTTCCAAAAAATAAGAAAACTCAATTCACCAAAAAGAAGGTAGCAGGTCTAAAAATCAGACATGCCGAGGATCTTGAGGACACAACTCAAGAACGGGGAGTGGGCTCAGACAATGTTAGACAGCGCAGCAGAAGTAACCGTAGCTCGTAAGATCTTGAAGGATCATCTGGAGACAGTAGACTTGAATGAGTACATCCAAGTTGAAACTGCTGATACCAGGGTTAGTGTCCCGCACAAGTTATATGAAGTAACACTCCGGATGGAGGGGGATAGAACTAGAAAAATAAGAGCACTCTTTTGGGAGAAGCTCTCTAAGGGTTATGACATTCTTCTAGCTGAACAAGACTGGCCACCTGATTTTGTCAGGGAGTGCCCACATAGCGAAGACATCATTATGCCAGCCTTCTCCAACCATCTTCCAATTCATAAAAAATACACATATGCCAGGAAATGGGCAGTCGCCCAGACACCTGCATTATATAAAAATCATGTGGGATGGGATGAGGATTCTCCTCAACTTAAAATCCAGTTAAAAACTCAACTAACTGCACAGAGGCAGTATCCTGTTAAGCAAGAAGCTAAGAAGCAGGGAAATCTTAGATCAACTTGAATATCAAGGGGTGATTAAAATGTGCACCTCGTCAATGAACAATCCTTTGTTTCCTGTATCGAAAACAGACAATACATATCGTCTAGTTTTGGATTACAGACATTTAAACTCCTGTTGCAAAACGTTTGCAATACAAAATGCACACAGTGCAGCACTAATGAATAACATTGTGCGTAAAAATTATAAAACTACATTAGATATTTCTAACGGTTTCTTGGGTCAAGATATTGCACCGGAAAGTAGGTGTTTGACCGCTTTCTCAAGTATGGGGACACAACGTCAATTTTGTCGTCTCCCCCTGGGATTCAAGAATAGTCCAGGGTTTGTTTCAGCCAGAGTAACAGAGTTACTACAAACGTATGATGATGAAGCATTATCATATGTCGATGACATGGATAGTCACTTGAACAGGGTGAACACCATAATATTGGGCTTCAACTCTGAGGGGTACAAATTCAATTTAAAAAAAATCGCGAATTGCCGACCTCAACGTCCTGTTCCTAGGATATGAATTATCAAGTGAAGGCAAAAGCCTGGCAGCAAACTTTCTAGAGAAATGTACGCTGCTCCAATCTCCAAAGACGCTGAAAAACTTACAGTCAATTTTAGGTTTCCTAAATGTTGGAAGAACTTACAATCTAAATTACTCAGAAAGGGTTAGACCTCTCTAAGAATTAATAAAACCAAATTTCAAACAAATTAATTGGACTCAAAAACACACAGAAATGATGGGTTCAGTGCAAACAGACATGTTAGCAACCACACATTTACAAACAAGCGTAAATATACGCAATCCGAATCATTCCAGGAAGATGCAGATTTACGTACTTAACCTATAATGAAGGGGAAAAAGTACCAATTGCTTATAAATCACACTTGTACACACAAGCAGAAATGAAATTCGCTTCTACAGAAAAAAGTCTGACAGCCGTTCAAACTGCAGTAGCAAAAGAGAGAGCCCTAGCACAGGGAAAACGCGTAAAGGTTGTTACTCCTGTACCTGCTTTAGAAGCAGTAACAAAAGCGAGCATTCTGAATGCAAAGGCTTTACATCCAAGATGGATACAATGGGTTAAGTCTCTTGCTGCAACAGACGTTGAATACGTTTTTGACCCTTACTTGAAAACACAAGAATTTCTACATTATGAACAAGAATGTCCTCTGCCCACTGAGATTCTGCCTCTCAAACGAATGTAAAATTTATAGAGATGGGTCAGCACTGCCTGCAATTGGGGGTAAACAAGCTTATAGTGCTGCGTGTGCGATCGTTAAAGGTTGCTGGCGCGATGGTAAATTCCGACCTATGGTCACAAAAACACAATCTTTTAGAGATTGTACAGCTCAGCGAGCTGAACTACAGGCATTCAAGATGGCGCTCGAAAATACAGCGGTACAAAAGGGGGTGGTGATGGACGGAGCATCTGAACCAATCAAACACTCACACCCGGTTAGCAGATCTGGGTTTAATCCATCACCGTTCTTTAGCCCACTCTGCCACCCCAGTTCAGACATGGCCATATGTAAATCAGTCTGACCCTGTGCCTCATGATAACAGTCCAGTTCGAACTACCAAGCCATGCCTTCCATGGACCGGAAACAAGCTTCCTAGGACCGGTTTCTGGCATTACAGCCGTCTTCAGCCAGGCTTGCTTGAATCCATTGGCAAAGTGAGCAAGGGACTCACGTCTGAGCATATCCTGACAAATTATGGCGAACAAAGCAGTACAAAAGGGGGTGGTGATGGACGGAGCATCTGAACCAATCAAACACTCACACCCAGTCAGCAGATCTGGGTTTAATCCATCACCGTGCTTTAGCCCACTCTGCCACCCCGGTTCAGACATGGCCTTATGCAAATCAGTCTGACCCTGTGCCTCATGGGAACAGTCCAGCTCGAACTGCCAAGCCATGCCTTCCCTGGACCGGAAACAAGCTTCCTAGGACCGGTTTCTGGCATTACAGCTGTCTTCAGCCAGGCTTGCTCGAATCCAGTGGCAAAGTGAGCACGGGACTCACGTCTGAACATACCCTGCCAACTTATGGCGAACAAAGCGGTACAAAAGGGGGTGGTGATGGACGGAGCATCTGAACCAATCAAACACTCACACTCAGTCAGCAGATCTGGGTTTAATCCATCACCGTTCTTTAGCCCACTCTGCCACCCCAGTTCAGACATGGCCATATGCAAATCAGTCTGACCCTGTGCCTCATGGGAACAGTCCAGCTCGAACTGCCAAGTTTGCTCGAAAATATAGTGTGCGATACTTGCAGAACTGGATTGAAAACGGTTTCAAAGATGCGAAAGGTGGCACAATCAAGCATAAATTGCTTTGGGAACAAGTAGTTCAGTTATGAAAAGAACTACAAAAAGCTCACGTGAACCATACACTGAGCCATCAACGTGATGGCGTTCACGTTGCAGGGAATTTATTGGTTGATGAAGCCGCGAAGTCAGCTGTGCCAACGGCTTCCGTAGCTGCAATCACTCATTCAAAAACAACAATAGACAGCGAAATAATGCAATATGTTAATGGTTCAAGCAAAGACAGTGGTAAAACGTTACCAAAAGGCTTCCCACTCAAATACTCGTATATAACTGATGCAAATAATTTTCCGTTTGCTGGAATCCCCCTGAGTGAGGGACAGAGTAATTCCAAACATGGAACATAGATTAGGACTAATTTTAGCAGCACATGAAGGGCTCACCTCTGCACATGTAGGAGTTTCTGCTACAGTATCATTATTAAAGCATCAATACTGGTGGCCGCTCTTGAGGAAAAAGACCAGAAACTATGTTTTGGAACGTGAAATCTGCCAGAAGATGAAAGTCTCTACTGTGAAACGTCCTGCGCAGACGTCCCTGTTGATTTCAGATAAACCATTAGCATGTGTTTATCAGGACCACTGCGGTCCCTTACAAAGGGATGGTAACTATAAATATATCATGGTCGCAGTGGATTCATGCTCGAGATTCATTTGGATGTGGCCCCAGCGCTCGGCTGACGCCCGAACTGTTATAAAAGATTTGCGAGTCTTTATCAGCACATACGCAGTCAGCACGCTACATTCTACTAGGGTCCTGCGTTTAGCTCAAAAGCTTACAAAGAGGCCATGGCCAATCTGGACATTGCATTGCGGTATTCTAGTCCATTCCATCCTGAAGGAAATTCGGTTGTGGAGAGAAAAAACCGGGACATAAAGCAATCTATAACAGCTAGGGTACTAGGCACGTGTGACGGGTGGGTCAAACATCTAATAAGTGTCCAACGTAGTCTTAACAATCTGCCAAGAAGTTCTCTAGGGGGAAACACTCCATAGGAAATCCTTTTTGGAACTAGAATCATTGTCCAGGACCTTGATTCTCATACTTCAGTGGTAGAACAACAACCTTTTGATATCAAAGACCGTTTGGCTGTTTTGCAGGACTTAAATGAAACAAGAAAAAAACAAAGCAAAGTATTCCTGAAGCCAACGACCACTGAAGAAAAACCACCCGTCCCAGCAAGGTCTGCCTGGATTCCAAAGATTGGGGGTCTGGAAAGAGAAAAGATCGCAGACAAGAAGGAATTTGGGACTTCATACTGAAAACCAGTACCTGTTTTAGCCATTCAAGGACCAAGAAAAGTACTTCTGCCGCCCCTTCCTGGAAGAAAGGAGAACAGGTTCGTATCCATCGACCTGGTAAAACCACATCATGTGGCCAATCATAAGTAGTAGGCCAAGTGGACTCCAAAGATTTAGCAGACGCCCGAATCGGGCAACAATCTAAGAGGTTCAAACGCATAGACTGATAACATTTGATGACTCGGCAGCACAGAAAAAAGGACTATGTAACAAAGCCATGGAACTTATGCCTCTCGAGACCCAAATAACAGTTTGTCAAGAAACACCTGTCTACAATGATATAGCATCCGAATATACTAATATGACAAGTGATCAAGTGATTCCAGCGATTACATCAAATCCGGAAGCAATCCCTACAATTGACAGAACTGCCTCTGGCTACTTCATTAACTTTGATTACATACGTTTTCCGAGGATCCAAGTGAACCTGAAACCCCGCCAGCTAAACAAACTTTCAAAAAACAAATAACAGGTCTCTTTCGACAACTGGAAAAGACATATCTGGTTTCACCATGGGTTGAAGTATGGATTATCTTAGGCGTAATTTTTCTTCTACTTTGGTTGACTCTGGTATTTACCTTGGCAATGCTGATCACTGGAAAATATAATACAAAGGACACAGTAAGAAAGAACCTCAACTTACTCCTCAAGCCACACAAATCATCCCATAGTGAACAAAGAGACTTGTCAGCAGTAAACATCACAACCGTTCCTACACCAATATGACATTCTTGGTCCAGTAAAGCTGTTGAATTCAAGGTTTCCTTAAGTGATTTTGTTTCACCCAGCACATTTTCTGATGATTGGGACTTTGAGACTGTTAATAACATGATGTCAGACTTGGAAATGTCTGCAAAATTTACAAATCATGAATACTAAGAAGGTTTATCAGATTATGAACAAATGTACTTCATAATCACTATGGTCATCATTTCGTGCATAAATCTGCAAACCCTAGAAATGTACTGATATTTAACCAATGGAAACATTGTCCAACGCCACCAAAAGGTAGCTCGAACACATTTGATGACAAATTTCCATACTTTTCAGGTTTTGATGTTTCAAATCCAGAAACATTTTACTTTAAAAATGTTAATAAGACAGGTATGAAAAATATGCTGACTAATACTAAGCACATTTATTCTGCAGCCTTTTATGCTCAGATGTATACATTAGGTTTTGACTTTTGGAAAGACACCATTGAGACATAAACTGTCTGGGGCACAAAAGACTGGCACGTGCAGGGCTTAGAAGCTTTATTTAGAGCCTGCATTATCCCAGAACAAATAATGTTTTTGAATTACACTGTTCAAAAGACATCTTGTCTTGGATTAGCTAAGATAAAAGATTTAAACAAACCATCAGTACCTACACCTACACCTGAAAGCAGCAACACTTCAGAGGGGGTGGTCAACGTAAAAACTATTTTACTTAGCAACAGAACAGATCCTCATTGGAAGAAATGGCTAATCTGGCCCACGGACACTAACAACTGTCATGATAGATTCCTGAATAAAACACAGGGGTTCACATTCACTAGGCCAGATCCAAGATATGTCCAGAGACAACATCCAGGGATTGTAACATCATACAGTGTGGGAAAACTGTGCCTTGAGTGGCTACAAAAATCTACACTGAAGGAAGTAAAACAACACTTATCTTTACTTAAATATGGCGTTGATTTAAGGGATTTCTTACACGGACCTGCGAAACCGCGTCATAAACAATTTATATACGCCGGTATCTATGCCATGTATAAAGAAGCATAGAAAACAACGCAAGCAGAGACTGCAGAATGGATACGAGAAATTGATCGTATTAATTTAGAGAAATCTCTCTCTGTAGTGGACAATGGGTTAACGACTCTGTCATCCAGAATATATTCTTTGGACAGCATAGTATCCTCTGCCATTGACGTGATGGAACAGGACTTGGTCATGTTACAGCATGGTCAGTCACAATTGCGCTCTATAAGGCTTTTAGGCTGGATATTGCAAAACTTTCGTTCTGGATATGTGCCATGGCGTCTAATCAACACCAGATCATTGTTTTCTGAGTTTAACCTTACAGATAAACAAATCACTTTGGCACAAAGAGGGGCAGACTATACGGTGCTGAGCATTGAAAAACTGGAAAGATTACCATTCCCTGTTTCTGAGAAGCCAGTGACAGAATGTATAATATATGGTACAATCACTCTGCCTGTGACGATTTTCCATTTTCAGTATTGTTTAAAACATATTCCAGCGGGCGTATATGAAAGGTTGGGTAAAGAATACATCAAGAAGTCCTGGGATTTACTTTATACACGCAAATGTTGGAGTGGGGGAAAAGAAGTGTTTCTTAGTGGTACGAATTGTGAAAACACACTAAGTGGCTCATACTTATGTCAGGGTATTAATTTACACGGGCCTGCGATGGTTCCTTGAACAACTTATACTGCCACCTGCAAGGTTCTCCAGCTGCAGTGATAGATCCAATTTTTAGGCAGCTTTCTAATGGAAGTTACATTATGTTAAATGATGACAGCTGTTGTGGCATGTTGCCAGGAACCCCCTATCTCGTTACTGTGTCAGCCAGGGTCACTAGCTGTATGCAAGTATTGTTTCCTAAAACTAAGTCAGACGGGGAGTTGCCATTATGGCCTTCAATGAACATTTCTTCTATTCAAATTGATACTTTAAGCAGACTGAAAGCCATTCTTTTACAAAAAACTGTGCCACTGACCTTGGCCAAAGAGATGTATGATCTGCAGGTTGCAAGGACTTCTGCAGAGATACATGCCCTTTTATCGACAAACTGCCCTATACATTTCTCAGAAATGTTAGGTCGTATCATAAACATGTCCGATACGAGTTGTATTGTACATGTATTTAAGACAATTTTCTCGGGACTGTTAGCACCCTTTGAAGCAGTCCTAGGCATATTTCCAAACTTCGTGCACTCTGTGTTTGGCGGCTTGCCTCTCGTTTTGGGTCTCGTAGCAGGAATACTATTTTTACTCATTCTGCTCCAATATGGCAAGCCAAGTCCCCATCGACACCCAGATCACCTTGGAGAACACCCTCCTGGCAATGAAGTGTCGTGAGCGCATGATACAAATTCTGGGCTTGGCTTGTTTAAGAGATCTAAATACCACGTGGTTTTTATCATTCCGACCAATCTGGCAAGATTGCATCTTACCTGCTCTACAATGCCTGCTATGTGGAGAAGAATGCATGCTAGACATCTGTCTGACACTCCCATCAGCCCTGCCAATGGAAGTTGATACTTTGCTTGAACCAGTAACGGCTCATGCCCTGTGTTGTCCCCAGCAGCTACTAATCCTGATCACGGCATTCGTTGAGATCTCACAGACGCAAACTGCAGACGGTGAAATACGTGGAGCAATAGGCACACAGGTACCATCTACTTCGAACATTGCTATTGCAGCTGATGCTGACGGCGATGCTTCTCATCTATGTGCAATTGATCTTCTTAACTAGGTAGTCCAACTTTCACCTACAGTAGTAGATGAATTCTTTACCAGCTTACAAGATTTTATGGTTTCTCCAAGCAATGACCCTGACTTTTGAAGTTAGCACACAGTGTTCTGTGTGACTCTGAGTTCGACCTTTACTTTCCAAAACAAACTCCTAACTTTGGAACTTTATTTTTCTATGACTTGACTTTTTTTCCAAAATTGAAATTATTATTTTTTTGGGCACAAAGTTATCTGCTTAAGTTAGAACTATTCGTAGAGAACAGTATGTCTTTGAATACTTCCAAAGGACAATTTTTGACCTTGTCCACAACTAAACAATTGATATATTCAGTCATTGAATGGTCTCGATTTTTTATTCTGTATTTAAAACCCATTTCATAAATGTATTTTCATGATTCATTCGGAAAGCATTTTTTAAATGTCATCCGTATGCTTTGAATGAAGCATTGCTTTTAAATGCATACAGCACAAATGCTCTTTTGTGTACAACCATTTGGATAAATGTATATGTATTTTGGATGAGGTTTTTACGCATCATGTTTTAGATATGTTTTATGTGCTTAGAACTTAGTAATATCGTACATAATAAAGTGGAGTGGGTGTTGTATGGCGTTTTAGGATCCGAGTGAATTTTCCCGATTCATGCCCTTATATAGGTACAATTCACACTGCCCTAATATAGGCATAGAAATCATTCCCTTATTTGGACATAGCCCATGCAGACCAAATACAGACATGGCTACTTCCACCCATATCAAAACGTCACAACGATTTCTTGGAAAATCAGCCTAAGCGGTCAGGGACCTTCCCTTGCTTGAATATTGATTTGTCCAAGAACTCATGTACTTTACAAAGAACTACTATTCCCTTGGGGTTCTTTCCTGATGTTATTATGCCTGACCTTACGTCAAACTAGACAACTTCAAGGTATAAATATGCCTTCACTTGCTCTAGCAAGACACAGTGGTTCGCTACAGCAAGTGCTGAAGGAAGCCGACCCTCCAGCTGAACCACTGATCGAGAGGCTGCATTTCTCTAGGCGAGAATCCAGCTCCAGTGTTTCCAAGCTCCCCTTGTGGGGTGTTGGGAAATTGAGTCCCGAGACTGAGATACCAGACCTCCTTCATTCATAGCTAAAGGTATGGGGCTGATTAGAACCTAGAGAAACCTTGGATAGATTCTTGGCAAAGAAAAACTAAACCTTTGCTACACCACACTTACTCATACTAGGCTTAGGTGAGGTACATTGGGGTAGGCATATTTTAGAAGCACCAGTTGAGTACTTTTAGCCCTTGTTATTTATGTATGTATTTATATATGGTTTAGAAACCATACAATGCTCTTACAGTATTATTTTATAATATTGTTCTCGCTGTATTCATTATACTTTGCAGTCTGCATTACGATTGTAGCAGTTCACTTTACTTGCATGAGAAAGAAGACTATTCAATAAAACCTTTTATTGAAAACACCTGTCTCTCTATTTCTCTGCACCTCTGTAGAAACGAAGCATGCACGAGTGAAATACTTATCTATTGTTTCCACGACTCTAGAGATACGTTTCTTATTCTTGGGAAACAAAGTTGTCATGTTTATGCGGTTGTCAGAAACTAATCTCTTCTTGTGAATTCGAGAAAGTTTCTAGTGACCTCTGAGCTAGCTGGCATTCACTATTAAGTTTAATATATTAGATAGAGACCTAGTCGACCTCAGTCCTACGTCTAATCTATAGGATATATTATTCCAGTGCGCAGAGCCTAATGGGTATATAGGAACTACACTACAGTATGTACAGTATGTGTAACGTGTAGCTTGTCTGCCTGTCAGCTACTTGGTGAGTGAGCAGGCTTAGAGTTATTTGACCTACTGGCATTTACTCAGTGTTGTAGAAAGGATGCCATGGGCCCCAGTTCTATCAAGGAACATGTACCCCCATTTGATGGTTGGGAGGTAAAATACAACCCTCATTGGAGTTTAGTGGGGCTCTAAAGATCCTGGTGCTATTGTACCTGTTGCATTAATGATAACTTTTCCCCCTTCAGTTATTTTTTGTTCAACAATTAAATTCCACTGCACTATAATCTTGTATTATAGGTTGCATCACAGCCATCAACCTTTTATTGTTTTTACTGTCAGCACTATCAACAATGCTATCTATATTTTCCCCAATTCCATTCCTTGAGATATTTGTCAATGGTTATTCCATGTGGACATTGACATATACAAAGCCACACCCTTTGCTCCTGAGTGTTTTGTTTGACCCTGTGTTAGATTAAGAATCTATTCAGGCATTAGTACCTCGTGGGATTAGGATCAGGCAATATTCTAATCAGGATTTCCCCTTGGTACGAGCAAAAAAATGCAACAAAAGATGGAAATAAGTGCCCCATAATTGTCTGCCAAACAATCGATAATATAAGAGGAGAATCGGGAATGTCATTCTCTGTTAATGCTCAACCTGGAAAAATCATAGGAGTGGAGCATAACATCCAGGACAGGAACACGAAGCAAGGACATGAGAAATCAGGAGAGACCTTCTGCTATCAAAAACCCAGACCTTCATTTAGAGAGTGGTGTAAAGACAAAGCGAAAAAATCGTACATGCACCATTTATTGTATATTTGGTGTTTTTTTGTCTGCATACACAGCTGGACATAAAGGGGCCTATTACGATCACTGGCGGATCGCCAGCCCAGCGGTGGCCACTGCCGGCCCGGCGGTGGTGATCCGCCCGCCACATGTCCCTGTGACAACCCCGCCATCTTAGAATGGTGAGGGGCACCGCAGCGGACGGAAAGACCATCCACCGCTTTTCCCCTGGTCGGATTGCCGGCCGGGCTGAAAAGGCAGATAATATGGTGGAGGTGCCTTGCAGGCACCGCCATCCATATTATGATAGATGTGGAAAAAGGTCTTTCCATGGCGACGATGCCGACGTGGAAAGGCAGGCGGTCTTTGTCATTGGGGGCCTATTGCGGGCCCCTAGGGTGTTGGGGAGGTGGGGGGTGCACTTGGGGGCTACCAGTGGCATACACACGGTGGCAGGCACCGCACGGTTCCTGTCACGCACAACATGCATATTTTGCATTGCGGCGGGTGCTGCTGACAGCACCGCCAGCCGCAATGCATAATATGCAGGATGCGACCGCCAGGGTGTGGTGCGCATCCTAATTGGCATAGCAGGACCGCCGCACCTCTGGTTGTCAGTCCTGTTTACCTTTACGGTGGTGGGCGGACAAAGTCCACCCGCCATCGTAATGGACCCCAAAATTGGGACTAAGACTCTCAAATGATATTTGGGCCATTTTGCAAGTTATGCACCTGCATATGGCGAAGATAGCATTATAGTGCGTTATTTCACCACCAAACAGATAACATGTACCATGGTACTTGAGGGTTAAATTCCTCGAGGTCTGACCTTCAGGTGTTGCCCCTGGCAATAAGTTTCAAATGCAGTAATAAATGCGTGGGTACCTCATGAATTTAAATAATAAGGGCGTCAAAGGAGTGCTCCTTAGCATGGACCAGAAACTCCAACCTCAGAGTTACTGTTACTGGAGTCATGACTGATAATCAGGACATTGATAACTCAGGGATGGCAAATAACCAGGTACTATGTGTGGGACCTGAGGCTCCCCTCAGAGGTAAGGAATTACTGTGGGCTTTAGTAATTCCAGTACTGATTCCCCTGGTTATCCCTCTTTGTCCCCAATATTTCACACAGACACTCCACCTAATTTGAGTAGGTGGAGTCCCCCCTCTGAAAGACAGCCGACCTGGTAGTGACCATGGATCATACAATTCCGACAGGGGTTTGCAGACCTACCAACTAAAACAAATTTCACTGTGTGAAGAGGGGGCTGGGTCTTTGAGGGGTGGGCCGCGTGCCAAGAAATACAGAAGAAGCATTTTTGCCCCTCGCCCCACCAAGCCCCCTCCTGCTAAAATAAATGCTTGCTGAGGCTAGTACTGGTGTCATAGGGTTTTTCACAAAGCTTAATGTACTTGACTGTTCAAAGCCTCGAAGATGGGATGAAAATCCACTCTTTGGAGCAGTTTCCAGCTTGTATTTTCTGCCACCGTGTGATGCCAGCTCCTCGCCTGGCGACTGTGTGAAGGGAGCCTATGTCGTGTGACACACAGTGGCACCTTCCGAGTTGGCAGGGCTGGGCAGGTAGTCCCGTTAACAGAAATGAGGCCACTAGTAATGAGGGCCTTATTTTGGTTGAAACTCCTCTAACCACCCAAATTGGAATTAAGAAGCTACTTGTAATGCGGGTTCAGCGTTAGTTGTTAAATTTGTGAATCCATTTCTCTGGCATTCGCTCGTGTTTGATACCTGGCAGCAGTGCCGTCTCTTCAGTCCCTAAGATTGATCGCACTCCTCCTCGAGACACAAACACCTCGCCAGCAGTGCTACAACACAACCTTCAAGTAGCGGTGACCCCAATAAATGAAACTAATGCATTGAAACGGAGAAAATGCGCTTTTGAAAGGCTGCCAAAGAATGTATTGTTTTTTGTTATCCGCAGAAACACGCATAGAGCGCTACCCTCTCGACAATGCAGAGCGCCGGCTTTTTCTCCTCTGATGAGAAACTGGGTTTATAGTGGCGAGCTGAAGAGATTCCTTTGTAACGCTGCTAGTAAACACATTTCGTTCTGCTCAATCAGAGCTCTTTTTAGCTATCCTTTCTTCCCGCCATGAAAGACATTCTGAAATTGGAAGCTGCAACGTGGCACTTGGGTGATGCTGACAGGCCTCGGCTCTCTCTACTCTGAAGGCTGAAAAGATTCTGTCAGCCTCTTCATAACACCCAGTGTGATTTAATTTCCAGTTTATGGAACAGTCTTGCTTTCTAAAGTGCATTGCTCAAAGGCTCATTAAATGTGTTTAGTTGTGTGCTGGCATGGTGTTCTTCTGCTACAAACGTCTTGCAAACTTTTTATTGTAATTTGTAGAAAGGGCTGTGTCAGCTGAGAACCAATTAACTAAGGCAGTATTGCTCCTAGGCCACTTAGAGATATAAAACGGAATATTTCAGATCAGTGGGACTCAAGTTCCTAATACAATATTTTTGGGCTTGCATATTTCGCAGGTTTTCCAGTACTTGTGTGAACCTTTCATGCAGTCCACGGTGTTCCGTTGCATTCTATGATCTGTGGTCCTTTTTTTTATCCCATTACAATTATAGAACTATAATTACCAGAATATACAGGAAAAATAGACTGGACGAGTTCCATACACATGGAAGTGAGAAATGTGAGAACTCTGGATTGATATGAAATGGACTGGGCTTTACCAATCATTAGCAATCCAAACATATGCATAGGTATTATGAAACCTAGCAGTCAAGGGCCTCCATGTCTTCTCTGGCACATTACACCAACCTTCGTTTTCTATCCAACATTGTGAGCTGTATCTGGAACTTGCAGTTTTTCTATAGCATTCTAACTATAAATTCAATATTAGCTTTTTAAGAGGCGCAGGCAGGTTAATTTAAGAAGGAACTTTATTGAAGCGAATACGAACAATCCCTAGACACGTCCTCTCTCTGCAACTGCCAGCTCGCCTCTCCTGATCACCCAGACAAAGCATCCTGGTTGCCATGGAGAGAACGTCAAGCATGTTGCCTAGATACCATGTTAAGGTACAACACATCTTACTTCCTTAACAACCACTGCAAGTTGCATGGCTGAAGAAGCACAATACAAGAAGAAGATAATAATATATAACATAAATAATAATAAGACACTATGCAAAGTGTATTGCATATGGTGTTTCAATAAGTCACAGTCACTATGCCATTTTGGAATCATCCTGACACGTTTGTTATTGTTTGCATCATCACATCCTTTATCCGATTGATTGTCACTTTTTCCAACCATGCTTTAACTTCGAGTTTGTTGTACAATGTTACACTGCGTGTATTCCACATCTTCCCATCATTCAACCAAAGACTATTACCACTCCCCTTGGTTATGCGTTTAGGTGCAGACCATTTTGACAATCCTCTTTTTTGTTATCCCTCACAGTATGTTCTTACCCAATCTCCAACTACAAAAATGTGACTGTTCCTATTCAACCTGTCGTTGTGCCTGTGAACATAGTTGTGTTGATATTTTTTCACTCTGCTGTCTACACTATTATTACATACATGTCGTGAGAGTTCTTTGAACATCCATTCAGGAGCAACCCTCGTGCCAGGTTGCCTACCTTTGAAGAGTTTGAATGGGGACTCTTTGGTGACTGAATGAGGTGTGATACGGTAGCTCCACAACATTTCCTTCACTGCCTCCACCACATTCTTCAGAACATTGTATTCATTCTTTTAAGGCTCTGTTAAACCTCACCACAAGACCATTTTCTCTGGGATTGTAAACAGCAGTTGTGTGGTGAATAATACCCATACTGGTCAAGTATGACTTAAAATCATTAGAATTAAACTGTGGACCATTGTCCTTGATTAAAATATCTGGACATCCTTCTCTGCGAAATATTTGGTCACAAAATTCAATGATGTTACATGTTTTAATGTCCCCAGTAAATGCCACCTCCGGCCATTGATAGTCCATTAACACGAATGCGTATTTGTTGGCTATACCCTTGGCTGAGAAGGATGTATGTCATTACGACGCGGTGTTTACACCGCGCTACCATTACAACGCAGTTATCACAACGCAAGTTGTTACAACGGCTTGCGCTGTAGGCGCTGAACTTAGGAATAGTATGATTTACTATTCCAGCTCCAGCCCACGTAACAGTAGTAAATCATACTATTCCTTAGTATATAGCGCCATCCAGCGCAAGTCATTGTAACGACTTGCGTTGTGATGACCGCGTCGTAATGGTAGTGCGGTGTAAAGACCGCATTGTAATGGTCGTCTCCCGGCTGAGAATGGACCACAAATGTCCATGCTACCTTTTACCATGGTCTACTAGGGAATTTAGTTGAGGAGATAGGTGATTCTTCTACTCTATGAGTTTTATCATAGCAGCCCATCCTGCAAACTTTCAGGGACCACCAGTCTACCACTCTCCGTAATACCCCATCCACAACTGAAAGTTCTGTCCATACTGGCCCAAACTCTCCAAATTTCCTCTTAAGGATGAAATTTGGGACAGATTGATTGGCTAAGTTCCTTGAAAATGGTGTGGTTTGTTACAGCTTCCTTCCACTCTTCACAAGATATAGCACCCTCACACGACTCCATTACACTTGCTACCACACAATCATCATTGGAGTCCACGTCATCATCGTCACATTCCACTGGTAACCGTGATAAACAATCAGCATTGACGTAACGGATGCCAGGAACATATTGTAGAAAAAAATCATATCCTTGAAGCCTGAAAAGCCATTTAGCAATCCTAGGTGTTGCCTTTGTGGCTCCTTTGGTGGTAAACAACTCTATAAGTGGTCTGATCTAATTTCAAAACGTGTACCCCATACATAACTTCTGAAATAGTTCCCTCCCCACCAGCGTGCAAGCGCTTCTTTTTCTAGACCGAGTAAGTGGCTTCCGCACCCTTTAAGGTACTGGGATGCGAGCGCTACCACCCGCTCATGTCCCAAGTGCTTTTGCATCAATACTGCTCCCAGGCCATAAGCACTAGCATCTACTACAATTATGCTCTGATGAGAAGGATTGAATGGTTTAAAAAAAAACAGCTTTAACAGTTTGTTCCTTAATGGAATTGAAATCCCCTTGACATTCATTCATTCAACCAAATGTAACCCCTTTTTTCATCAAAATTCCGAGCCTGTGAACTTTATCAGCAAAATGGTGAACAAATTTAGAATACAATTTGGCAAGGCCCAAAAAGGAGCTTTAGTGATGGCATCCAGTAACTTTTTCTTTGGTTTGACTCCATCCTTGGACAATGTGTGCCCTAAATAGTCAATTTGCGTAACACCAAATTTAGACTTCTTAACTCCAATAGTTAAACCTGCATTTTGCAACTTCTGCAATGTTCTTGTTAACATCAAGTTGTGTTCTCTACGGTTGTACCCCCATACTAAGAAATCGTCTTGGAACAACATCAACTTAGGTAGCCCCACAAATATTTTACTCATAACTCTTTGGAAGACCGCAGAGGCGGATGCCAGGCTGAACGGTAGTCTGATGAATTGGAAGGCTCCTTCGGTGTGATGAAGGAAGTCAGGTGTCTTGTAGAGGATTGCAATTTGATCTGATGGTAAGCATTAGACAGGTCAATCAATGAAAAGTATTTGGCATTATTTACAGATGACACCATTTCATTTATATGGGGTAACGGGTATCTATCGACTAGGATATTGCGGTTGACGTCCCTCAAGTCAATACACATGCGCAGGTTGCCGTCCGGTTTTAGTGCCAAAACCACGGGACTAAGCCATTCAGATGACTCAATAGGTTCAATCACTTGTGCCTTGCATAACCTTTGTAATTAAAATCTTAACTTTTCTCTAAGCATAAAAGGTACACTACTTGCTTTATGCACACACGGGATGTTAATGTGTTTCAGTAATTTTGTAAACAACCTAATTTTTCTTCAAATAGTTTAGGGAACTTAGTGCTCCATTTAATTATCCCATTGTCCTCAGTAACCAGAACTTGCTATGGGTGGTTGGGGTCCAATTTAATACCTAACATTTTTTGTTCGCACCATCCCAGCAATGCTCTCCCTTTTTCCACACCATCTACCTTGCTAGTGTTTTTTTTACCCTTATGAGATAAGGAGCACTTGAAAAAACCTTGCAATGAAAGCTTAACGCCACAGTACCCTACTGGTTTAACATCAGGCGTTTCCAACTGATGGCTCCCAACTTTCACCCATGTATTCTTGTCTATGATGGTATAAGGGGAGCAGGAGTGTGCCCACAGGGATAATTTGGTACTATTAATGTCTAAATCACATTTGGGGGGTTTGTATCCTTTAGATACCTCATTGATTACATTGTCACAGATAACCATAACTGCTATTACTTCTTCATTATCGGAATTGTCACCTTCAGAATTTTCCTTGATGGAATTTACTGGGCACTTCCATTTTTGGGTAGGTAAAGATCCGGCCCTACACATGCATGCTAAGTGATCAATCCTTTTGCATTTAAAGCATTTCTCTTTCACTGCAAAACATTTGTCAGAATCCGCTGTGTGTCTCGTACTGCCACATCTGTAACACATCTTGTTATTTTTGAGTATAGTGGTTTCATTGTTAGTGGTAGTAATGTTACCTTTCTTCTTTCTTACTGAATTATTCTACACAGCACACACCTTGGCTGTAACAATCTTCTCCGCGCTTAGCACTTTGACATATTTTGAAGTGTTTTCGATCCGCCTTGCTACTTCTATGTTTTTTTTAGGGAGGGATCTTTCACATCCAGTAATCTTTCTTTAATCTTTACATTGCTCTTTCTATTTATAAATTGATCTCTTATTATTTCTTCATGTAGGTCTCTAAATTTGCAGGTGACTGCTAAGGTTCTCAATATGGCAATATACTGCTCTACAGATTACCCAATGTAATTGGGTTTGAGAGAAAAATGTGTGCCTTTCTACCACTATGCTGACCTTTTTGCCATAATTTTCTTCTATTGCTTTGACAACCTCAATATACTCATCGATGGGAACTAACTCGTCATAATGTACATTTACCTCCTCACCTTCTTCTTTACTCTCACTATCACCTGCCTTGTCCCCCAGAATGATTGTTTTCTTTTTTAAGTTTGTGGGTAAAGTTTTCAATACTTTTCTGCCCTTTATTCCTAAGTTGTGTTTGAGTTATGACACTTTCCGGGAAGCTATGAAATCCTCCCCACCAATGGCCAATAAGTAAGTCTCAAAGGACTGTATCCAATCTTCCCATGGTAAAGTGGGTTCTCCCGGACTTTGTAAAAACTTGGGCGGCGCTATTATGGAAGACATGTTCATGTTGATGCTTAATCCTTAACTGCAGTATCTAATACTACACACAATGAGTGTTATCTAATGTAATTACTCTGTACATCAGTCAATATAATATATGTATATATATAGTCACAGCTTTCACAGTGTCTGAAAGGGAACCAAAAAGAAAGACTAACAAAATGAATGTAGTCACTGTAGTCTTCACCGTAGTAGCAGTTAACAACAGTCTTCAACCTTCCACCCGATATACGCAGTCTCGTAAATTGTTTTGATGAACACAGTCTCCTTCAATTGTATCCCGTTTATTTCTCACAGAGGAAATCCATTCCTAAGCTCCTAATGTGGAAGTTACACTCCTTCGATCGCGTTGCAGCGTTTACGTCAGGTTGTCATGACAACCGCACGCTGTTTCTTGTCAAGAGTTAATGAGCCGTGCGTCACAACGCACAGTAGCTCCCACAATGCAAATTGTTGATGACAAACGTTGAAGGACTGGGTGTTCTGTGGAAGAATTGCCGCAAAAGTCCAGAAGCTCCGTGAAGGAGTGTGATGAGATAGTATACACAAGCACAGACGGTGAGTCAATTTCAAATACTAACAAGCTTAATTTAAGAAGGAACTTTATTGAAGTCTGTATGAACAACCCCTAGACACGTCCTCTCTCTGCAACTGCCAGCTCTCCTCTCCTGATCACCCGGACAAAGCATTCGGGTTGCCGTGGAGAGAACGTCAAGCATGTTGCCTAGATACCATGTTAAGATACAACAAGTTTTACTAGCCCAGTGAGTATGGACTGAGTTTATTGATATGAGTGGGAATCAGCCTCTCATGGTTTCTCTGACAATGCCTACATGCTTAGGGGCCGCTTCCGATCTCGGTCGGTAGGGAACCGAATCTGGTTCGGCATTAGAGGATCCGATTCGGAGTCTGAATTTCCGTCCAAGTCGTACACGGGTCTGGATGTCGAAGTACGATGCAAACAAGCACGAAATCTCCGTCTGAATCATTTCCGGATCCAAACAGCTCCGTACGACTCGGTCAAAAGCAAACCATGGCGCGCAATGGAGACGTTTCACAACTGAGCTAGTACGATGCTCGATTTGGACAGCCGAATCAAGTCGGAGCGTCCAGCTCCCAATAGCTCCCGGAGTTGGACTTCAGGGGTCCGCGTCGGACCCCCTGTTACCCGCAGCTTTACAACCGGACACAGGCGGAGACCCATGGGTCTCCCCAACACAGGCATGTACGGTGCGGATGGCACCGATGCGTACCCAGTGTAGGGGGTGCACTTGTCCTCGCCGTACCCATTCAGTCAATGGGAGCCTATGTACGTGTCTTACGACCGGCTACCATTGACTTCTATGGGAGTCCGGCCAAACCGAGTCCGACAGCATACGTCCGCATCGTACTCGCACGGTCGGACTGCAGGAGTCCGTATCGGTCGGAAAACACCACAGATCCGGCTCGGTCAGAGTGCTTTCCGACCCAGATTAGAATCGGCCCCTTAGTGTTGTTGGACATCACAGTCAAGTAAAAGCTCTGAGATATGGGTCTCTCTTACATTCTATCATACCCTCCAAAATTGAGAGCACTGAATGAGGGCCGAGCTCACTTCTTCACAGACCCTGAGGATGTGTGGGACTGGTTGGAGGTGTTTGGCATGTCACACTAGCGAACAACTCCTGAGGCCCTGTGGGGAATGTGTGGGTCACCCGGCACCTCATCTCAGACGAACAGGAGGAGGGTGGTGGTAGCGACTGATGAAACCTTGACTTTGGACAACAGGGAAGTGACACTGTGGAGCAACCAGAGCAGAGAGGAGGAGATTGATGGCCCTCAGATTACATCCTCCACAATAGACACACAGTAATAGTGCCCATGGGGCTGGGTCTTGCACACTGGATAATGTGGGGGCTGGTGTACAAACATGTAGAACTGCCGAAATCCTCATCGACCTTGGCCTCTGGTTGGGAGATGATTTGGGCCTTGCCCTTATAATGCATCAGTGAAGCAGTGACCTGCTGTTGGTGACCAGATTCATACCACTTTATGGCACCTGGAGAGGTTGGCGAGGCAGGAGACGAGGGACCCAACCAGTTGACGGACATGTGGGAATCCCCCTTGCCCTTGTTTGTTTGTTGCTATTGACAGGAGCCCTTAGATTTAGTCAGAGCTTAATTATTGGGTGTAGAGACAGAATATCGAGTTGTGAATGTCGACTTGCACTAATATCGATTTGGAATTATTGAGATACAGAAATATCGACAGCAAGAATATCATAGTCAAGAATATCGACTTTAAGGTAAGAAAAGTCATTAATATCGTTTGCAAAAATATAGTTCTTAAAAATATCGATTTTTTAGTGAGTGTTATATGTTTTAATATGAATTTTAAATGTATGTACTCTATTTTTTTTGACTAAGTATTGCTTTTGTTTTTAATATATGTGTTAAATATTTAGTGGTTTTTAGTTTTATTTTAATTACATTTTGCGTTTTAGTTCCACAGTGGATTGTGGGTTTATAGGGGAATAGGGTGGGAAGTAATTTAATTATAATAAATTAAATATGAATTTTTATTTATTACTATTTATTTAATTTAGATTTTATAGTGTTAATTGTGGGAATTAATCCATTATTAATTAATTAATAATTGACTGTTAATTTTTAATTAATTAATTAATTAATTGGTAAATGTGTGAATTGTGTAATTTTTAGGAGAGGGTTGTGGGTTTATACGGAATAGGGTGGGAAGTAAATTAATTATGATAAAATTATTATTTATTTATAAATTAATATTTAATTATGTAATATTTTATACTGTTAATTGCTGGAATTAATTTATTATTAATTATTTATTCATTGTTTGTTAATTTTTTTAAGTAATTGGTAATTACGTTAATTGTGTCATTTTTTAGGAGCGTGTTGTGTGTTGATAGGGGAGTAGGGTGGGAAGTATTTTAATTTTAATAAATAAATAATAATTTTTATATAATATTTAATTTATTTTAGTTTATAATGTTAATTGTGGTAATTATTTTATTAATAATTATTTACAATTTGATTATTTGTTAATAATTATTTAATTAATTGTTAAATAATTATGTTAATTATGTCATGTTTTTAGAAATGGGTGGTGGGTTTATAGGGGAATAGGGAAGGAGGTAACGTATTTATAATTAATTGAATATTTGTTAATTAATGCTAATTAATTTAAATGTAAATTGTGTAATTAATTTGATGTGTGAGTTGTGGGGTTTATAGTAGTAAATGGTGGGAACTACATTTTTTTAAATTAATTATTAATTTGTTGTTATTAATGTATTAATGTAAAGTTAGTTATGGAAAGTGTGTAATTATTTTTAGGTGTGTGTTGTGGTGTTTATTGGGTTAGAGGGTGGATAGTAATTTAGTTTCAATTAATTACTAAATACTTGATCATTAATATTCATTTATTACTTGATAAATATTTTTGGTAATTGTTTATTTGTATTTAGTTGGTGCATTTTAGGTATTTAGTGGTAACGTTTGGTTAGTACTTTCGTTTTATCTGTTTTATTATGTTTTTTAATTAATAATATTTGTTTTGATAACTAATTGTGTTAATTATGTAGGCACACTTTTTTTTTAGGTGTGTTGCAAATTTTGTGGTGGTATAGGGTGTTATAGGGTGTAGGGTGTGAAAAAAATATTACATTCATTTAATAATGACTTTTTCTGATTGTAAATAATTTCTTTTACAAAATATTTAATTATTGTAAATTTTAAAAAAACGTATGTAATTTTTTGATTTTTTTAACATTATAATGTTTCTATCGTTTATAATTTTTTATTTTTTATATATGTTTTGTGTTGTTTGTTTTTTATTATCTTTTGTGTTGTAGTTGAAGCAAAAAACCCACAATAAGGAAACTGAGGGAGAAGGTTTTGTGAATCAATTGACACAAGATATTGAAGGGGATCCGATCAGAATAAATATATAACAAACAAATCCAGGGACACCATTTAAGCCTCCTTCTACTTTTATTCCTCTAATGCCACATGGTGGAATATATATCTTTCATGAAAACGTTGTTTCACAACTGAAAGAGCTGCAAAAAAGGATTTATTCACAAACAAGAAAATATGATAAGAGAACTCAACAATATGAGGCATTGGTAGCTAAGATGAGCAAAGAAAAATAAATAATCATCCAAGCTAGTGACAAAGGAGGAAACATTGTTCTAATGACAAGGAGCAATTATGACAAAGAGGCCTACCTGCAATTACATAATAGACAATGTTATGAAATAATTAATACCACAGCATTGAAAATAACCAAACAGGAGTACCATCACCAATTGAACAAGTGGAAAAACAAGAAAATGTTATCAGAGGATGAGTATAAATATCTTAAAACAGTTAATCCTGTAACCCCTCTGATTTATTTTATTCCCAAGTTCATAAAAATCTGGAGAGCCCCCCAGGCAGACCTATTATCTCTGCTCTGGGGGGTTTGTTAGAAAAAACATCGGTGTATATTGAATATTTCCTCCAAAGCCATGTATGAAAGCTAGAGTCCTATATACAAGACACAGGGGACTTTTTATTGAAGATTCAGAATATCAAGAGGGTGAAGGGATACTGGATGATGGCACTTGATGTATCGGTGCTGTATACCAGCATTGTACATTCGGATGGATTATCAGCCGTTGGTTATTATTTAGATCGTAGAGCAACGCAGTTCACTGAACATAACCAAATGTTATTACAAATGCTTGAATATTGTCTAAAGAATAACATTTTAATGTTTAACAATTTGATGTTTTGCCAGTTGCAGGGTGTGGCAATGGGGGCCAGTTTTTCACTAAGTTATGCCTGCCTCCATATGGGCGCTTGGGGAGAATTGGTCCTCAAGGTCAAACAAAAGGTGGTTTTTGATACTAATGTGGTAGCATGGGTTCGTTACATCGACTATTTATTTGTAATTTGGAGTGGGAATCAGGAACAAGCTGAGGATTTTGTTGAGGCAATCAATGTAAATGAGCACAATCTTACATTTACTGTAACTATGTGCCAGATTTCGGTCCCATTCCTGGATACTGAAGTATTAATTAACCCTATCAGTGCTGCCGTCGGCCGCTGAAAGTTTGGAGCACAACCTGGCTGGTGCTGCGAACGTTCAACGGCCGACGCAGCCCCGCCCACTCTATAGAACGCCCGCACTGCGCCGAAATAACGGCCATAGTAAACGGGCTAAAGACACCAAGATGAGACTATGTTACTTCGGAAGAGCACAGCGGGAAATACCATCTTACACGCGGGCAGTGCTCACCTTGCTCATTTGATAGCGAGCATCCCGTATGGTGAGATGCTTTGCATCAGAAGGATTTGTAGCAATACCCATGACTTAGAGGTTGCCCAGAAAGCCAGCAAATGTAGATTCCTCGAAAGGGGATATATGGAATGTGCAATTGACAAGGCCATAGCCAAATCCAGGAAACATGAGAGGCAGGAATTGTTAGATGTATACAAACCTACAGAAAATGTGGAGGTCCCCACTAATCCCAGTGACCGTGACCTATTACCTGTACAAATCAGCCCATTTAGAAATATAACTGGGTACAACAGGCAATACAAGGACCTGTATAAGATCATCAATTGGAATTGATCTACAGTCCTTAATGATCCCGTAATTGGTTCCACTTTTCCACATAGAGTCTCCCTCACATATAGCAGGGCCCCAACTATGAGGGACAGCCTAGTGTACACCAATCCTGAAACCATTGAAAAGACATCATGGTTGCAAACTAATAGTGGATTTTTTAGATGTAAAATGTGTAAATCGTGCATTCACAGCATCAATAAGAAAACATTTAAAGACGGGTTCAGTAACATCGAACACCGCATATTTAAGGTGCTAACATGCAAGACGGAATTTGCTATTTATGTACTTGAATGTCCATGTATGCTTAGATACGTGGGCAGCACTAAACATGCAGTACATAAGCGCATTTTACAACATCTAAGAGCGATTGCGAATCAGGATAATACCTATCCGGTGGCCAGGCACTTCAGGGAACTGCATCAAAGTGATAACAAGAGCCTGAGATTCTATGTGATAGATGCTGTTCGTGCAAGTAGGAGGGGAGGGGATATAGAGTCAAAGTTACAAAAATTGGAGACAAGATATGTATTACAGCTAGATACTAAGCACACTGGGGTACTGAACGCTTGGATGATATGTACACTTGTTTAACTTAAATGCTATAATCAGGGAGAGATGTAATAGGGCAAATGAACAATTTTTTATCTTAGTAGGAAGGCAGGCTTGCTTTACCTATATGATATTCATTTATTATTTTAATATTTAAGTAGGATATTTTATTTCAATACCGAGTACTATCCAGATTTTGCCCTAGTAATAGCAAATCAATCTCCTATAATTAGCAGCATTCAAGTCATTTGTTAAAGTATGACTCTATACAGGACATGAGCTACACATGTGATGTAACCACAGCTCAACAAATGTTGGGCTCATTAAGTTTCTGATTCCAAAAAATAACTATTATAATGAAATATGAGTGTAAATAACAAAGGTTATCTATTATCAGTCAGGATATATGCAATTGGGCTCAGTTGGCAATATATCCTGTAAAGGTAGAAAGAATTGTCTATACATGAATATATGTTGGGAGACAACATTTTAATCACTAGGGTTTGGGCACACATGGGATGTTTTTTTATCACTATGATTATCAGACAGAAACAGACTGAATATGAGGACACAGAATTTGAGGGCCTGAGGAAGACAGTAGGGTAATGTCACAAGGATTTAACCTAATATTAAGTTACAACATGGGTATTGACACCAAAATATGACTCAGTAAATAGGGTGACAATGATGTGTTTATTAAATACGCTGTTCTATTTACATTTAGGTGCAGAATGTGGAAACTTTATTGAAAATTACTGTGAAATTGATGGTGGATTAAAGTCTTATGATAATGTAGGCAGTTATACTACAACCAGGTGGCATTTGATACCCAGTGTGTATTCAGACCATATGATTGGATTTTGCGTATTTTGCACAGTGATGAGATAAGATGTGAACTTTCTCTTTGAAATACGATTGAGAAGCCAATACGATCTGCACCATTAAATAATATCATATTGAGATAGTGACCAAATTGCGATTTTGCACAAATGTCTTGTCATAGGTACTGTTTTACATACTGCACTGTATTTTTTGGATTTATCTGTGTATTGTTAGTGCCTGTTGCAACATTTTAAATGGCATTTATGCAGTCATTGAAACTTGGTATGCATTATTTTGGACATTTAGGACAAGGAATTGTATTTTAGCATATTTGCACAATTTATTTGCTATTTGCACAAAGGTATACAAACAAATGGAAATGTAAGCACTGGAATATGATGTTTAGGATATTTCCACTAATGCGGTACTACAGGTCTTCTATGTCTATGTATTTTGAAGTCATGTGGTCTGATTTGAAATTTGCACTTGCACTTTAAAAGAGGTCAAGAAGCAAGCCACTGCTCACCTGCAGAATCGTAGATATATATATTCACTGAAAAAACCATAGGTTTGACACCAGTTATAGTTAGCTGGAAATTTTACTGATATAAAACCAATGAAATTCCACGTTATAGTTAGTTGGACTCACTATAACTTGCGCGTGTAATGCACTGCTGATGACGTCACATATTACATCACTCATGACATCACTGATGACACCATCCTTGTGACACAGTAAAATTTCCAGCTAACTATAACTGGTGTCAAACCTATGGTTTTTTCAGTGAATTTCATAGGTTTTGTAAATGCTACTTCCTAACTATAACGTGTGTAAAACCTATGGTTTTTTCAGTGAATTTCATTGGTTTTTAAAATGCTAATTCAGAAATATCTCGTGTATACAACCTATACTTTTGTCAATAAAGTTCTGGCAATATTTTTTTCGGAAACAAGCCGTTTTCTTCACTGTTCAAGTTGCATAGAGACTCCTTGTAAAGCGATACAGAATTAGAAAGTCTGTACCTTGCCTTTTTTTCAACGCATTAAAATTTGCCTGTAAATACAAAATACTGAAAAAACAAAACGGTGTGTGGAGGGTCGGGGGGAAATATTTAATGACCTTTCTGCTCGCTCCCCTATAACAAGGTAACAAACACACAGAAGAGCAGACCAGGTCTGGAAAACGGTGTGTAACTGCAATGGCATCCGTGAGGCACTGGTGGTGAGTGTATGAGACAAAGGGTTGTAAACTGTTGGTCACAAACAGGCTAAAGTAATTCCCATCAGACCACCCATGTGGTGGAGTTTGCGTCATATGGGAATCACTAATCTTCCCATCCCAGGTTCGACCATGTAGTGTCGATACGGGAAAGGTTGACAGGAACATAGTCTTGTTGTGACACACTGAGGTGATATGAATGAAAAAAGTGCAGTGCTCAAAAAATTTAATTAAATAAAGTAAAATTGACTACCAGGACTCCGAAGAACATTACAATAGAAGTCCAAGTGTCAAAGATTAAAAACACGGCAAGTAGTAAGACTACTCAATGGCGCTGTGCAGTACGGTCGACATGTTTCAGCTATAAGAGCAATTAGCCCAGCTTTCTTCAGGACCTTTGACAGAAAAATAGCTACTGCAACTACATATGATGTGTTTTAAGTGAAAGATAATAATAAAAATGTACTGATACAGAGTTACATATATACCAGGAACTTATATACTTAAATGTCCACTGGAGGGAAAGAAAAGTGTCTTCTTCCTATAGAGAGAAAAAGAACACAAAGACAGTATGTCAAACAACACCAAGTCTCACACTTACACTCACCGTACACCCACACAGACCATGCAGACACACCTGCAGGAATAATTTACATTCTGCATTTCTAAAAAGCATATTAGCTTGATCACTTAGAGGCATTTCCTCTCAGTGATACTCACCCAACTTTGTGTGGGTGATGACCACACCTCAGCCGGCAACCGCTCGGGAGTGTGAGGCCCCGCTCTATAGTGTAGAAATAAAAGACACAGTAAGAACACAACTCTACGATGCCCAACCCAATGGTTCTACACATATAACCCAACAGACGTGTGATAGTGAACAAGATGTCACACCCAACACTGACCACCACAAAGATTACTTCGGGGTAAATAGAGATCGCACATCCTGCGATCCTAAACATCACCCAGTTAACTGATGTAAATGTGTATCTCTAGGTGACTCCTTAGAAAAATAATGTATACCCTAAACCAATACACAAAGAATTTTAAGAAAAACTTATTTTAAAGTGTATCGGGATGGGGGAAAAAAGCTACAGACCTATTGGGGACTCCAGCACTTCTACATGAGTGGGGGGTTACTGGGAAACGCCCCTGAGTGGCTACCTGGGCCACCCATATTCATGGGCTTCTAACCACTATAGACATATCAAAAGGCAGAATACCCTGGCCCTAAATCTGATTGAAAAATAGGATCGAAAATTAGGGGCTATGCCAGGTTCTACTAAACTGGCTGCTACAACAGGGAATGGTTATTCCAGTATCCCGAACAGGACTTTACTTAACTCAAGTGCGAGCACTCTATGACTCACCTATCCGTCGGTACCTTCGCTACAAAAACGAGCGGAAGTGGAGTTGAAAGTGGTAACGCCCTTCCTCCTTATAAAGCTTCCGTTAATTAGGTGATAATCCCTCCATGGAGTCATGATTGAGCATTATTCGCGGCAAATCGCGTCGAGGAAGCCGCTACTTTTTTGCGCATGCGTGGAGGATGTTAACCATTACTCTCTAACGCATGCGCTATCCCTAAGTCTCTCCAAACAACGGAAATAGATATCTCCGGTTGGAGCAATAGAGAGTAAATATACTTGTATTGGACAATTGCAACTCCTGTGGGGGCCGGACCAATGATTTGTATGGCGACAGTTGTATTGGGCTCAGAGGATCCCGATTGATTAACCCCGCGGGAGACACAGTTTCCACAACACCAGACCGGCGAATATCATCAAGTCAGGCTTCCGTAATGTAGATCAATAATGACTAATGGAGTAAATAGTGTTCCTCCATTATTACCATAGAGTGTGACTATTTTTAATTTGGAAACAGGTATCCCAGGTAAAGAGTTTCGTCAGCAAGGAAATCGAGGTGTATGATGTGCGATGGAACATACTTGCAGAGTGGACCTCGGCTTGCTGATTATACACTGGAAAAAAAGACGGTGTCTGAGGCGAGATCAAAACTTATTAATTAGTTTAAAAGGCATACATGTCATCATGGGTCACTGTGTAGTAACAAAGTGACAAGACCCCATGAGGACTAATTATTGCTTCACAGTGATGGAAGTAGATGTTATTATCTACACACCGTTTTGTTTTTTCAGTATTAAGTGCAGCTTCTTAGTTGCGGGTCGTTTTGATTAGGGTGTAAACGTTATTTGCACCTCATAGCTCACCCAACTTAATTGTGTGTGTTGCCTTTTTGTCCACCCTCACTGACACTCAAAGATAATAACATCTACTTCCATTACTGTGAAGCAATAATTAGTCCTCATGGGGTCTTGTCACTTTGTTACTACACAGTGACCCATGATGACATGTATGCCTTTTAAACTAATTAATAAGTTTTGATCTCGCCTCAGACACCGTCTTTTTTTCCAGTGTATAATCAGCAAGCCGAGGTCCACTCTGCAAGTATGTTCCATCGCACATCATACACCTCGATTTCCTTGCTGACGAAACTCTTTACCTGGGATACCTGTTTCCAAATTAAAAATAGTCACACTCTATGGTAATAATGGAGGAACACTATTTACTCCATTAGTCATTGTTGATCTACATTACGGAAGCCTGACTTGATGATATTCGCCGGTCTGGTGTTGTGGAAACTGTGTCTCCCGCGGGGTTAATCAATCGGGATCCTCTGAGCCCAATACAACTGTCGCCATACAAATCATTGGTCCGGCCCCCACAGGAGTTGCAATTGTCCAATACAAGTTTATTTGCTCTCTATTGCTCCAACCGGAGATATCTATTTCCGTTGTTTGGCGAGACTTAGGGATAGCGCATGCGTTAGAGAGTAATGGTTAACATCCTCCACGCATGCGCAAAAAAGTAGCGGCTTCCTCGACGCGATTTGCCGCGAATAATGCTCAATCATGACTCCATGGAGGGTTTATCACCTAATTAACGGAAGCTTTATAAGGAGGAAGGGCGTTACCACTTTCACCTCCACTTCCGCTCGTTTTTGTAGCGAAGGTACCGACGGATAGGTGAGTCATAGAGTGCTCGCACTTGAGTTAAGTAAAGTCCTGTTCGGGATACTGGAATAACCATTCCCTGTTGTAGCAGCCAGTTTAGTAGAACCTGGCATAGCCCCTAATTTTCGATCCTATTTTTCAATCAGATTTAGGGCCAGGGTATTCTGCCTTTTGATATGTCTATAGTAGTTAGAAGCCCATGAATATGGGTGGCCCAGGTAGCCACTCAGGGGCGTTTCCCAGTAACCCCCCACTCATGTAGAAGTGCTGGAGTCCCCAATAGGTCTGTAGCTTTTTTCCCCCATCCCGATACACTTTAAAATATGTTTTTCTTAAAATTCTTTGTGTATTGGTTTAGGGTATACATTATTTTTCTAAGGAGTCACCTAGAGATACACATTTACATCAGTTAACTGGGTGATGTTTAGGATCGCAGGATGTGCGATCTCTATTTACCCCGAAGTAATCTTTGTGGTGGTCAGTGTTGGGTGTGACATCTTGTTCACTATCACACGTCTGTTGGGTTATATGTGTAGAACCATTGGGTTGGACATCGTAGAGTTGTGTTCTTACTGTGTCTTTTATTTCTACACTATAGAGCGGGGCCTCACACTCCCGAGCGGTTGCCGGGTGAGGTGTGGTCATCACCCACACAAAGCTGGGTGAGGATCACTGAGAGGAAATGCCTCTAAGTGATCAAGCTAATATGCTTTTTAGAAATGCAGAATGTAAATTATTCCTGCAGGTGTGTCTGCATGGTCTGTGTGGGTGTACGGTGAGTGTAAGTGTGAGACTTGGTGTTGTTTGACATACTGTCTTTGTGTTCTTTTTCTCTCTATAGGAAGAAGACACTTTTCTTTCCCTCCAGTGGACATTTAAGTATATAAGTTCCTGGTATATATGTAACTCTGTATCAGTACATTTTTATTATTATCTTTCACTTAAAACACATCATATGTAGTTGCAGTAGCTATTTTTCTGTCAAAGGTCCTGAAGAAAGCTGGGCTAATTGCTCTTATAGCTGAAACATGTCGACCGTACTGCACAGCGCCATTGAGTAGTCTTACTACTTGGCATGTTTTTAATCTTTGACACTTGGACTTCTATTGTAATGTTCTTCGGAGTCCTGGTAGTCAATTTTACTTTATTTTATTTAATTTTTTGAGCACTGCACTTTTTTCATTCATATCACCTCAGGGTGTCACAACAAGACTATGTTCCTGTCAACCTTTCCCGTATCGACACTACATGGTCGAACCTGGGATGGGAAGATTAGTGATTCCCATATGACGCAAACTCCACCACATGGGTGGTCTGATGGGAATTACTTTAGCCTGTTTGTGACCAACAGTTTACAACCCTTTGCCTCATACACTCACCACCAGTGCCTCACGGATGCCATTGCAGTTACACACCCTTTTCCAGACCTGGTCTGCTCTTCTGTGTGTTTGTAAATAAAAATAGCCTTTCTAAACTTTCGTGCACGACCCGGTGTGCGCACTCTCGGCAACAGTTCTCAATAAAATGGATAGCGCATTTCCAGGCTTTCGTGCGCGACCGACTGCGCGCACCCGCCTATATATTTCGTGAAAACTTTGCAATCTGAACTTATTGAATTTCTTCATAGACCCATCAAAGAACTTATACTACGTCAAAGAGACTAAACCTAGGCTTCTTTTTTAATATTATGAAAATTTTCATTAAATGGAGCCGAATGTCTTTTTAAACTTTCGTGTGTGACCGAATGTACACACCTTGGTATTTTAAAAAAATATATAAAAGGTTTTATACTTTAACAATTGTATGCTTGAATCGAGCTCAGAAGATATATTAAATCCGGATATGTTTGGATTTACTCCTTTTCACGTTTTGAAACTTCGCTGAATTAGACCGCTAATTCCAAATGGCGTACGTGACCAGATACTATCACCGCGTACACGTCCTGAGACGCGCATGTGAAGTCATGTGACTTGAAAACAACACTTCCAATTGGTTCTTAGTAGTTTCTATTCTGCAATTTACACGGAGCACTCCACCCACTTCTCTCACTATCTTTTCTACTCTCAAAAGAGAACGACGTTCAACACCCTTCGGAAGACTTTGCTGAAATGGCTGCCGCCCCGCATTCATCTTCCGAATCTGAAGGAAATGAGCGACTACCTTTAAAAAGAAAAAAGGAATCTTTTATTTGGCAATTTTTCACTTATCCTGAAGAACAAAAGAAAGTGAATGCGCCAAAAGTTACCTGCACGATATGCAATTCGGTTCTCTCAAGAGGAAATCCAAGAAAAAAATATTCCTTTTCCATACATACCATGGTGCGGCATGTCAAACAAGTGCACCCTGTGGAATTTGCAAAGGCATCGACAAGAGCCCTGGCCACGCTATTACCATCAGAGGTGGCCAGCACATCTTCTGGTGGACGACCTGTATCTCCATCGAGTGCTGTGATGGACTTGAGACCATATCTTGCAACGGTGCACATGAAATGCAACGAGTGTGGAGAAATTCTTCTGTACGGAGAGCAGAGCCTCATTCTTACTAAACTAAAAATTGAGAGTCATAAATGCCCCGAGAAAAGATACATTTCTTCATTTCATTTTGATCCTGTGTCACACATGAAAATGTTGTTGCAAGTTTAAAAAATCAAAAACAACATAACACTTGTTTTAAAAAAAAAATTAAAAAAAAGTTCTTTTCAGAACTAACTCATTCTACCAAAAAGTGCTCCAGGAGCATATTATAAAGGGGGTTTATCTCCGCTTTTTTGGCTTTCGTTCATGCGCGACCGTGTGCGCGCACCCGCCTATATATTTCGTGAAAACTTTGCAATTGCAACTTATTAAATTTCTTCATAGACCCATCAAAGAACTTATACTACGTCAAAGACACTAAACCTAGGCTTCTTTTTTATTATTATGAAAATTTTCATTAAATGGAGCCGAATGTCTTTTTAAACTTTCGTGCGTGACCGAATGTACACACCTTGGTATTTTAAAAAAAAAATATAAAAGGTTTTATACTTTAACAATTGTATGCTTGAATCGAGCTCAGAAGATATATTAAATCCGGATGTGTTTGGATTTACTCCTTTTCACGTTTTGAAACTTCGCTGAATTAGACCGCTACTTCCAAATGGCGTACGTGACCGGATACTATCACCGCGTACACGTCCTGAGACACGCATGTGAAGTCATGTGACTTGAAAACAACACTTCCAATTGGTTCTTAGTAGTTTCGATTCTGCAATTTACACGGAGCACTCCACCCACTTCTCTCACTATCTTTTCTACTCTCAAAAGAGAACAACGTTCAACATCTTTCGAAAGACTTTCTTTTCACGCGATAATTTGAAATACTGAGATTGTTACAGGATTTTCTATCAGATATGTGTTCCCATTTCTGTTGAAGTACTAACACCGTGGAAAATTCCACCGATAGCAGTGATATTTTTAACGCCGAGCACCGGCGATTTTTATCACTTAGAAGCCTTCCTATTATGAAGGTTTATCTCCTAAGTCTCTGATTCTCAAACTGTGCAACGCGGCTCCCCTGTGTGCCGTAATGAAGTGCTAGGGGCGCCGCCCACACTCTAGTGTGACTAACCATCTATAAATTCCACAGACATCTCTACCCTGTTATCTGCAATTGTGAGCATCAAAAGGAGCTGCGCTACGCCCCTGTGAGAGGCCTCACTCCCACTGCTGCAACGGCTTGGCAGTCCTCCAGATGCACAGGAACAGCCCCTCCGATCCATTGAAGTTCTGTGTCGGTCTCAATACCACTTACGAAATGAAAATAAGCACTGAAGAATATTCAAGCATGTAGTACTCCTCCTGCTACAGCATACAGAATGCATTGTATTACCTATAAAAAAGTGAAACACCCACGCTACAATCATATAGAATACTTCCTCTAAAGAAGCCTGTGAATAACTTTAAAACATCAGGTTAACCTTTTTTTACTCTCTCATCATTGTTAAAGATAAGTATTTACAATACTATATTAAACAATGCCATGGTTGTTGCTTTTTAATTTTAAAAATCTTGCAATCTTTCACAAACCCAATACTCATGGCTTCTTTTTCGTGACAAAAATATTGCAATATTACATACCTACATAGAATAACAGAAAAAACATAAAACTACAAAGGCCAAACAGTCTACTAAACGCGGATTTGTAACCTATGGGGCAGATTTATGTTAACTACTTCATACCCAGATATGCACCAGTTAATGTGCACCACAGTATGCTAGTGCTCCGTTACCCATGGTGTGCCACATTTGAAATGTGGCGCACCATGGTACAAAAACACCATACATGCGTAACACATCTGTGCTGAAAAAGTAATACATTGCTAGAGTTGCATCGCAACTGTGATGCAGCTCCAGCAAGGCTCACCAATGCACTATATTCACAATGCTGCGTCAATACCTACGCCTGCTTCAAGCACATGCAAGGTTTTGAAACAGCATGGGCCTGAAAGTCACTGAGTGAAATATCATACATTACAGTCAGCCACTTTCAAGACGCATTCCTTCAGAGGAACACTTACCGTTTATTAGAGGTAGATCGTCCGACTCCACCGGAGGACACCCCTAATAAAAAAGACATATATATAAAATGCGGACTAGCCGCTGTATCGTGCTAGCAAACTTTAACTTAAAAATCGTTAGAAAAAACAAAAGGAATCGAGCAAAATCAGTAAGCCACTGATAGGATCTCTTTTTGACCTCGCTAAAATAGAAACATTAGGAACAACCCCTCATGAGAAATATGAAACTAGTGAGAGAAACCGAGCTCGACGCCATGATGGCTGCAACATAGCTCGGCTCCGCCGCCCACCCCGCCCAAAATAACGACAAACCCTATGCAAATATTATAAATAAATACAACACACCAGCAAAGTAACAGGGTAAAACGTTTTATTAAATAACTATTTACATGGCAGCCTGCTGCAACATGAAAACAACACTTCCAATTGGTTCTTACTAGTTTCTATTCTGGAATTTACACGCAGCACTCCACCCACTTCTCTCACTATCTTTTCTACTCTCAAGAGAGAACAACGTCCTACATTTTTCGGTAGACTTTGGTGAAATGGCTACCATATCTCATTCATCTTCCGAATCTGAACAAAATGATCGACTACCTTTAAGAAGAAAAAAAGAATCTTTCATCTGGCAATTTTTCACTTATCCTGAAGATCAAAAGAAAGTAAATGCACCAAAAGTAACCTGCACGATATGTGACTCGTTTCTCTCAAGAGGAAATGCAACAAAAAAATATTCCTTTTCCATACATACCATGGTGCGGCATGTCAAACAAGTGCACCCTGTGCAATTTGCAGAGGCATCGACAAAAACCCTGGCCACGCTATTACCATTAGAGGTGGCCAGCACATTTTCTGAAAGACGACCTGTATCTCCATTGAGTGCACAGATGGACTTGAGATATTTAACTATATATGGTCTATAACCTATGGTTTTTTCAGTGAATTTTCAAGGTTTTGTAAATGCTAATTCCTAACTATATATGGTCTATAACCTATGGTTTTTTCAGTGAATTTGCTCCGCCGCCCACCCCGCCCAAAATAACGACAAACCCTATGCAAATATTATAAATATATACAACACACCAACAAAGTAACAGGGTAAAACGTTTAATTAAATAACTATTTACATGGCAGCCTGCTGCAACATCGATCTAAATGCATGACACTGTTCCTGTCAAGGTAGCATAGCTGGCGGCCTAGGGGTGGAGGACCATTGTGCAAATACCCCGGGGAGGACTCTGGATATGCTTGGTCCCTGAGATTCTTCGATGTCACTACCTTCCACAAATGGCATAAGTCCTGGATGTTCGGTGCCATACTTGAGGGTTTGACCTAAAGACACGTCCTGCGGTGCCCTGGTCCAACCATCACATATACCTGCGCCAGGAGACGGCGTGGGGTGCACTGGAAGGGAGAGGCGGCGCGAACGAGCCTCCCCCACCTCCCCAGGTGGAGGTTTCTCAGCTACACCCCTAAAGACACGTCCTGCGGTGCCCTGGTCCAACCATCACATATACCTGCGCCAGGAGACGGCAACATCCACGACTTATGCCATTTGTGGAAGGCAGTGACATCGAAGAATTTCAGGGACCAAGCATATCCAGAGTCGTGGATGTTGGGTGCCATAGTTGAGGGTTTGACCTAAAGACACGTCCTGCGGTGCCCTGGTCCAACCATCACATATACCTGCGCCAGGAGATGGCGTGGGGTGCACTGGAAGGGAGAGGCGGCGCGAACGAGCCTCCCCCACCTCCCCAGGTGGAGGTTTCTCAGCTACACCCCTAAAGACACGTCCTGCGGTGCCCAGGTCCAACCATCACATATACCTGCGCCAGGAGACGGCGTGGGGTGCACTGGAAGGGAGAGTCAGCGCGAACGAGCCTCCCCCACCTCCCTAGGTGGAGGTTTCTCAGCTACACCCCAGCGCTTCACTGATCTCCTTGTCCTCAGTCAAGCATCAATAGTAAGATTTTCATAGGTGAGTGTAGGTTCATAGTTTGCCATCCACAGACTAAAAGCCTGGAGTGGGAGTGAAAAAACCATAACTAGGTAAGAAGGAACGCAGAGGCTGTAGGAAGGACTCTGGATATGCTTGGTCCCTGAGATGCTTCGATGTCACTGCCTTCCACAAATGGCATAAGTCCTGGATGTTGGGTGCCATAGTTGAGGGTTTCACCTAAAGACACGTCCTGCGGTGCCCTGGTCCAACCATCACATATACCTGCGCCAGGAGACGGCGTGGGGTGCACTGGAAGGGAGAGGCGGCGCGAACGAGCCTCCCCCACCTCCCCAGGTGGAGGTTTCTCAGCTACACCCCTAAAGACACGTCCTGCGGTGCCCTGGTCCAACCATCACATATACCTGCGCCAGGAGACGGCGTGGGGTGCACTGGAAGGGAGAGGCGGCGCGAACTAGCCTCCCCCACCTCCCCAGGTGGAGGTTTCTCAGCTGCAACCCAGCACTTCACTCGACATAGGCGGCCGGCTCCCGGAGTCCGGCGGAACTTTTAGCCTTTTGGTGACTCTTCCATTCTGGACCTTGTCCCACAATCCGTTTGACCTGAAGACACGTCCTGGGGTGCCCTGGTCCAACCATCACATATACCTGCGCCAGGAGACGGCGTGGGGTGCACTGGAAGGGAGAGGCGGCGCGAACGAGCCTCCCCACCTCCCCAGGTGGAGGTTTCTCAGCTGCACCCCAGCGCTTAACTCGACAAGATGAGTTGCGCCCGCTCCTGCGGCACATTGCCTCGCTCGGCCAGCTCAATTACGCCTGCTCTTGCTATTACAGCGTCTCACCCGCCATCCGGCTGAATTGCACCCACTCTTGCGGTACAGTGACAGGCGGCTGCCACAGAGCTCAGGAAATGGCGGTCGGCTCCACAGACTTGGGCCTGGCCTGCAAGGATGGCTCTGGACAACCCTGGAACTCGGACGCTTGACTGCTACGGCATGGGCCCCATTCCCAAAAGCGTCCCATCAGCCTTGAAGATTCTACAAGAGTCACCGGGGCCCCCGACTCCCGCAGAGTCGCGGTGGGGAGCTTCTGCCATGATTGCTCGCAGAATGGCCACGACGTAGCCACGGGGTGCTCTCATGCTGACGCCAGCTTCAGTCTGAAACTTCCAGAATCACAGTAGACTACCAATTCAATCAGTTCCGGTGGAGCCCCAACGACGTATCGCGTTGTTGCATAATGCGTCATATGACACGCCGCGTTAGCGCACCCGGAAGTGCTCCGGTGCGCGAGGCGCGAAGCGCAGCTTCCCGGAAGCAATCCGGGGCGCGGCGCGGAGCGCGTAACGTAAGCATAACAGGTCATGTGACTTGTTAATAAAACTTTTCATTGGTTTAGAAATATTTTTTGTCCCAAATGATGAAAACCCCTCCTTGTTTCCTCTTGGCTCCTGCCCCCTCCCCAAGTCTTGCTCGGCCAGCTGAGTTTCGCCCACTCTTGCGGCCTACGACATGGATACGCCGGGGCGTTATGGATCAGCATGAGCAAATATACACTTGGGGATTCACAAGCAACAACAAGCCTTTGTATTTGGGGCTCTAAATCAACAACAGTGACAGAGAACAGAACCGAACTAAGCACTCAGGGGCTACGTTTAAACGTAACATCATCTCCCCAGAGTTACATCACCTTACACACATATGCACTCTGATCTCCTTGGCCTCAGTCAAGCATCAATAGTATGATTTTCATAGGTGAGTCTAGGTTCATGGATTTCCATCCACAGACTAAAAGCCTGGAGTGGGAGTGAAAAAACCATAACTAAGTAAGAAGGAAGGCAGAAACAGAATCTTCCTCTGCAACATCCGGCTCTGCATCGCTACTTACTTATAAATGCAGAAAAAACTCAATTAACACAAGGGCTCTTTTCAGAGCCACCTCATATCAAAGCACTGAAACTTCTGATTTATCTCCATTTTCACACTCTTGTAAATAGGTGTGCGCGCCCGAGTGCGCGCACCCCGCAACTTAAAAAAAAAATATATATATATTTTCGCCTTTAAGGACCTTACTGCACACCCTGAGAAAACCTACGCAGCAAAACAATCTCTACCTTCTCCCCTTTCCATGTTCCAACGCTTTTAAATGAACAATATATTTACTCGCAGTGACAAAATGGCGGTCAACACTTCCTGATTTACTTCGAATCGAACGTTAACAGACGTCACGCAGCAAAAAAAAATTCCGCTCGCGCGCAGCCGCTTGACTGCGCGCACCCGTGCGCGCGTATAGATATATAATTGACTTTAACTTTAATTTTCTCAGCAACTACTGAACGGATTTACACCATTCCAAAAAAAGCGTAATCTGCGAGCCGGACTCTACAGTTTAGCCAAATTTCTTATAAATCCATTCAGCCGTTCGACCTGTAGCCGTGTCTAAACGTCCTATGGAAAATAACATGGAGAAAACACGTTTTGGGACCCCCCTTTTATCTCAGCCCCCACTTCACCAATCCTCCCCAAACTTTCAGGGAAGGAGCGCAGCGGACCGAGCCATCTTCTTTGAGAAATTCGCAAAGATTCATCCACCATGGCCAAAGTTAATCCAAATAGAATGTTGAGGATTTCCTATGGAAACTAGGTCCTAACTATAACTACCTACTGGCGACCGCCAGTAGGTAATATATATATATATATATTCACTGAAAAAACCATAGGTTATAGACCATATATAGTTAGGAATTAGCATTTACAAAACCTTGAAAATTCACTGAAAAAACCATAGGTTATAGACCATATATAGTTAGGAATTAGCATTTAAAAAACCTTATTTTACTCACACAAAACCAATGAAATTCCATATATAGTTAGTTGCACTAACTATATATTGCGCACCCGCAATCCACTGCTGATCATGTCACATATTACATCATTCATGACATGGTCAGTGACATCACTGATGACATCACTGATGACATCTCAAATGACATCACTGATGACATCACTGATGACAACATCCAGTGACTATGTTTCTGTAAAGTTAAAATATGTCTTACATATTGAAGAATGAGTGGATGTATAAGTGTCTGGACGAAGGATTTAGTAGGTGCATGACTGAATGTATGAGTGAGTGATTAAATGTGTCTCACTGAGTGCATGGGTTAGTGACTAAACTGTCTTAATTTGTGCATCATTATGTCTGTTGTTCTGTAAACTGCTGCATGTGTTGATCAGTAGCTATATGAGTAACTATATGGGTTATTGATTGATTGCCCAAGTATTTGCATGGGAGACTGAGTGTGTGTGTGGCTGGATGGGAGGTGTGTGACTCTGTACAGATCAATGTGTACTTGTATCAATGATTGTATAAGAGAGTAAGTATGTGTTAGTATATGGTTGAAAACGTAAGGTGCTCTATGTTTAACTGTATAGAGTAGAAAATGGAAGTGTGATTGATTCTTTACAGGACTGACTAGGTGTGTGAGTAACTCCATGGATGAGTGGCAGAGTGTGAGTGTCTGTATAGGTGTATGAGTGCATATGATTGTGTTGTAAACATGAGTGATTGTATGTATGAATGATTGTATGGGTGAATGAGTGAATGTGTGTGTAGACGTAGGAATCAGTGAGTACGTATGTAGTAACTAGTATTGGTGTGTCAATGGTTTCAAAAATTATACTCTGTTTTTAACACTGGGTGAAACAGAGGTTATATTAAAATGTGAAGAGATGCATTGTATTGTCACATGAATAATATCATCAGTGATGTGGTCATTGATGTCAAATGAGATGTCATCAGTGATGTCATCAGTGATGTCATTTGAGATGTCATCAGTGATGTCATCAGTGATGTCACTGACCATGTCATGAATGATGTAATATGTGACATGATCAGCAGTGGATTGCGGGTGCGCAATATATAGTTAGTGCAACTAACTATATATGGAATTTCATTGGTTTTGTGTGAGTAAAATAAGGTTTTTTAAATGCTAATTCCTAACTATATATGGTCTATAACCTATGGTTTTTTCAGTGAATTTTCAAGGTTTTGTAAATGCTAATTCCTAACTATATATGGTCTATAACCTATGGTTTTTTCAGTGAATTTCAATGGTTTTTTAATAGCAAATATCATAAGCTGTCGAATGTCAAGTACGTGGTAAGTGAAAACATTTTCGTGTTTATGCACACTGATCTGCTTTGAATGGTGCCCCCCCCCCTCATTTCTATTAGGAGTACTCTCTCTTTGCAGATAACGAAAAATCGTGTAAAAAAAAGAAAAGGAATCGAGCAAAATCAGTAGGCCACTAATGGGATCTCTTTTTGACCTCGCTAAAATAGAAACATTAGGAACAACCCCTCATGACAAATACAAAACTAGTGAGATGAACTGAACTCCACACAATGATGGCTGCAAAACAGCTCGGCTCCGCCACCCACCCCGCCCAAAATAACGATAAAGAGCGGCTGCCATGATTGGTTGCGGAATGGCCACGACGGAGCTACGAAATGATGCTGCTCTCATGCTAACCCCAGCTTCAGTCTGAAACATCCAGAAACACTGTAGACTACCAATTCGATCAGTTCCGGTAGCGCCCCAATGTAACCCGGTAGAGAAGAACTAGCCCTCCCCTCTTTGACTGATGGTTCTTGTTGCCTGTCCCTTCTGTTGTCATTTAACAGAACTATTTAGCCTGCTGAAAGGGGTTGTGTTCCGACCGCTGGTTGGTGGAGACATTTTGACTATATTCTGGACCTGCGTTGTCGCGTAATGCGTCATATGACGCGCCGCGTTAGCGCATCCGGAAGTCATCCGGGGCGCGCAGCGCGTAACGTAAGCATAACAAGTCATGTGACTTGTTAATAAAACTTTTCATTGGTTCATTTTACTTTTCTTATTGTAATGATGAAAGGCTTGGTCATATGACCTAAAAATTACGCTTTTCATTACTTCCGAACATTATTTTTTCTTAAATATATGTTATAATGTTCCAGACTAATGTACTTTCCCGGAAATTTTACAACTGTCCTGCAAGTAAAATATATTCTTTTTTCGAGAAAAAGAGCGTTTCTTCGTCCCATGATGGAGCCGTTGAGCAAAAGAGGGTCGACCTGCTGTCTTAGTCGCCGATACGCCTGAATATGAGATTCTTATCGATCACTTTATGTTGCAGGAATAGAAAACACAACAGCCCTTGACCATTTATCTTTACTGCGTTCCTTCGTATTATACCTTTTACCCTTCATGTAATTGGTCTGCTTTATTTCACTTGCCTTTTAATGATTCTAAAACAGTGACTATTATTACAAACTTTACCAATGTATATACTACTACCATGTTTTCTTTTAAAAACCTTTATTGTGAAAATTTCATTATACAAATACGAGCCTATAACCACGTGGGCCGGCCACGGAGCAAACTGTAATCGTATGTGATGAGTAGACATTTACACTGTAGAGGAACGTAACGGGCGGGCCATTAGGTTGCAAGAACTAAGGTGTCTAACAGTTACGGAATCGGTGGACGTACATTTTATAATTAAAATACGACAGGGCCAGTTACAATAAAATTATCTAGATATACATTTGCGGGCAAGTACCATGGGTGACGTTAATTCGAACTTTCAACAGTACAGTAATCAATAACACATCAGAACTTAATATCAATAGGGATGTCGAAATATTCAATCAATTCTCGTCCCCGCCCGCCATGTGCTTCAAAACTGCATACGTATCTCGTGATTTCAAGGTTCTGCAACCAGTACACAACAAGGAGTTACGAGTCCCATTTATTCCGGCGCCATTTTGGGCGAGGACGGGCAGGTCCAGGATATAGTCAAAATGTCTCTACCAACCATCGACTATGATGATGTTCATATGCTGTATTTATTAGAGTAACACTCATCTGTCCACATGAAATTAATTTGCCACAATCTAAACATGTCATTTTAATCTTTCCAAAGTTCTTCTAAAAATTTGGGACCGTTTCCCTTGCCTCTGAAGCTCTCAGTGCCACTTCTTTGATGAATGTACTAGCAGGTCAGGGGTTCTCCTCCAAATCTCTCTTTTATGCAGCACTATAATTAATTGGTGCCACCTCTCCATATGACGATGCATGGTATAGTTACCACAACTATATTTTTTTTCGGTTCCTCTGGAGAGTTCATCGTGGCAGATGAAGCGTGTAACGTACCGGGCATTTACCTTTTTTTGCATGTACAGGAAAGGAAAAAAAAATCGAGCGTCCGAGTTCTAATGTGTCCCAGGGCCATTTTAGTGGAGGACATGATACAGCGATAATGCCCTGGATAAGGACACTTCCTTCGGGCACCCCACGCCGTCTTTCGGCGCAGCATTGTAGGATGGCCACACCAGTGCGGCAACTTGCTAGACACCACCTCGGTGCCATCCGGATCTCGGCGCCCCACTGCAGATGAACTGCCTCCACATGGAGAAGCGGGAGAGGCTCGTTTGCGCCGCCTCCCCCCCCCCCTTCGGGCACCCCACGCCGACTTTCGGCGCAGCATTGTAGGATGGCCACACCAGTGCGGCAACTTGCTGGACACCACCTCGGTGCCAACCGAATCTCAGCGCCTTGTGTTGTCTTCCATTCCGAAAATATTGTTGGCAGCATTTTGAAAGGAAAGACAAACAGCCGTTTGTGGCCCTCACTACACCGTTCTCCTAGTGAGTCTCACATTGTTACATTTAGGAAGAATGTTGAAGAGTAGTATGTTGAAAATCTGAAGCCATTGTTATACAAACTCTCAACCAGCCTTGGATGGAAAAATCCTGAAGAATGTACAAACTGAAAACCAGTTTTTCTCTGTATAGCATCAGCAGCAACGCTTGAGTCAGCTTTGTGTGAAGCCGCCATTTTGATTCAATCAATAGCGTCCCCCTGCACACATTCAGGGACCTGGTCGTGTCTTCAGGTCAAACGGATTGTGGGACAAGATGCACAAAGGCAAAGGAAAAAAGTTCCGCCGGACCCCGGGAGGTGGCCGCCTATGTCATGGGCGATCTTAGGCCACACCAGGGCAATAGTGAAGCTGCAGCAGGTGCAAATAAGCTTCAGACAGTGTTACAAGCGCTGCTCAGAACTCTCAACTATGACACCACCTCGGTGCCATCCGGATCTTGGCGCCTTGTGCTGGTTCCGGCCTATTCACACATCGGTCCGCTACTGACGCCACCTCACAGGCCAACGGGGCACCCCACGCCGACTTTCGGCGCAGCATTGTAGGATGGCCACACCAGTGCGGCAAATTGCTGGACACCACCTCGGTGCCATCCAGATCTCGGCGCGTTGTGCTGCCTTCGGCCTATTCGCCACAAGTGCGCACGCAACTCAGCTGCATAGCGAGTGAAACACCAAGGGGCGCCCCACTGCAGCCGAGGAACCTCCATCTTGGGGGCGACGCACAGCATCACATTGCTTTCCAATGCAGTCAGATCCTCAAACAGCCCCCACTGACTGACGCGAACTCACAGGCCAACGGGGCGCCCCACGCCGACTTTCGGCGCAGCATTGTAGGATGGCCACACCAGTGCGGCAAGTTGCTGGACACCACCTCGGTGCCATCCGGATCTTGGCGCGTTGTGCTGCCTTTGGCCCCATTCGCACATCAGTCCGCTACTGACGCCATCTCACAGGCTAATGGGGCGCCCCACGCCGACTTTCAGCATTGTAGGATGACCACACCAGTACAGCAACTTGCTAGACATCACCTCGGTGCCATCCGGATCTCGGCGCCCCACTGCAGATGAAGTGCCTCTCAACTATGAAACCACCACTGTGACATCCGGATCTTGGCGCGTTGTGCTGCCTTCGGCCTATTCGCACATCGGTCCGCTACTGACGCCATCTCACAGGCTAATGGGGCGACCCACGCCGAGTTTCAGCATTGTAGGATGACCACACCAGTGCAGCAACTTGCTAGACATCACCTCGGTGCCATCCGAATCTTGGCATCTCAACGCCTAGTGGTATCTTCCATACAGAAAATATTGTTACGCTACCTTTGGCCCCATTCGCACATCAGTCCGCAACTTAGACATCACCTCGGTGCCATCCGGATCTTGGCATCTCAGCGCCTTGTGGTGTCAGTCAGAAAATATTGTTGCGCTGCCTTTGGCCCCATTCGCACATCAGTCCGCTACTGACACCATCTCACAGGCCAACAGGGCGCCCCACGCCGACTTTCAGCATTGTAGGATGGCCACACCAGTGCGGCAACTTACTAGACACCACCTCGGTGCCATCCGGATCTTGGCGCGTTGTGCTGCCTTCGGCCTATTCGCACATCGGTCCGCTACTGACGCAAACTCACAGGCCAACGGGGCGCCCCACGCCGACTTTCAACATTGTAGGATGGCCACACCAGTGCTGCAACTTGCTGGACACCACCTCGGTGCCATCCGGATCTTGGCGCGCTGTGTTGCCTTCGGCCTATTCGCACATCGGTCCGCTACTGACGCCGCCTCACGTGCCAACGTATTTTCTCCGCATTTTATACCCTATGCCGCATAACAGGTCATGTGACTTGTTTATAAAACTTTTCATTGGTTCATTTTACTTTTGGTTTCCTAATGATGGAAGGCTTGATCATATGACCTAAAAACAACACTTTTCATTGGATGAAAACTTTTTTTTTTTCCAAACGATGAAAGCCCCACCTTGTTTCTGGATGTTTCAGACTGAAGCTGGCGTCAGCATGAGAGCACCACCATCTCGTAGCTCCGTCGTAGTCATTCCGCGAGCAATCATGGCAGCCGCTCCCCACCAGAAGCCTGCAGGAGTCGGGGCCCCCAAAACTTTTGATGAATTCTCAAGGCGGAGGGGACGCTTTCGAGAATGGGGTCCAAGACCTAGCAGACAAGCGTCCGATTTCCAAGGTGTCCCAGGGCCATTTCAGTGGACCAGGCCCAAAAAGGAAAGAGCCTGCCGCCATTTTGAGAGTCCTGTGACAGCCGCCTATCGCTGCACCGCAAGAGTGGGCGCAACTCAGCTGAATTGCGGCTTTTGACACAGTGGACCAAAAACGGACGGAATGGCAACTGAAACGGTAAAGGGGCGCCCCACTACAACAGATGACACTCCACCTGGAGAGGCCCGTTCACGCCGCCTCCCCCGGGGCGCCCCACGCCGTTATTCGGAGCAGCATTGTAGGATACCAAAACCAGTGCGGCAACTTACTGGACATCACCTTGGTGCCATCGTTCTGCTGCCTTGGAACTATTCGCACAACAGTTTGCTACTGAAGACCCACCCCCCGCGACGCCCCACGCCGTTATTTGCTGGGTGGCAACTTACTAGACATCACTTTCGTGTCATCTAGATTTCAGCGCGTTCTGCTGCCTTGGAACTATTCGCACAACAGTTTGCTACTGATGACCCGCCCCACGCCGGAAATCTGGACGTTGTGCTGCGTTGGGACTATTCGCACAGCCGACCGCTACTTCGTTGTTTTTCCCTAAAAATGTTTATATGTTATTACTATTTTTGTTTTCTTGTATATATTTATAAATTATTAAAGTTTTATAATCTTACTACTTTGTCGGAGTGCTATATATTTTTAATGTGACACATAATTGTAAAAACTTTGATGTACAAAGAGTCATCCCTGGAATCTTCCGCTTCACGCTCGGTCCCCTCCCCAATCACAATACAGGATGGTTTTCAGATAATAGCAACGCTTCTGCTGTGACGGATCTCATCGAGTGTGGGCCTTGATCTACTATAACTCCTTTGAAGAGGGGTGAATCTTTACAGCTGTGGCCATAAACTACATCTGCAGGGCTAGCTGATACCCTAGGACCAGCCTGGACAATCGGACACAGAGGAAAAGGAGTGTCAGAGGGTGCAGTAGTGAATAGGGCGAAAGGGAGGTGTCGGGCGGGCACAGGGTGTGATTCTCAGGAAAGAGCAGCGCAGATGGGGGGAGGTTTATTACCCATGCATAAGACAGAGAGCGGGGGTGACCACTGCCTGGGGGAGATGCTTGCGAGGGTGGGGAGCCATGCTAAGGATCGACAGCGTGCACAGAGTGGGTCTGGTCAAGGCATCTAAAATGGCTGCCGTGCACGACAAAAGTGTGGCATTTGAAAAAAGACAAGATGGCGCAGACAATGTTTTTCAACACTTCCTGATTTCCTTCGAATCGAACGTTAACAGACGTTGGGGCATATTACCAAAGTTAAGCGATATTTATCCCTAACGATGCATTGCAAAGATTTTTTTACCGTCAGAAATTATCGCAGATAAACCTTGCCTTGCTATTATCAAAGTTTATCGCAAATACGATAAAAACCGACCGCAATGCATTAATATCGCTGAAAACTCAGCGATATTCATGCATTACCGAGCTAATCCTCTTAGCCATGTTATCCACCTCCCATAGGATAACATGGCTAAGAACTGCTCAGGGCAGCTGTTACTTTTTGGAGATATTCGCGCTTATCTCGAATATTTCCAAAAGTTGATAATAGGAGATAGCGATGTTAGCGACTGTTTCCAGTCGCTAACATCTTGGCATGCCCACTTTGCATGTCATTAGTGATAAATATCACTCACATGCAAAGTGGGGCCCAAGATGGTCGCTATCTCCTACTAGCCGTCGCTAACTGGTGTTAGCAACAGCTAGGTAATACAGATATAATTTTATCTCCGCGAAGCGGAGCGCTGTTACAGATATATATCTTGTTTTTGAACGTTAATTTCTCAAAATGCACTGAAGCACATATATTGAGACCTAGCAAAGGCACATCGGGCTACCAGTCCCTAATATTTTACCAAGTTTCGTGCAAATCCATTCAGCCGTTCGATTATTATTATTATTTATTTTTTTTGCCCCGCGGGGCCCTTTTAAAACCTCCACATCAAACCTAGGGGATCAGCGAGGATCTACTATGCCCCCTTATGGTCATTTGCCCCTTCGCTTTGGCCTCCTCTTGTCTCTCGATCCTACCGAGAGACAAGATGGCGGCCGCTACGGACTGTTTGGAATGTTTACAGACACCGGAGAGCCAATCAGCTTCGCTTCGCAAAGCTCCGTAACGCGAAAAGTACGCGAAGCGGTGCGCTGTTACAGATATATATCTTTTTTTGAACGTTAATTTCTCAAAATCCACTGAAGCACATATATTGAGACCTAGCAAAGGCACATCGGGCTACCAGTCCCTACAATTTTGCCAAGTTTCGTGCAAATCCATTCAGCCGTAAGATTATTATTATAATTTTTTTTTTTTGCCCCGCGGGGCCCTTTTAAAACCTCCACATCAAACCTAGGGGGTCAGCGAGGATCTACTATTCCCCCTTATGGTCATTTGCCCCTTCGCTTTGGCCTCCTCTTGTCTCTCGATCCTACCGAGAGACAAGATGGCGGCCACTACGGACTGTTTGCGGCCACTACGGACTGTTTGGAATGTTGACAGACGCCGGAGAACCAATCAGCTTCGCTTCACAAAGCTCCGTTGCGCGAAAAGTACGCGTCCTAGGCCGCTGCCCGGTCCGCGCTTACAGATATATATCTTTTTTTAAACGTTAATTTCTCAAAATCCACTGGAGCACATATATTGAGACCTACAAAAGGCACATCGGGCTACCAGTCCCTACAATTTTGCCAAGTTTCGTGCAAATCCATTCAGCCGTTCGGGCTAAAAGTGAGGCCAACCGCCCTATGGAAATTAACATGGGAAAAACGCGTTTTGGGACCCCCCTTTTTTCTCGGCCCCCCCTTGACGAACCCCCCCCAAATTTTCAAAGGCTGCTCAGAAACAAAATGTGCCATTTTCCTGAAAATTTCAGCCAATTCCGTCCACAAACGGCAAAGTTATTAGACATAGAATTTTCAAAAATCCCATAGAGAAAAAATCCTAACTATATATACCTACTGGCGACCGCCAGTAGGTAATATATATATATATATATATATATATATATATATATATATATATATATATTCACTGAAAAAACCATAGGTTATAGACCATATATAGTTAGGAATTAGCATTTACAAAACCTTATTTTACTCACACAAAACCATTGAAATTCCATATATAGTTAGTTGCACTAACTATATATCGCGCACCCGCAATCCACTGCTGATGATGTCACATATTACATCATTCATGACATGGTCAGTGACATCACTGATGACATCACTGATGACATCTCAAATGACATCACTGATGACATCACTGATGACATCTGATTTGACATCAATGACCACATCACTGATGATATCATTCATGTGACAATACAATGCATCTCCTCACATTTTAATATAACCTCTGTTTCACCCAGTGTTAAATACAGAGTATAATTTTTGAAACCATTGACACACCAATACTAGTTACTACATACGCACTCACTGATTCCTATGTCTACACACACATTCACTCATTCACCCATACAATCATTCATACATACAATCACTCATCTTTACAACACTATCATATGCACTCATACACCTATACAGACACTCACAGTCTGCCACTCATCCATGGAGTTACTCACACACGTAGTCAGTCCTGTAAAGAATCAATGACACTTCCATTTTCTTGTCTATACAGTTAAACATAGAGCACCTTACATTTTCAAACATATACTAACACATACTTACCTTCTTATAGAATCATTGATACAAGTACACATTGATCTGCACAGAGTCACACACCTCCCAGCCAGCCACACACACACTCAGTCTCCCATACAAATACTTGGACAATCAATCAGTAACCCATATAGTTAATCATATAGCTACTGATCAACACATGCAGCAGTTTACAGAACAACAGACATAATGATGCACAAATTAAGACAGTTTAGTCACTAACCCATGCACTCAGTGAGACACATTTAATCACTCACTCATACATTCAGTCATGCACCTACTAAATCCTTTGTCCAGACACTTATACTTCCACTCATTCTTCAATATGTAAGACACATCTTAACTTTACAGAAACATACAGTCACTGGATGTTGTCATCAGTGATGTCATCAGTGATGTCATCAGTGATGTCATTTGAGATGTCATCAGTGATGTCATCAGTGATGTCACTGACCATGTCATGAATGATGTAATATGTGACATCATCAGCAGTGGATTGCGGGTGCGCGATATATAGTTAGTGCAACTAACTATATATGGAATTTCAATGGTTTTGTGTGAGTAAAATAAGGTTTTGTAAATGCTAATTCCTAACTATATATGGTCTATAACCTATGGTTTTTTCAGTGAATTTTCAAGGTTTTGTAAATGCTAATTCCTAACTATATATGGTCTATAACCTATGGTTTTTTCAGTGAATTTCATTGGTTTTTTAACAGCTAATATCTGTAGCTGTAAAATGTATTCTTCTTTAAATCCAAAATATATTTTATATGTTTATGAATAATTTTTTTTTTAAATATTTTTTTTTCTTCGTTCCCGCTTCGCGAATCGGGAAGCTTCCCGTTAGCTGACCTTGATGCCGCGAAATAGACCGCGAGCCGGTAAACGTTTCTTTACCGCAACTGCCGCGTTAGAAAACAACATCGTGACGCCTCCCGTCCGCATGACGTTTCACGTTGTCGCGTGATACGTCATATGACGTGCTACGTTAGCGAACTGGTACGCAAAGCGAGTCGCAAAGCGCAGGTTTCTGGAAGCAAACCGGGAGGCCCTGCAAAGCGCTTAACGTAAACACAGCAGGTCATGTGACTTGGTAATAACACTTTTCATTGGTTCATTTCACTTTTGGTTTCCTAATGATGTACGACTAGGTCATATAATCTAAAATAAACACTTTTCATTGGTTGAGAACTCTTGTTTTTCCCAAATGATGAAAATCCCTCCTTCTTTCCTCACTCTGACTTTCATCATTGTGAGAGAAAGACCCTTTGTTACCAGTGAGCAATGGCTTCTTTAGTAGCTTCAGCTGGTGCTTCCCCACCACCTCCACCACATCCAAGGAAGAGTGGACCACCTGCTCAAGTTATAATTCAACAAGAAGAGGAAGAAGAGGAACAGAACGACGAGCACGAAGAGAGGCAGTTTTTGCCTGAGGAGCCAAGGACGTCTCACCGGAAAGAAAACTTCATTTGGCAATTTTTTAAAATTCCCAAAGGTCAGAAAAAAGTAAATGCAAGATACGTAACTTGCCTTATATGTCAAGATAGACTGTCCAGAGGGACCGAGAAAAAATACAGTTTCGGAAACTACACAATGCATCGCCATATGACTAGGTGGCATCCTAACAACTACAGTGCTGCACAGTTTCGGAACGACCTAGATAATCTCCCTATTATGGCCAGAAGATCTGTTGTACCGGAAGTAACGGGACCAGAGGGCAGGGAGATGGTGCCAAATATACAAATGAGATTTGGTGAAGTAAAACACATCTGCGTATATTGCGATGGATTCATTTGCTACGGAGAAAGAAGCATCACTCTGATCAACAGAGCTATTGACTATCATATGCAAGTTTGTACGAAACGCCCAAAATAATAAATACTTTTTTTTTGTTTTGTTGCTCCTGTTGAGCCCTTTACAATGAATCGTTTTCATTGCCCCCTCCAAGAAAAACCCAAAAAAATATAAAACTGTTCAGAAAAATTCAAAAAAAGTAAAAAAATGTTCCGAAAAATAATAAAAAAAATATAAAACAACAAAAACAATAAAAAAAAAAGTTCTTTTCAGAACTACCTCCCCGTTAATAAAAAATTGGTACAATATTTGGAACTGTGCCAACCTCTATTTCTCGTAGTTCGCTTCCCAGTTCGCTCGCCGGTACGCGAACCGGAAGTGAACCAAAAAAGTTTTTTTTAAAAAAGAACAGTAAGTATAAGGGAAGGAAACAGACACTTATGTTAAAAGAAAGACAGCTATAAGGGAGTAAACTAGAGATACTATTACCCGTAATCCACTGCTGATGATGTCACATATTACATCATTCATGACATGCTCAGTGACATCATCAGCAGAGGATTGCGGGTTTTTTGGCAACGTGCCTTATCCACGGTTTAATAACGCTGCCTTTTGCTTTATATAAGTTTTCAAATTGTATGAAATATATACCAATAGGTCGTTATGAACCTTTAGGTAGTGCTTTTCTTCATGAGGTCTGGTCGCTTCCATACACATACAGATGTTTCAAAGATGATCAAGAAGTTTATCTGAATGGAGAGGAATGCACTGAGACGCCACATCATTCACTAATGTGTAGGCACATACAGTTACACGGTTCATGCAACAAACACCGACCAAATATGGCTTGCGTGTTGCAAGGCACGCCAGTTCCTGCTATCATCCCCACGTTCAAGTTGTTGGAAAATGGTAGTTATTTGATGCTCAATAATGAAGATTGTTCTGGGTTAATTAAAAGTATTCCTTTTATCGTAACAGTAAGTGAACGGGTTATTTGCTGCAAAAATGTTCTATTTCCTCCCACACATGAACATAGGGAGTTTTCAATCTGGCCACAAATACCAACCTTGGGAGCAGATTTCAACGGCATGGCAAGAATAAGAGCTCTTTTGTCTCAGAGAGAGGTGGCCTTGAGTTCGGCCCGTGAAACTTTCGTGCTTCACATAGCGAACACCCGTACAGAGGTGCAGACCCTTTTCAATATTGATTCGCCTTTGCATTTCAGCAAGATGGTTCGGACTATCTTTAACGCGTCCTCCACAAAGGCCCTGGCGCACTTTTTTAAAGTTGTTACCAGTGGTCTCGTGACTTCATTTGAGAAAATCTTTGGAGTCATCCCTGCTTTCTTTCATTCTATTTTCTCCACTGTGCTTCGTGGATTGCCATTTTTACTTGCATTACCAGCGGACGCTCTTGTGCTTTTTTACATTTTTAAATATGGATGTGCAACCTCCCGCCCTGCAGCTGCTGACACTGTTCCGCAATCGCATGCTAGAATATTATGGCACAATGCCGTTGGCGATATTAAGCACGGCATATGGATTATCTTTTCGATTCTCCTACTTCACCTGTGTCCAGCCTGTATTTCACTGCCTGACCTGTGATTTCGATTGGGCCATTGATTTGTGTCTCTGCGGACCGGTTTCTCCTGACGTCGACTTTAATCAGCTGATGACTCCTATCATTACTCACAAGTTGGTTTGTCCTGGCGAAAGGATTATGGCTGTGGCATTGATGCATGGACTAATTGGTCCCTGGAATTTACTGGCGGCAACACAGTCTTTCTTGGAACAGAGCTTTCTTGAAAACCCACCGAGCTGTCCTCTGATGGTGATAGAGGATCCGGTGCTGGGAGAGCACGTATGTTCTTTTCCGCTTTTAAATTGGATGGCTGAACTCTTTTCGGATGAAGACGGTGACTTCCTATTGGAGGCTGTTGCAGCTTATTTTGCATACACAGTTATGTCATAGACCTTTTTCATGTTTGATATGCTGAGTACTAGCATTTCATTGACAATTCATTGACTTATTTGTCAAGTTTTTATTATTTAGCTTGCCTATTGGCTTAAGACTCGATAAAGTACTTGGCTGTTTTATTTTTCTTTAGCATTAAATTTTCCTAGTTTTTAATGCTTTACCTTGCGGACCGTCCACATATAAACTTGCAATCTGCTCTCATGAGATGGCACTTCTATTATCTTATTCAGTTCGTTTCCGGATCATGGGGAGGTGTCATCTAGGTCCTGGATATCTTTACACCGTGTTAAGTTAGCATGGGCTCATTACCGGTTTAAACGCCATTTTTCCTTTTTTGCAACTTCTGCACACAACACTTAGTTGTTGCTTTAGCTTTCAACCTAGTAGTTCATCGTGGTTTACATGAGAATAATATGTTATTGCTCTACTATCTGCTTTGCTTGTTAAACTATATCTGTACAGCGAGTGCTGAAGTTTCAAGAACAACACGATACAGAATTGTTATGAGGTCTGATCTCCACGACTTCATACTCATAACATAAGTGCAACTTCTGCCAATTCTGAGCATGAGGCGGGTTTTATATTGCTTTGCCGAACACACATACACAACAGTTGATGCGGTTCACATGAAGAGAGAGCTGGTGTATGCTGATGTGATTCCTTCAAATCTAAGACACTAAAGTATGGGCACGCCCTAAACCAACACAAAGAGACCTTCTTAGCAAATAATATAATATGTGTATTAGGGAGGGTGAGATACAAGCAGCCGCGGGCCGTGGAGGGAGTTACGGTGGGGCAGGGAGGCGGGGAGGGGGAGGAGCAGGGTGGAGCCCTCTCCACCCTGCCCCTCCCCCTCCCCGCCTCCCTGCCCCACCGTAACTCCCTCCACGGCCCGCGGCTGCTTATAAGTGTTGCTAACTCTTATTCATTTACAGCATGTTAACATACTGTCACCATTCGCTTTTTATGTACTAGTAACTATGCTGGTAATTTTGCTACTGATAATATGTGTACTTGTATTATCTAAGATACTACGCCTGAGAAGACGGCATTAGTAAATAAACATTTCAAATACACATGTGTTCTTCTTAACTCCATGTTGTGGTTTCTAAGAAATATATAACGACCGACTGTTCATGAGTTCCACGTATCCTGAGGTACTATAAGTTCATATTCTGGATTGTCTAAACATTGAGAGTTTGTTATATCCAATGTGACACTGTACCTAGATTGCTAAGGGGTTTTTGATTACTAAGGTGAGTTTTGGGACACCCTAATTTGCCGAGGTTCCAATCCTCTGTCCACAGTTCTGTGTGAGAACAGAAACCCTGCGACAGGGGCACCCCCGACCCTTGCTGGAGCTTCATCACACTTGCGATACAACTCCAGCAATGCGCCACCTTTACGGCACAGATACATCACGCATCTGTGCTGTTTTTGCCCCATGATGCGCCACATTGTAAATGCAGCACACCATAGGTGACGGAACAGCGGCACAGAATGACTAACACATCCCTGGTGATGCGCCAGTCATCATAAATCTATCCCTATGCTTCTTATCTTGTTAGAGATGAACCGCCATATGTATCATCAAAGTTTTTTGCATTTCCTAAATAGCGAACTTTAAGGAATAAATAGCGATTCTTTACCATTCCTAGTTTGCGATGAGCTATTTGCTAATTACAAATTACCCATTCATTTCCTTCATTTCCATAGGGCGGTTGGACTCACTTTTAGCTCGAACGGCTGAATGGATTTCCACGAAACTTGGCAAAATTGTAGGGACTGGTAGCCCGATGTGCCTTTGCTATGTCTCAAGATATATGCTCCAGTGGTTTTTACGAAAATTAACTTTGAAAAATATATATTGGGCTACATTGGCCTATATATATGTTGGAGCCCAAATGTAGCCCAATGTAGCCCAATGAAGCCCAATGAAGCCCAATGTAGCCCAATGTAGCCCAAAGATGGCCGCCAGAGACAAAAAAAACAAATGTAGCCCAAATATCAGCCAGATGTAGCCCAACTATAGCCCAGTGACAGAATGACCAATCAGCTTCGCAAACCTCCGTTACGCGAAGTGGAGCGCTGTTACAGATATATATCTTTTTTTGAACGTTAATTTCTCAAAATCCACTGGAGCACATATATTGAGACCTAGCAAAGGCACATCGGGCTACCAGTCCCTAATATTTTACCAAGTTTCGTGCAAATCCATTCAGCCGTTCGATTATTATTATTATTTTTTTTTTTTGCCCCGCGGGGCCCTTTTAAAACCTCCACATCAAACCTAGGGGGTCAGCGATGATCTACTATTCCCCCTTATGGTCATTTGCCCCTTCGCTTTGGCCTCCTCTTGTCTCTCGATCCTACCGAGAGACAAGATGGCGGCCGCTACGGACTGTTTGGAATGTTGACAGACGCCGGAGAACCAATCAGCTTCGCTTCACAAAGCTCCGTTGCGCGAAAAGTACGCGTCCTGGAGCGCTGCCCGGTCCGCTGTTACAGATATATATCTTTTTTTAAACGTTAATTTCTCAAAATCCACTGTAGCACATATATTGAGACCTACAAAAGGCACATCGGGCTACCAGTCCCTACAATTTTGCCAAGTTTCGTGCAAATCCATTCAGCCGTTCGGGCTAAAAGTGAGGCCAACCGCCCTATGGAAAACTCAATGTTAAAAACACATTTTGGGACCCCAATTTTTTCTCGGCCCCCCCTTGACAACCCCCCCCAAATTTTCAAGGGCTGCTCAGAAACAAAATGTGCCATTTTCCTGAAAATTTCAGCCAATTCCGTCCACAAACGCCAAAGTTATTAGACATAGAATTTTCAAAAATCCCATAGAGAAAAAATCCTAACTATATATACCTACTGGCGACCGCCAGTAGGTAATATATATATATATATATAAGTTCTGCTGTTTCTGACCGCCGTGGTCGCACACTGGGATGAATGGGAGAGCCAGCGGAAGAGCTGCAGCATAGCCACCGCTGCGGACGATCCGTGAAAAATATGGCGGACAAAGCAAAAAACCCACAATAAGGCCAAAAAGTGCACACAGCAAACTAGCCATGCCCCCAAATACACAAAACACACCCCGATAACACAAACACGTGGCAAAAAAAAAATACAATTCCCAGGACAACACAAACAACACACCTGACAGCAATACCCCGTTTGGACACACCCACATAGCTGAGTTTAAAACCAGCCCCTTCCCTGACCACAATCCTTTGCAACATTCCAAGACTGAAGGCCACCAACCCTCACAACAAAGGATAGGCAAAGCAACACGCCAGCACTACTCACACCACACTCAGCACCACCACCACTTCCACACCTGCACCACTAGCCCCCATGCACATCACACAGCATACACATCACAACCACACCCACCACTCACACCGCTGCACCCACAATCACTTTGCCAACCACACACCACGTCAACACATAAAATGCCTAAATTCACAGAGAGTGAGTTGACAATCATGGTAAATGAAATAGTCAAAGTGGAACCACAACTGTTTGGTAGCCTGGTCCAACAGACACCATTAGCTACAAGGACACAAATGTGGGCAAGTATAGTCCAAAGGGTCAATGCAGTAGGTACCACCCCGTGATCCAAAAAGGAGATCATGAACGGTGGCGTGATCTGAAGAGGGTTGTCAAAGAGAAGAGAAGCAAGAACCGTGAGCTGGCTGAGAGGACTGGCAGTGGCGCTCCCATTCCACCAAAAACCAACCACACCATGGGAGGAGAAGGTGCTTAGCATACTGCATACAGAGAATCTCACAGGAGTAGCCGGGGGAGAGGAGGCTGGTAAGTACAAACAAATGACTACCACCACACTGATATGTACTGTCTTGCACAACTACAAAGCTACACCACCTAGGACAAATCCCATGCATCTACATCACACACTCCCAAAAACATGTCTCACAAATCCACCATTCACCCCAAATGTAGCCACCAACATTACCATGGGGGCGTGTGTACTGGCAGCCAGCACTACAACTCCCGCCAGGCCCCCTTGTCCAACAGCATCAGCAAGATGGAGCCCTCACCCCACCCCACCCAGAAGCATGTGTCAGCCATTACACAACCCACATCAAACTAACAGGTAGGTAGCCATCTTCCCGGGGAATGTGTCTGTGGGTGGGAGGCCTGCACTACTACTCCCACCATGCCCACTGTCCCACAGCCTAGCAAAATGGACCCCTCCCCCTACCTCACCCAGAAGCAGTTGGAAGACATTGCAGTACACCTAACAACTTACAGGTAGGTAGCCATCTTCCCTGGGAGGGTGTTTGTGGGTGGGAGGCCTGTACTACTACTTCCACAATGCACACTGGCCCACACCTCAGCAGGATGATTCCCTCCCCCCACCCCACCCAGAAGCAGTTGGAAGACATTGTAGTACACCACACAAACGTACAGGTAGGTAGCCATCTCCACAGTGAGGGTGTCTGGGTGTGGGAGGCCTGTACCATGACTCCCACCATGCCCACGCCCCACTCCTCAGCAGGATGGAGCACTCACCACACCCCACCCAGAAGCATGTGTTAGCCATTACACTACCCTCATCAAACTAACAGGTAGGTAGCAATCTTCCCTCGGAGGGTGTCTATGGGTGGGAGGCCTGCACTACTACTCCCACAATGCACCCTGGCCCACACCTCAGCAGGATGGAGCACTCGCCCACCTAGAAGCAGTTGGAAGACATTGAAGTACACCAAACAAACTTACAGGTAGGTAGCCATCTTCACAGTGAAGGTGTCTGTGGGTGGGAGGCCTGCACTACTACTCCAACCATGCACCCTGGCCCACACCTCAGCAGGATGGACCACTCACTCACCCAGAAGCAGTTGGAAGACATTGCAGTACACCAAACAAACGTACAGGTAGGTAGCCATCTTCCCTGGGAGGGTGTCTGTGGGTGGGAGGTCTGCACTACTACTCTCACCATGCACCCTGGGCCACACCTCAGCAGGATGGAGCACTAACCCACCCAGAAGCAGTTGGAAGACATTGCAGTACACCAAACAAACTTACAGGTAGGTAGCCATCTACACAGTGACGGTGTCTGGGTGTGGGAGGCCTGTACCACTACTCCCACCATGCCCCCTGCCCCACACCTCAGCAGGATGGAGCACTCACCACACCCCACCCAGAAGCATGTGTTAGCCATTACAGTACCCTCATCGAACTAACAGGTAGGTAGCAATCTTCCCTCGGAGGGTGTCTATGGGTGGGAGGCCTTCACTACTACTCCCACAATGCACCCTGGCCCACACCTCAGCAGGATGGAGCACTCACCCACCTAGAAGCAGTTGGAAGACATTGAAGTTCACCAAACAAACTTACAGGTAGGTAGCCTTCTTCACAGTGAGGTTGTCTGTGGGTGGGAGGCCTGCACTACTACTCCGACCATGCACCTTGGCCCACACCTCAGCAGGATGGAGCACTCACCACACCCCACCCAGAAGCATGAGTCAGCCATTACACTACCCTCATCAAACTAACAGGTAGGTAGCCATCTTCCCTTGGAGGACTGAGTGGGTGTGGGAGGCCTGCACTACAACTCCCACTCAGCCCCCTGTCGTACCCCTGTGCAGAATGGAGCAGCCCCCACCCAGCCAGAAGCATGTGGCAGCCATTGTATCTTACCAACCACACTCACAGGTAGGTAGCCATCTTCCCAGGGAGGGTTGTTTGGGGGGTGGGGGGCCTGCACTACAACTTACACCACCCCCCCTGTCCCACCCATTAGCATAATGGAGCCCTCCCCCACCCAGAAGCATGTGGCAGCCATTGTATCACAATAAACAAACTTACAGTTAGGTAGCCATCTTCCCAGGGAGGCCTGTGTGGGTGTGGGAGGCCTGCACTACAATTCCCACTTGGCCCCCTGTCCGACCCTTGAGCAGGATTGAGCACTCCCCCACCCAGCCAGAAGCATGTGGCAGCCATTGTATCTCACCAACCAAACTTACAGGTAGGTAGCCATCTTCCCAGGAGGGTGTTCGTGGGTGGGATGCCTGTACCATTGCTCCCACCATGCACCCTGGCCCACACCTCAGCAGAATGGAGCACTCACCCATCCAGAAGCAGTTGGAAAACATTGCAGTACACCTAACAAACTTACAGGTAGGTAGCAATCTTCACAGTGAGGGGGTCTTTGGGTGGGAGGCCTCCACTACTACTCCCGCCATGTACTCTTGTCCCCAGTACAGCAAGATGGAGCTTTCCATACCACCCAGATGCATGTGGCATATAATGGCCCACCTCAAACAAATTAACAGGTAGGTAGACATGTTATTCTGTCTTATGACACCACTGAGCAGGATGTAAGCCTCCACCACGCACACACAGATGTGTCACATTACAAAGCCAAATGTGAGCACGTAACAGGTAAGTAGCCAGTATGTGCACCCAAACATTTGTCACAAAAGAAATGGTGCCATATGACAACACCAGCCCTCTCATTGCACAGATATGCACACCAACCCCATTGCCATGTGCAGTGTGCACACAGGTAAGCAAAGGAAACTGTCACAGCTACAAAAGTGTGACACACCAATGCACATGTGGATAAAGTCTGGGCACAATCATGCACAACCTATTGACATGTGCATCACCATGGGGCCAGAGCAACAAGAACCATTCACAAAATAAGAAAGCATGTGTGGTGGTATACATCAAGATATGCCCATGACAGGACAAAGGTATGCAGGAGATGACAATGGCCAGTCCATGGCCAGATGTGACGTCTGCCAGGTCAGACAAATCAACAAAGAGTCCATAATGAAAAACATGTGGTGCCAGTCCCTAGATGGCAACAGGTCCCTGTAATCATAAATTATGCACGGGTCACATGGTATGCATTGGCACCTCACACCATGGACAAGTAATGCATGTACCACTGCATCATGTCAGGAGGCACAGTAGTGCACATAGAAAACAATGTGATGATCAGTCAATTGTGTAGTGTACAACAGTGAATGACACAGAGCAAACACAAAGCTTGCGGGGTACACTACAATGACCATTTCCCATCTGATCCACAGGTGACCAAGAACTCACTGCAGAGGACAACACCAGCAACTTGCAGAGCCAGTCTCCCCGCCCGTACATGGACTCTCGGATGTTGACTCCCAGGATTTTCTGGACGATGAGCTCGAAGCCAGCGCATCTGGTGTGCCAGGCAGCAACAGGTCCCAGAACACCATCGTCCCCCCACCACATCTTCGGCAATAACAACTTCATTGCAGACCCTGCTGTCACGGCCTGTGCATCCACCACCACCACCAGTGCTGCCTGCAACACCCTCCCTGTCCCAGTGGATGCCCACCCCACACCACTGACTGAGGGACAGCAGGGAGAGGATGCGGGTACCCACAGTGGTGAGGCAACAGGTCAGCAGGGTAGGTGGGAGGGGCTGGGTCACCCACAGACACCAGGAGGCTGGGACCCAATCCCTGGACCACATCACCAGAGTCCTTGGCGCTTATAAACAAGCCCAGGGACAAACGGGCCGGTCGGACGAACTGTTACGCTAGCTCATCCTGTTGATGAGGTCTATCGACGCCCGCATGGGACAAATTGTGGACCTCTTGGGCCAGCAAGTGGCGGTACTGAGGGACAGGCCTGCGCCACAACCAACACCTCCACCTCCCTCTGGTAGGCCGCAGGATGACAGTTTACCATCCTCCTATGCGCCCACAGAGAGGGTTGAGTCCTCAGATCCCACTGGCCCTGCAGCAGGGCCCCCCTGCCAAGCGACAAATGGGCCGTCCTAAGAAGACCCTGGAAGTAACTGGAGGCAAAGCACCTGCCAAACGCCAGTCATGGAGCCACCACTGCATTGACTTTTTGGATTGTCCTTCCTCACACTACCTTCTGAATAGCATCTGTCTGTTGGACTGGGTCAACACATCAATGTGGTGACTACTCGATTATCTAATTTATCATAACTTTCAACTCACTGCTCCACCACCACTTCAATGAAAATGTACAACCCCCTCACACGTCACCATTGTAAATAAAAAATCCTTACACACATGTTGTCATGTCTGCTCCGTCTTATTAGGAGGATGTACAGTCTTCACCATGAGCACAATGTACCAGGAGTATGAACTGTATGTAGGCAAGGAGCAGTTGAAGGCACATAGAGAAACACAAAAGAACAACATTCACTGGTCTGGGTGTGGCATCACAGACATTACACAACACCTACCATCAAGATAAGCCAACATGCACAAGTCACAATGGGCAACAAGTGTCAACATAAACGTCCTGTAGATGTTCCCAAATGACCTGTCCCAGAAACATTGCCAACCACTGCTGAGTCTACAACTGGCTACCACAACGTGTCCTCCCATGGGCCTCATTGTAGCGGACTTCATCCGGGGTCCTGTGATTCCGCAGTGGGTTCAGCAACCAGGGATGGTTGGGATATGCAGAGTCACCTAGGAATGACAAACACAAATAGACATTGCAATGTCGCTGATGCAGAGGGCAGCAGGTCACACAACCAGCACGCAATATAACTAGGCATACTCACCCACAATCCATGCACGCACTGGAAGCAGATTAGCTATCAGCTGGGGCACAATCCTGTAACGCAGGATGTAGGAGTCATGGGCTGAGCCTGGGAATCTGGCATACACGTGGGTGATGATTATATCTGCCAGGCACACCACTTGCACATTTATGGAGTGGTAATGTTTGCGATTCCTGCAAATGCGCTCACCTGCGTGTGGTGGCACAAGCCCGACATGGGTGCAATCAATGGCACCAACAACATGGGGGATGTGCCCAAGGGGACAGAAGTCTCCCCTCAAAGATAGCAATTCAGCACCCTTGGGGAAATGGATATATCTGTCCTTGTACATCATCATAACGGACAGAACATCACGCAGCACCATGCTGAACATTGGTTGTGACATCCCACCAGCGCTGGCCACTGTCTGCTGGAACGATCCAGTGGCAAAAAAATGTAGGGCCGCCATCACCTTATAAGTTGGAGTGAAAGCTGTAGGATATGTCTGGCGAGGCTGCAGGTGGGGCTCCAACATATCACAAAGGGTTTTTAGGGTGGCTCTATCCAGACGGCATCTCTGGATGATCCCCACATCCTCCATGTCCTCCAGCACTGTCAAGCATCAGATTTGTCCTCCTCCTAGTTGAGATGAAAGTGGACACATGTCAATGTAATACATCATGAGATAGGCACAGCATCTCATGTTCTGGATGACACAACAACAGCAATGACTGCCATCAAAATTGAGTTACAGACCAGCTTATATGTAGGGACACCTTCAGCTACACAAAGGGCACACCTGTCAACTTACACAAAACAATTACCTCAAACACCACCTTGGTCAATGTGTATGCACATAGGGATATGGCCACAAATTTCCATGGCCACACCTGGGAGTATAGCATCCAGAAAAGGTGTGACTGATCTACCCCACTGTCTCATGCCTAGCTGCTGTACCTGCCACACCTTAATGCGTCATTTCAACCTAGCACACATCCACAACACAATGACCACAGTTGGCACAGAAATGACGATTGTGTGCATGAGCAGACATAAGAGGCCATGCAAAAAATTACATCATTCATTGAGACGAGCATTGCTGTGATTGTCACTGCACCTCAACACATTGACATGTGTACACATTGTAGAGTCCAGAACAACACTGTCCTGCCTACACAACCATCAAATTCATAAGTGACATGTGAGGGAGTACAGGCCAATCTACGAAATCACATACACAAACATGGTGTTGGACCTGCACCCTGCTAGACAAAGGAATTCACTGTATAAAAAGGGGCTGTGTCCCCTTCCAAAATGTTCTTGTTTTTGACTTGAATCCTACCAGGGGCGTGCTGCTGCTTGGGCCCAGGGGAAGGCTTGCCTCCCTGGGTCATGCCCAGCCCCTGGATACCTGATGGACTTTCCTTTTCTGGGAGCTGCTGTGCTCCACCTTATGTCCTGGACTGTGGAGGTCCTGGAGTCCTGAAGGACTTTGTTGCTTTATTTTTGCCTCTAGCTCTTTGGAGTGCTTTATTTCTCCCCCAGCGCCTTATTTTGGCCAGGAAGCGCTTTTGATTTGATTTCCTAGAGGAGGGAGAGGAGCGTGGGCTGTGCAGCGTGATGCTGCAGGTCCCTTACAAAGGATTCCCCCGAGATTGCATTGGGGGTCATTGCGAGAGCCCACCTCGCTTATTTTTAAATTGAGAAAACCTCTCCGTCCACAGCCCGGGGCCGCGGACGAAGCACCGAAGGGGCGCGCTGGGATTGGGCCGCTGTTGGGGGCTCGTCCGGGTGGGCCGCGCTGCCATTGGCTGGCCCCAGGAAGAGTTGCCGCGCAGCCATTGGCTGCCCACCGAAAGGAGAGCGACGCGTCATCACCGGGGCTCCAGTGAGAGAGGGAAAGCCCCGGTCTGCCTGTGAGAGCCCCGCGCTGCTTGAGAAGGAGCTGAGCAGTAGCGGAGGGGGCGCGGGGCACATTGCCGGTGCCCGCCCCCGCCGCACGTCAAAACCCGGGTGCAACAAAGCTGAGGCCGTCTTTGGGGGTGCGAGGCTCCCGGGAGTCCAGGGGAGCCCCGCCTTCATCTGCGAGGAAGAGATCCAGCAGCCCTCCACCCACCAGGAAAACTCCGGTGAGTGGAGCTCGTGAGGGACATGGGCTGGTCTTAGTGGTTGCGAGGAGGGAGGAGGCAGCCTTCGAGCGGCCCCGTGGCAGCTCCTCCATCTTCGTATTGATGTATCTTAGAGCCCGTAGGCCCTAACGAAGGCCCGGGGGATTGTGCCTTCAGGGCGGCCCCAGATGGTAGTGGGCCGCCCCACCAGTGACGATGAGCGTTGAGCCCTGAGAGGCTCCCAAGGAGGCATATTTTTTTCACTTGGAGCCACGAGAGGCTTCACAGCTGCGGGGGCATGTTTGTTTTAAGGAGCTGAGTTGGCTCCAAGGCCCGTGTCCAGTCCACCGTTTAGGGGGGGGCATAGTTGGTGCTTAGGGCGGTCCCGGATGACAGTGGGCCGCCCCAAAGTTATTAGTGAGTTGAGAGCTCCAGCATCTGGCCACAGTATTTGTTTCAGAGCCAGGGGGCTCCAATGTGGCACAGTTTTAGAGCCGGATGGCTCCAGAGGGGCATAGTTGATGTCAGAGCCTGTGTGGCTCCAACCCCCCTGCGGCGCAATTTATCTAAAGGGCCAGTGAGGGCCCATGCCGCAGTTTTGTCCTCCAGCTGCCCAGCAATTAGTGGGCAGCTGCACCGTTTAGGCGCAAGATGGAGAGTGAGTCCCTGAGAGGGACGGAGATGGCACAGTGGTGCCAGGCCTTCCACAGCTGCGCAGCACTTAGTGCCAGCTGCAACGTTTAGGCCTTGTGATTGTCCTCAGCTGCCCAGTAATTAGTGGGCAGCTGCCACGTTTAGGCCCCTGACATTGGGACACAGGGCGTCTTAGCCCCATCAAGGCCAGTTGGCCTAGGGACTGCCACAGGTGGTGGCTTATGTCAGTTTTTGTGCAATTGTGTGGTTGTTCCCTGCACCTCTGAATGTTTTTAGGCATCATGTGTTTTTGCGCTATTGAGTTGTGTTCTGGCACCTCTGAATGTTTTTATGCACCATGTGTCTTCCTTGTTCTTACACCTCTGAATGTTTTATGCATCATGTGTTCTTCCTTGTCCTTACACCTCTGAATGTGTTTTTATGCATCATGTGTGAATCTGGGGACCACGGTTCGATCCCCGGCTCCGGCGGCAGGTTAGCCCTGCACCATGTGACTCTGGGCAATAGCTCGCTTAATCTTCCCGACGGCCCTCCGCGCCTAGAGACCCTTACGGGGGATTGTGCGCTTTACAAATGTGGACATTACATTACTTTCCTTACACCTCTGAATGTTGTGATGCATCATGCGTAATGTGTTCTTGCTTATACCCCTAAATGTATTTTATTCTTAGGTGGTTGTGTTTTGCCTAGTATAGTTTATACTAGAGAGGTTATGTGTCGATGCGTGATCTAGGCCTATGGTTATTAGTATTGCGTAGTGTGTACCTACCTTTACCAGTAGTTACTGGTTGTGACCTATAATTGTTCTTTTGTGTTACCCTTATTCTATGATCTACAAAGTGCTATTTCTAAAAGTGTTGATTCTGACAGTGGCCCATGTGGCCCTGTCTTGTAAATAATCCCTTGTGAATATTGCCCGGCCAGTTGGCACAATGTACATGTGTGACTTCTATCTGATGTGTTTTGACAATACAAAAGTTATTTTTATATAACATTGTGTAGAGTTCCTTATGTGGTGTGCCTAGGATGTTGTTGCTGTTGTGTGCGTGCGCAAATACTTTACACATTGCCTCCGGGATAAGCCTGTCTGCTCGTGCCAAGCTACCAAGGGGGTGAGCAGGGGTTATCTTGGCGTGTGACTCCCTTGCCCTGACTAGAATGGTGGTTTCTGCCTGGCTTTGGCGTCAGCCTTAGCCTACCAGAAATAGCAAGTTCTAACATTGTTGGACAGCGGTGAGGATTAGGACTTGTGTTTGCGCAATGCCACATGGACAACTGGCTACATTACAAAACTCTGCATTTTTTAGATAGTCACATGTTTGGGATTATTGTTGTGATTTTGTTTTTCCTCAAGAGTGTCATTTTCAAATGGTGTTTCCTGCGCTTTTATGTTTAGTGGCAGATGAGAGAAAATGACAGGACGGGAGGCCAGTAGAGGGGGAGGTTCCCATAGATTAGGAATCCCTTGCTGGGTCCAGTGCCCAATCCCTGTTCCTGTCCCTGTGTGGGTAGATGGAAGAGAGGGAGTGTGGAGGAGGAATGGCTTGCTCGGGAGGGTGGTTATCCCCTGAGTGTAGTGTGTGTGTCTGGATTCCCCAGTATGGTAGGATCCAGTGGCGGCAGCTAAAATGTGTCCAGTGCGTGAAGTCCCATTCCCAGTTCCCAGAGTATGGTGCCTGGTGCTCAGTAAGAGGGGTACAGGTTGAGAGTCAGGGGCAGTGAGGAACTGTCTCACCAGTCTGGAGGGGGAGTGTGTGGATGAGTGGTGTGTTGAACTAGAGGAGTTGGTGTGAGTTATTTTAAAAAGGAGCTTGCACGGGAGGTGTACCTCTGGTGGTGTGCAGGAGGTCCTGCAGAGGCACTGGACAAGAAGGTGGACGTCTGGCGGTGTGCTAGATGTCTTGCAGAGGCATTAGGGAGTAATTATAAAAGTAGTGGCTTGTGTATCTGATGATCCTCTGTAGGGGAAGAGATTCATGTGTAGCCCAGCTAGGTCCCAGTAGGATGGTAGGGCTGTAGGGACTCACGTCTTGTCTCAGTGGAGGAGGAGTTAGTGTGGAACGGTGTGTCCCACGTTGGCCGGAACCCTGTCTCAGGGCCTGGAGGGTTCCCTAAGGAAGCGCTAGGTCAGGGGCCTAGGCTATACTTACAGGTCATTTGAGGAGGATCTTCCTGTGTCTAGAGGACGGGGAGTGTCTTTAACCAGAACTCCGGCGGTCCTGGTGTTGGGCAGTACCGCTCCTAAGTGGAGGGTGCAGAAGTCCTGGTTCGCTGGGCATTTGACCGTCTAGAGTGCTTGACCATTTGTGCGGCCTCTGGAGGTTGTTCCCCGAGGAGTGGGGAGGCCAGGTTCAGGTTCAGCCTGACCTGGAGGGAAGGGCATCTGTAATCAGTGTCCTGACCGGTTTTGGCTTCCAGGGGTACCGCTCCAAGGTAGGAGGGTGCAGAACTCTGGAAGGGGGTGCAGAGGGACGATGTCCTTGTCCCTGACCCCGGTGCAACCTGAGGGTTTAGATCCTAGGTTGGGAGATTAGGAAACTTCTAGGTCAAGAAGGAATCTCTGCCAAAGTAGATCAGCTGAAGAGACTGAGGAGGCTGCCCTTGCTGTGTGTTCTGGGGCCCACCTGCAGTTTGTTGTTTCCACTAAGGTAGAGGAAAGGGGATTTTGCTGTGTGCTGTGTCCCCCCACCTGCTTGAAGAGGGACTGTGCTGTGTGCTTTGTACCTCAGAAGTGAAATAGTTTCCAGATCCCAGGTGGTAGACCAGTTGATGGAGAGAGGTCCTGATCTGGTGGAAGAGTTGTGTTCTGGTGGGTGCTTCCCTGGGAGGATGCAGAACCCCAGAAGTAGAGGTAGGGTGGGGCATTCTTGCCCGTGACCTCTGGTTAGCCTGAGGGTATGGTCCCTAGGTTGAAGGATCAGTCGTAGTTGTAGCTACACTGAGAGGGAGAGTGGAGAATGGCTATTGTGTGCCAGGGGTTACTGCCCCCCACTCTGTGGATTGGTCAGGACCTGTGACATTTGGATGGCCTAGGGCCTGGTCCTGGCCGTGGATGACTAGGGAGTACCAGTGGGGTATCCTAGTTGTACCAGAGAGCTCTTGTTGAGAGAAATACATGTGGGTTCAGAGTGGCGAAAAACCGGAGGGTGTCCCTGCCGTGCGGGCCCGTGTCCGTGTTTTGTCGCCCAAATCAGGGAAGCCCATCAGTGGAGTGATTGGTCTACCCTGCGTTTTGGCTGGAAGGGGGTTGTGTTGGACCTGGCCCTTTTGGCAGGTTCACCCCGAAACTTTTTGCTTTTTCCTAGCCTAGTTCTGGAACCTGGTGTTGGTGATTTTAGGCCTTTGCGCACTTTTTCACTGTGGTACAGTGTAAAGTGCGTGAGCTCTCTGTGTATGTGTGGTGAGTGACCTGCCCTCCCATAGGAATGCATGGGGAATATGTGTGACCATGGTAGTTCCTGATGTGTGGGGAGTGCAGGGTCGAGTTTGGTATGTGCGAACTCGTGAGATTGAATGCTGCGTAATGATGTATGCGGCATGATTGTGTCTAGTGTAGAAGTGCCACTTTTAGAAGTTGGCATATTTGGGTAATTTGTGTCTGGCGTGTGATTGGCTGGAGCCTGGCTCCAGGAGTGAGCCTGGGCCTGCTTGTGGATTGACTGTCTGGTTTAAGGGTCCTGAATGGGGCTGGGTTTTCCCCACACAATGCTGGCTCCACCCCCTGGGGTGCGTCTGTCCCTAGCCTGGCCAGTGAAAGGAATTCCCTATAACCAGTTCTAGCTGGTTCTCACATTGCCTGCACCCTGCTAGACAAAGGAATTCACTGTATAAAAAGGGGCTGTGTCCCCTTCCAAAATGTTCTTGTTTTTGACTTGAATCCTGCCAGGGGCGTGCTGCTGCTTGGGCCCAGGGGCAGGCTTGCCTCCCTGGGTCCTGCCCAGCCCCTGGATACCTGATGGACTTTCCTTTTCTGGGAGCTGCTGTGCTCCACCTTATGTCCTGGACTGTGGAGGTCCTGGAGTCCTGAAGGACTTTGTTGCTTTATTTTTGCCTCTAGCGCTTTGGAGTGCTTTATTTGTCCTCCAGCGCCTTATTTTGGCCAGGAAGCGCTTTTGATTTGATTTCCTAGAGGAGGGAGAGGAGCGTGGGCTGTGCAGCGCGATGCTGCAGGTCCCTTACAAAGGATTCCACCGAGATTGCATTGGGGGTCATTGCGAGAGCCCACCTCGCTTATTTTTAAATTGAGTAAACCTCTCCGTCCACAGCCCGGGGCCGCGGACCAAGCACCGAAGGGGCCGCGCTGGGATTGGGCCGCTGTTGGGGGCTCGTCCCGGTGGGCCGCGCTGCCATTGGCTGGCCCCAGGAAGAGTTGCCGCGCAGCCGTTGGCTGCCCACCGAAAGGAGAACGACGCGTCATCACGGGGGCTCCAGTGAGTGAGGGAGAGCCCCAGTCTGCCTGTGAGAGCCCCGCGCTGCTTGAGAAGGAGCTGAGCAGTAGCGGAGGGGGCGCGGGGCACATTGCCGGTGCCCGGCCCCGCCGCACGTCAAAACCCGGGTGCAGCAAAGCTGAGGCCGTCTTTGGGGGTGCGAGGCTCCCGGGAGTCCAGGGGAGCCCCGCCTTCGCCTGCGAGGAAGAGATCCAGCAGCCCTCCTCCCCCCAGGAAAACTCCTGTGAGTGGAGCTCGTGAGGGACATGGGCTGGTCTTAGTGGTTGCGAGGGGGGAGGAGGCAGCCTTCAAGCGGCCCCTTGGCAGCTCCTCCATCTTCGTATTGATGTATCTTAGAGCTCGTAGGCCCTAACGAAGGCCCGGGGGATTGTGCCTTTAGGGCGGCCCCAGATGGTAGTGGGCCGCCCCACCAGTGACGATGTGTGTTGAGCCCTGAGAGGCTCCCAAGGAGGCATATTTTTTTCACTTGGAGCCACGAAAGGCTCCACAGCTGCGGGGGCATGTTTGTTTTAAGGAGCTGAGTTGGCTCCAAGGCCCGTGTCCAGTCCACCGTTTAGGGGGGGGGGCATAGTTGGTGCTTAGGGCGGACCCGGATGACAGTGGGCCGCCCCAACGTTATTAGTGAGTTGAGATCTTCAGCATCTGGCCACAGTATTTGTTTCAGAGCCAGGGGGCTCCAGTGTGGCACAGTTTTAGAGCCGGATGGCTCCAGAGGGGCATAGTTGATATCAGAGCCTGTGTGGCTCCAACCCCCCTGTGGCGCAATTTATTCAAAGGGCCAGTGAGGGCCCATGCCGCAGTTTTGTCCTCCAGCTGCCCAGCAATTAGTGGGCAGCTGCACCGTTTAGGCGCAAGATGGAGAGTGAGTCCCTGAGAGGGTCGGAGATGGCACAGTGGTGCCAGGCCTTCCACAGCTGCGCAGCACTTAGTGCCAGCTGCAACGTTTAGGCCTTGTGATTGTCCTCAGCTGCCCAGCAATTAGTGGGCAGCTGCCACGTTTAGGCCCCTGACATTGGGACACAGGGCGTCTTAGCCCCATCAAGGCCAGTTGGCCTAGGGACTGCCACAGGTGGTGGCTTATGTAAGTTTTTGTGCAATTGTGTGGTTGTTCCCTGCACCTCTGAATGTTTTTAGGCATCATGTGTTTTTGCGCTTATGAATTGTGTTCTGGCACCTCTGAATGTTTTTATGCATCATGTGTCTTCCTTGTTCTTACACCTCTGAATGTTTTATGCATCATGTGTTCTTCCTTGTCCTTACACCTCTGAATGTGTTTTTATGCATCATGTGTTTTCCTTCCTTACACCTCTGAATGTTGTGATGCATCATGTGTAATGTGTTCTTGCTTATACCCCTAAATGTATTTTATTTTTAGGTGGTTGTGTTTTGCCTAGTATAGTTTATACTAGAGAGGTTATGTGTCCATGCGTGATCTAGGCCTATGGTTATTAGTATTGTGTAGTGTGTACCTACCTTTACCAGTAGTTACTGGTTGTGACCTATAATTGTTCTTTTGTGTTACCCTTATTCCATGATCTACAAAGTGCTATTTCTAAAAGTGTTGATTCTGACAGTGGCCCATGTGCACTGTCTTGTAAATAATCCCTTGTGAATATTGCCCGGCCAGTTGGCACAATGTACATGTGTGACTTCTATCTGATGTGTTTTGACAATACAAAAGTTATTTTTATATAACCTTGTGTAGAGTTCCTTATGTGGTGTGCCTAGGATGTTTTTGCTGTTGTGTGCATGCGCAAATGCTTTACACATTGCCTCCGGGATAAGCCTGTCTGCTCGTGCCAAGCTACCAAGGGGGTGAGCAGGGGTTATCTTGGCGTGTGACTCCCTTGCCCTGACTAGAATGGTGGTTTCTGCCTGGCTTTGGCGTCAGCCTTATCCTACCAGAAATAGCAAGTTCTAACATTGTTGGACAGCGGTGAGGATTAGGACTTGTGTTTGCGCAGTGCCACAGCGACAACTGGCTACAGTACAAAACTCTGCATTTTTTAAATAGTCACATGTTTGGGATTATTGTTGTGATTTTGTTTTTCCTCAAGAGTGTCATTTTCAAATGGTGTTTCCTGCGCTTTTATGTTTAGTGGCAGATGAGAGAAAATGACAGGACGGGAGGCCAGTAGAGGGGGAGGTTCCCATAGATTAGGAATCCCTTGCTGGGTCCAGTGCCCAATCCCTGTTCCTGTCCCTGTGTGGGTAGATGGAAGAGAGGGAGTGTGGAGGAGGAATGGCTTGCTCCGGAGGGTGGTTATCCCCTGAGTGCAGTGTGTGTGTCTGGATTCCCCAGTATGGTAGGATCCAGTGGTGGCAGCTAAAATGTGTCCAGTGCGTGAAGTCCCATTCCCAGTTCCCAGAGTATGGTGCCTGGTGCTCAGTAAGAGGGGTACAGGTTGAGAGTCAGGGGCAGTGAGGAACTGTCTCACCAGTCTGGAGGGGGAGTATGTGGATGAGTGGTGTGTTGAACTAGAGGAGTTGGTGTGAGTTATTTTAAAAAGGAGCTTGCACGGGAGGTGTACCTCTGGTGGTGTGCAGGAGGTCCTGCAGAGGCACTGGACAAGAAGGTGGACGTCTGGCGGTGTGCTAGATGTCTTGCAGAGGCATTAGGGAGTAATTCTAAAAGTAGTGGCTTGTGTATCTGATGATCCTGTGTAGGGTAAGAGGTTCATGTGTAGCCCAGCTAGGTCCCAGTAGGATGGTTGCGCTGTAGGGACTCATGTCTTGTCTCAGTGGAGGCGGAGTTAGTGTGGGACGGTGTATCCCACGTTGGCCCGAAACCCTGTCTCAGGGCCTGGAGGGTTCCCTAAGGAAGCACCAGGTCAGGGGCCTAGGCTATACTTACAGGACATTTGAGGAGGATCTTCCTGTGTCTAGAGGACGGGGAGTTTCTGTAACCAGAACTCCGGCGGTCCTGGTGTTGGGCAGTACCGCTCCTAAGTGGAGGGTGCAGAAGTCCTGGTTCTCTGGGCATTTGACCGTCTAGAGTGCTTGACCATTTGTGGGGCCTCTGGAGGTTGTTCCCCGAGGAGGGGGGAGGCCAGGTTCAGGTTCACCCTGACCTGGAGGGAAGGGCATCTGTAATCAGTGTCCTGACCGATTTTGGCTTCCAGGGGTACCGCTCCAAGGTAGGAGGGTGCAGAACTCTGGAAGGGGGTGCAGAGGGACGGTGTCCTTGTCTCTGACCCCGGTGCAACCTGAGGGTTTAGATCCTAGGTTGGGAGATTAGGAAACTTCTAGGTCAAGAAGGAATCTCTGCCAAAGTAGATCAGCTGAAGAGACTGAGGAGGCTGCCCTTGCTGTGTGTTCCGGGGCCCACCTGCAGTTTGTTGTTTCCACTAAGGTAGAGGAAAGGGGATTTTGCTGTGTGCTGTGTCCCCCCACCTGCTTGAAGAGGGACTGTGCTGTGTGCTTTGTACCTAAGAAGTGAAATAGTTTCCAGATCCCAGGTGGTAGAACAGTTGATGGAGAGAGGTCCTGATCTGGTGGAAGAGTTGTGTTCTGGTGGGTGCTTCCCTGGGAGGGTGGAGAACCCCCGAAGTAGAGGTAGGGTGGGTCATTCTTGCCCGTGACCTCTGGTCAGCCTGAGGGTATGGACCCTAGGTTGAAGGATCAGTGGTAGTTGTAGCTACACTGAGAGGGAGAGTGGAGAATGGCTATTGTGTGCCAGGGGTTACTGCCCCCCACTCTGTTGATTGGTCAGGACCTGTGACATTTGGATGGCCTAGGGCCTGGTCCTGGCCGTGGATGACTAGGGAGTACCAGTGGGGTATCCTAGTTGTGCCAGAGAGCTCTTGTTGAGAGAAATACATGTGGGTTCCGAGTGGCGAAAAAACGGAGGGCGTCCCTGCCGTGCGGGCCCGTGTCCGTGTTTTGTCGCCCAAAGCAGGGAAGCCCATCAGTGGAGTGATTGGTCTACCCTGCGTTTTGGCTGGAAGGGGATTGTGTTGGACCTGGCCCTTTTGGCAGGTTCACCCCGAAACTTTTTGCTTTTTCCTAGCCTGTTTCTGGAACCTGGTGTTGGTGATTTTAGGCCTTTGCGCACTTTTTCACTGTGGTACAGTGTAAAGTGCGTGAGCTCTCTGTGTATGTGTGGTGAGTGACCTGCCCTCCCATAGGAATGCATGGGGAATATGTGTCACCATGGTAGTTCCTGATGTGTGGGGAGTGCAGGGTCGAGTTTGGTATGTGCAAACTCGTGAGATTGAATTCTGCGTAATGATGTATGCGGCATGATTGTGTCTAGTGTAGAAGTGCCACTTTTAGAAGTTGGCATATTAGGGTAATTTGTGTCTGGCGTGTGATTGGCTGGAGCCTGGCTCCAGGAGTGAGCCTGGGCCTGCTTGTGGATTGACTGTCTGGTTTGAGGGTCCTGAATGGGACTGGGTTTTCCGCACACAATGCTGGCTCCACCCCCTGGGGTGCGTCTGATGTCCCTAGCCTGGCCAGTGAAAGGAATTCCCTATAACCAGTTCTAGCTGGTTCTCACATTGCCTGCACCCTGCTAGACAACGGAATTCACTGTATAAAAAGGGGCTGTGTCCCCTTCCAAAATGTTCTTGTTTTTGACTTGAATCCTGCCAGGGGCGTGCTGCTGCTTGGGCCCAGGGGAAGGCTTGCCTCCCTGGGTCCTGCCCAGCCCCTGGATACCTGATGGACTTTCCGTTTCTGGGAGCTGTTGTGCTCCACTTTATGTCCTGGACTGTAGAGGTCCTGGAGTCCTGAAGGACTTTGTTGCTTTATTTTTGCCTCTAGCGCTTTGGAGTGCTTTATTTGTCCTCCAGCGCCTTATTTTGGCCAGGAAGCGCTTTTGATTTGATTTCCTAGAGGAGGGAGAGGAGCGTGGGCTGTGCAGCGCGATGCTGCAGGTCCCTTACAAAGGATTCCCCCGAGATTGCATTGGGGGTCATTGCGAGAGCCCACCTCGCTTATTTTTAAATTGAGAAAACCTCTCCGTCCACAGCCCGGGGCCGCGGACGAAGCACCGAAGAGGCCGCGCTGGGATTGGGCCACTGTTGGGGGCTCGTCCCGGTGGGCCGCGCTGCCATTGGCTGGCCCCAGGAAGAGTTGCTGCGCAGCCATTGGCTGCCCACCGAAGGGAGAGCGACGCGTCATCACCGGGACTCCAGTGAGTGAGGGAGAGCCCCAGTCTGCCTGTGAGAGCGCCGCGCTGCTTGAGAAGGAGCTGAGCAGTAGCGGAGGGGGCGCGGGGCACATTGCCGGTGCCCGCCCTTGCCGCACGTCAAAACCCGGCTGCAGCAAAGCTGAGGCCGTCTTTGGGGGTGCGAGGCTCCCGGGAGTCCAGGGGAGCCCCGCCTTCGCCTGCGAGGAAGAGATCCAGCAGCCCTCCACCCCCCAGGGAAACTCCGGTGAGTGGAGCGCGTGAGGGACATGGGCTGGTCTTAGTGGTTGCGAGGGGGGAGGAGGCAGCCTTCGAGCGGCCCCGTGGCAACTCCTCCATCTTCATATTGATGTATCTTAGAGCCCGTAGGCCCTAACGAAGGCCCGGGGGATTGTGCCTTTAGGGCGGCCCCAGATGGTAGTGGGCCGCCCCACCAGTGACGATGTGTTTTGAGCCCTGAGAGGCTCCCAAGGAGGCATATTGTTTTCACTTGGAGCCACGAGAGGCTCCACAGCTGCGGGGGCATGTTTGTTTTAAGGAGCTGAGTTGGCTCCAAGGCCCGTGTCCAGTCCATCGTTTAGGGGGGGCATAGTTGGTGCTTAGGGCGGACCCGGATGACAGTGGGCCGCCCCAACGTTATTAGTGAGTTGAGAGCTCCAGCATCTGGCCACAGTATTTGTTTCAGAGCCAGAGGGCTCCAATGTGGCACAGTTTTAGAGCCGGATGGCTCCAGAGGGGCATAGTTGATATCAGAGCCTGTGTGGCTCCAACCCCCCTGCGGCGCAATTTATCTAAAGGGCCAGTGAGGGCCCATGCCGCAGTTTTGTCCTCCAGCTGCCCAGCAATTAGTGGGTAGCTGCACCGTTTAGGCGCAAGATGGAGAGTGAGTCCCTGAGAGGGACGGAGATGGCACAGTGGTGCCAGGCCTTCCACAGCTGCGCACCACTTAGTGCCAGCTGCAACGTTTAGGCCTTGTGATTGTCTTCAGCTGCCCAGCAATTAGTGGACAGCTGCCACGTTTAGGCCCCTGACATTGGGACACAGGGCGTCTTAGCCCCATTAAGGCCAGTTGGCCTAGGGACTGCCACAGGTGGTGGCTTATGTAAGTTTTTGCGCAATTGTGTGGTTGTTCCCTGCACCTCTGAATGTTTTTAGGCATCATGTGTTTTTGTGCTATTGAGTTGTGTTCTGGCACCTCTGAATGTTTTTATGCATCATGTGTCTTCCTTGTTTTTACACCTCTGAATGTGTTTTTATGCATCATGTGTTTTCTTTCCTTACATCTATGAATGTTGTGGTGCATCATGTGTAATGTGTTCTTGCTTATACCCCTAGATGTATTTTATTCTTAGGTGGTTGTGTTTTGCCTAGTATAGTTTATACTAGAGAGGTTATGTGTCCATGCGTGATCTAGGCCTATGGTTATTAGTATTGCGTAGTGTGTACCTACCTTTACCAGTAGTTACTGGTTGTGACCTATAATTGTTCTTTTGTGTTACCCTTATTCCCTGATCTACAAAGTGCTATTTCTAAAAGTGTTGATTCTGACAGTGGCCCATGTGCCCTGTCTTGTAAATAATCCCTTGTGAATATTGCCCGGCCAGTTGGCACAATGTACATGTGTGACTTCTATCTGATGTGTTTTGACAATACAAAAGTTATTTTTATATAACCTTGTGTAGAGTTCCTTATGTGGTGTGCCTAGGATGTTGTTGCTGTTGTGTGCGTGCGCAAATGCTTTACACATTGCCTCCGCGATAAGCCTGTCTGCTCGTGCCAAGCTACCAAGGGGGTGAGCAGGGGTTATCTTGGCGTGTGACTCCCTTGCCCTCACTAGAATGGTGGTTTCTGCCTGGCTTTGGCGTCAGCCTTAGCCTACCAGAAATAGCAAGTTCTAACATTGTTGGACAGCGGTGAGGATTAGGACTTGTGTTTGCGCAGTGCCACAGCGACAACTGGCTACATTACAAAACTCTGCATTTTTTAAATAGTCACATGTTTGGGATTATTGTTGTGATTTTGTTTTTCCTCAAGAGTGTCATTTTCAAATGGTGTTTCCTGCGCTTTTATGTTTAGTGGCAGATGAAAGAAAATGACAGGACGGGAGGCCAGTAGAGGGGGAGGTTCCCATAGATTAGGAATCCCTTGCTGGGTCCAGTGCCCAATCCCTGTTCCTGTCCCTGTGTGGGTAGATGGAAGAGAGGGAGTGTGGAGGAGGAATGGCTTGCTCGGGAGGGTGGTTATCCCCTGAGTGTAGTGTGTGTGTCTGGATTCCCCAGTATGGTAGGATCCAGTGGTGGCAGCTGAAATGTGTCCAGTGCGTGAAGTCCCATTCCCAGTTCCCAGAGTATGGTGCCTGGTGCTCAGTAAGAGGGGTGCAGGTTGAGAGTCAGGGGCAGTGAGGAACTGTCTCACCAGTCTGGAGGGGGAGTGTGTGGATGAGTGGTGTGTTGAACTAGAGGAGTTGGTGTGAGTTATTTTAAAAAGGAGCTTGCTCGGGAGGTGTACCTCTGGTGGTGTGCAGGAGGTGCTGCAGAGGCACTGGACAAGAAGGTGGACGTCTGGCGGTGTGCTAGATGTCTTGCAGAGGCATTAGCGAGTAATTCTAAAAGTAGTGGCTTGTGTATCTGATGATCCTGTGTAGGGGAAGAGGTTCATGTGTAGCCCAGCTAGGTCCCAGTAGGATGGTAGGGCTGTAGGGACTCACGTCTTGTCTCAGTGGAGGAGGAGTTAGTGTGGGACGGTGTGTCCCATGTTGGCCCGAAACCCTGTCTCAGGGCCTGGAGGGTTCCCTAAGGAAGCGCCAGGTCAGGGGCCTAGGCTATACTTACAGGTCATTTGAGGAGGATATTCCTGTGTCTAGAGGACGGGGAGTGTCTGTAACCAGACCTCCGGCGGTCCTGGTGTTGGGCAGTACCGCTCCTAAGTGGAGGGTGCAGAAGTCCTGGTTCGCTGGGCATTTGACAGTCTAGAGTGCTTGACCATTTGTGGGGCCTCTGGAGGTTGTTCCCCGAGGAGGGGGAGGCCAGGTTCAGGTTCAGCCTGACCTGGAGGGAAGGGCATCTGTAATCAGTGTCCTGACCGGTTTTGGCTTCCAGGGGTACCGCTCCAAGGTAGGAGGGTGCAGAACTCTGGAAGGGGGTGCAGAGGGATGGTGTCCTTGTCTCTGACCCCGGTGCAACCTGAGGATTTAGATCCTAGGTTGGGAGATTAGGAAACCTCTAGGTCAAGAAGGAATCTCTGCCAAAGTAGATCAGCTGAAGAGACTGAGAAGGCTGCCCTTGCTCTGTGTTCTGGGGCCCACCTGCAGTTTGTTGTTTCCACTAAGGTAGAGGAAAGGGGATTTTGCTGTGTGCTGTGTCCCCCCACCTGCTTGAAGAGGGACTGTGCTGTGTGCTTTGTACCTCAGATTTGAAATAGTTTCCAGATCCCAGGTGGTAGACCAGTTGATGGAGAGAGGTCCTGATCTGGTGGAAGAGTTGCGTTCTCTTGGGTGCTTCCCTGGGAGGGTGGAGAACCCCCGAAGTAGAGGTAGGGTGGGGTATTCTTGCCCGTGACCTCTGGTCAGCCTGAGGGTATGGACCCTAGGTTGAAGGATCAGTGGTAGTTGTAGCTACACTGAGAGGGAGAGTGGAGAATGGCTTTTGTATGCCAGGGGTTACTGCCCCCCACTCTGTGGATTGGTCAGGACCTGTGACATTTGGATGGCCTAGGGCCTGGTCCTGGCCGTGGATGACTAGGGAGTACCAGTGGGGTATCCTAGTTGTGCCAGAGAGCTCTTGTTGAGAGAAATACATGTGGGTTCCGAGTGGCGAAAAACCGGAGGGTGTCCCTGCCGTGCGGGCCCGTGTCCATGTTTTGTCGCCCAAAGCAGGGAAGCTCATCAGTGGAGTGATTGGTCTACCCTGCGTTTTGGCTGGAAGGGGGTTGTGTTGGACCTGGCCCTTGTGGCAGATTCACCCCGAAACTTTTTGCTTTTTCCTAGCCTGTTTCTGGAACCTGGTGTTGGTGATTTTAGGCCTTTGCTCACTTTTTCACTGTGGTACAGTGTAAAGTGCGTGAGCTCTCTGTGTATGTGTGGTGAGTGACCTGCCCTCCCATAGGAATGCATGGGGAATATGTGTGACCATGGTAGTTCCTGATGTGTGGGGAGTGCAGGGTCGAGTTTGGTATGTGCGAACTTGTGAGATTGAATGCTGCGTAATGATGTATGCGGCATGATTGTGTCTAGTGTAGAAGTGCCACTTTTAGAAGTTGGCATATTTGGGTAATTTGTGTCTGGCGTGTGATTGGCTGGAGCCTGGCTCCAGGAGTGAGCCTGGGCCTGCTTGTGGATTGACTGTCTGGTTTGAGGGTCCTGAATGGGGCTCGGTTTTCCGCACACAATGCTGGCTCCACCCCCTGGGGTGCGTCTGATGTCCCTAGCCTGGCCAGTGAAAGGAATTCCGTATAACCAGTTCTAGCTGGTTCTCACATTGTCTAAACCCTGCTAGACAAAGGAATTCACTGTATAAAAAGGGGCTGTGTCCCCTTCCAAAAGGTTCTTGTTTTTGACTTGAATCCTGCCAGGGGCGTGCTGCTGCTTGGGCCCAGGGGAAGGCTTGCCTCCCTGGGTCCTGCCCAGCCCCTGGATACCTGATGGACTTTCCTTTTCTGGGAGCTGCTGTGCTCCACCTTATGTCCTGGACTGTGGAGTTCCTGGAGTCCTGAAGGACTTTGTTGCTTGGTAGCTACCGCCTGGCCCCAGCGGTGTGTCACCAGCACCCCCCATTCACAGAAGTGCGGTAGTGATAGGCATGGAGACATGCCCAAATGGTGGTGGGCATGCTCTGCCACCCATATCGCGGTAGCTGCCGCCTGGTCCCAGCGGTGTGTCACCAGCACCCCCCATTCACACAAGTGTGGTAGTGATAGCAAAGGAGACATGGGAAAATGGCGGTGGGTGTGCTCCGCCACCTAAATCATGGTAGTGCACACTGGGCCCCTGCGGTGTCTCACCGCCATGGAGCATGCCCTAGAGCCAATGAGAACCTTGTTTGCGGTGGCATGATGCAATTCTGAAAATCGTGGTAGGCGTGCTCCGCCACAGCGGAGGCGGTCATTGGATGCATTTGAAAGAGGCAGACCTGGACCACCAATTGCTGCAGCTTGGCACCTTTGAAATTATCCCAGGGGGCTATATATGTGTGGGAGGGAGACACACATTTCTACTGCTCCCAGAGCCTGCTGCCTGAGACCCCTCACCTGCTGCTGCCTCCAGGTACTGCTGCCAGAGACCCCTCACCACCCAATTCCGCTGCTGTCGTCTCATGTCCACAGTGATGGCAAGGACAGAGAAGCTCCGTGCTAGTCCCTTCACAAGCGAGTGGAGGTGTAGGTCAGGGGGGCACACAAGTAGTTGGACTGATGCAGTATGTGCCTGAGAATGTGGGGTTGTGTCATGCACTGCCTAACATGCTGTCTCCAGGGGGAAGGTGTATGTACCCAATTCCACAGGTTTCCCTGCCTGCACATGTATGTATGAATGACCTGTGTTGTGTTGTCAGCCATACAGTGACGCACAAGGTTGTTCATGCAGGAGTCAGGACAGTGACTGCTTGGCTGAATGGCTGTGTGTGCCCCTGTTGTCCATCTCAGTGTGAGCCCAGCTGGCCAGCACAGTCTCTGCCCACAAAGACAAGAACACATCACTTCACTTACAGAGTATTACATCAGCCTTTTCTTACTGCTCTCCAGCTATGGGCCATCTCAGCACTGTAGATTGCACACAACCAGCCTTGTGATGAGGATTTTAAATTTGTGAGTTCATGTCCCTCAATGTGACATCCATGACACAGTTATCTATTCACAGGGCAGGGACATTGAGGGCTGCGCAGTCTTGGACACAAAGTCCACCCTCAGGCACAGGTTGATATGTGATAAATGTGTTGCTCAACCCAGCAATGGACTGGAGAGGTGGGCAGGCTACATAGGGGTTTCAGTGCTGGCATCCTGCATGTGTGAGAGATGTGCAAGGACTGTGTTACCCCTCACACCGCCATGCATTTACATCAGCTTTTCCCACGCAGATGTACCATGTGAGATGTACTCTAGTCTCTTATAGACATATTGTTGCATTTGTGATGAGTTTGTATCTTGCTGCTATACTGATAGATGTCGTTACATAACACTGTGACACTGATCATTTCCCCCTCTTGTCTCCCATGCCTGCAGCTCAAGGTACACCAGTGTAAGGCCGTGTGGAGGGCCACTGCAGCCAAGGTGTGAGCTCTGGGGGTCTCAAACTGTGGGCGCACAGACTGTCACCCAGAGGTGGGACGACATCAGCCGGCTGGCAAAGAACGTGGTGATGACCTTGGGGCTGCTTCCTCCCTCTGGGCATTTGGCACGGCGCAGCATGACACCACTAATGGACCGCATCTTGGCGGTGACTCAGCCTGAGCTGGATGCACATTTGAAGGAGCATCAGTAGCAAGCCAGGGGTGAGCATTTGGGGAGGGTGACTTTGGCTGGGAGTGGCTGCATATGTACAGAGCCTGTGCCGGCGCTGGCCTATGTGATGTTGGTAGTGTGATGCAGTTGCATGTAAGGGGCTGCTGGGCCGGGGGCCGGTGTCATGCATTTGCCCTACCTGTACTTACAAAGGTAATTTGAATGCTGTGCATTTCCAATGCATTCTGAGTTGTGCTCTTCAGGTTTCTTCTGCATTGGGCTAGTCTGGGGAATCCCATTGGGAGGGAACGGCAGTGTTCCTGATCTGAGTGTGCTTTCATCAATGCGTCCATTGCATGCACCCAGATTAGGGAGGCCTAAACATCTGACAACAATCTTTGGGCCCCAGAGTACAACATGGTGGGTGGCATGGGCTCATCGCCACTGTGGACTGTCATGGTGTAGTCTGTGTCAGTATTGTCTCCTCCTGTTCCATCCAGATCTGTCAGTGGCAACAAGTGGTGTGCCCCCATCATGTCTCTAGGTGTGCTCAGAGCTAGTTGTGTGTCTGGTTGAATAGAGCCACAAGCAGGGTGTTGTGCTGTGTGGTCATCACATGGCTCACTCATGCCTGAATTTTCGTTTTCCACGCACTGTTTGAGTCTATATAGTGAGTTGGCTCGATGTGATTGCACAGGGTGGTGTGCAGCATGTAGATTTGGTCATCTTTTGTTATGCATTTCTTGCATATATTTGTTCTGTTGCTGCCACTGACCTGACCCTACATCTCTCACTCTCATGCAGCATCTCCTGTGGTCATGGAGGGACAGGAGACGGACACCAGTGGGGGTGAAACTAGCACAATAGCTGCACAGAAGCCCAGTGACACAGATGTCACCAGCACCTCAGAGGGGGACAGGAGTCTGCTAGAGGAATCCCAGCCTGAGACGCAAAGTACCACTTCATCTGATGCCAGCGGGGATGCATCCATGTTGGTGGGCACAGGGAACAGGGACTCTCTATCATCTTCCACCATACAGCGGCCAGTGCCCTCCCTCCCAGCCACTTCCTCTGGTGCTGCCCATTTCTGCCTCAGTAAGAGGGGAAGAGTGTCCTTCACTCCTAGCACAGCTGCAACAGCCCCTGTCCCCCCTGCTGCCATCAGTGCTGAGTCTGTGGACCTTTTGCTCCAGCTGTGTGTAGGCCAGACAGCTCTCCTCGATGCCTTCATTGACCATGACAAAAAATTGGCCCAGGTGGTTGCTTTCATGGAGGGCATACATTCAGACATGGGTGGGCTGCACCGGACTATCCAGGCTATGTCCTCCACAGTAATGTCTGCCCTTCAACAGGCACATACTCACAGTCCAGCTCCAGTCCCTTTGTCCACCCCCCTGACAGTGGCCACGTCTGATGATAGTGACCACGGTCCACATACATCAAAGTCACGATATGGCACATGAAGCACACAGCAGCAGCAACCCAAGCGGTCCTGGCCGCAGACACCATCCCCACAGAAGACCAAAACCACCCCAGAGCGCAGAGAGAAAAGCCAGTCAGGCGACACCAGGGGACAAAAAGCAAAGCAGCAGACCTCAGGCACACATGCCTCAGAGGCATCCCCAGCCAAGGACTCTCCTGTCCCTAAAGCATCTTGCAAAGTGAAGCATACAGTTTCTGTGCCCAACAAGGAGGTGGTGCATGCCAAAGGTACACCTAGGAAGGGCTCCAAGGCAGACTCACCCACCACCTCAACTCCCATTCCAAGCCCAGTGGAGCAGGGGAAGGAGGGCACTGTAGGGGTGACACCTAGTAAACAAAGGAAGGGGGCAGAGACGAAGCCAGGCAAAGCGTACCGCTGGGTCCAGCACATCACCAGAGGGGGGGCAAGTGTTTGCACCTGATGCAGCTTTGGTGGTGAGTGTTCCTGTTGTGCCCACACCACTTCCCATTGATCCAGGGTCAGCCAAGCCATTTAGACGCCCCAAGAAGTGGAAAGGCACCCCTCCACAATCTCCCAGCCACACCGTGTCTCCCGTCTGCATGACTCCGCCTCCACGTGCCACTACACCACCTGCTCCAAGGAGCCCTCCGGCTTGCCAAGCCACTGATAGCTCTGCCTCAGCTGGTCCGCTCTCTCCCCGGTCAAGTGCCCCAACAGTCCCAGAGACACAGCCAGCTCCCAGTCCACCTGACAGCTAAGTCTGAGTGGTAGTCACCCTCACACAACTGTCTCTCACACAGGTGGGCCTGTACTGCACATTGTTACTCCCTGACTGTGCTGCTGACCATGGAAAGGTACAGTCACACACATTCCCTGTGCAGCTTCTCCTGGACATACCCTGTACTTGGTTTCTGCCACTGGGCTTGTTGCTCTTTGCTGTGTTCAAGTATTCCCTGTGCAGCTTCTCATGGACACTCTCTGCCCTTAGCCCTGGCCACTGGCCTTGTTGTTCACTGCTGTTATGCCCTTGCCTGTGCAGCTTCTCATGGCCATACTCTGCACTTGGCCCTGGCCACTGGCCTTGTTGTTCACTGCTGTTTTGCCCTTGCCTGTGCAGCTTCTCATGGATATACTCTGCACTTAGCCCTGGCCACTGGCCACTAGCCTTGTTGTTCACTGCTGCTTTGCTCTTGCATGTGCAGCTTCTCATAGACATACTCTGCACTTAGCCTTGGCCACTGGCCTTGTTGCTCACTGCTGTTTTGCCCTTGCCTGTGCAGCTTCTCATGGACATGCTCTGCATTTTGTGCCTTGCTCTTCTCTTCTCATGGTGCCCATTTGTGCAATATGTGAATAAAGACAGTTGGCCCTGTTGTCTACGTTGTCCGTGTCCTTACTGAATAAAGTTATTTTCCTGTGTGTATATAGTTTACTGTGCCACGTGGTCTGTGTGGTACTTCAACATAGTCAATGTTTTTGCTCACTTACTCAATTTTTTACAGGGGTGACATGGACTTCAGTGCTTCCTGACCCAGATACTTGTGGGGGCAATTATGTCAATTTTTGATGGGTAGCAGTTGTCAGTTTCTTAATTCGTTCATGTTGGCTGTGTTGTACTCGTCAGGTTAGGGGACACTGCCAGCACAGAGTGGGAATCTATCAACAGTATTGCAGGCAGGCTGGCCAGGGTCATCATTTATGTGTATTCTTCCTTTATGAGTGCCCAGTGGTATATGTGTGTGGTCATCTTGTGATGGCCAGTCATCCTAGTCCCATGGCTTACTTTCCATGTGTGCTCTTGAATGGTCAGGAAGTGTGCAGTGTACAGGGGGGGAGTTTGTCGGGAATGTTGATGTGTGCATGCCCCTGCATTTTCAACTACACATGTGTCACCCAGGAGTTGTATGCCAGTTGTTTTGATTGTTCAGCCCTGTGGATGTGGATGTATGCACGTGTGAGTTGTATGTTGTGCACTGTGCTGTGTGTTGGTGTGTCCTTGCAGTTCTGTCTGACTCCTACTTGTTGTTTTTATCACTTGTGAGTATGCAAAGTGTGTGACTGGCAAGTCAGTGTTGTGTTTTGTTGATTATCCTTGTGTCTTGTTACTGTTTGTGGTGACTGTGCAGACCTGCTGCTCCACCCTCTATTGTGGTTGTGTGTTCTCATGCCTTGCTGTCACATGGTGCCTTCTTGACTCCATTATGGCATGTTGTGTGTGGTGTCATACCATCCCCTATCTGTGCTTCAGATGCCTACCCATTGTGGGTCTGCACTCCCTCTATTTGTGTATGGTATACTCCTGCCATGTCCCCTAATGACAGGCAGTAAACTTCACTTTGATGTCAGCTGTCCCTTTGGTTTACATGTGTGAATGCCTCCCCATCACTTCATTTGTGACACTGTGCTGTGTGGTGCAGTTCTTTGGCCAGGATGAATGTGTCACTCAGGGCATTTCTCCAATGGGTTGTATGCCATGTTCTTGTGCTGTTTGGCAGTCATGGTTGCTCATATGCAGTTTAACTGTGTGTGCTGCCCAGTCCTCTGGTCAAGTTGTTTCCACTTTTGTGTCCCAGACTTGTGCATCTGTTGGTGTTGTGTTGGATGTATGTGTGTTGTCTGTGGTATTGCTTCACTTCCTGGGTGTGTTGTTGTCTTTGTGCTGTCCTGATTGGTGTTGTGTGGGTTGATGTTCTGTCCCTCATGTCTGTGTGTAGCTGGTATGCTTGGTGTGCACACACTGCATTGTCATTGCCTGGTGTGCATCCCCTGATGTTATGTAAAAAAAATTATTATGTAAAAAAATAAACCTAGACAATTGTATATTACTGTCTACACAATGGTATTAGGGAAAATTAGTACATCAAAGCGAATTCTGTTGTTACTATTGATTTTTTTTTATTTCCATTATAAAAACAATGTATTTTAATACATTTGTTAAAAAACTGTACAGCCATACAGTCAGGAAAAGATCAAACATGGAATAATAATTGACAATTCATTTAAAAACAACAATGGTGGAGAAAAAATAAAATACACATATACAACAACAGAAAATATAGTGGCACAATAATTATCGACGGGCATTTCGGCGAACTAGCGCCTTCTTCAGGACTAGGGAAAACAGAACAGGGTGGTTGGACAGGATTATTCACACAACAATTCCTTAGTCACACAGTCAATCTGTACCATGTGACCCCTGGATTAGTATTCCAAACGAATTTATTTTTCTTTTTTATACATTTGTCAACAAATTTTGGAAAACAGACACAAACAGAACCACTGTCAGATCAAAAGGTTCATATATACAGTATCTACAAATGTACACATTTACAAATTTGCAACAATGAATTAAACAAAAATGATTTGACACACCAAAGAAAACAATAACATATACAATAGTCCAAATGAATTGCAATTATATACAGTGCAAAAATTAGTCCATAAACAGAAAACGGGCACCAGTCCTAGGAATTGAAGAACCAGGTGACAGGCGGGATTGAGATTGAAAACAAGCCTGCCTGTCTACAAGAGCCTGTGGTATAATGTTTTTCAGGGTTACGAAGCTAGGGTACAGAGTGGAAGTATGATTTACATCCTAGCGGCACCCTTAGTTGTAGCCACAGGGTGGTATTGTCGACGCGTTTCGAACCTCAATGTTCGAGGTTCTCTTCAGGACGGGGACTGGGAGAAAGATTCTGCACGAGGGCACAAGAGATTGCCGTAGTGTAGGTATGTCGTGATTCGTGGTCACACCTGCAGTTAACGCAGAGCAGAACTTTGGGCGTGGTGTCAGGCTTCAAGAGCATTCGAGGGTCAAAGCAGCTCACATTATTATTGCGCGTTGGTCTGAGTCTAGGGACCAAAGGGAAGAGAGCGACCGGTCACTGACCTCAATTCAGGCCGGCAGGCGAGGTTGGCCCGTTCAATGGGGAAATTAATCCAGCCTCAGAGGGATCTTTGTTGCTCACTCACTCCAAACGACTAGCAGACCTACGAAGGCGAGGTTGGCCCGTTCAATGGGGAAATTAATCCAGCCTCAGAGGGATCTTTGTTGCTCACTCACTCCAAACGACTAGCAGACCTACAGACTGCTAGTCGTTTGGAGTGAGTGAGCAACAAAGATCCCTCTGAGGCTGGATTAATTTCCCCATTGAACGGGCCAACCTCGCCTGCCGGCCTGAATTGAGGTCAGTGACCAGTCGCTCTCTTCCCTTTGGTCCCTAGACTCAGACCAACGCGCAATAATAATGGGAGCTGCTTTGACCCTCGAATGCTCTTGAAGCCTGACACCACGCCCAAAGTTCTGCTCTGCGTTAACTGCAGGTGTGACCACGAATCACGACATACCTACACTACGGCAATCTCTTGTGCCCTTGTGCAGAATCTTTCTTCCAGTCCCCGTCCTGAAGAGAACCTCGAACATTGAGGTTCGAAACGCGTCGACAATACCACCCTGTGGCTACAACTAAGGGTGCCGCTAGGATGTAAATCATACTTCCACTCTGTACCCTAGCTTCGTAACCCTGAAAAACATTATACCACAGGCTCTTGTAGACAGGCAGGCTTGTTTTCAATCTCAATCCCGCCTGTCACCTGGTTCTTCAATTCCTAGGACTGGTGCCCGTTTTCTGTTTATGGACTAATTTTTGCACTGTATATAATTGCAATTCATTTGGACTATTGTATATGTTATTGTTTTCTTTGGTGTGTCAAATCATTTTTGTTTAATTCATTGTTGCAAATTTGTAAATGTGTACATTTGTAGATACTGTATATATGAACCTTTTGATCTGACAGTGGTTCTGTTTGTGTCTGTTTTCCAAAATTTGTTGACAAATGTATAAAAAAGAAAAAGAAATTCGTTTGGAATACTAATCCAGGGGTCACATGGTACAGATTGACTGTGTGACTAAGGAATTGTTGTGTGAATAATCCTGTCCAACCACCCTGTTCTGTTTTCCCTATTGTTGAGATCCGGGTTGGGCAGTTGTAGGATCCGATACCTTCACTGTTTCACAGTTCTTCAGGACTAGCCACAAGTAACCTGAGAAAGAAAAAGTACATAAAAGCTGTTTTTATTATAGGGCGTTGCACTCAATCTATAACACATAAAGCAAATGCAATACTCAATATATTAAAAAATAAAATTCATTAATTCATCTTACATTCAAATATAAAAATTGCATCGACAGAACTCAGATATTTGACAACATTCCATCCATTTTTCCCAGAATAAACAGGTCAGACTTATCAACAATTTTAAGTCTATGGTAGTGGTATCTATAAGTGCTCATCCATATCTGCAAGCCAATATATTGTAAACAACGAGAGAGGCAAGATACCTCTGATGTCCTGCTGTGTTTGCTATGGGATTTTTTTTGCCTGTGCATCTGTTTGTTTGATGTGGCTGTGTTGTTCTGTGATAGTGCACTTCTTGTGTGTGTTGTGTATATTGTCTGTTCATTGTTCCAGAGTGATGAGGCTGTGCACTCCTGTTTTGTCTGTGCTCCCGTTGCCTTTCCACAATTTTGCTGCACAGGGCATGTCTGTTCTTGTTGTGGTTGTGTGTGTGTTTCTGTTGGGTTATGTGTTTGTCTGTTGTTTTTGTGCAGACGTTTGTACTGGCATCCCTGTGTGTGTGTGATGTTTGTGGCTTCCCCCAGGGTGTGTGATTGTTTGTGTGTGTACTGACTGGCAAGTATTGCCAGCCTTCAGTGTGTTTGACACTGGTGGTGTGTGCTGCTGGTGTGAGGGGGGTATGTGTGTACATTCCTACTGGTGTTTGGCTGTCATGGAGTGTGTCAATGGGCCCTGTCTGTTGTGCTGGCGGTGTACTCCTGTGAAGTAGTTGTATACATGTGTGGCTGTTCACAGTTGACTTCAGGGCCTTCCTTTCATCCTTGTGCCTATACATGGTTTGCCTTGCTGTCTCCCTTGTTGTTGCACTGTGATGTCTGTGTTTTGACTTCACTGACTGTAGCAGCCATGTGTGCTTTGATGGTCTGAGGTTGTTGTTCTCTGTTCCTTGTCTTGCATGTGATGTGCACATGCTTGTTGTTTGTCTCTATGGCCTTACATTTGTGTGCAGCCCACTTTGGCTTTCCTATTTGTTGTGCTCCATTGCTGTTGGCATGTGGGGTGTGTATGTGTCTGTGTGCCAGTCTGTGGTATGTATGTGTGACTATGCAGGCTGTGTGTCCATTTTGATGTTTGTTCCTTGTATGTGTGCATTTGGTGCTTGTACTCATTTTTGTTTCCCTGAGTGTGGTGTTGTTGCGGTGTGTGTGTTTCCCTGGCCCTGTGCTACTGTGCTATGTGTTGTGTGTTCCTGTGCAGCCACTCCTCCAGTGGCTGTCTCCCTGGTTGTTTGTTGTGTGGTGCATGGTGTGGATTGACCTGGCTTGTTGTTGGGCATGGGGTGCACAGGAGGGGCACATGACATCTCACTCATAAATACTGGCGCAAAAGTATTTGCTAAAGTTTTAGCTACGTGGCTGGCGCCATTTATTCCACATTTGGTTAATCCTCAACAGCACGTCTTCGTAGCTGGCAGAGACACAACAGCTCATGTAAATATGGCTATAGCAGCATTTGATGTTGCGGAGGTAAACTCCACCCCACTTGGTATGATATTGTTGGATGCTGAAAAAGCTTTCGACCGAGTGGGGTGGGACTATCTCTGGGCAACATTGACAGCCCTCGGTTTTAAAGGCCAAAATTTAAGCTGGATTCAAGCACTATATGATCATCCAACTGCTAAAATCAGCTATGAAGGGATGACATCTTCTAGTTTTATAATATCTCGGGGTACCCGGCAAGGGTGCCCTTTGTCACCCTTTCTGTTTGCACTGTCTATGGAACCATTTATTTGTGCTTTACAGACTCAATCTGAAATAATTTGCATGAAATTTCTTTTTTGGGGGTTTTCGTTATTTACCACCAACTTGTAGTTGGTGGTAAATAACGAATCCTAACATGGGAAAAGCACTCATTTAAGTGCTCCCTACATTAGGAATTCGGTAATTTACCAAATCGGTATTTAAGAATTCGGCAATTTACCGATTCCTTAATTTACTGATTCGGTAAATTACAGAATCCTTAGATTAGGCCCCTACATCAGAAAAGCCTATTACCGGTCTGTAACGGCGAAAATTCTGTAATTTCGGCTGTTACCGACCAGTATTAGGCTTCCTACATCAGGCCCTAAATCATTAATTAGTGAGTGCTACAGATGTCTCAATTGCTATAAAACTAATGACTGTATGAAACTGGCAGAGAAATGGAGCATAAGATTGGGTATAAACATAACTACCAATCAGATCTCTGCACCTTTTTGCAGTATCAATAGTTCGGTACAGTCCTCTAGTCTAAGGCTACAACAATATAAAACAATATGCTATCTATATTATACACCAGCAAGAATATCAGAATGGTCCCAAAACAGCCCAATCAACGATCGGTCTAAATGCCCCAAATGTGATCTAATAGCGGCCGATCTAGAACTTATGCTATTTTCATGTCCTGAATTGACCGAATTCTGGTTAGGAATTGAACAGGTTCTGAATCAAAAACTTGCTAGACCTCTTTCTCTCAATGCATCAATGGTACTGTTAGGTGTACAGACTCCGAACAGTTCACAGAAAGACCTTATAACCATCTTACTTGCATGTGCAAGATTGACTATCGCTCTGGGGTGGATATAACAAAATCAACCCCACACTATGGAATGGTGGTCTCTGGTCAGAGAAACATATGCTATGGAATTCTCATTAGCTCAAATAAGAGGAGTACGCTCACTAACGAAATTGGATAAAATCTGGGGTACTTTTATTTAAGACCTTATCTTTGTATTTTTTTGTATCTGCTACTTCTAATCTGCAATCGATTGATTTTGCTTGGAAAATCTAATTATTTGTTCTAATGTTTTATTGGTTTGCCCTTTCTTTCTTTCCTTTTTTTTTATCCTGCTATATATAAGATTTGAATGTATCTCTCATGTTGTTAATAAAAAATGTCAACGACAAAAAAAGACATGTGCCTTCATGGGGTGTGCTAATGTGTGGTGGGAGGAGGTGTGGCCCTGTGGTCTTTGTGCCCTGCCCATGCCTGGCACTGGCCCTGCCTTCTGCATTGTGCGCATGTATTCCCTTGTGTTCACCGCTGCGGTGACGTAACTGGGACATTGCTGCATGATCGCGGAAGATGTGTGTCCAGGATGCAGAGGGGTGACCTGGTGGCAGGTGGGTCATGTGTGGGTGCCCTTGTGGAAGTGGTCCTGTCCCCACCAGGGTGTCTGATGTGGATTTGGACCCTGTGTCAGCCCATGTGTTGTGTGTTGTGTTTGTGTTATTGCATACATGCGGCGGTCCATGAGTTGCTGATGATGTAGCAGGTACAGCACCGGGAAAATGTGTAGAGTTGGATCCATGGTGGTCGTGACCGGGTGGTGTGGACCGGGACTCTGGTTTTGCACTCCACTGTCGAGCTTCCGCCGGCCCTGGTTCGGTGGTTTCTCCGCTGCGGTGCATCTGCTTGTTTGGAGCATCCTAATTTGTGGAGCGGGGTGGACGTCATTCCGCACGGCGATGAGTCTCCATTGGCTCCCACTGCCGCGGTGGCGGGTGCACTTTGATGGCGGTGCGCATCGCACCTCGGCGGACGGGAAATGGGCTATGTTTGGTAAATACTAATATGGCGGATGTGAGTACCGCTGCTCTTGGGTGGAAAAATTCATTTTTTCCACCGCCGTCACCGCGGTGGTGCCACCGCCTGACATCCTAATGGACCCCTTAGTTTGATGTTATTGTTTTTGCATCAACGTCCCTCTGTGGGGGATAGTGGGAGGAAAAAATAGGGAGACACAAGGTGAAATGTTCCCTAGGTGTATACCCTGGAGGGTGGAGGACTGGGGAGAAGTTACACACAGTTTGGGATCTGTTTACTGGCATTACCACAGTTAGCTTGTGCTGAATATGAGTACACGCAGATCACGCAGAACAGGAAAGTTAACCTTGATTTACACGCAGCAATATGGAGGGTACTGCCAACCCCCAACAAGTGAATATCCTTGACTGATGTCGGCGCCTGTTGCATATCCCCACTTACACAGACGTCACCTAGGATATGAGGCTCACATTTTTAACATGGAATGTCCGTGGCCCGAATATTTATATCATGTGATGTGCAGTGCATGTGTTCCTTAGATGCTAAGCGATAGGCATAGTGTCTTTACAGGAAACGCGATCTCCGGCATAAGTGGAGGAGTCAAGTCTCTGCTGCAACATATTCCTCCTGTTCGAGAGGTGTCCTCATATGGGTGACACCGGGGGTCCCTTCCAACACCATTACTCATGTGAGGATGTGGAGGGGTGATATTTACTAGTCCTTGGTAAACTGGACTGAACAGACATTAGTCTGTTGACTACCTATGCTCCCAACATGGACAATAAGACATACTTTCCTAACGTATTGGATTTAGTCGCCCCCACCACTGCTGTGCCACTGTTCTGAGGGTTGATTGTAACTGTGTGGTGGACACGGAACGCAACAGATACCTGATTACAGGAGACTGGGGGATGAAGGTTGAGTACTACAACTAGGGCTTTAAGTGGGATGAAAAAACTGGGCGGTCTCTCATAGGTGCGTTGCCACTGTTATTAAGGGTGTGGCGTAACACGATTAAGCTAAAAATGTGTGCTTAGCATAGCCCCAGTGGTATTTTGATGCTACTGTTCATTCATTCAGATATATAACACAAGTGACATTATGCCTGAAAAAAGCCAGTACTATTGGCTCTGTCAATGGCTGTAAGTTGCATAATATTTCTCCCTGGTGGCATATGCCGGAGAACCCAGAGAGGACCTGCTGAAAGTGGGTCTGCAGTGGGAAATGGAGAAGGGTCTATACTTATGTATTCAGATGACGCATGTGCTCAAGCAGCAGAGCACCTACAACGTAGGCAGGGCACTCGAGGGATTACATGCACCTGTTAAATTGTGGAACAAACTACCAGTCTCGATCATGGCTAGAGTGGCATTGGCAAACATGGCTTTCCTACCTTGCTGTTTATGTACTGTATAAAACCTGACATAATGAATACCACGGTCCACTTTTAAGAAACTTGATGCAAAATTAATGTCCCTGCTTTGGCCCAGTCTACACAGTAGCGTGTGCCTCCAACATAGGAAGAGAGCCGGGATGGGGGTGGGTTGGGACTCCAGACCTGAAATAATATTACTTGGTGTCACAGCTTCAGTTTGTTTGCGGCACTGCGGTGCGAAGATGATGGGGACAGGGAAAAGACATTGCTGGACTGCTCGGTGGAGATAAATATGCTGCCTAAGTGCCTGATGCAGGTTCAAAACCGGAATGTACATTTACCAACAACAGGTGTGAGAGCAGCAGCAGCGCGGGACACAACAGTTCCTAGTGTCCTGCGAAGGCCACCGTTCCTGAGATGGCTAGGGTTGAATTGGCTCACGCTGTTCCCAGATCTAGAGTTCGCCATGTCCCTGACCCACCCCGATGGTGCGAGGGGGGCTGCATTACGTTGACATATCCCTCAGAAGCATTCATAACATTCGATATGACATGAGGTATTCGGCGTTGGCCAAGGCCAATTCCTGCAAATTGCAAAGCTGAGCAGTAGGGCAGATGGAATATGGACAGGGTTTTCCAGACACGCCCTCAGTCTCACAAATGTTGGGAATGTTGATAGAGGATGGCGGAGGCGGTATCTTATTTCCAGATTTTACAAGAAGTTAAATGAGGACAGCTTCAAACCCCCAGACCTCCATGGCCGTCCGATCGCAATGGGGGAAGAGCTAGGTGAGCTCCTGTAGAATATGAAATGGGACGTTGCGCGTGCGCTGGTGCACACTATAGCCAGCCAGCCATGGTTTAAACGGATGTATTTCCATGTACTGCGTCCGACATGTCTGACTACGGTAAGGCTGCACACTTTTTCCCACCTCTAGGAATGCCGGGATTGGCAATCGATCGGTCATGGGCCAATGGGCCTTTTCTCGAAGCCAGTTGGTGGGTGTCTTTTGGTGGACTAAGCAGTCCAGTCAGCCAGGGCCACCCCTGTCTCCACTGCAGGTGCACAGCGTAAAAGGTTGTCATTACAGCCTTTGCAAACATATACTGAGCGTGACCCACCCCAGGGCGGTTACTTGACAGAGGCAGAATGACAATGGGCTGCCCCTTCTGTCCCAGCATGAGGCATCCCTGCCCCCTGGCTCCCTCCAAGTGTCAGGGAGCTGCTGATGAGAAGCCATTACCATTCTCTTGGTAGAGGACTGGGGTAGGGAGGAGGACTGGAATGTTAGAGTGGTGGAGGGCTGATTAGGGCCAGTGAGTGAGCTCCTCAGATCATTTGTGTCCCGCTCCTGTCATGGAAGGGGGGGTGCATCCATTAGTCTCTTTTGTTCTCCTATGCCTGCCAGAGGCCAAGTTCACACTATATACAACTACAAAACAATTAACAATTCGGGAATGTAGGCCACTTTTTTGGGGAGTGCCCGGGGCCTAACTGTGACCCCAATATGACACTGCCTCCTGTCTGTCGTAAATGCCATGCACACAGTGCCACTCTCCTGCACCTGCTCTGAGAGTGCGGACCTATACCGCGTTACCTCCGAGCAATTGTAGACATGTTGTGCAGAGTGATTGGATGCCGCTCGCCCTAGATACAAACCAGTGTCTCTTGGGGCTCCTCCCAAAGTCTAGGAAGTTGAAAATGCAATTTAAGTTTGCTGCATTGGGGCTGGCGTTGTGGTAAAGGCCATAGCTATTCATCGGAACTCACCTAGGGTACCCACAGTTGGGGCATGGCAGAGGGACACAATTGAAGGGGCCTGGAAGAAGAGAGAGGCCTCAATAATGTCATAACTGATGATAATACTCAGGGGGACATAGAGAGGTGGACACTAAGGATGAATAGATTTCCCAATTCAGGGGAGGACGTGAGGGACGAAGAAGATGGAGAGGATTGTAAAGCAGACCCCTCACTCTAATGATTGTACAGGCCTGGAAGGAAAGGAATAGAGATCCAGGAGCAGGGCCAGGAGAAGAGGCGAGCACATTGCTGATGATGCCACATGGGCCTGCAGGTGCTGACATAGGGAGGTACGGCACCGTCCAGCTCCTGCATACAAGCTGGAATGGGACTATAGAATTGAGAATGGTTACTAAAGTTAATCCCTCTATTACAATGTGCTATTATCACATCACCTGTGCGAGCACTCTGAGTAATGCCAAGTTGTTGTTTAATGTTGTTGATAATGATATCACCTTCCTTGTCTGCAACTGCCTAGCGGTGTGTGCAGGAATAATGACCAATAAATATATATTTTTTTAAAAGGTTCATTCGCATGCTGTTTGGCGTAAATTCTGGGTCCTCGCAGAACAACCTGAGATGGATTGAGATACTTTAAGGGTTTTCTTAAAACAGAAATCTGAAGGAATAGAACAAAGGTGAATGCTCGGACTACAGTGATAGAAAGTTTGTATGTCAAGTAGAGAGGAAAGTTAGTGCAAAATATTTTGGGAGTTAAACATGCTGTTTTGAAAAGAAATGAACTCAATGTACAGGCTTCAGTATAGTAACCAAGACTGACATAATGTGATCAAAGAACAAGAACTAGCAATCAGATGGGCAGTAGAATGGCAGACTTCTTTGAGAGGTGAAGCTCTGATTATAGGTGGCCCAGGTAATTAGAACTTTCCAAATCCTAATCTCGAAATGACCAGAGCTTGCACTGCTGATCTGAAATCATCTTCAGGGATAATTTTCAGTTCTTTCAGAGTTCTGAGATGGTATTCTGCAGTTTTGGTGGTTAAGTTTCAATCTGTCCACCAGGATGATTCAAAGATCTATACCTACGAGAGCCCTTGGTATTGAGCATGCAGCTGAAGGTCTTGTCACTCACAAATGAGGATAACAGTGGCTGATATACTGGAACTGATTAGTAAAATGCCTGTATGATAAGGTTTTCCGCACTGAGCAAGGGGACAGCTGATCATATATCAAGGGAAAAGGCATTCTGACACCCATGCCCTCTAGTGCAAAAGAAGGATGTCAAACATTGCCTATGAAAAGTGAGGAATACTCTCATGAGGAGCTCTATTGATGTAATATGCACAGTGTGACCATGTCATAGAATGCCCATTGACATCATGGGATTTTATGAATGGCTGTTATCCCTGAGGCCCTGTGAAGTAGACATGACTCAGCTTGATAAATAAATACGTTGGCTGAACTGTTAAGGTGTACGGGTTATCACTTAAAGATTTTGGTGACAACTAAAAATCAACAAAGCAAGAAAGAAGACATCTCTGCACCTCTCATAGACGAAAATGGGTGTCAGAGGGTAAAGTGCACAGAAGGATATCACATTACTTTTAGGGTTTTAGTTTCTTTAGGAGCAGTTAGTTTTAAGCGTTTTTTTTTGTTCTTGGGACATTATAACAAATTGAAAAAATGCAAAGTGTACCACCTCCTGCTTCTTTTGTACAGGAGCCAGGTGAGCCACCACTTGAATGGAATCTATGGTTATGATCATTTAAAGCATCTTTAGGAGCAATCGATGTGCAGAAATTTAGACCGGAGAGGAGGAAGAGTCTAATGTATTACTATTTAGGGGTTGAGGGTCAGAATGTGTATGATCATTTACCTGATCATGAACCTGCGGAAGATGAGGATTTGGATGAGTTCGACAAAGCTGTAGCTCAGTTGGACAAGTACTTTTTGAATACAGAGAACATGGTGTACACAGGTAAACATTTTTTTTCACAAGAATGCAACAGCCCAATGAAAGCATTGAAATTCATGTTACAGCATTAACAATGTTGGCAGGCAAATGTGACTTGACAACTTGACAGGAGAATTAATCAGAGATCAGTTGGTGGCAAGGTGTTATTGAAAAAAAATACAGGAGCGTTTATTGACATGCAAAAATCCATTCTTGGATAAGACTATAGACTTAGCTAAGAGTATTGAAGGATTTTGCAAGGATGCAAAGTTTTTAGAGGAGAGTTTAGCCAAAGCTACAATCGCTGAAGCTGTAGCCAGTAAACCAGTTTCCAAAGGTCCCCCAGGATGTACAAGACCCAAAACAATGAATTGGTCCAATATTACATCTCATCAATATTAGAGGATTAGCTGTTTCAGGTGTGACTCACCAATGCATGCATCTTCTTTCAGGAACTGTCCTGTTGGAGGCCAACAGTGTAAGAAATTCAGCAAAATAAGTCATTTCTTTAGGGTGTGTTAAAGAGGCAAGAGCAGCTGTGTTTGTGTGTAATCAGCGAACGTATGAGGATAGCGATGATTATAGATATAAAGAGTGCAAGGAATTTGTGTTGGGAGTGAGGAATGAAGGGGTTGAAGAAGGGAAACACATTGCTGATCCTGACATTGATGTCATAATGGAAGGACAAGAGATCAAATTCCTGGTTGACACAGGTGCCCGCATCACCATTATATATCAAGAGAAATTTTAAAAGTTAAGGTTAGACAAAACTTTGTTTCCACCAGATTTTTAAAAAAATTTTTATTTAAGAAGTTTTATATAGCGCTAGCCTGACCAGGGGGTATCGGAGTAGCGCTAGCCTGACTGGGGGGTATCGGAGTGCTTCACATCAGTTACAGAGCAGATGAAAAAAGAGCAGAACATAATGCAATAACGCAAGACCATCGTAATGACAATGACAAAGCGTTCCATTTTGAGGACTTGTTAACACCTCATCCGAGAGGGGTGATGTGTCAATCTCAAGAGCTCCAGCTGACTCTATCTGTTCGCTAGGGCTCAATCGAGGAAGATGGTTTTGAGCTGATTTTTTAATTTAGGGAAAGAAGGAATAGTTCTGATGTGAGGGGGAATAGAGTTCCAGATTTTGGGCGCGTTACCAGCGAAGGACCTGGCAGCAGTTTTTTGTTTTCGTGATTTTAGCAGGATGAGAAGTAGGGTGCTAGAGCTTCTGAGAGTTTTGTTCTGGCCAGCTTTTTTAAGTTTGGCCGCCAGATATTCAGGTTTGCCTGTGTGAAGGGCTTTGTGGGTGAGGCAGGCTGTTCTGAAGTTTGCCCTCAATTCTATTGGTAGCCACTTGAGATCTTTGAGTGCAGGAGAGATGTGATCAAATTTCTTTATTCCCATGACCATTCTGGCAGCCGCGTTGAGAGTTATTTTCAGAGGAGCAAGATGTGTTTTCCCTATTCCAGAGAGGACTGTGTTTCCATAGCCCAGTCTTGACAGCACCAATGCCTGGGTGGCTTGTTTAAGAACTTTGGGCGGGATAAAAGGTTTAATTTTGTTCAGAAGCTTCAGGTTGAGGAAGGCGCTCTTCACCGAGATCTTAATGTGTTTAGTCATGTCGAGTTTTGAGTCTAGGGTGATGCCTAAAGATTTAACAGAATCAGGCAGGGTGACGTTCCCGTTGAGCGCATAGATAGCTTTTAACCACTCTACCATTTGTGGGTTCTCTTCTTTGTTCGAAATGAGGAGTAGTTCGGTTGTGTCTGGGTTCAGTTTTAAGTGGTTACTTGTCAGCTAAAGTTGCACTTCTCTTAGTGTTTCATTGAGTCTTTGAATGTCTTTGGCCGAGGAGATTTACAAGTAAATTTGAGTATCGTCAGCATAAAGGTGAAAAGGGATGTTGGCTTTTCTGAGTAGGGAGGTGAGGGGTTCCATGTAAATATTGAAGAGTTGAAAGGGAGAGCACTGATCCTTGGGGTACTCCCCTATTGACGGGGTGGAGGTCGGACTCAAAGGTTTTTGATTTTGATTCTCTGAAAGCGGTTGTGGAGGAAAGAGGAGAACCATTGAGGACCTCCTCGTCTAGACCGGCCATGTCTCCGAGAGCCTTGAGGAGAAGTTTGTGGTCTACTGTGTCGAATGCTGTCAATTATGTTGAGGATCGCAGTTTCAGTGCTGCAACCTTTCCTGAATCCCGACTGATGAAAGTCGAGAAGGTTGGTGTTGTCCAGGTGTTGGGTTAGTTGTTGGAGTACACATTTTTCTAGGATTTTGGAGAGAAGAGGAAGGTTGGAGACGTGTCTGAAGTTGTTTAAGTCATTGATGTCTAGGCCTGGTTTTTTCAGCAGTGGGATGACTTGCCCCACTTTATATCCATACACTAGTGACACATATACAGCACCAACGTTCAACCGAGGTGGAAAGAAGGGTGGCTCTACGTATGGCACATCTAGTTCGGATGGAGCATCTAGTGATTCAGATACCTCACAACATGGATCTGCTGATCGAACCTCCAGAGGCCGAGGTAACAGAAGAAACTGGAGAAATGGCAATCATTCTCAGAATTTTAACAACTTCCAACCTTGGTGGCCGGCCAATCCCTGGATGTTTGGACCTCAATGTCCCCCTCAAATGGGTGCTTTTGGCCCCCCTCCGATACAACAGGGTCCAGGGTCGTTTCCTTTTTTAGGATTTGGCCCGAGACGAGGCAGGGGCAGGAGGAGACAAGGAACCACGACACCACAGGTGCACTGGAACACGGAAACTCCTCAACAATCGAGAATGGATCTCCGCAGCGGAAAGAAAGTCCCACAGGACACTGCAGGGACCAGCAATCAACAAGCCTCGTGATGAACCTTAGTTCACACACACTCTCTCCTACTGAAGAGCGACTTTTGAACAAAGGCTTGGGTTTCGTGGCTACCCAGAAAGGGGATCCTTTCGTAGCCCAAATTGAACTGGCTAAGTTTTTCCGAAAAATAAGATTGCACTATTTCTTTTCTAAACCAAAACACATAAGCACTGTCCCTGAAGACAACAATACGGGATTGAGAAAACCTTCCAATTTTAATCCACCTGCCGCTGTTCTACCTTCGAAAGTTATGACCTTTGAAGCGGCAGTGGAGAATGACATCAATCGCATCTATAAAACAGAGACTAGACCTTTCATGAACCTTTCAAAGGACGAACAGCTTGCTCTACGTTCATTAACATCTAACGACAAGATCATTATCAAGCCTGCTGATAAAGGTGGAGCAACAGTCATCTTAGATACTGAGACATACCGAAATGAGTGCATCCGGCAACTGAGTGACCAGAAGTCATATCTCCCATTGAGAGAGGATCCAACAGAGAGATTGCAAACCAAAATCAACAATTTGGTAGAGGAAGCAACAGGTGAGGGTTGGATAACGCCCCAAGAGGGACAGTACCTAATCACCAAATACCCTACAGTTCCCTACTTCTACTGTCTTCCAAAAGTGCACAAACCTCAGAGGCCGCCACCTGGCAGGCCAATTATTTCTGGTATTGGCTCGGTCCTTGAACCGCTTTCAACTTTTGTTGATCATTTTTTGAACCCAATGGTCAAAGCGATGCCCACTTTTCTGCAGGATACAAAGGATGTCCTCAGACTACTACCAACAATACAATATGACATCGGAACTGATATCCTGGTATCATTTGACGTAGAGTCTCTATATACGTCTATTCCACAAACCGAGACCCTAGAGGTAGTTGGTGCTTTACTGGAACAGAGTGGTCATCAATCTATCACGCCCACGAGCTTCATCATGCATCTAGCCGAAATTGCGATGAAAGAGAACTACTTTCGCTTTGAGGATACCATCTACCTGCAAACGTCTGGGACCAGCATGGGCAGCGTTTTCGCGCCGAGCTTGGCGAACCTCTACGTCCATAATTTCGAACAGCAGGAGGTTTTGACGTCCACCAACCCATATCTTTCGTCATTATATATATGGAAACGATATATTGATGATATTTTGGTGGTGTGGCGGGGCACTGAAGAAGATCTATTACTATTCCATGGCTGGTTGAATAGTAAGAATGCCTACTTGAAGTTCACTATTGAACACAGTAGAACATCTTTAGCCTTTTTAGATCTGAGGCTACATGCAACTATTAATGGCATTGAATCGGAACTCTATCGGAAGCCGATGGCTAGAAATGCACTATTAAGGTATGACAGTTGTCATCCACGAGCCTTGAGGGACAATTTGCCCTTTGGTCAATTTCTTAGGGTACAAAGGAACTGCTCCAGCAAAGAAGCCTTCGAAATTCACTCTAAGAATTTGGAAACCCAACTGAGTGAAAAGAACTACCCGAGAAAGATCATTCGGCAATCAAAAAAGAGGGCGTCCAACAATAACAGAGAGTCCCTACTGGAAATACAGCCACCAAAAGACAAGACCAACCGCATTGCCTTTGTTAACACATTTAATACTCGCTCGAATCAGGTACAGAAAATCATAAAGAAGCATTGGTCTATCCTGAAGACTGGAAACGATGACATCGCTTTACCCATTTTTGCCTTCAAAAGAGGACAAAACTTAAAAGATCAATTGGTCCACACGCGGCCTCGAAACAAAGAACCTAGGCAAGTGGGTACGTTGTGGGACTTACCTCCAGTTTCTGGACATCATCCATGTGGGGCGTGCACTGTCTGTCCCCAAACCAAGAAATCTACTGAGGTCGATATTGGGACTAATCGCCCTTGGACACAGAAAAGATTCACTAACTGCAATAGCAGTAATCTTATATACTTGATAACCTGTCCATGCTCTTTGCGATACGTCGGCATGACGACCCGGAAAATCAGAACAAGGTTACAAGAACATAAAAGTACAGTGCGGTGTAAAAAACAAGCTACCCGTCTCACCGCACACTTCTTGGAAAAGGGACATGGCCCTGAAGATTTTTGTTGGACTGTTTTAGAACAACCGCAAATACCCCTATCCTGTACTGACATCAGCAGGTTCCTCTTCAAAATTGAACAGAAGTGGGTGTATCGCCTCAACAGTGATAAAGAGGGACTTAATGAACCCATTCCCTGGATGTCCCTGTGAGGTTTCACTACAAAACATGAACTTTAAAATAGTCAACTACATGGGTTTTCGCTAGTCTTTTGCTCTACCTCTTAACACCCCCATCTTTGTTAGGGGTTACCTATTTGATTTCCCTGGACATATAACTTGCGCATAGACCTATCTGTCTGGTAGTCTATATTATGCACTATTCCTTGTTGGGACTACATATCCCAGCATGCCCGTGATCACGTGATCATACCACGTGATTGCCTCCTTGCTATGCGCAATGAGGAAGTGCATATCAGTCCTCTTGGAGAAACATCGGTGCCCCCCCAAGCAGTACAGTTGACTGCCAGGAGACATCGACGGACAGGTAAGCGAGCGCTAGCCTTTTCTGATCGCGCTGCCTGATTGACAACGCGCTGCTAGATACTGATCGCGCCACCACCAGGATCAGCGCACTAACGCGCTGGAACGCCCATCGCGCTCTGGCTGCCTGATTTTCATCACGCTGACCATTTACACCACAAGCGCGATGCCTAGAAGCGATCAGGTTGACACTTAAGGGGTTTTCACTCGACCAGTGAACTTATACGTTGACAAGCTCAGTTCTCAAAACGCTTAGCTTTCTATAACAATGCCATTTTTAACTTGGTCCCAGACTTGGTCTGTCATTGTCGGACGGATGGAGTCGAGTGCTAGTGGGATGGTCCACATTTTCACTAATGTGGACTGTGAAGGACATATCGAGCAATATGCCACATTGTGAACTCATTTAATCTTTTGATATTTTGCTCTAAAGATGTTACTTGTGAATTCTTTGTAGAGCGGTGCTCCTCATACCTGCGCTGTAGCCAGGTGGGGTGAAGCCTCTCAACCATCATATTTGGGTGAGTCTGCCAATTGGCAATGTTTGTCTTTATACATGTGAATGTGTACTCATCACAGTATATGATTCATAGGAATATGACATATTCATGTTCTTTTTCTTTTTTGTTTGTCTTGCCGTGTGGATCTAATACCGTGTGATGCAACAGTATACGGTTGAGTATGTACCTGAAGGTCAGGTGATATTGTTCTTAATTTCTTTAATCTAAGTAGCAGTGTTTTTACTTATTTTTTCGGTCCTGAAGAATGCATTTCGAAACTATGTTCAATATAATGCAGAAACATGTTGACCACTACTGAGTACGGTGATTATTTAAAACCCGCACTTACACTTGCTTTTTAAACCTTAGGGATTGGGAGACACTAATAAATGTTGTTTGTCCACCTGATCACCTAATTTTACATTTTCCCTCACTTAACACTCTTACCACTTTAACACTGCCTTTACAGTAGCCACGTCAAATTTTTTGTACTATATACACCACCCCTTATCTCACACATATCGGTCACGGTAACATCTGACCGGCCGTTCTGTCTCCTGGGTGAGGAGAATCCAAATGATGAGAAAGAGGGCGGTACAGTGTGGCTTCTGATGGGAACTATTTCTCCATATGCTCTTGAGCCTCAACTTGGCCTGCATTTTACTAACACGGATGATGTCCTCACTGGTGTCTTTTGTGTAGCATTGGTGTTGTGATCCACTCTGTTTTGACTCTCTTTTTGTGACCCCCAGGTGTATTTTGTTGTGATAATATTGTATTTTGGGGCATGTACCTGGTCGGTCGGTAAACTCGCCCTTAGACCCTACTCTCATTGTTTGTTGTGTGCGTTGCCCCACTTTCAGACAATCCGGAACGACCCGGGAGCTATTAATAAACCTGCACCAGAGTGGGGCTAGGTGGAATTTCAGTTTTTTTGGTGAGTTGAGCAGGTAATCGGTCTAGGGCATGAGATGAAGTTTTGGAGGTGGAGATAAGTTTGGCTATCTCTTCTTCAGGGATGGGCTGGAAGAGTGACCAGGGTTTAGTAGTGAGAGAGGGAGTGCTACCCAACACCCCACCCAGGGTGCTATCGGAAAGGGGGGAGAAATTGGATATCTTATGGTGGCATTTGAAGGAAGCAGAGTAGACTTGATTGGCTTCTTTTGGTCTGTTAATGGAGTGCTTGGTGAGTCAATGAAAGGTAATGTGTATGTTGCTAGGAAAGGTGTCAATATTTAGGATGGGTCCATCAGGTTGAATTTGGAGTCACAATAAGAAAATTTACTGGACAAACCTGTCACCATTGAAAGGCATAGACTGGAATCAATATGTGGCACAAAAGAATTTTGGGAAGGAAAGTTCAACAAAGTGTATCAGGGCAAGTTGGGAAAGCTATCAGACTTTACATATACTAATAAAGTCAAGCAGAGTGTGCCACCAGTGAAACACTCTACAAAACATCCCTCTTAGCGTAAGGGAAGATCTCACTGAAATGCTAAAAGACATGTGCACACAAGGCATTATTGAGAAAACAGAAGCAACATTATGGTTGTCCCCCATTGTGTTAGTAAAGAAAAAGTCAGGTGACCTTTGAATGTATGTGGACCTGAGGAGCCTTACTGGAGTCATATAGGTGGACAACTATCTGTTAACAAGCATTGAAACTTAATCACAAAAGTAGGCCAGTCCAGTTGGTTCAGTAAACGTGACAAAGCTACTTGTCATCTGACTGCCTTCATTACCCTAAAAGTGGTATTTCAATTGTGTAGGATCTCGTTCGGTATAGCCTCAGCTGCAGCAGTATTTCAAAGATTAATGTCAGATATGTTCAGTGGTATGGCACATGTTGTGATCTTTCAGGATGACCTTTTGATATTTTTCAAACACAGAATTTGAATGTGATCGTGTTTTGATTGAAGTGTTGGGAGTGTTAGAGAAAAAGGGGGCTACCCTGTGGAAAGACAAGTGCATATTTAAGGCAAGGGAGATTTAATATCTTGGGCATGTTTTCTCGGAAAAAGTGTAAAGCCCTGACCTAGTCTGATTAAAAGTATAGCGGGAGTCCCAGCTTTGAAAAATAGGGAGCAGTTGCTATCTTTTCTAGGACTCTGCGAGTTCCATGCAAAATTCATGAGAAACTTTGGAAATGTCTCAGAGTGCTTTAAAGTATTGTTAAAAAAGGGTGTGGTGTTTGTATGGTCTGAACACTGCCAGAGCACTTTTGAAAGAGTCAAACAGCAGTTAATTACAGCACCTGCACTGCAATCATTTGTAGAAGGCAGAACAACAATTGTCACAGTGGATGCATGCAGATATGGATTGGGTGCAGTGTTGACTCAGCTGAATGGCAACCTGAACGAACATCTTCCTTCCTGCCAAATTTGGTGTCATTCAGTTAAGGCTCTAGCCATGTCTAAAGTTCCTTTGGAAATTAACATGGGGAAAAAGCATTTTGGGATCCCCTTATTCTCAGCCCCCACTTGACAGATCACCCCAAACTTTCAAGACAGCAGCTGAGTTGAGCGTCAAACTAGTTTTGAAAATTTTGTGAGGCTTCGTCAAATGACTCCAAAGATATTGGCAAATGAAAAAATGTTCTTCCTATGGAAACTAGGTCCTAACTATAACTACTTACTGGCGACCTTCAGGAGGTATTTTATATATGCGCAGAGGCCGTAAATAGTCTAATGGATGTAGAAATGCTGCGCATATGCTGTAAATAGTGTAATGGATGCAGAAATGCTGTGCATAGGCTGTAAATAGTGTAATGGATGCAGAAATGCTGTGCAGAGGCTGTAAATCATGTAATGGATGCAGAAATGCTGCACAGAGGCTGTACATAGTGTAACGGATGCAGAAATGCAGCACAGAGTTTGTAAATCGTGTAATGGATGCAGAAATGCTGCACATAGGCTGTAAATAGTGTAATGGATGCAGAAATGTTGCACGGAGGTGGTAAATCGTGGAACGATGCAGAAATGCTACACAGAGGCTCTAAATCGTGTAATGCATGCAAAAAGGCTGCGTAGAGGGTGTAAGTCATGTTACAATGCAAAAATGCTGCACATAGGTGGTAAATCATGTAACAATGCAGAAATGCTGAGCATACGCTATACATCGTGTAACGGACGCAGAAATGGTGTGCATAGGCTGTACATCGCGTAACCAACCGTAAGGGATGTAGAAATGCTGCGCATAAGCTGTAAATAGTGTAACCGTAAGGGATACAGAAATGCTGCACATAGGCGGTAAATCGTGTAACGATGCAGAAATGCTGCGCATAGGCGGTAAATCTTGTAATGGATGCAAAAATGTTGCGCAGAGGCTGTAAAACGGGTTACAAAGCAAAAATGCTACGCATAGGCGGTAAATCATGTAGCAATGCAGAAATGCTGCGCATAGGCAGTAAATCGTTTAATGGTTGCAGAAATGTTGCGCATAGACTGTAAATCGTGTAATGGATGCAGAAATGCTGCACATAGACTGTAAATCGTGTAATGGATGCAGAAATGCTGCACATAGGCTGTAAATCGTGTAATGGATGCTGAAGGAGTCAGACACTCGAGCCCTGGGGAAATCAGAGGTGGGAAGAATGCAGCAGCAGAGGAGGACACCCACGAGCCTCGCTGCGCCCTCATCACGCCAGGGGTGGCAGAGCATGACAGAGGCGGGGGACCGCGCCAACAGGTGCCAGCACTTGTGCACCCAGAATCACCAAGCAAATCTCACAGGAGGTAACACCAGCTTCTCAGAGGAGACAGGTGGCAGCGGAGCCCGGTCTGTGCAGCACAGAAACACCTGGGCTCTCGATAGGAACAGCCAGGCGACGATTCTAGAGCAGAGCCCAGCACTGCTCGCATTGGAAAAAAGGACACTGTGTTCTAGGAAACCGGAAGTACGGGCTGCCTAACCTAATCTGAAACCTGGCTCTGCACCAGGGCCTCCCGGAGGTGAGGAATTAGACGGATCTGATGAAAAGTAATTTCCAAATGGGCCAATCGTTTGCTTCACGAGATCCGTGGATGTGCTGGGTGATGCTGAATGAGTGCTCCAAGGCGCTGGAGCAGGAAGCAGTGAGGGATGCACGGGCATCAGTGCGGGCCCCCACCTGTGGTCCAGCCATGCCACTCGCCCACACTCTGTGACATGTTGCAAATGGCACCTTTGATTCTAGGCATCACTGAACATGAATAGTATTTGAGTAGGAATGGTGCTAGGACGTACAGCCCAATAGGCAAATTTGAATTTTGCCGGCTGGAGCGCTCCCCATGAGCTGAATCAAGGCCATGCACCGGGTCTTCTGCAGTAAGCCTGTGACGGCACTAAAGGACTTCAGTCTGCAATGGCTGGTTGACTCGAAGCTGAGTGACTCAGAGCTCGCTGACTAACTCTCAGAGCCCTTAAATAACGCTTCAGCAACCAGCAACGGGTCTCTGGGAATTATGCTTTTTTCCTGGTGTCGTACATTGCTGTCTCTGCATCAGAAAAAGACCAACAGTGCATTTTTAGAAAACGGGGTGGTGTAGACTGTCAACACAGTGAACATGTCTATGAAAAGCGCGCGGGGTTTGTTACATAAATTGTACAGTGTAAGTTGTTGTTATAAAAAGGTGACGAGAAGGGATGGCTTTTGGTACACACCTGACCTGACGCCCTTGCAATCTTTCTCGTGCCCTTGAAATGAATATAAGCACTGACCAAGAGACAGAGAGAAAGAGCGATTTACACGGAAAACAAGCTCTCTGCATTGCTGTGGCGGGGGAGCGCATTCCTTTGAAGAAGAGCGCACACTGTAAACAAAGTGTGAACAAAGCTCTCGGCATTGGGTGGCGGGGGGCGGGGGAGCGGATTCCTTTGAAGTCTGATGCCGAGGCTCAGACAAATGGTGTGGGTGTGTGATGTGCGATGTGGCTGGCGATGTGCATGCGCCTGGCTCACACGAACTCCACCCGATCCGCAGTAGGGGTAGACTTTTGAAAGCCTTACTATAATCTCGCCAAACAAGCATTGCTAAAGCAATGCTGTAGATGAGACCTAAAAACTATGTGGTTGCGAGGCATATCAATGAAGTGCATAAAGGGAACTGTAATGACTTGATGTATTTTGCAATAGATCAAGTTCCGAAAGATCAGAGCGGTGACGACCGTGAAAGAAAATTAAGAAAACTAGATTCTAAGTACATACTCCTGTTTAATACAAAAAGTCCCCATGGATTAAACATGGAAGAGGAGCTGCACATGCACTTTGTATAGGAAGTAAAATCCATTTCAAAGGTTTTTTATTTAGTTTTCAGATGGATGAAATACCGGAGGGAACTGAACTAACAATGGAAATATGATATGAAAAAAGGTTGACCGGAATTGAACTGATTCATGAATATATGTAAGACTAATTGCTTTGAAAACAAGTGTTAAAAGATAAGGATCAAATTAATTATACAAACCAATATGAATGTTATAAATTCTTTAGTGAGGTATTTTGCATTTTTATAAATTTGGAAGCACTTGCACTTTATTTGAAAAATGTGATATTTGCACGTAAAATTGAACATCCTAAGTAATGTAGCACATGAATGAATGAATGAGTACGGACTTGTATAGCGCTGGCTACCCGGAGGCATCCCAGCGCTTTTGACCCATAACAGACCAACATCACTCAGCAGAACAGGAAGGTCTTCAGCCGCTTTCTAAACAGTAGGTGATTGGGTTCAAGACGTAGGTTATCGGGCAGTTGATTCCAACTTTTTGCTGCCTGCACTGCAAACCATCGACCACCTGTACGAGAGCGCTTAACCCTCGGGACAGAAAGCAGATTCGATAGTTGGATCTTAAAGCTCTGGGCGCTTGATGATGGCTGAAAAGAGTGCGCAGGATGGCCGGACCGTTGTTGGTCATTGCCTTGTGGGCCATACACAAGGCTTTAAACTGGATCCTTTCCTGCACCGGTAACCAATGCAGAGCTCGGACGGCAGCCTTCGCCGAGCCATGTCTCGGTACCTCCAGGCACTTTGTATAAGTATTTTGCACTATCAAGGAAATATTATTGAGAAGCACTTGCACTTTAAAGGGAACATTTGACTATTTGCGTATTTTGCAGATCATTTATATGTTTCTTTTAAACAATGCAAATATTTTAAAGTGTTAAATATGTGTATTATATACAGTAACTTTTGACGAGCACTATCAATAACTTATTGGTCTACATATTTCTTGGCAGAAAGACGGGTAGAATATGATGCAATAGACTCTACCAAAGAATCGGATTCCGAGAAAGGGCACTTGCCCATTATTCTTGTCTGGTGAAGATTTGGAAGTAGACCCAATCTGCACCAGAATTGCACTAAAGACTAAACAACTTTTCTAAAAAATTGCATAAAAATGTGCACAAAATATATAAAAAAGAGCACTTTGTCACTTTTTAGTTATGTATGAAGTAATGCATAAAAAGAAGATGAAAAACTTATTGAGATAAATGCATCAAGTGGCACTATAACAGCAGCAAATGGCGCGCGAGCGCAGTAGACGCGCGCGAGCGCAGTAGACGCGCGCAGCGGGCACTCCAAAGGCAAGCCCATCTGCGCCCGTCCGCGCCTCGACCGGGCCCGGGGCCGGTCTCCCTGGACCATCTGGCCCCCAAAAAATAACATCGAATAAAAAGGTAATAACCTACACAACTACACAACTCAAGGATCTAAATAACTCCATTAACAATCATCACTGTACACAGTTTAGCCTGGAGGTTTTTACTAACAAAACATCTGCCAGTTGTCCCAATTGTTTGCTCAAATTGACCCCAACCACTCTGTTCCTATCCCCCAGAGAACGTTCGTCTCATGTTAATTCTAATCCTACTCCTTTTGTGCTCATAAATGCTCGTTCCCTTCCTAAGCACAAAATCGAAATTCAGGAATTATTAACCAATCATAATCTAGATCTTGCTTTCGTAACTGAAACATGGGGTGACCCTTTCGCAGGTCCTGACTTCTGCGCTGCTACCCCAGAAGGATATTGTGTTTTTAAACAGGATAGACTCTTAAAAAAGGGCGGTGGGTTGGCAATCATTTATCGAGGTTACAATAAAAACAGAAACAATTAACTCATCGGTCTGTGAAGCACTTACCTTCTCTATTACTCTTCTAACACTCAATCATTCAGAGGACTCCTGATCTATCGTCCACCAGGCCCTCAAGCGTTTTTTCTTAAAAATGTACACAAACTTATGTAACCAATGGCAGGAACTCCCGATTACACCATCTTGCGAGATTTTAATTTTCATTTAGAATCCTTACAGGATATGCAATCCTCCTCCCTTATAACGGACCTACTGTCAGCAGGTCTGCATCAGCTGGTGACAACACCTACTCATACAGCAGGTCATACCTTGGATGGACTATTTACTAGTAATACTAACATCTCTATATCCTCTGTTTTAGCCCTTACCTGGACTGACAACCCCGCAATAATCTGCAATCAGATTACAAAAGCTAAGTCAAAGTACAGTCTTTCTCGCATCCCGAAACAGGTTAGAGCATGGAAGAATACTGACATTCAACTCTTGCAAAAAACGCCTTCCTCCACCCAACAGGAAGTTATAGGAGACCCCGATATAGCGGCCAATAACTTTTCCTCCTGGCTACATAATGCCTTCAGCACAACAGTACCAGTTAAGAATGTTTCCACTAATCGAAATATCCCGTCAGCTCCCTGGTTCTCAGATGCTTTAAGACTCGAGAAACAACTATGCAGATCTAGAGAGAAAATGGCGTAAACACTATGATAATAATGCCAAAGAAGTATACAAGGACTCATTGACCAAATATAAACTTCTCATTTTGATAGAAAAAAGTAAATGCTATCAACAACAAATAGAGATGGCACAAAATTCCACCAAGCAGTTATTTCAGGTAGTAACCAAACTTTCTAATACACCAACAAGTACAGTTACAGATGTGTCACCTGCTCTTTGCAACTCTCAGGCTAATTTCTTTGAAGAAAATGTTCTTCAGGTTTATTCAAATTTTTCCATGCAAGTGAAGTCAGATCCCCTTATCATAAATAGTTTGGCCAATACCCCCGCTACGGGGTTGGCAGAATTTAGTCAGGTCTCATCTGAACAAGTAAGAGAGCTCATCTTCTCCATTAAATCAGGATCCCCTCTTGATCCTTGTCCTCCTTCAATGTTAAAACGTATTCCGGAGCACGTAGCCCCAATTCTTACCAACATTATTAATTCAATGTTTCACACCGGTTTATATCCTCAGATTTAGAAGAAGACCATCATTAAACCTCTAATAAAAAAAGCCTACTTGGAATCCACAGATCCTAAAAACAATAGGCATATAGCATGCCTTCCTTTCTCATCAAAGATTGTTGAAAAAATAATGAACATCCAATTATCCCAATTCATTGATCACAATAATCTATTGGATGCCACTCAATTTGGATTCAGAAAGGGTCATGGGACGGAGACAGCCCTCATCAAGGCCTCTGATGAGATTAGGATGATATTAGATCAGGGCGGTGCAGCGGTCCTTATTTTACTAGATTTGTCCGCGGCATTTGACACGGTCGATCATTCCATTCTAATCGACTGTGTCTCGGCCATAGGCATTGGACATAAGGCCAAAATGCTATTAACCTCCTTTCTCGCCAATCAGTTAAGCTTGGCGAATCCTACTCTCCAGTGTTCTTTCTCCCCTGTGGGGTGCCACAAGGATCCTCCATTAGTCTAAACTTATTTAATATCTACGTGTCGAACCTGGCCAGGGTCATTAAAGATGTTGGGATGAGAATAACCTCATACGCCGACGACACCCAATTGGTATTGGCGGTACATAATGATGGTTTGGAAGTGGCGGCCAGCTTTCAGGAGGGAATGTTAGCTATCAGCTCCTGGATGGCACATAACTGCCTAAAGTTAAACTCCGACAAAACGGAGGTAATGACATTTGGCAGCTTAACCCCTGGTTGGTCCTCAGTTTGGTGGCCAACTGACTTGGGACCTCCACCTCAACCAGTCACTAAGGTTAGGAATCTTGGTGTTATGTTCGATGACAAGCTCTTGTTCATTCACCACGCAAATTCGGTTGTGTCCTCAGCCTTCCATATTCTCAGAATGATAAGGAAGCTTCTTCCCTTCCTTCCCTCTAGTGCAGGAAAGACTCTCATGTGTACGCTTGTGATGTCGAAGATCGACTATTGCAACGGACTCTTTCTGAATGATCAGGAGAGAGTATTTAATAAACTGCAATTAGTTCAGAATGCAGCGGCAAGAATGCTTTCTGGCACTCCTAAATTTAATTCAATCTCTCCAGTTATTCTCCAGTTATATTGGCTACCGATCAGAAGCCGAACCAAATTCAAGGCATTATGCATAACATATAAAGCAATCAATAACTTTGAACCAGAGTTCCTGAAAAAAGCACTTTGCCTATATATTCCCACTAGAACCCTTCGCTCTTCTTCAGCTCGCTGCCTAACCGTCCCACGCACAAAGAAATCATCATGGGAAGACAGATCCTTCATAGATGCTACAGCTAAACTTTGGAATAACCTCCCGTTACACATCAAGGCCAGCCCATCCCTCCTGATATTCAGGAAGTCGGTAAAAACGTGGCTGTTCATCCAGTAAGCACTCATATCAACCTTATGTTCTTTTATCTTTCAGCGCCGAGACACCTCCGGGTATTTGCGCGCTATAAAAATTTCATAAAATAAATAAATAAATGAAATTAAGTTGTAATAAGTGTTTAATGTGGTGCTCTGATATACATGTAAACTGTGATTGCCATTTAAAATTATGATAGAGTGAATGTAAAAAAACGTTATTCTGGCTGTTACATTTGACGCACAAACATGTATAGTCTGTCTACTATATCCATTGAAACTAGTGACCATGTGATGATTTTTTTCTCTGGTATATATTTTTTTAATTGTAATGGCTGCCCATGTGAACAAGGCAGGTGCCGAAACGCATCATGCTGTTTTAAAAATAAACCCATAACTAGATGGCTAATTGTGCCCCTGTGTGTCGGTGTCAAATTTTTCACAAAAAGATCTGGTTTGGTTGGAACTTTTGGATGTAATGTAGGAATTTTGATTGATTGGGGACATTGAAAGATTGTGCAATAGGAGATGGTTTTGTCCTCGTACTAGAGCACTTTATACATTGGGATATCCTTGATTCCAATTTCAAGGTCATTTGGCACTTTGGCACTTTATGTATGCTTAGCAGTTTTGCACATGTCTAACTATTTATTGTATTTATAAGAATGATTGGACTTATACAATTGGATTTGATATTTTTATGTGAATTGACCTGTATCGGATCCTTATAACACATATTTTATGGGAAATGATCCATTGGAAATCATATTTTATCATCCAACCATGTATTTATCCATTTACATCCTCTCTTTTTTATTCTGATTAATGAATTAGGATTTTCATGTCGGTACTCATGATAAGCAATGGAGTGTGAGGATGGCCATGCCACTTATATTACTATTAGAGGCTTAACCTCAGATTGGTAGCATAACACTACCTATTAGATACCAGGCACCGGCCCAAGAGTCTGTTTCCCAAAATGCTTTCCGGTCCAGGGTATGTTCGATATGAAATGTAATGCCAAGGAGGCCTGTTTTTATATAAAGATAGAATTTGCTGCAAAAATTATTAAAAAAGAGTAAAAAGTATTTCTTTAAAAAAAAATAAGTAAAAAATAGGAATTGTATTTAAATGAGTTTTATGCCAGTTTAAAGTACAGGATGCATTATGAGGGAGACATATTGCAAAGGATGTGCTGTTTTCTATGTCTATGTACTCTGTACCTTTAAATTTGAAAATAAATCTAACAAAAAAATTACTTTGACAAAGGCTGGGACCAGCCAAAACGCGTCAGGACGGACTTCGCCTTATGACAATACGAATAAAGAAAAGTCTGCTTACCAGGAGTCTCCGCATCTGCTGTTTTTCGTGGGGGCAGGTGAAAAAAAAATAGTTATAGTTACAACCTAGTTTCCATAGGAAAATCATTTTTTGATTTGCTAATAACTTTGGCGTCGTTTGACGAATCTTCGCAAATTTCTCCCAAAACAAAGTCAGTCCAGGCCAGCTCCTATTCTGAAAGTTTGGGGGTGATTCGTCAAGCAGGGACTGAGAAAAAAGGGGGTCTCAAAACACGTTTTCCCCATGGTAATTTTGTTACAAGCTACAGCCCGAACTGCTGAACGGAATTACCACACATTTGGCAAAAAGGTAGAGCTTGGTTCAGAAAGCGACCTTTCTTTTAAATGGTGTAAATCTGTTCAGTCGTTTTTGAGAAATTCAAAAAATAATTGCCAAAAAATCTATTTCCTATTGGAAACTTTGGGCAAGGCTACAGCCGAAACTACGGAACGGAATTACTCCAAATTTGGCAGAAAGGTTGTGCTTGGATCAGAATGGTGTAAATCTGTTCAGTACTTGCTGAGAAATTAGAAAAATAAAAGTTTCGATATCTGGGCGGAGCCTAAGTCCCGAGCACCAAACCAGGAACTGTTGGCAGCCATCATGTGACTCGGTAGAAGCGAGTCACCAGAAAACAGAGAAACAAAAATATTAAAAAAATAGAAGTGGGCAGGGTAGAAACACCCTGACCCCTAGGCTTGCTCAGGCGTTTGCACAGTGGTGCAGGGAGGGGGCGGGGCCTGACATAGCAAGTGTGCAAAGGCACCCCCTGGCACATTGTAAATTGGGGGATTAAGTCCCCTTCAATCCTGAGGGTCCCTGGGGGCGAACTAGCCCACCAGGTACTTTCAGTATGCGCCAGGGAGCTGCATTGTAGAGAGATGTTGAGAGGCCATGCCTCTTTTTACACCTCTCTGCAACACAACTCTGTGGCGCTTACTGGAGGTAGCTGGTGGGCTAGTTAGCCTCCAGGGACCCTCAGGACTCAAGGCGATGTAATCCCCTGATTTACAACGCTCCAGTGGGCAAACACGCCTTGTGGTGCGTTTTAAGTTGGGGGATTAAGCCCCCTTGAATCCTGAGGGTCCCTGGGGGCCAACTAACCCACCAGGTACCTCCAGTATGCGTCAGGTAGCTGCATTGCACAGAGGTGTTGAGAGGCCACGCCCCTTTTTACACTACTCTGCAATGCAGCTCTGTGGCACTCACTGGAGGTACCTGGTGGGCTAATTGGCCCCCAGGGACCATCAGGACTTAAGGGGAATTATTTCCCCAACTTAAAACGCACCAGGGGGCATGTTTGCACAGTGGTGAAGGGAGGGGGCGGGTCCTGACATAGCAAGTGTGCAAACGAACCCCCTGGCACATTGCAAATTGGAGGATTAAGTCCCTTTCAATCCTGAGGGTACCTGGGGGCAAACTAGCCCACCACGTACTTCCAGAATGCGCCAGGGAGCTGCATTGCAGAGAGGTGTTGAGAGGGTATGCCCCTTTTAACACTTCTCTGCAACACAGCACTGTGGTGCTTACTGGAGGTAGCTGGTGGGCTAGTTGGCCCCCAGGAACCCTCAGGACTCAAGGGGATGTAATCCCCCAATTTACAACGCTCCTGGTGGCGCATTTGCACAGTGGATGCAGGAAGGGGGTGTAGCCTGATGTGACAAGTGTGCAAACGCTCCCTGTGGCGCGTTTTAATTTTGGGGGATTAAGTCCCTTTGAATCCTCAGAGTCATTTCAGGGATGTTACAGTTAGTTGGACATTTCACTCGGACAAAACAATAGAAATTCCCCCATTATAGTTAGTTCAGCTAACTTTAACTCACACCCACACAATGCACTGCTGATGACATCACATATTACATCATTCATGACATGGTCAGTGACATCACTGATTACATCACTGATGACATCTCAAATGGCATCACTGATGACATCACTGATGACATCATCCACGTGAACATCTGATGCACCTCCTCACACTCTAATATAACCATTGATATACCCACTGTAAAATACAGACTACCATTTTGAAAGCATCGACACACCAATACTAGTTACTACATATGCACTCACTGATCCCTAGTTCTACACACACATCTACTCATTCACCCATACAATAACTCATACTTACAGTCACTCATCAATACAACACTATCGTATGCACTCATACACCTATACAGGCACTCACCCACTGCCAATCATCCTTCGAGTTACTCACACACCTAGTCAGTCATGAAAAGAATCAATCACACTCCCATTTCCTCACCTACACAGTTAGACACACACCACCTCACTATTTCAAACATATACTAACACATACTTACTCTCTTATACAATCACTGATGCAAGTACACACTCATCCATACAGCCACTCTCACAATCACTGACTCTCACATATAGTCATTTATATACTCCAAGTCTCACATACACTGCCTGTTACATACGTATTTAATTGGACATGTACCACTGAGATATCCAATCTCTCACCAATACACCCATACACACACTCACCCACCCATACAGCTGTTTCCACATGCACTCTTGAACCCATACACCCAGTGAATCAACCACTCACACATCTATGCACAAAGTCACACACCTCCCACCCACCCACACACACACTCAGTCTCCCATACATATACTGAGGCAACCAATCAATAACTAAATCAGGGGGGGGAAGGATCACTTGTCCTGCATAACTAGGGTACGCAGGTCGATGTGGGGTGTCTCCCAAGTAAAAAACCCTCATGCACGTGCAAAATGGGATCTCGTAGCGGTATATGTTGTCTCCCCGCTCTTGTTGACACGTGTGTGCATAATCATGGGGTTAATATTTATGCACCCTCCGCCAGGAGTTCTTTACCCATAGTTAAAACAGTAGTGATCGTGAATAGTGGGTGATAGATGTTAAAGGGAATTGTTTAAAATACCTGAACAAGCAGACTGAAACTTTAAATAGTCTGAGTTCGGGTAGACGAGAATTGCTGGTGTGCAGCTGTGGAATAGTTAGGAATCCGAGCGCACTGATATAGTGATTTTTAAATACGGTCGACATGTTTCAGCCCTACTCGCCTCTATAGGTCGGTTGGGCTTTCTTCAGGACCAGTGCAGGGTAGTGAATATAGTGAGAAAATGAAAAAAGGTATTTTGACCTGTTCCATTACTCAGTGGGAGGTCACATTGTACCTGCAAAAGAAATATATACATACAAAAAAACACATATGAGGAGAGGGTAAGGGGAAAGACACACGGTTATGTACAAATAGTACAGTTATCAAAATCTAGCAGATTTTGAAGAACACCAAAAAAATGGCAATACTTTATCCAGATTCATACTCGTATGGGGTGTCAACTCTCTCATCCTCATGCTTGTGGATTATGATACATGCTGTGGAGGGTACAGATATAATTAGTGTATTCCCATGCTAGTGCAATTCACAAGTGAAAACCAATTCCATTCTGATCAGTTCTATGCAGAGCGGCACATTGTGATGTGATTGTTACCATATATTCTTGGTGAACTGTTGGGTGTTTAAAAATTCTTAGATTTTACTAAAGGATTATTGCTATAAATGTTCAAATGAAATATGTTCCAGAGGTGCGGTTTTAGTATCTGGTTTATTTTCTAATGATTATCGTTTTTTGGTTGTGGTAATGTGTATTAACTTGTAGGTGCGGGTGGGGGTATAAAATAACGTGAGGATATAAATAAAGTCGCTTGTTGTTAAGGCTCGTTAATCGAACTGTTCTCGTTTAGGGGCATATCAAGTTGTTGTTACTGCAGTGCAAAAACGGGTGGCAGAGTTCATAACTAAACGTACCTCACGAAGTAGCGAGTTGCACTTTCTGCGGGTCGGCGGCACTGAAAGGAGTGCCTCACTGCAGGGAATAACAGAAAACAATATTTATGAAGTTCTAATACTTGCTGTTACGTCGATGTCGGAGCGGGACCCAGAGTATCTACCTGGGACTGTTCTCCTTCGGCGCAGCTTGTGCTGTCTCTGCCTGCCTCGATCCGGATATGCTCCCGGGTTCGTTGCTGAGGGGATTTGAACATTTTTAATAGATAGCGAAGAGTTACTCGCTACATGAATGGGAAGGTTGGCAATTGAAGCAAATATTGGTACAATAGTTATAAAAGCAATTTGTATAATAAATTGGAAGTGCGAATAAGATGATTAAATGAGGTGGATAAGTTATGTATCTCCTCAGTGCATAACATTATTTTAGAATGATAAATCAGTAACTCATCCCTATATATTCGCATCAATAACGCTCAATAATGGTTATGCATCTCCTCGATGTGTGACGTTACTTATAGGTGGTAAGTAAGTACTGCGTGCCTACATATTCGCATTAGTGATGTTAAATTGTATAGGTACTGCGCTGAAATATCGTAGTAGGACTGTGTAAATAGAGAATTGCACTAGGTATAAAGTGGGTAGACACTGAATGGATGGTTGTAAGTTTTTATCTTTGGTCACTGACTCTGAATTGCACATGTGATAAGCAGAGTAGAGTAGAGGGGATCTAGGTCATAGTCTTCCTTTTGGTACAGTTGGGTCGATTATTTTAATACTTCTCTTATGTGTTTAGGCTCAACCAAGGAATGTTGTCATTTAAGCCTGTAGTGTCTGTCTTAAGGCGATGTATCCAGCGTTGTTCTTTCCCGAAAAGGATCTTAGTTGCGTTCCTGTCTATTACGTCAAGAGTCTCTAGGATAACCCATTGTAGATCAGTAGTAGTGTGTCCGGATTCTAAATAATGGGTTGACATTTTTGTAGTCATTTTCTTGCAGTTGACGTTGCTTCGATGTTCACAAAGTCTTTGTTTGACTTTGCGGCACGTCATGCCGACGTACCGCATTTGGCACGGACAGGTAATCATGTAGATTGCGTAGATTGCGTGGCTTGTATTACAATTAGTGTGACGTCTCATCCTCCATTTTAGGTCTGGTAGTAGTTGTAGTTCTTTTGTTGGTTTTGTGAGGTTGTCAGTCAGTCACACACATACTAAATCCTCCATCCAGACACTTATCATTCACTCATTCTTCAATATACCTTGGCATATATATATAAAAAATATTTAAACTTTAGAGAAACACAGAGTCACTGGATGATGTCATCAGTGATGTCATTTGAGATGTCATCAATGATGTCATCAGTGATGTCACTGACCATGTCATGAATGATGTAATATGTGATGTCATCAGCTGTGCATTACGGGGCGCGAGTTATAGTTAGCTGAACTAACTATAACGGAGGAATTTCTATGGTTTTGTACAAGTGAAATGTCAGACTAACTTTAACATCCGTGAAACCTATGGTTTTTTCAGTGAATTTCTAAGGTTTTTTTAAATGCTAATTTCTAACTATAACGTGCCTGAAACCTATGTTTTTTTCAGTGTCTGTGAAACCTATGGTTGTTTCAGTGAATTTCTAAGGTTTTTTAAATGCTAATTTCTAACTATAACGTGCCTGAAACCTATGGTTTTTTCAGTGAATATATATATATATATTTTCATAATGAGTCTGTTGTTGATTAGTCAAGTACTCCAAAGACTTTCACAGCGTCAATTTCACTCGGCTTACGAAACAGAACACAGCTGCCTAACTTGATGTCCAGGCCGGTTTATTTTTACATGAAATTCATTACACCGGGTGCATCATAGCAGCCTGAAGTGGCTATATAAATATATATATATATTACCTACTGGCGGTCGCCAGTAGGTAGTTATAGTTAGGACCTAGTTACCATAGGAAATTCAGAACATTCTATTGGGAATAAATTTGGCGCCGATTGAGGGATCTGCCTGTAATTTTCCTTAAATTTGCCTCGCTGCGCTCCGCTCCTTCCCCGAAAGTTTCGGGGCCGATTCGTGAAGTGGGGGCTGAGAAAAAAGGGGGGTCCCAAAACGTGTTTTCCCCATGTTAATTTCCATAGGACGGTCTGACAAGTCTACAGCCCGAACCGCTGAACGGAATTACGCCAAACTTGGCAAAATTGTAGGGATTGGTACGCAGATGTGCCTTTGCTATATTTGGTGAAAATTGCTCCAGTGGTTTTTTTGAAAATTAACTTAAAAAACACATATATATCTATAGGCGCTCTCCGAGCACTCACAGGTGCGCGTACCGGGGAGCGCACCCGGCGCGCTACGGGAGTGCGCGAGCGGAAAGCTGATTGGCTGTCGGGTGTCTGTCAACATTCTAAACAGTCCGGAGAGTCCGCCATCTTGTGTCTTGGTAGAATCGAGACACAAGAGGTGAAAAAGATAGGGGGAAATAATTAAAAGGGGGCACAGTAGACACCCCCTGACCCCCTAGGTTTTCTGAGGGGGTCTAGAAGTACCCTGAAGGGCAAAAAAACATTTTTTGTTTTTTTGAAATTTTCGCGGGGTAAGCGCTGGGTGCGTTCCCAGGTGCCCGCTCCGGTACGCGCACCCTGAGCGCACCACAGGGAAAAACAGTGTAAAAAGTTATAGTAAAAAAATAATTTAGAGTGCTTAGAGGTAGGGTAGCTCTGAAAAGAGCTGTTGTGTTATGTGGGTGTTTTTTGTACCTACAAGTAGGTACCAATGCAGAGTCTTATATTCAAGAGGAAAACTCTATTCCCCTCATCTGTAAAATGCACACCATCTCTCCTATAGATGTCTTGCATGTTGTAACGCAAGTTGTTGTGGTAAATGGAACCCATACCAAAGTCTCTGAGGAAAGCAGAAACAGATTTATTCACGTTTCCTTGCTTTCTCAATCTGTGGACAAAATTGGTTGGACCAGTTCCATTTTTGCCTTTGGCATATATTAGAAAATACCAAGGCAGTTTTTGGAAAAAGTGACATCAATTGCCCAAAGTTGTCCTTTAAAAGCATTTCCAGACCTACCCCAGTCAAAGTGCCCAGGTCATTGCCACCACAGTGCACAATTATGAGGTCAGGGTGTGGTAGATGCATAAAGGATTTTACCAATGGTATCAATTGGTGACTTCTCAATCCTCTCTGTCCAATCCATACAATGTCCACATTTGGTAAATCAAGGTTGTAAATACCTCTGTTAGCTGCGTATTTTAGACTCCAGTGGACAAAGCTATAACCCACAAACCAGACTTTTGGCATCTTGAAGGTAGATGTGCTTGTATTCAGATGAGTTGTGGAAATGAAAGGGCAGTTTGAAAGTAGGAGTTATGTAAAAAAGTGGTTGAGATTCAGTGCACTTGAAAAACAAAAAATGATTGGTGCTTTCTTAACATTCTCCACTGAAAACTAGGGTGCATGCTTTTGTTTTTTGAAAGAAGTCATTTCAATGGTTGAGGAAAAGTCATTTCAAGAAACATTGCACATGATTAGCTGGTACATTGAGTGGTCAAACACCCTTGCTGCATTGTTTTGCAACATAGTATGATGAACTTCTGAACTGTGTGCTGGGTGAGGAGGGAGTTACCATGGTAACAGGGGAATGAGCACTGGGGGGATGGGTGAATGTTATGTGACTTTCAAAGTGTTCAAAAGTACAACCAATTAAAATGTGCAGTTTCTTACTCCACTTCATTAACTCCTTCTCTTTCTTCCTCTGTCCTCTTTGTTCTACACTCCCCTTCCCTCAATCTCTCTCTTTTACCCTCATTCTCTCCGTCCTCCTAGTCTCTCACTCCTCTTCTGTCACGCTCACTGCCTATAACTCAGCCATACTCCTACACTCACCTTCTTTCAGACCTTTTCCTTTACTTTCCTTCCTCTCTCTTCCCATCCTTTGCTCCTTCACTCTTTTCCCTTCCCTTACTCCCCTTACTCCACTTCAGTAACTCCTTCTCTCAATCCCTCTGTCCTCTAACTTACACACTCCCCTTCTCTCACTCTCTCTCTGTTACCCCCATTCTCTCCGTCCTCTTAGTCTCTCACTCCTCTTCTATCACATTCACTCCCTATAACTGAGACATACTCCCACACTCACCTTCTTTCAGACCTTCTCCTTTACTTTCTTTCCTCTCTCTTCCCTTCCTTCACTCCTTCACTGTTTTCCCTTCCCTTACTCTCCTTACTCCACTTCACTAATTCCTTCTCTTACTCCTTCTGTCCTCTTAGTTCTACACTCCCCTTCCCTCTTTCTCTCTCTGTTAGCCTCATTCTCTCTGACCCCTTAGTCTGTCACTCCTCTTCTATCACGCTCACTCCCTATAACACAGCCACACTCCCTCACCTATGTTTCTTTCCTCCCTCACTCAGTCTTCTACTGTCACTTTTTCTTTCACTTTCTCTGTCTCTTCACTCCCTTACTCTCCTTGTCTCACACTCACTTGCCTTTATCCAGTCTGTATCTCCACTCTTTCCTAAACATCACTGCTCTTTTCTTACCCTTCCACACCCCCGTTCCTTTACTACATTTTCTTCACTTATCCTCATTCTACATGTTCACTCTCCTTCTCCTCACTCACCTCCCACACTCACCTTCTTTCAGTCCCCCTACTTCACTTCCCTTCCCCTCTCGTCCCTTACTTTACTTTCTCACTCATTTTCCTCTCCTCTCTCACTGAACTCCACTTCAGTTACTCTTTTTGATTTTTTTAAGAATACAGCTCTTTTTTGAGAATTGGAGGTAGTCTTTTTTTTCTTCTTTTTTCGTTTTTTCTCAACAGAAACAAAAACAGGGAATAGCAAACTGCTCAACAGGAGCAAAAAAAAAAGAATCAAAATTAGGGGTGGGGACGGCAGCGGTGATTTTCTCTGGTTCGGACATGTTCATAATACTTTGTTCACCATAACAAAGTAATTCATCACAATCTTTGCATTTGATTGTGATTCCGTCGAAAACAGGCTGAATATTTGGAATCAGCTGTTCTGGTCGCCCCCTCACCGATACAGTTGCTCCTCCAGTTGAAGTAGAAGCACCATCCCTTGGAGCCTCTCGTGCCAGAGCCCTGACACTCTCCCGGGCATAGTTCTGGGGGTGCCTCCTCTGAACGTGCCGAATCATGGTCGAATTTCCAAATGAGTATTTCCTGGTAGGGTCACCCCGTGACAGGACAGTATGACAAATTCGGCACTCCACCTTTGGAGCATTTAATTTTTTTTGGTCTGCAGGTATTGAGAAAAATTTCCATATGAAATGCTCCTTTACTCTAGGCTGAGGAGCCTCTTCCTCTATGAACCCATCTGAGTCCTCACTGCTACTGGTGGGTCTAGCAGCCATTATGATTCCAAAAAGGATGAGCAGCAAAAAACAGGTCTTTCAGTCACAAAAGTGAAAGAATAAGTGATGGAAATGGGTGAGGTTTTCATTCTTTGCAAAAAAAACTGTTAGCAACCAATGAAAAGTGTTAATTTGAGGTCACATCACTTGACGCGCTTACGCTGCGCGCACCGGAGCGCTTCCGGGGGCGCTCACGCGGCGCGAACGTAGGCGCTTCTGGGGGCGCTTACACGGCGCGCCTGAGTGACGTTTTGGTAGCTTTACGGAAATGCAAAATCATTTTCATTCGGAAAATCAAAAATACTACTTTTATAAGCATGGTACTGAATGTCTTGCATTATTATTTAGTTTTCATACATATTTTTTTTTACGAACGCAGAAATAGCGCTCTTGCTGCGCTCTCGGGAGAGCTTACCGGTGCGCGCACCCTGAGCGCTCCAAGACAAAATGATACGGGTAAGTTTACCGGTGCGCGCACCCTGAGCGCACCAGGAAAAAATGATTAAAAAAAAGAAAAATACATTGAACAAATAATTTAAAAAAAATAATAATAATAATTAATAGTTATAAAAAACAGCTAATAAAAAAAACACTAAAAATTGTAGGTTACAAAGTCGATATACAAAGGAATTAGCTTTTAAAAACCTTGAAATTCACTGAAAAAAACAGAGGTTTCACAATCGTTATAGTTAGGAATTAGCATTTAAAAAAACCTTTGAAATGCACTGAAAAAACCATAGGTTTCACACCAGTTATAGTTAGCTGAACATTTTACTCATACAAAACCATTGAAATTCCCACGTTCTAGTTAGTTGGACTCACTATAACTCACCCGCCCGCAATCCACTGCTGATGATGTCACATATTACATCATTCATGACATGGTCAGTGACATCACTGATGACATCACTGATGACATCTCAAAAGTATCACTTAATATATATTCTTACCTTGTGTTGTAAATGCATGCGTGGTAAAGGTGTATGCGTGGTAAAAAACTGCTTTGTAAAGGCAGTGCATGGTAAAGGCAATGCGTGGTAATGGAAGCGGGTAAATGCATGCAAATGGTTCTGTCATACAACACCCTGGCTTCAGCGATGGCTGGCTGGTGCTTGAACGCTGATCTCTTCGCCCTCCATTATGGGGGTAACACATGTTGACCCCTCTCCACTATCCGGGTCATGTGAGAACTGGGCCATGAGATCGATAAGCCTCCATCAGAGCTGCATCATCGTCTTAGTCACAATACAAGAAGGCACTTCGCCGGAAGTGGCACCCAGGGATACCTACATGCATCTGAGAATTGGCAGGCTGTGGGAAATCAGAGGCGAGGGCATTTAGGCTGGAGCCTGCTTCTGAGGCTTAACATGTGCACAGGAAACGCCAAAGAGGCAATACTGTTTCTAGTCCTGCAAGCTAGTTGCTAGTCCACCAACAGTAGCCAAAGGCAGCTTAGAGCCTTGTGTCACCCACCAAGACACTTTTACAAGGGCCTCAGAGAGCCCATCCAACCTTTCTCAGCACAGCCATGAGCATAGAGGACATTATAATTAACAACGGCAAAGAGTGGAGCCCTCCCACTTCTTCTCCCATAGTGGCAGGGAAAAGGGCGAAATCAGAAAAATCCCTTGCACTTTCCACATTGGAAGCTCCAGGCGGTGCAGAGCTAAAAGAGCAGAGCTAAAAGCCTGTGGTATTCTAGGGCAATACCACCTTGCTGTTCCAAGACGTCTCTCTTTACGCCCTAGATAAACACTGAGAATTCAAAGATGTAACCGCCTACCTGCTGAGACAAAATATACCCAACAGCTGATGGTACCCTTTCTGCCTTCACTGTACCCTCAAGGCCCATTGACTCACTATTAATAGCCTCAAAGAGGTCTGCATGGCTCCAGGTCTGGTGCAGCCTCCACAACATCAGAAACAGACACAGGACGGCTCAATCCCAGAGAGACCAGTAATGAAAGGCAGCTTTCCCAATGTTTCAAATCACTCATAGGAGAGCGACTCTGATGATTGCTGGAGAAAGAGGCTCATCCTCTATTATCCAATAAAAACGGACCGCCCATGGGGTATCTCACCCACGTGTATCAGACTGTTGATCATGGTGGTTGCCATCCATCTCCTGGTATGGCTCCCATAGATTTCAGCTGCGCTAGGGTGTTGGAGACCCTACCAGGTTTAACAACGGTATAACCAATTTTTGACTTGACTGCTGATTCTCAATGTGGTTCTTAGCTAATGTATTATTGGATGACCACCTTCATTCAGACCAGTTGGTGTCTCTTCCACTGAACATTCTCCTCAGGCATACTAGTTTAATAAACATGCAAAGAGGACCTCTACCGGTATGGATGCCCTATTCTGCTGCCATGCACCAGGTCTTAAAATACGGTGTGTATCTTCTGCCCAACAGTCTGGCAATTTCCCAGCATGCTGCAACCAATCCTACATCCCTAAAAGCTTGACATAGATCAAGGCAGGATTCTAAACATCCGACATCCCAAACAACATTACCCCAGTATGTGAAGGCACAGAGACGTCAGGGATGCTATTGAGGCATTTCGCAACCTCCTTCAAAAACACACGTAACTACGGCATTCCAAATAAAGAAAAAGGTACATGGTTGGTTAAATCCTCTCAAACGTAAATGATTGTTCATTTTATCAAACCATAACATCTGTATTTGAGTGTAGTAGATATAGGCCCGCATTATGAGCTGCCCTTTAAATTTTAATATTTACAGTAGCTCCAAATCCTGCACATATATGTATCAGTAGTAATAAATTGTGAATAAAAATCACATCCTGGATAAATTTCAGCAGGTCAAACCTGCGGATATTACTTGGAAGGGAGTGATGCCCGGTAACCAGAACATGCTTATTTTGATGTAGTAAGGACTAAAATCTGCGCATTATTCCCTATTATGGAGGAAAGACTCATAAGTGGGTGGTATATATGTCACACAATAAATTCCAACTCAGAGGAGTTGGATTTTATTCGGAGGAATACATTTCACACCAATTACTTGGAATCAGAGCCTCTATGTAAAAGTTTATATTTTACCTGCCTGAAGCTTGGACGAATCCTCACAACTTTAGGTTACATCATTTATTCCTAAACAGTTTTCTCAATATGACCTAGATCAGCCAGCCATCGAGCCACGAGACATTCCAGACTACATGGTTGTTGTACAGATGTTTGTAGATCATGGATACCATTATGCATGAAAAGATTAATTGAACACGTTATACTTTATGGGCGAGTTGTCCGATGCCTGTCTCAAGACCTACAAATCTTTTAGGACATGGCGCAGATTCAGGTAACGAAAAGCCTCATTATCCACCTTCTCATATTCAATTTTTAGTAAGTGAAATGCTTTTAAATTCTTTGATCCCCAAACATTGCTCGTGGTAGCTATGCCTATAGAATTCCATCTCCTGAATCCTGCTCTAAGAAAAGTCTTCATGTCCAGAATGAGTCCCTAAGAACAACATTTGACAAGTGTCACGAAACCTACATTTCCTTGGCGCCTAAAGAAGTCTTTATGGGAGCACTTAAAAATTAACATTTACCACCGTCACTAATGAATTTAGTGATGTTGTTTTTTTTAAGGAAAAAAAATGTCCATTGTTGTCTTGAATGAATACAATGAAATGTTTGCTAAAACATTAGTTCAAACACTTCTGCCTCTCTTTGTGATAGCCAAAATGGTTTTATACTTGCACAAAAGACATGTAAGTATGTGTGGCAGGAATTTTGTATGATTGTGAAACTAAACGTAATAATTAAGGCTTGTGGGTTTCAGGGTACATAGTAGGTAGGATTAACACACACGGTACTTGGCACATGAAATGGTGGGAGCTGTGAGCATTAGCAGATCAAAATGAGCAAGTTGAGGCGTGAAAGGTGAGGGTCCAGGCCATAAATTGTTTTGAAGATTAGGGTAAGAATGTTCAGGTTGAGAAGCTGATAACATTGTCAATGGGAGAGAATACATACTTGTTGAGTTCCATAAACAAGCTATTGCAGTAATCTAGATTACTTAGATTACTGCAATAGCTTGTTCATGGAACAGGTGTACAAAGGAGATTTGTATTGGGATGGAAAGAGAGATGATGCTGGATTTTTCTAATGCTTAGGTGCTGACACTCTGTCCCTAGGCTGTGGAGGAGATGATTCCTCAATTGTGAATCAATAGCATCAATAATCATTCCCTAGTTTCTCCCCATGGAGGATGGAGTGATGGTCTCTGAGATGGGAAGGAGATGAGAAGGTTTGTGGAGGTTGGAGGTTTATCTTTTGGATTTTACAGCATTAATTAGAAGGAAGTCCATGGCGATGTAGTAGCAGATAGTTAGGAGACAGGTAAATGAAAGGTAGAGATGTAGGAATGTACCTTTAGGGTGTAATAGGGGAAAGAGAATATTTCAGTATCATCCATCATATATGAGTACAATACACCAAAGCAAGAAATAAGTGCTGCCTAAGAGAAAGTGCAAAGCATATTCATTGCAGTGACTCCAACAGGATTAGAGATGGATGCTGAATAATCCGATATTGCAAAAAACATTTGGAGAGTTAAAAAAGTGAACCACTCGAGCCACCCCATCAGTGACAAGGAGTGAGAAACATTATTGGCTAGGACTATGTGAATAGCACAGAACATTTAAAGATCACAGATTCACATAAAAGAAAAAGCTACAGATGTGTGTATGTTGGGCACATAGCATGAAGTGAAGCAAAACAATTATTTGAGAGTGTGGGGAAGGAAAAAGGGCACTGCAAAACTATGTAGAAGTGCAACAAATAGATTTGTGTGAAAATGTACAAGACGGTGTTAGAAGATGTTTGTAGAAATAATACGAAAAATGGGAACATGGTTGGCATCCAGATGATGGAAATTAGAAAAAAATGGATAAACCACACTGTGTTGCTCATATAAATGAGGAACATTTTGAAGATTCTGTAGCTTATACACACACTGATGAGCAAAGAATTATATATGCACATGCTTTATGTATCTGAAGATGAACTGGAATTCGAAGGGCATAAACTCAATTGAAGGTATGATCAGAAAGGTGATGGAAACAGATCTCTGAATAATGTTCTAATTGTGGACAACGTCTTGAATGTAGTTGAAACGCAAAGGAAATTAATGCAACAATGGGTTTACATGGGATCATGTGTTCACAGAAAGGATTAAGAGCATAAAAAACGAATACGAGTGAAGATCCTGTGTTGGTAATTTTGTTGCTAAATGTCGCACTAGGTTTATCATGGATTCTACTAATGTATGTTTTTGAGGTTTTGGACACAGCTAATGGAAGAATGAAACACGTGTTGCATTTGTCTGGGGAGGTGAGTGGTGACGTATGGTATGGAGGCATTTGAATATTGTTGATCAATCTTTCAGTTTAAAGCTAAACTGATTTCAGACAAGAATTGTGAAAGGAATCAACTCTCTATAAAGAAGAGTCTAAGGACAGGGAATAATCCAGCAGTGTGACAACTGGACAAGGCAAATCAATTGGAAGTGTGGCTATACTAGGAACACTCATTAATGTAGGTTTTCAGAAATTGTATAATTATACAAAGGCATCTTCACTTGATGAAGAATGAAAGTTGTCCATGTGATGGTGTCGCCAGTTGCGCAATTCATTTTCTTTTGCTTTCCACAGTCTGCACTCGTCTTCGAGTTTGATAGAAATGGTATTATATTTGTTATATGAGGGAGGGTTCCCATAAGAACCCTCTTACTAAGCTAAGGATGCTCTTTAAAATCATTGTGTAGACAAAAGCTAGTCAGCAAAAGAGAGACAAGTATATATTTTATTCGGAAGCAATATTTTACAAAAGTCTATGTCACTATTTATTCTATACAAATCTAGTAAGCTCATAGTATTCTATTGCAATGATCTAATATGGGGTGACAAGTTAAGCAAGCATCTTATTGTCACACATTTCTAAGATGACATCAGTGCTAAGCAGACATACAGTACAGTTCCACTATGAGCAAAGGTTGAAAGAAAGGCCTTTGGGCCTTGTTACTGTTCAGGATTCAATATAGCTGCGTGTTGCATATTTTTTTAAAAACATGCATTTATTAATGAGCCTTTTTAAAAACATCCTAAATAAAATACATTGCACAGTTTATTGATTAACATTCTATCAAAGTGCATTCATGTATCTGTATGTCTTCTTCCATGGCAACATTTCAATAGCATTTTGATTATCTGATTTCAGAATGGGATGACATTCAGTAGTTGAGGTTGTGGGTAAGGATGTGAAAGAAGTGGCTTTGGCATGGAAGAGTGAAGAAGATTGTTTAATATAGCAGTGTGGCCGTCATGCACATATTTGAGTGAAATTATTCAACAGCTTTACTGGCAATAACTGCAGAAGATGTGTTAGATTTGTGTAGTCAGGGATAAGTAATGTTAAGGTAAGAGATAAAGGTTTGGATAAGGCTGGAATGAAGATGAGATTTAAGCATTAGTATGATTAGGTTTTAGACAAGAGCAGTGGTGAGGGCAAAAAGCAAATGTTGTTGAGATTTCAGGACTTTGATATTTTTTCCAGCTGCACATCTGGGTTCGCACTTTATTTATTAAAGATCAGTGTCAGGAAAGATCCAGGGTAATGTGCTTGTAACGTCATAGTTCACAAAGGGAAGTGTGAGTCTAATGTTAAGTGTAGTGTGTTGTGAGGTTCCTGATGAGTTGGGATCAGGTGAGATAAGGAGATTGTTGTGCACTGTGTTGTAGTAATCAGGGATGTCTGGAGACAGGTCATTTAGGCGACTACTGGGTGGAGGTGCTCTGAGGAACAAGTGGATGAGGATATGGTCATAGGAGGATAAGCAAAGGGAGATTTGAGAGTTATTGATGTGCTGAGGGATTTGTATGGAGTCAAGAGGATTGCAGTGTGATTGAGTGGAATATGTAATGTTTAGCTTACGGTCAACAAGAAGTTGTGAGAAGAGTGTGTTTCTTTTGTCATTCTTTAATTGAGTAGTCTCCAAATATAACCAGAGGCAAATGAGTTTATTTGATCTAGGATGTTGTTCTTGATTCTTGAAAGTCTGGGTGGATGGCAGATGACAACGTGCACCTAAAATGGGACAATGATGCTAATGGTCAGTTGTTCAAGTGTCACCAAGTTGAAGTATGGACAGGTAGCTCTCAATGATTTGTTTAGAAGAAGGCCTACTTTGTAGCCTGTTACGCAAGATTGAGGTGAGTGTGTGAAGGGCTGGTAATGTTGGATTGCTCTTATGTTGATTATATGCCTTGAGGTAGATGCTGTGCAATAGTTCTGGTTATACGAGTATGGAGTGAATAAGAGAGCTCGGGGTATTGCACACAGAGCGGCCAGTGTGATCCTGATGTAAATGTTCTAGTAGACAGTGATTGTAAGGAATGAAGAAAACATGTTGGATGACTCTGTAGCGAAGATAACTAATGGTGATTGAAAAATGTTTGGTTTTGTCAAGTTATAGCAATGACAAGGAGTGGGCTTTTGTAAGTTTCCAACTATTGAGGGGTACAGGGTTGATTCCAGCACTGTAGCTTGGCATTCAGAGATTGCACATCAAAAAGGATCAATTGCTCTGCATGTGGTGCTGGAGGGTTAAAGGTTCTGAGATGCAAGTGTGGATCTAAGAATGATGGAAGTGTGTTTCTGAGGTCATAGAAGATGTTAGGACTGGGTGAAGTAGAGAGATTGTTGTGGACTGTGGTACAGCACGCAGGGATAAGGTACAGGATTTTATATCTAGAGATGGATGAGTTGACACTCAGTGAATCATCGTGGAAGTAGTATAACTGGTTTGTGCATGCAGGCATGATCAGAGGGATGTGGACACGGAGGACCAGAAGTTGCCTCTGTGTCCAGAGGTCAGCATGAGGTTGTGGTGTTTTGAGTGGAGCATGCATGAATATTAATGAGTATCTGGTCCACATGAAGTAGAGAGGATATTGTATTCTGTATGTGGGTGTATGTGTATCTGTTACAAACCCAAACCCCAAGAAGGTTCGGAGGGACCAGAATGTGAAGGTGATCTAGAATGTTGTCAAGATCTTAAAATACAACTTTTGTGGGGTCATTGTAAATAGCAGGCGCATGAAATGGAGCAGTGACGGTGTCAATCAGTTGGTCAAGTGTTAGTGAGTTATTGTTTTGGCGTATGGTTGTGAAAGTTGCCAGTGATGTTGTCACACAAAGGCTTATTGATTGCGGGAAATAGTTGAGGTTTGCATGGTGAATCACTAATACAGTGTGTATTCAGAATTTTAGGCTTGACATTGACTTGCGAGAGGTACTGGACTCATGCTGGTCCTGAACTTTAAGGGGATTACCAAGTGAAATCCTCATGTTGACCGCAGTACTACTGTCCCGGTCAGGTGCTTTACAAGTGTGGCTCTGTGGTGGTAGAGTTAGTGTTCTGCTGGTCACTGTGATCTTGGGTCGTAGCACCAAGATCCTATGCACTAAAGTATGTGCGTGTATGCTAGTGTGGTGGTGTGCAGTGTATGAGTGAACAGAGTGACACAGGTTAGAAGCCCTTGACTGTTCATATACACAACATGGCTATGAGTATGCTTTGCCAGTGGAAATTGCTGGAGGAAGGGAACCCAGACAGTAAAGTGAGAAAAGTTGAGACAAGCCTCCCCCTTATAAATCCGATTAGGTCCTTTCTGATACAGAGAGCTGCTGATAGAACAGTCATTTGATGGACGGTAGGGTTGTGGAACTGCAGTCTCTGTTAGTTCTAGTTCCCAAAATACTCTAATTTCAACCTAAATGAAACTTTTTCCAATATTTTGTCACATTGGTCTGGTAGGCCCCCTGTCCACAAGCCTTAAAAATATGCTAAACGGTCAAGTGGTATGTATTTGTTTTGGTAATCATGCTTCAGGCTTCCTCAGTTCAGAATAGATATATTTTGTCTTTCAGAAGTATAAGATAATCTCACCTGAAGCACAGTTTGTCCGGAATGAATTGGTAGTTGATTGACAACAAAGGAGGTCTTTTAAGTTGTTTTGAGATAATGTAATATACTTGGAAAACAGTTGAAAAGATTTGTAAATACTTGCACAATAATAAAGCATTGGATAAACTTGGATTCACGGATGAATAATTGAAATTGGGCGCAGCCTATCTCATACAATGCATTCTGGGCCTATAATTGCCTGCCACTTAGTGCATTTGGCCTGCAGTATCTGATCTCAGGTTGTGAAATTCCCTTAGGCGGTGAACAGCCCATTGTCTCTCTTCCTGATTTCTATTAGATTTGGCTCTTTATAGTCAAGGTGCAGACTGCTCACACCTCCTCTGTGCATCTGTTGTGGGTGCTTCAGCCTCGAGCTAATCCCGCTCTAAGGAGCATCACTCAAGGTAAAGGTTTAGGGGGCGATTTATATTATGGCGGATAACCCCTAAATCTCTAAAAACTTGGCAGACAAAAGTTCCACGACAGGCTGTATTTTTAACAGGCTGTCATGGAATGGGTGATCCTGGGGCAATGCCGCTGAATTATCATTGAAAGCAACATAGACTCCAATATCAAAAACCTAGCTGTGCTCATGACCAGTGCGAAGCTGGGTATTGCCCAAACCACATGAGAAGAAGCACTGTACAGTTGGGTTGTGTAGGTTTCCCATGTTCAGTGTTAGGCTCAGACTTTCTTTTAACTTAAGTGACTTGGGAGTCTCCAGGTGTGCCCCAGATTGAGGCAACATAATGCCTCCATGATTCCTCAGAAACTGAAAGGCATGTAAATTTGTTTGGTGGTTAAGTTCCTCAAAGAAATCTTCCTCCAGAAAAAGATGGAAGTAGTTAATAGAAACAAAATGCAGTATTGATCTTACATCCCAGCACCAACAGTGAATGGAAGAATCTGTGCCTGAACTAAAGTAGGAGTCTGCCAAGTGAGCACTCTGCCTGTACTCTGTATGGTGCCTGCCTGCCTGGACTTAACAATTCCATGGAAAACTATGTGAACATTGTAGGAAAGTGCCCCTTATTGCATGGTTACCCAGATACAAGCTGCCAAGTTGACTGAGTGTGCCCTGGGTCCCTGCCAATCAGACCCCCAGGGCCTGTGTTCTTTCCCAATACTGTACCTTTTTCTCCACAATTGGCACACCTCTGGGCCACATGAAAGTCCCTTGTAAAAGGTACCTCTCGTACCACGGGTCTTGAGACCAGAGAGGGCTTCTTAGGGCTGCAGCATGTGCGATGCCAACCTTGGAGACCCCTCACCATAACACCCATAACCTGCCACAGCAGGCTACGTGTGTTGGTGCAGACCAAACTGAAGAGTCGAGATGGCATACATCCATGTGTGCCATGCCCACCCACACTGCCTGTGGCATGGGTAAGTCACCCCTCTAGCAAGTCGTACAGCCTCAAAGGCAGGGTGCACCATACCACAGGTGAGGGTATAGTTGCGTGAGCTATATACCCCCACAGTGCAATTCACAGACATTGTAAGAGCACAAAAGCCATTTTGAGTATATGGGCTGGGAGTTTGTCAGCAGAAACTCCACAGCTCCATGATGACTTTACTGAAGACTGAGAAGTTTGGTACCAAACTTCTCAGCACTTTAGATCCACACTGATGCCAGTGTTGGATTTAATGTAAACTGCACTCAGAGGGAATCTTAGAGTTGCCCCCTAGAAAACAACAAGCCCTGGTGTGGTTCCTGAATGACTACCAACCATGTACCACCTCTGGACAGGTTTCTGGCCCCTGGGTAGACAGCCACCACTCTCTGGGTCCTGAAACACAGCATATCTTGAGCAGAGGTGTCATACCTGCTGCCTCAGGATGGGCAGGGTCCACGAAAGGGAAGCTTCAAAGGCTGCCGCCTTTGTTAGCTACCCCTGCTGCTATCAGTAACTGGCTCCTACTGGTTCTGTTTCCCACTTTGGGCAGGAAAATCAGCGGAAACCCCATAGAGAAAGGGAGGTCTGCCCCACCTTTGTCAACTCCAACCCTCAGGTGGGGGAGGTGAAGCGAAGCACACATCTCAGTCCCTCCATCATGAAGATGAGGGGTGTCCTCCAATCAGGATGAGGCATATGCCTCCTCTCACTAGAGGGTGGCATAGGAGGGGGTGGAGACACCCCAGTGAAGGGTCCACATGGTCCCAACCTGTCCCCCCTGTAACACCACTGAATCTAGGTATTTAGGGGCACCTGTAAACATTCAGGCCTGAAGAGCTGTTCTGCAGAGAAGAGGACAACAACACTACTTTTGCCCAAGCTCTACCAGCCTATCTCCTGCTTCAGAGAACCTGCAAGCTAAAACTAGTGAGACCTGCAGCCAACAGCCTCCAAGAAACCCAAAGCCCAGCCCTTGCCTTTAAAAAAGACTCTTGAATCCTGAGGACACAGATTGTCCAACAAAGAAACTCCAACTTCAAGGACTCCAGATCCAGGCAGATCCACGTCCCCAGCACAATCTGCACCTGACGTCAATGGCCAGAGTTTGAGTGACTCACCTATCCTGTAAAGTCTCACTGGCAATCCTGTCCTCGTCTGCATCAGTGGTTGACCTCTCCAGGATCCCCCCTCAACGCCTGCAGCCTCTGTTCAAAGGGTCCCCCCAACCGCGTTGAGAACCACATGAGAAAACCTTGACACCAAAAGGCACCCCTGCATTTTCACCCCTGACTTTGGAGAGCCCTGCTGACGGTTCCCTGGTGCCCCCCAGCTATCCAACTTATCAGCCCAGCCGTTGATTACTTTGTGCAGCTTCATGGTCCAAGGCTGCTGCCCCTTTCCAAAACCGGCGACCTCCATTGGAAAACATTGGGTGTCAGACACTGATTTGCGCCGTGCACCCGACCCCCGTGCCACTGGTGGTGTAGTTTTGGGGCTACATTGTAGCACCTCTCTGTGCTCACAACAACCCCCAGGGCAGTTGCTCTAAAACTGTGGGTACCTACCTGCAAATTGTGCCTCTTCGAGGAACCCCCCAGCCTCTATTGGATAACATTGTGCCCAGTGACCTCTGCATCCGGCCACTGTAGTGCCACTGGTGGTGCAGTACCTAACTGGTCGTGAAACTTGCCATGTGTTGTCCTAAACCCCAAACACCAGCCTGTCTTCTGCTTCAGAGAACCTGTGAGCTGAAACCAGCAAGTCCTGCAGTTAAGCAGCTTCCAAGAACCCTGGAGACCTGCCCTGCCTTCGAAAAAGACTCGTCTTCAGAGGACACGAATTGTCCAACAAAGAAACTCCAATGTCAAGGACTCCCGATCTAGGAGGATCCATGTCCCCAGCACACTCTGCACCTAACACCCACTGCCCGATTTCGACTGGCTCACCTATCCTGTGAAGTCTCTCCGGCAATCCTGACCTCGTCCGTATCAGTGGCTGACCTTTGCAGGAACATCTCTCCCCCTCGATGCCTGCAGCCCGAATGCGACTGGAACCAGTTGCTAAACCCCAATAATAAAAGGCACCCCTGCATCTTTCGCCCCCTGACTTTATGGAGCCCAGCTGATGGTGTCCCCAGCTATCCAACTTACCTGGATAACCGTAGGTCGCCTTCATCCAGCCTCCTGGTCCAAGCCTGCAGCCTCTTTCCAAAAAAGAGGGCCTCCGTTGTAAAGCATTAGTTGCCCGACACTGATTTGAGCCCTACACACAGCCACTCCTGTGCTGCTGGTGGTGTAGCTTTGGTGCTGCTTTGTTGCCACCCTGTGCTCACTGTAATCCATGGGGTATTTGCCCTAAGACCGTGGGTACCTACCTGCAAATTGTGCCTCTTCGTAGTACCCCCAGGCACTATTGGATAACATTGTGCGTAGAGACCTCTGCATCCGGCCACCCTAGTGCCGCTTGCGGTTCAGTACTTACCTGGTCTTGAACCTTACCCTCTGTTGTCCTAAACCCCCAAAGCATGGGGAAGTAAGTTGAGTACTTACCTGCAAACTGTTTAACATTGTGGGTACCTACCTTCAAACCGTGCCTCTTTGAAGTACCCCCGGCTCCATTGGATAACATTAGGCCCAATGACCTCTGCACTCAGCCGCCCCAATGCTGCTGTAAGTTCAGTACCTACCTGGTCTTAAACCTTGCCTTGTGTTGTCCTAAGCCCCCAAAGCCTGGGGAAGTAAGTTGAGTGCTTACCTGTAAACTGTTTAACATTGCGGGTACCTACCTTTAAACCGTGCCTCTTAGAGGTACCCCCCCCCCCGGCTCCATTGGATAACATTAGGCCCAGTGACCTCTGTACTCAGCCGCCCCAGTGCCGCTGTTAGTTCAGTACCTATCTGTTCTTAAACATTGCCTTGTGTTGTCCTAAAACCCCAAAGCTTGGGGAAATAAGTTTAGGTACTTACCTGCAAACTGTTTAACATTGTTTTCCTCAATAGATTTGCATTGTAGTTCTGTCTATTGTATTGAACTCTCAAACCTTATCACTCCAAAAGCATACAACTGTACTTGATTGACATCTACAGAAAACATTCTTAATATGATAAAGTATATAACTCCACTTACAATACATTACTGCATTCTTGAAAAGTATTGCTACTTTTAAACCACTGTGAAACTTACCTGTGCTAAGTGATTTTTGGTTCTAGAAATAAAATAACAAAATAACATTTTGTACAACCTAATGTTCTGAATTCAGTCTTTAAGTGCCCCTTTTTGCATGGTTACCCCCTTACCTTTTTGCCAGATACATGATGCCAACTTGACTGAGTGTGCCCTGGGTACCAGCCAATCGGGCTTACAGGGCCTATGTTCTTTTCTAAAACAGTACCTTTGTCTCCACAATTGGCACACCTCTGGGCCACAACCAAGTACGTTGTAAAAGGTACTCCAGGTACCAAGTGCATTATGAGCAGATTGGCTCTCTGAGGGCATGCCATCCTCTGAGACCTTAACACCCACACGCTGCCACTGCAGGCTGTGTGTTTTGGTGCAGACCACACTAAGTTGTTGACATGGCCCACATCTCTGTGTGCAATGCCAACTCACACTGCCTGCAGCATGGGCAAGTCACCCCTCTAGTAGGCATTACATCCCTAAAGGCAGGTACACCATACCACAATTGAGCACATAGCTGCATGAGCAATATGCCCCTACAGTGGCTGTGCCATTCACAGACATTGTAAGTGCAGTGAAGCCATTTTGTGTACGTGGGCTGAGAGTTTGTCAGAACGAACTCCACAGCTCCATGGTGGCCGAAGACTGAGAAGTTTGATACTAAACTTCTCAGCTCATTAAACCCACACTGATGCCAGTGTTGGATTGAATGTAAAATGCACTCATAGGGCTTCTTAGAGATTCTCCCTGGAAAACACCAAGTACCTTGTGTGGTTCCTGAATGGCTACCTACCATCTACCACCTCTAGACAGGTTCATGGCCCCTGCATAGAGAGCCTCCACTCTCTGGGTCCTGAAACAAAGCACATCCTTGGCAGAGGTGTCATGCCTGCTCCCCCAGGATGGGCAGGGTCCACAAAGGGGAAGCTTCAAAGTCCAGCACCGGTAGCTGCCTTTGTTAGCTACCCCTGCTGCTATCAGCAACTGGCTCCCACTGGCTCTGATTCCCACTTTGGGCAGGAGAAGTGGCAGGAAAACCTAGAGGGAAAGGAAGGTGTGTCTACCTTTGTCAACCCCACCGCTCAGGTAGGGGAGGTGAAGTGAAGCACACATCTCAGTCCCCTCCAACTTGAAGATGAGGGGACTCTCCCAATCAAGATGAGGCATATACCCCCCACTGGAGGGTGGCATTAGAGGGGGTGTAGACACTCCAGGAAAGGGACCCTATAACGTCACTAAATCTAGGTATTTAGGGGTACCCGTAACCTTGTTCCTTAGATACGACAACCTAAGAAAAACAAGGCCTGAAGAGCCATGCTGCAGAGAAGAGGATAACAATACTGTTTGGCCCCTGCTCCACCAGCCTGTCTCCTGCTTCAGAGACCCTGTGAGCTGAAACCAGCGAGTCCTGCAGCCAGCAGCCTCCAAGAACACCAGAGATCAGCCCTGCCTTCGAAAAAGACTCCTGTATCCTGAGGACACAAATTGTCCAACAAAGAAACTCCAACTTCAAGGGCTCTGGATCCAGGCAGATCTGTGTCCCCAGCACACTCTGCATCTGCTGCCAATGGCCAGAGATCGAGAGACTCACCTATCCTGTGAAGTCTCCCCAGTGATCCTGACCTTGTCTGCATCAGTGGCTGACCTCTCAAGGACCCCCCTTAACTCCTGCAGCCTCTGTTCGAAGGGTCCCCCAACCGAGACAAGAACCAGATGAGAGAACCCCAACACCAAAAGGTACCACTGCATCCTCCGTCCCCGACTTAGGAGAGCCCAGCTGACAGAGCCCAGGTGTCCCCCAGCTATCCAACTTACTTACCCAGTTGTCGATCGCCTTCGTGCAGCTTCATGGTCCAAGGCTAAAGCCTATTTCCGAAACCGATGACCTCCATTGGAGAACATTGGGCATCATATGCTGATTTGCACCCTGTACCCGACTGCCCGGTGCAGCTGGTGGTGTAGTTTTGGTGCTGCATCGTGGCCCCTCCCTGTTCCCACTTCAACCCCCAGGACATTTGCTCCAAGACCGTGGGTACCTACCTGCAAACCATGCCACTTCGTGGCACCCCCAGGCTCTATCGGATAATATTGTGCCCAGCGACCTCTGCATCCGGCTGCCCTAGTGTCGCTGGTGGTGCAGTACTTACCTGGTCTTGAACCATACCCTGTGTTGTCCTAAACCCCCAAAGCCTGGGGAAGTAAGTTGAGAACTTACCTGCAAACTGTTTAACATTGTTTTTCCTATGTTGGATTGCATTGTAGTTCTATCTATTGCACTGAACTGTCTAACCTTATCACTGCAAAAGCATACAACTGTACTTAATTGATTTCTACAGAAAACATTCTTAATTCTGTAAAGTATATAAGTGCATTTACAAATCATTACTGCATTTTTGAAAGTATTGCTACTTTAAACCACTGTGAAACTTACCCACACTAAGTGATTTTTAGTTCTCTCTGTAACACTCCTAAATCTAGGTATTTAGAGGCACCCCTGAACCTTACTCCTTAGATACAACAACCTAAGATGAAGAATTGAAGAGCCATGCTGCAGAGAAGATGACAACAACAACTGCTTTGGCCCCCTCCTTGCCAGCCTGTTCTCTGCTTCAGAGAACCTGCAAGCTGAAGCCAGTGAGTCCTGCAGCTAAGCAACCTCCAAGAACCCTGGAGACCTACCCAGCCTTCGAAAAAAACTCTTGTCTTCCGAGGACATGGATTGTCCAACGAAGAAACTCCAACTTCAAGGACTCCTCATCCAGGCGGATCCGTGTCCCCAGCACACTCTGCACCCAAAGCCCATGGCCTGAGTTCGAGTGATTCACCTATCCTGTGAAGTCTCCCTGGCGATCCTGGGCTTGTATGCATCAGTGGCTGACCTATCCAGGACCCCATCTCCCCCTCGACAGCTGCAGCCCGACTGCGACTGTAACCCGTTGAGAAGCCTCAACACCAAAAGATACCCCTGCATCTCCCACCCCCTGACTTTAGGGAGCCCAGCTGATGATGTTCCCCAGCTATCCAACTTACCTGCCTAACTGTGGGTTGCCTTCATCCAGCCTCCTGGTCCTAACCTGCAGCCTCTTTCCAAAAACGACAAACTCCGTTGGAAAGCATAAGGTGCCGACACTGATCTGCACCATAGACCCAGCCAACCCTGTGCCTCTGTTCGTGTAGCTTAGGTGCTGTTTTGTGGCCACCCTGTGCTCACTTCAACCCCAGGGCATTAGCCCTTAGACCATGGGTACCTACCTTGAAACTGTGCCACTTCAAGGTACCCCCCCCCCCCCGGCTCCATTGGATAACATTGGGCCCAGTGACCTCTGCACTCTGCCACCCCCGTGCCGCTCTTGATGCAGTACCAACCTGGTCTTGAACCTTGCCTTATGTTGTCCTAAATCCCCAAAGCCTGGGGAAGTAAGTTTAGGTACTTATCTGCATACTGTCGAACATTGTGTTCCTCCATAGATTTGCATTGTAGTTCTATCTATTGCATCGAACTGTCAAACTTTATTACCGCAAAAGCATACAACTGTACTTGATTGACATCTACTGAAAACATTCATAATACTGTAAAGTATATAACTGCATTTACAAAACATTAATGCATTCTTGAAACGTATTGCTACTTTTAAACCACTGTGAAACTTACCTGTAGTAAATGATTAAGTCATTAAGTGTGAGATATAATTTCTTGCCTGAGAGTGTACAATAAATGCTTAACACTACACTCTGATAAGCCTAGCTGCTCAGCGCAGTTACCACTAAATTGAAAGTAAGGTATTATCTACTTTAACTTTTTTTTATCGAGGAAACGAGGCAGAAGCAAAAACCCACGAGACAAGAGAACATATCCGGTTCAAATCAAAGTGGGACATACGAGAGTGGAGCGAGTTCAAGTTCACTTCTATCCCTCGTTGAAACAGACGTTTTAACTTGAAAAGCAAACTCCAGTACCAGAGATCCATAATGGAATGGAATCAGTGACGAAAAAGGAAAAGCCATAAGATTAATACTGCCCGACCTGTCCAAACAACTAAGAGGTCCACTCCTAACCAGACAATTAGCAGGCACAGAAAGAAGGATCATATTATGGTGCAAAGATAACATTCTTGACACTCCCATCTAGAGACGGATTCCTAATTTTGGAAGACGGTGAACCCCATAAAACAACCGTTTTGTCCTGAAGAAGGTGTTCCCGCATCCAGGAGGTCAACACCGAAACGCGTCAACGCATTTGACTCAATATAGAATCCAAGTGGAGCCTAGGGAAAACCAGATACTCATGAATTTTTGATACTGTGACTCCCAGCTGAATAGTTAGAAGACAATTGGATCAGGCAATGTTGTAGCATAAACATCGAAAGCTACTATTCTTAGGAGGTTTCTTGTAGATTAATGTAATGTGTTTTTTGTTCAATGATTAGGATTTTGCAAATGCTTTTATTTTATCTGTGTCTATAGTGTATGAGCTTCTGTGGACAATCTTGTTCAAATGTCATGAACTAAAATGTGCACTGTTTTTTTAAAAATTATTGTTTTATTTAGATATGTTTTCAGGAAAAACCATTTTTGCTGAAATTTTAAACTGACTTGTATAGGATATCTGTTCATCCTTTTTTTTAAAAATAAAAGATTGTAAACGTTACATTCTAGTGTGGAAACTTTAACTGGACGGTTCTTTTTGAATAATGTGTGTTGGATGAATGGGATACAAATAGCAGGTAGCACCTTTAGCCCAATAGCGAAGCAGTTTTTCCAGGGATTTTCCTTTGACTTTCATTATCTACTTTAACCTCTGCATTTCTTTGGGGACTCACTGGACTCTGTGCACACTATACCTCTTTTTGGTACTGTACATACACAGCCAGCTTCCTGCAAACATCCACACCCAAATTACAACATGCAAGTGCAAGCCAAAGCCTTTAGCTCCCTCACATTATAAAACATTCCTGACAATATACAATCCATATGATACTGGTAAGAAAAGCAGAACTCCTGAGGAGCTCTTGATAGTAAAGTTCCTCAGTGCAACATGCAGACAGGTCATCACATCAGCCTAAGTACAGTACTATACCATCACCATCAATGAATCCACCAAAAGAAGCAGAACGTTCTTCAAGACAATCAAGAACTGCATCCCTCCTGCAAGATTCACCTATTTCTCACTCCACAGAAAAGTGCAATGCCATCAACCTCTTCTTCAGTGAAAAAAATGCAGGCGATCCGAGAACACATTGACGGCCTTAAACCTACTTCATCCCATGAAGAACTTGGCCTGGCAGTTAGAGCTGGACTGTTTCCATTGGAGCAGGGTCAGAACAGATTTTCATATGGCTAGGTCCAAACTAAGATGCATGGTGGGCAAATAATGGATTGGTATTCAAGCATTCTATCCATCACAGTTTTGTATACTTTAGTGTTGTCCTAAATACTGTGGGCAAACAAAAACATGAAAAGCTGGTTAACTGATCAGTAGTTGAAATGGGCAGTCCCACTGCCCTGTGTTGTATGCTGTGCTAGGTGGAAGTAAAATGTGAATGGCATCAAACTAATCAGTAGCTGAAGTAGGCTGACACTGCTGCTCAAGCAGGAGGCACCTGAAAAGCCCCGAGGCAGCAGCAGACACAAACAACCATGGACAAATTCAATAGCTTTTGCCTATGCAGGACCTATTGGTTTTGCCAGTCTTTTAGCCATATTGATCAGCGGCGTTGCAGCTGTTCAGCATGGCTAAAAGTTAGTGGCATGGCATAGAGTGGCATAAGGGAGAGTGGCGTAGAGGACAGTGGCATGGAGTAGCGTAGAGTAGTGTAAAGTAGAGTAGAGTGGCATGGAGTAGAGCGATGTAGAGTAGAGTGCAGTGCCTTAGAGTGGAGTGACGTTGAGTAGAGTGGAGTGGTATTGAGTGGAGTGGTGCGGCATAGAGTAGAGTGGGCGTAGAGTGAAGTGGCAGAGTATAGTGGCATAGATTGGAGTGGAGTTGAATGAATGGAGTGGAGTGACATAGAGCGGAGTGGTTAAAGTGGAGTGGAATAGCGTTGAGCGGAGAGGTGTAGAGTAGAGAGGCATAGACTTCTATAGGGTTAAATGGAGTGGTGTGCAGTAGAGTGGCATAGAGTAGAGTGGAGTGCTGTAGAGTAGAATGGCGTACATTTGGATGACTTAGAGTAGGATTGCATAGAGTGGCATACAGCAGTGAAGTGGTGTGGAGTAGGGTGGGATAGAGTGGTGTAGAGTGGCGTGGTGTAGAATGGAGTGGTGTAGATTGGCATGGAGAAGAGTGGAATGGGGTAGAGGAGTGGTGTAGAGTGGGTTAGAGTAGAGTGGTATAGTGTGGTGTGGTGTAGAGTAGAGAGGATCACAGGATCACAGGAGGTCTGTGATAAGATCTCAACCTTTTTTTATGCTAAAATCGATGAGATCTCCGTTAACTTGGAAACACAGCAAAAATCACTTGAGCCCAACTCGATCCTGGCCCTTACAAATTTAGAAGCTTGGTCCAAAGATCCCACTAAGACTCTCTCCAACTTCCCACCGATCACATTAGACAACCTTAACACTTTGTTGAACAGGACCAAATCCTCCTCATCTTTGGACCCCTGTCCCCTCAAAGTGCTAAAGGATTGTAGGGACACACTACTCCCTCCCTTATTGGAGATAATGAATGGTGCCCTATCACAGGGGGTCTTTCCCTCAGTTTGGAAGAAAGCGATTATCAAGCCACTTCTTAAAAAGCCCTCCCTTGACCCTACAATCCTGAAGAACTTCAGGCCCATCTCCTTACTTCCTGCCCCCGCCAAGATGCTTGAGGCCCATCTGAATTCGCACTTGTCTGCCTTCCTGGACTTGTCTGGGTTTTTAGATCAGACGCAGCATGGGTTCAGGAAATTTCATAGCACAGAGTCCGCACTTACTATTGTAACAGACAACATCAGAATGAAAGTGGACCAGGGACAGACAACGCTGCTAGTCTTGCTCGATCTGACTGCAGCATTTGATACCCTATCTCCCTCGACCTTAACATCTCGGCTGCGGGAGATGGGAGTAGAGGGTTCAGCGTTGAGCCTTCTGTCCTCATTTTTAGATCATAGAGAACAGAGGGTCAAATTAGGAGAATACCTCTCCCCTGCTAAATCCCTACAATGCGGGGTTCCACAGGGGTCGGCCCTAAGCCCGACCCTATTTAACATATACGTGGCCCCACTACCGAGATTAGTAAAAGCGCAGGGAATGGAAGTAGTGTCATACGCAGACGACACTCAGATCATGGTGTCGTTGGCCCATTCGGTTAGCACCTCAGCGTCCAGCTTCAGGACTTGTATGCAGTCAGTCGCTGACTGGATGGTACTCAACTCCTTGCGGCTGAACGGTGATAAAACCGAGGTGCTAATCTTTGGAAAGGACCAGGATGTATGGTCAAATGAATGGTGGCCGCCATCCTTGCGAACTTGCCCTGTCCCCTCACACTCAGCCTGAAACCTTGGGGTCATCTTTGATACCTCGCTGGCAATGACCCAGCAGGTTAATAGAACGGTGGCCACCTGCTGGGGAGTTATTAAAATTCTCCGAAGAATAGTTCATTACCTCTCCCCGGAAGCTAGGAAACAGACAGTGGTTGCGTTGGTCGGTTCTAGACTAGACTATTGCAACTCACTGTACGCAAAGGTCAATAAGGGATTGATCCAGCGTCTCCAAATAGTACAAAATGCGGCAGCAAGATTTGTACTAGACATTCCCCGCACTTCCTCAGCAACTCTGGCCAGAAAGAGTCTTCACTGGCTTCCTGTAGAGCATCGTATCGCTTTCAAAGTCATCTGTCTAGCACATAGGGCTCTGAATGCAGGAACTTCTGATGGGTTGGGATCACTTCTTTCTGGATATGTTCCCAGCAGAAGTTTACGCTCATCACAACAGCATCTCTTGGTAACTCCTCGGACCAAGAAGACCAGATGGGGAGGAAGAGCTTTCTCTTCTGTCGCCCCTCGTCTCTGGAACGCACTTCCCTTGGAGCTTAAATCTTTATCCTCATTGCCCCTCTTTAAAAAGGCCCTTAAAACATGGTACTTCAAGAAAGCCTACCATTAACTAGTTCTCTGGACTTGTAAATATTTTGGTTAGGCGCCTTGATGCCCATTGGGCTGAGTTCTGCGTGTTATAAATTTGCTTTCATTTCATTTCAGGTATGGAGTGGCGTTGTCTGGAGTGGAGTGGTGTAGAGTGCGGTAGAATTCAATTGTATGGAGTGGTGTTGAGTAGAGTGGCATAGAGTGGAGTGGCGTAAAGTGGAGTGGCATATAGTAGTACAATTGTGGGTGTAAGTAACTCAAAAAAGGAACCAAAATTAAAATGAGTACAAAGGTATGAGGCATGATGGGGTTGAATGTGTGTGGTGGCGGCATGCATTATGAGGGTGTAATCTGTTGTTAGTGTGGAATTTTACATTGTAACAGCTTAAACCAAACCACATAGAATGGCAAAGGATGATCTAATAGTAGAAATTTTGGGTAAGAAGACTCAACTTATAAGGCAGTACATTTGGAATGGGTTGGTGTTTTCTTGGGGGAGAGAATACAGTTCTAGTTTGCACCCTAGTCTGTTCAGGTTAAGTTGATTTCAGTTAATCAAGTTCTGGAAATATGTACTTTGATTGTTCTATACTGTTGAGACGTTCTGATTTTCCTTTGAGGATCAGTTGCTTCTTTCTTGGCTTTGGCACAAGCACTATGCTCTTCCTTCTAGGCACTTTATGCTTTGGTTGACTGTACCTTCATCTTTTGTTTCTTTTTTTTATATATTTTTTTAATTTTTTATTGTGGTAATTATCAAAAGACTTAGGCATTGTTTACATATAGGGCGGAAAACAATATATGGGTCAGAATGCAATACACAGCCATTCAGTCCACACCCCTGAGGTCGGACGGCGTATCGATGAAACAGATCGAGTATAAGAGCTATACAGATCCTGCGCCGCACACAGAAAGGATAGCTGCACCACTTTTTTATTTTCAATCTGAAACAGAACTTAGGAAACAAAAGAAAAGAAAAAAGAAAAAACACAAATCCAGCAGAGAGAGTCATTTAGTACACAACCTGTCCCACGGGTCCAACTCGGACCGATGATGTTGCAGTCGCCTTAGTACCTCGCTAATATAGAAGCAAAATCAGAGGACCATGACAAGCGTCTCAAAGCTCAGCAAATCACATTCGGAACAAGCCTGTTATTATTTAGCGTGCAGTTCCATCCCCAGGTCGTACACGGGGTAGCGCCAATTTGACTGTAGGAGAATCACACAGTTCGCCTCGATAAGCATTCCAATGCCCCCATTTTCTATCCCAAGTCTTTGGGCAACCTCTTATCTTATATACGGTCTTCTCAGCAATCATGCATCGGTCCATTTCCGCCACCCAGCCCACCACCAATGGCCTGTCTGGGGATCCCCACTTCATCGCTATGGAACGCTTGGCGAGCAGACAACCTAGCGACGCCCATTGTAGCTCTTGGACATTCAAATCATTGGTCCCCCAGATGTTTAGGACACACTCCCTGGGCGACGGGAAGATTGATTTACCCAAGGAATTGCTCATTTTACTAAGCGTGTCCCTCCAGAACCGCTGAACCACTGGGCATTCCCATAAGATGTGATAAAAGGTGCCAGGGAGGCCACAACCACGTAGGCACAGAGTGTCTGGGGGCCGCCTGATTTTAGCCAGGGTAAGGACGGACATATACACTCTGTGTAACACTTTCAGCTGGATCAATCTACACCTGTGACAGATAGCCGACTTCCTCGGGGACATTAGTGCCAACCTCCAGTCCTCCTCATCGAAAGGGCCCAGGTCCGTCTCCCACCTGGTCCGCAGTGACAGGAAGGGATCGGGAAGATTGTTGCAGAGCTTACGGTAGGTAAGGGAGATGGCTCTCCCAGGAAGTGGCTCTGACAGCAATCTGTCCTCCAGAGGGGAGGTATCAGGTATGGAGGTGAGGTCTGCGATAGCGGCCCGGATGGCGTGTGTGATTTGCAAGTATCTAAAAAATTCAGTGGGTGCAAGGTCAAATTTAGCTTGGAGATCACTAAAGATCTGCAATTTGCCCTTATAGACCAGATCCCCCACCTCAGAGATCCCAATCGTGTCCCACCTGTCGAAGCCCTGGATGAAGCAGAGAGAGCCCAGACGTTGTGTGGGCCACAGAGGCGTGGTCTTAGTAAGCCTGTTAGCCCATCCCAGTCTTCTATTAGCCCTGTGCCAAATGTCCACTGTATGCGACATAGGTCCAACGTATCTAGTTCTGGTTGGCCTACTGTAGAGGGCCCCCAAATAGCCCTCGCGCCCAGTCTGACATCTGTCCAATAGGAAGGCCGGGTTCAAGGGCGAGCCATGTACCCAGTGATTGACCGCCACCAGCTGCGACGCCCAATAATAAAGGCGGAGGTTGGGCAGGGCGATGCCTCCATCGTACCAGCCCTGAAACAGCTTGCAAAGGGCAATCCGAGCTGGACCCCCGTCCCACAGTAGCAGTCGGAGCTCACTTTCTACCGCTGTGAAATATGAGTCCGGTATTGGGAAGGGACAATTCTGTAGGATATACAGGAAGCGCGGAAGCGCCAACATCTTGAACAGCGCCGCCCGACCCGGGAGAGAGAGCGGAAGTGACCGCCAGTGTGTGACATCACTGCGAAGCCTACGCAGGGGGCCCAGCAAATTATGGTCGTAGAACTTTTTAAAGTCGGGAGTGACATAGACGCCGAGATACATAAAGCCTTCCGTGGCTATTGTGATGGAGAACCCTCGAGGCATGCGGGGCGGCGGACCATGGAGCATATACAACACCGATTTAGTCCAATTTATAGCGTATCCCGAATATTTCCCGAAGTTGGTGAGCACATGAAATAGGCTGTTAATGGAGGACCGTGGGGACGACAGGTATATCAGGATGTCGTCCGCATAAAGAGAGATCTTATCTACAGTGGCTTCATTCCAGTGTAAGCCTCTGATAGAGACATCTGTACGGACCCAATGAGCCAGGGGCTCGAGGGTGAGGGCGAACAACAGGGGGGATAGGGGGCAGCCCTGTCTGGTACCTCGATGAAGAGGAAACCTCCGGGAAGTGTAATTATTAACTCGGACTTGACCCAACAGATCAGTATACAATAAACGTACCCAGCTGATAAAGTGAGGACCAAAGCCAAAGTGGTGGAGGACCTCGAACAAGTATGGCCATTCGATCGAGTCAAACGCCATTGCAGCCCCAAGGGATAAGATGGCCGCATCTTGTTGCAGAATGGGTTGGCGACTCATCACATTGTGGACTCTCCGGAGATTTAACGCTATGTTGCGGCCCAGTAGAAAACCAGATTGATCGTCGTGTATCAAGGAAGGGAGCACTAGGAGAAGGCGAGTCGCTAGTAATTTAGCCAGAACCTTGGCTCCTGCGCTGATCAAGGAGATAGGCCGATAGAAGCTGCAGTCGGTGGGGGGCTTGGTGGGTTTGAGGATGACCGCTATTGAAGCTAGCCTTTGATCAATCGGGAGGGCCCCAAGTTCAAGGCTCTCCGTGAACATATTTAGTAGATGAGGAATAATGTCGGGGACCATGCTCTTCAGGAATTCAACAAGGACTCCGTCAGGGCCCATAGCCCTGCCGGAGTTAACAGCGAACAGTGCCGTAGTAAGCTCCTCAGCCGTAATATCGGCGTCCAAAGCAAGCTGATCCGAGTCCGAGATGGTCAGGAGGCGCATCTGCTCCAAAAGCTGTCTGGATTCAGCAGACAAGTAGCTAGCGCCAGCTGTATAGACCCTTTCCAGATGGTCGGCAAAGGTCTCCGCAATGTCCTGCGGGTCCGTTACCACGGATCCGTCTGGTCTAGTAATAGAAGTCACCACATCCTGAGCCCTGGTCTCGACGCTTCAGCCAAGCGAGCATCTTGCCTGCACTGTCCCCAAATTCATAGACCCGATGGCGTGTATGGAGCAACCGCGCCTGCGCCCTTTCCTGAGCCAGCGCCTTATAGACAAGTTGTTGGGTACGGAGCCGAGCAGCAGTGGTATCGGACGGTGCAGCGTTATGAGACGCCTCAAGGCCGATCAGATCAGTCTCCGCCTGCGTGATCTGCCCGTTATGTTTGCGCAGATAACCTGCCCTGAGAGCCAGCACCTCACCCTTCAACACCGCCAAGTATGCCTCCCAGAGTGTGACCGCCGAGTCCACTGAGCCAACATTTTCAGCAAAGTAAAGTTTGGTGCGCTCCTGTAGCGCCTCTCTGATGTCTGGGATCTGCATTAACCATGGATTGATAACAACGGGACCCCGCATTACTTGACGATTGTAGGTTAAGTCCACTGTGAGTGGCGAGTGGTCGAGATACCACGAGGGAGACCCCTTGGGCGGACAAAGCAACCGACGTCTGCGGTAGGGCAAAATAAGTAATCAATTCTAGACATACTTTTATGTGCATTAGAATAATGCGTAAAATATGGTGTGTCTGGGTAATGGAGACGCCAGATGTCTTCTAGTCCCAGAGCGTGGACAAAGTCGGCCAGGTCCGAGCTCTGACGGTGTGATCCCCTTTTTGGCCTACGGTCCAAATCATCACACATTGTGCTATTGAAATCCCCTCCGATTATGAGTGTACCCGGGGATAGACCCAGTAATTGGGCACCCAGCATCTTAAGGGAATCTCGTACCAGCGTTGGCGGGAGGTATGCAGAGATGATGTTTAAAGGATGCCTCTCCCAGGTGGCCTCCACCAGCGCGAAGCGGCCCAGGGGGTCAGCCCAGCTTTGCGAGTGAGTGAGTGCGAGAGTTTTCCGAACCAAAATCCTAGTTCCCCGGGATCCCGAGGTGAACCCCGCATGGACCAATAGTTTGTAACCCCCTCTCTGGAGTGCCTGACAGGTATTGCCGACCAAGTGTGTTTCCTGCAGCAAGACAATGTCAGGGGAATGACGCCTGAGAAATTGAAGAACTATACTCCTTTTAATTTTGTGAACCAAACCGTTGAAGTTCCAGGAGAGGATGTTAAGGGTTCTAGAGGAGAGCTGTGCCATGAGAGTGGATTTGGAGGATCAGATAGTAGGAGCGTCCAGGGAGGAATCCCCGGTGTTGGTCAGACCCTGGGACATTCCGAAGCATGCAACTGAAAGGATCGTGGACTCCCCGGAAACTGGGGAATAGCCAGATCATTTGGCCCGTCTTTAAGGGACCATGGAGTGACAAGAAAATACGGCCAAAGAACATTCTGCTGGAGATACAAGGACAAAAGAGAAGGACTACGCATCTAAAGAGGACTCTGCTGAGAACAAGAACAAACAATAATACAACATCACAACATAGCCAATCCCCCCCCCCACACCTCTCCCCCCCACCCTGCTTCCCTGCCCGCGGATTCAGAACTATCCACACCCCAACTCGGCAGAGTGCCTGTCGCGGGGTACTAGGCGAGACGTTAATGCCTCTTGCCCGACTCAAAGAACCGTTGGAAAAACATATACATGTAAGACCACATCTACAATTCCATGCAACATTCACATAATAGAAAAGTCACTTGTAAATCAGCTGGTGCGGCCCGGACGGGGCCGGAGGAAACAGGATTCAGGAGCCTAGATCAGTGCAATATGGAAGCACGTTGCCCCAGACAGCAGCTACAGGCCGCCAGAGACCCGCAAATCAAAGATCACAGCCTATTCCAGTATTCCCCGCCATAGATGGGAGATGTCACTCTCCACCATCAACAGTTCCAGTAAACAGTTCTTGGCTCCCTGGCATGTGTTCCTCTCGTGGACGCTCATCTGGAGTAGTCCGGTTCCGCGGAGATCCCCCGACCCGACTCCAGCCCTCCAGCCAGTCCCACACCTCCTCTGGCGAGAGAAAGAACCACGCTTTGCCATCCATTTCGACGCGTAGCTTCGCAGGGAAGAGCATTGAATATTTGACGCCCTTGTCACGCAGCGCCCGTTTGACTTCTAGGAAGCTGCGACGCCTCGCCTGCACTTTCACCGTGAAGTGCGGGAACATTGAGATGCGAGTGTTTTCCAGGAGAAGCTGCGGTCCGAATCTGGCCGCTTGAAGGATAGAGTCTCGATCCCGAAATTTGAAGACCCTCGCGATGATGGGGCGAGGGGGGGCTCCAGGCCTAGGTTTACCTCCCGGGACCCTATGCGCTCTTTTTATGGAGAAATAGTTCAAGAGGTGTTTTGGTTTAAGATGTTTCGTAACCACGGACTCCACAAACAGGTCCGCAGATGGCTCCTCCATGCGCTCCGGAACACCCAGGATGCGGACGTTGTTCCTTCTAGTTCTCCCTTCATAATCGTCCAGTTGTTCACTCATCTGCTGCTGTTGCTTCTGGAGCTGGGCGACCTGCTGTTGAAGAGTGGATGTGTCGTCTATTAAGGCCGCTGTCTTGACCTCAACGTCTTTAACTTTAGTGTCTATTTTGCGCAAGTCCGCTCGCAAGAGAGTCACCTCAATATTCACGGAGTCAATTCGGGTCTCCAAGAAGGAGCGGACTCCCGCAATAGCCTCCATTACATCCTCACGGGTAAGCGCCTTTTCTCCCTGCGACGGGGACGCAAGCTTTGGGTCACCAGGGGGAGGAATTTCCTTGTTTTCACCCCTTCCGCCCCACGAGTTCTTGTGATCTATCTCTGAGTTGAGGGCTTTGACCCCCTTCCAGACGCCATCGCAGCTGCCAGATGGACTCTCGGAGCGACCGGGAAGGAGCAGGACCGGTCTCTCCCCACAGTGTCAGGAATAGCAGGTCAGGAGCATACGCCACAACACCCTCGGCACCCTCTCGCTGGAGTACTAGCAAGACTCACCCGGTAGGAGACAAAAGGCCCAAGCAGGATCGTTGTCCGGGATCCTGCTGTGGGGAGTGAGGTATCCCAAGGAGGTTAGTAGGGTCTAATGGGCATTGCCAAGGGGGGTCCAAGCCCCAGCCAGGTTGAAAATCACCTGCGCACAGCAAGTCGCCGTGATGTTATAGGTGTCCGGTAGTTTCAGAAGGGAGGGGCCTCCACTTGGGCACAGGATGGAGGGATCTGTTGCAAGGGCCCTCATGGACACAGGCCCAGGAGCGTAACCGCCTCGGTGGTGTGGGTCCGGTCGACGGGACCCCCACGAGGCCCCCAGTAGAAAAACGGCCAGACAGTCCTGAGTAGGCCCTTACACGACCCAGATCTCAGAAGGGTCCCCCAACGTTAGAGACAGTGCACAAACAGGGCCCGATGTCAGGAGGGCAATCAGACGGCGGCCGAGTCTTCCCAGGGCACCCCATCTCAGGCGTCTGTTCGCAATTGAGATGCAGGTCCAAGTTGGGGGGGCCGCTAGTCCCCGTATGGCCGAAATAGAGCGCACTCGAGCTCTAGAAACAATAGGCCTCAAAGCCGGGGCGTCGCGTGAATGGCGCCCCGGCACACAGGCGACCTCAGCTGCTCTCCCCCGGTCGGAACAGGGGCAGTTCCGCAGGCAGTCCAGGCGGCCCACGTATTCCTGGAAGGATAGAGACAGGTCCGATGGGCGGCGGCAAGGGAGGACAGGCTCCGAATCCGGCCCGGGCGCCACTACCCACCACAAGCGCCAGTCAGCAAGCCGGGCGAAACTTCGGTACGGTCGCCATCTTGCGGGCCTCGGGGGACCCCGCCGCGCCGGGCTCTATCTTCTGCAACAAACCACCGCTGGGGCCAGCACCACTTCCAGGCTATCACAATCGGTTCCTATCAAGGCATATCCTGGTAAACCGAGGAGTCCCGGTCCAGGAGCGGATTAATTAGGCGGATAGTCGGGCAAGGGTGGGCAGTCGCATTAGCAAATTGACCATTCCCGCCGCCTGCTGGCCACGCCCCATCTTTTGGTTCTTTTGAGATTTCTTGTTTAGAGCCTAACGGCTTACATAATTTCTGCTTTGCAATGGGCACTTGTCAAATTCTAGCTGCTCTTTAAGAACAAGCACACGCACCTTTATCTCAGTTCATCACTCCCTACAGCAGTCAGGATTCCTAGGATCCATTGACTTCATTCTCTGGACTGTCCTCCAACACTTCAGTTTCATTCTTGATGTTTTAGATAAGTCGCAAGTAGCACACTCATGGATACATATGAAAACCTCTGGAGCGGCGGTCCTTTTTTACACAGACCTCAGCATGAAACCCCCTGAAAGAGGCATCAAATGCTGCAAATGCGGTGTTACGTAAAATGGACATTTACACCTTTGTCCAGAAGTCTGTCACGATAAGGGTAAACTACAATATAGGGTGGTCCATGAGATGAATATATTCATGTTTTACAAGATGGGAGCACAGCTCCAGCGCTTCTGCATGGGAGAAAAGAAAAATAAATGTCAGGAGTTGATTGGATTCTTCACATAAGAGATTACTACAGAAGTTATAAGGGACAGATTGTCTAGTCTGTGCTTCATGGTATGCTTAAATCTTATTTGTGAAGTACGTTTTGGATTGAGGGGGCAGACGCGACACCCTCTCACGCACACATACACAGAACAATTAAAGCAATGTATTCACTCACACGCACGCACACACACACACATTCATTCACAACACTCTTCACCAAACATTCATACATACATACACGCACCAAACAGTTTAAAACTAAAACAAACTCTTACCTGCAGCCAGCTCTGCCTCAGAGGTTCCAGAAGGCTTTGGACTGCTGCCTTTCCTCATTAAGGTCAGCCAATGAGGGAAGGCATCACAGAGTGGGATGGGGTCAGTGAGACTGCTGACCACACCCTACTCTGTGATGAAGTGTCACTGATTGACACTCGACCCTGGTCGCCTCGGCACCTAAAACTGAAGCACCCAGGCGAGACAGTAAGTGACACTACCCCTCTTCACTGAGGGGAGGGCCTCAGGGACCTTTGCTAATCTGAGGACATCAGGCCCACAGGAGGTGTGACTTCCTCAGCCCAGCAAAGTTCAGCTCAGGCAGCCTGGAGCCTGCGCTAAATGCGCGTGTCTGGCTACTGGCAGCTTGAACTGAAAGTGAACAGTGTCTATCAGGCGACCTTTGTGCAGCCTGACAGACACTGTTCATAAGGGGCGAAAGGAGGAGGGGCATGGCCTCTCAGCCCCAATGGACTGGTCACTCCCCATTTTAAACTGGATAAGATGAGGTCAAATAAAAAACAAATGTATGGACAGACATACATTCACCACCATTTTAAGCAAGGGAATAGCTCAGTTGGCTTCCATGCAAAAATTAGAAAAATGAGAAAAGGGATTATGTAAATTTTGGTGGATGTGGGGGATCTACCAAAAAATGATGAATGTTCTATGTGCACTATTAAGAGAGCATATCCAGGATTTAAACTCTAACTAGTATTGACAGTAATCCATCAGTTGTTTGCAGATGTCCTAAATCCATCAAGCAGTGAATAACCCCCAAAGTATTTTGTCATTTTTCACCAGTCTTTAAGTCTATGGGGCATACTTACAAGCCTCTATCGTCACAAAAACTTCACTTTTAGTGACGTTCCTGTGGCTCTATCGGCTTCACCTTAGTTACAAGGCATCTTTAAGCCACTTAACGTGTCTTAATGCTGTCTTGTAAATAAGGTCCCCTTTCACGCTATACTTAGAGTGAACGGGGCGGGCAATGGGTGTTGTGGTGGGCGTTCCACCGCAACACCCATTGGGTTTGATGCTGCCCCATATTTACAAGGGCAGCGTAAATATGGGGCAGCACCAAAATTAAGACCAGGGAAAACCTGGCGTTAAACAGGCGCAATGAGGAGAAATGAAATGTGAGTTGTGCAGCACACATTGAAACAGCAAAATACCACTGATTGTTTATGTGCAGGAAGGTGACCCTTCCTGCACATAAACAATAAATTAAAAAATGTGACGTTTTGCAACTTCTATGTGTGCTGCATTAAGTAGCAAACATAGAGGTTTCAAAATGCCATTTCTGTTTGTTTATGTGCAGGAAGGAACACCTTCGTGTGCAGGAAGGGACACCTTCCTGCACATAAACAGTCTTTCCCTACAATTCAGGAACCCTTGCACGGGTGTCTGCGTTGGCACTAGGCAGCAAAAATTTGCACCAGTGCAGGGGGAAATGCAGGGCTGCACCGTATCCTTGTGAATACGGTGCAGTCCAGCGTTTTGGAAGTGGTGGAGCGCGGCGTTAAGCCAAGGTGGATAACGCTGTGCTCCACCACTTCCTAGTAAATCGGACTGAAAGTGTCAAACATAAATTTAATTGATTATAGAGTGATTATTCAAGAAAGTTACTATATACTAACGTAATAATTAGTTACATTTATAAATTAAATAATTTCCCATTTTCTAAATGTTTTTATATATTTTTTGTTTCAAACAAGCATTTGCTTATACATTAAAACAGCAACCTATCTTTCTACCAAAGTATCGCAAAGAAGATGGAGACGGCCTGAAATAGTGTGGATATACTATGATTATAAACCACTTTCATTGGCCCAGTGATGATTTAATTACTTTTGCACTATTAGAAAAATATTGCTCTGCTTGTAGATGATATCCGTGGGAACCATTCTTGTTTGTAGGGGTCCTGCATCATCTTTAAGACTTGCTGCATCAACTACAACTCAGTTACAGGAGGCTGATTATCATACCTAGCAGAAAAGAGACCATCTTTGGTGGTCACTGCAATACCAGAAGCCAAGGCATTGAGAGGCTCAAACCTGGGTGAAGAATAAGAATGTGAATGTTACCCTCTTCAGTCGAGGCTCCAGGGATAAAGAACACCCCCAATTTTACCAGACAACCCTCCATCCTCCCCAAGTAGCTTTTCCATCTTTCGTCTCAAATGGTGGATCCGCATGGAAACAAAAACTCCAAACACATAATTTGCAGAGAGATAAACTTCATAATATGGATTGGCTTAATCTCGACCCTACTTAAATATCTCCCTGCAAAAATTTCAATTTGTATTTAATCTCTAAAAAAACTCACATTGCCTTCAGCCACAACCCAATTGTGCCCCACTATAAACACATGGATGGACCTCAATTCAAATTACGCACAAGCCAAGAGCAATATGCTGCCTGAAAATAAAGTTACATCCTGGAAAAAGCAAACACACATAGGGAATGCAAGATTAAATAAAGCATGTCAAATGTTAGCAGGAACAACATGGTTACCTTAACGCTTTTACACTCATTATTCAGATGAAATAGGTCTCGCATTTCCAATAGTTTAAGCTCTTGTCATTGTAAATGACAATGCCTTTTATTTAGGTTTTAAAAACCAAAACATAAATAAAAGGCACTGTCATTTACAATGACAATAGATCAAACTACTGTAAATGCGAGACCTATTGAATTGCAAATGCTTGTTACGAGACGTCTCCTGCCACGTACCCGGTTCATAGACTCTCAGCGGTGGTAGCAGCATTACGTTTTTGAAACTTTAGTACTAGACAGGCCTTTTTCTTTTACCTTGTAGTGAGTAAGAATCCTAGCAGCCTTAATCTCCAAAGTTCTGCTGAAGTGCCATGATTATGCCATTTGCTAATGGCAGTGGCAGGTATCGCCATGATGCCCGTACTTCTTCAACTTGAAAGGAGAGTACCTGATGTTCCCAACACTGCTGCTATACATTCAGTGGGAGAGTTCCGGCACTTTGAGTAAACAGGTACTCTTAACAGTGAGTACCTTTGCACGTCTCTATTTCCATCCAAAGCATTTGCTAACATCCTGAGTGTATGGCGAGTGTAAGGTGAGTGGCATAATGAATCTATATGTCATCTATATGTCAAGGGAGCAAGTGACATTCGCTTTGGGTTGTATGGGATATTGTTTTGTTGAGGTGCTACAGCAGAGTTTTTATTTCAATCTGTCAAGTTTTGTTAAATTCCCGAGTTGAACTTGATCCTTTGTGGCACATTCTGAACGCTGCTTATTTCCACCAGTCCCAGGTCCATTACTGACTTTTTTTGCAGGGGAAATGCGAGAACTTGGCCTGGCATATGCTGTCCACTATTCTAGTAAAGTAAAGTAAAGTCCACATTTGTAAAGCGCACAATCACCCGTAAGGGTCTCTAGGCGCTGGGGGGCCGTCGGGAAGATTAAGCGAGCTATTGCCCAGAGTCACATGGTGCTGGGCTGACCTGCCGCCGGAGCCGGGGATCGAACCGTGGTCCCCAGATTCCAGCGTCAGTCGCCCTGGCCGCGGCGCCACACCTCTTCCACTGGGCACCTTGCACCAGTCCAAACCACCCTTATTGATGGTAGGTTTAAAGACAACCTATATAGAAAGCTATCCTAGTGGTAGCTGTGGAGAGCAGCCTTCAGGCTAAGTCTTGAAGGAATGTAAAGCAGCTTGATTTACCAGTCTATAATCTCATGAATGACCAAATGACCAAATGAAAGGAGAACCACACCAGGTATATATAAAATATATGTATTTATTCTAAACACATCCCTCTAGTCTCTTTATGAGGCTAGAGGCAAAAGTACATTCAGTAAATTAGCATAATGTACGTTGAGCCCTAGAGGCATACCAAACCATATTTTAAGAAAGTGGTATAAGAACCACGACTGACATAGATATAAGGCCTAGAGCCTTCAGAATCACTGGGGCCACCAGGCACCACCCAAGGTAGTGACACAGGGGACGCGTGCAGTGTTTAAACACAGCTGCGAATCACCAATTACTTCTATGGGGGAAGTCGCGGTTGGAATGTTAGAGATAAAGGACACTTAGAAGAGGACTTGGAGCAACCCCCTTTAGAACTAGGCAGTTCTAGAGTTAATACCCACGGGAGCACCGGAGTACTTGAGTTACCTTACCCAGGGAAGCCGGGTGCATAGGTGTCTTTTGGTGTTGAGTTTCGTCGTCGATTTCAATGGTGATCTGCTGCAAAGTACTGCTGGCGACCAAGTCGAAAGTGTCTGGGTGGATCCAAGGGTGGATCAGAGATCTGAAGAACCTCATAGCAGAGTGTCTGGGTCACTTTCCAGTGACCAGGAAGGCGATGAGCAGATGCCCGCCGATGTCGGGTGCTTTCAGAGGAAGAAGGTGAAGCTTGACTCTTCAGCCACGAGGACCATGAGGCGTCGACGTCAACGTGGAGCTGGATTCAAGCTGACCCACAAAGGATGTCGAGTGCTGCGGTGTTGGTATCTGAATTGGACCCAACAAGCCTTGGCAACAGCAACCCATGAAGAAAGCAAAGATTGGCTTAAGTGCAGACCAGCAAGTTCTGAGGAACTCACCACTTGGTGGGGAGTCAGAGCACGTCTGGAGCAACCAGGAAAGCTCAAGAAACAGAAGAGTTACGTACATAGGGGCCCCCCAGTCGACAGACGAGGGATTACGAAAGAGCCTCAAGCAGAAATGCTCAAAGCGGGCCAATGGAACATTCGTGGAGTGTAGGTCCACAATCTTCGGTGCAGATGGTGCTCAGGGCTTGGACCACAAGTAGCTCAAAACACAATTTTGGAAAAGCTCGGGAAGTTGATGCACTTGCAAATGTGCAGTGTCTAGGAGTTCCGGTTCCACGTCACTTGTGAGAGCTACTGGTCTCAGCTTGTCTGGATCTCGTGTCAGCCTCTGAGAAGTCTGGAAGTCCATGTCCTGAGTCACAAATCCGGCGGGATCCGGCGGGAGCCTTGGAAATGCAGACCGGCAAGATGCTTCTTTGGTGCCTATTTGAACAGGGTAGTCACTCCTTGACCCCAAGGGAGATTCTTCCATCTTCTAGTTGTGTAGAATGTCGAAGTTCCAGGATATATGTTGCAGAGTTTCGTTCAGGTGTAATCTGAAGTCCTAAGGACTGGGGTCCCATACATATACATATATATATATATATATATATATATATATATATATATATATATATATATATATATATATATATATATATATATATATATATATATATATATATATATATATATATATATATATAAATATAGATACACACCGACCCCAAGATCACCCTTAGAGGTACCCTCATCTACAGACCCCCGGGACCACGCACACAATTCAGCGAAGCCATCTCAGACTTCATCAGCCCGCACACCCTAACCTCCCCAGACTACATCCTCCTAGGGGACCTCAACTTCCACCTGGAGAACAACAAGGACTGCAACACTGCCGCCCTGCTGGACAACCTCGCCAACCTCGGACTCAAGCAACTGGTGAACACCCCCACCCACTACGCCGGCCACACGCTTGACCCCGTCTTATCCTCCAGCAAGCACATCTCCTTCAGCCACCCCACCGGACTACACTGGTGTCAGACGATGTCTTCCTCGGGATCTGATGTGAAGATATAAGGGCCCACCTCTCGATACCTCCAATTCTGATTGTAATAATTACACAGAATATTGAAGTGATCAAGCGGGGGGGAATTAGGGAATTAGGAAGGGAACTGCGGGGAGGAAGATCTGAAAAGGAAAAGTTATTGTTGCGAGTTTTTTTAATGCTTCACTCGACTCTTAGACAATTATAAATAATAATATCTTGGGAACAATATTACTTCAGTTGTCAATGAAAAAAGATTGCAATCACCTTTGCACTTTAACAAACAACTTGTTCCCAAAAGAAATAACACCAAAGAAACTTGCGACTGATCTATCTTGTAAATAGGCTCTTTACAATTTGCGCAACCTCTTACAGTTGTATCTTAAAACACATCAGCAAATAATCACTTTTATTAGATCTCTTATTTTCACTAAAGAGTCAATCTCAGCATAAATTGCGACTAACAGTTCAGCATTTGCGACCATTCAATTCTGAATTGCGACTAAGCAAATTAGCAAGCGTCTCGATTTATCCATAGAACCATGAATTAGAAAAAACTAAACACCTTTTAAATTTTAACTAAGGCGAATATTTGCTCTCTCATATTTTTACCATGAAATATCTCAAAAAACCTTTGCGCTAAGAATTTCCAAAAATCAGAATAATTATACTCTTATTCACTTTCACGAATTATGTTAACCTTAAAATTGAAAGTTTTCACTTTCTCCTACCTGTAGAGTACGACCTACTCTACTAACTGGAAGGGTGTGTCAGCCACTCTGGATTCTCGAAATCAGTCTTCTTTTACTGCAGCCCTCGATAGGAAAACGCCTCTCAGAACTGGTTACCTGCTGCCAAAGACTCAATCCACCTGGAAAAGACTGCTAAAACTCCTTCTAGAAGATTCCCCAGATTGGAGCACCTGGAAAAAGCTGCAACACTACCAAGATCCTCAGAATAGTGAGCAACGGGGATTGGGTGTGGTCGCGTACATCGACGTGACTACGTTCCTTGTTTTCCCGCAAGCGATGCGACATCTTGCCAATTCTCACGCATCTCGCGGATGCGTTCAGGTTGCCGAACCTCACGCATCTCGCGGACGCGTTCAGGTTGCCGAACCTCACGCATTAGGCGGACAGAGGTACATTAAGCTTCCATACAAAGTGTGCATTGCATTATAGGATTGAACACTTGTGCCACCAACGTCCCCTCAAAGGAAAATAGTGCACTTTACCACACAAGAAGTGCTTGGGACACCTGAATGGGGGCTTGGGACACCTGAATGGGGCGGGCCCTAGACCGCAAGCCTCCCTAGTCCTGACAGTATTCCCCCCTCCCAAGAGCGGTCTAGGGCCCGGCTTTGTAGGATGAAGGAGGTGGAATTTTCGCACAATGCGAGGCGCATGAATGTTCTCAGCTGGTTCCCAAGAGTCATTCTCGGATCCATACCCTTTCCAGGACACAAGATACCATAGCTTTGCACCCCTGCGCTTAGAGTCCAGTATAGCCTGCACTTCGTACTCTCAATTGCCATGAACCAAAATCGGAGCCGGTCTGAGTTTTATATCCTGTCCAGCTGGTTTTAACAAGGACGTGTGAAACACAGGATGAATTCGCAAGTTTTTGAGAAGTTTTAATTTATATGTCACTGGATTGACTTGACGAAGTACTGGATATGGGCCGATAAATTTGGGATGAAACATGTTTTTCTTATCTCCAGAAGTATACACTGGTCCTGAATGATGATGTTTATCATATTGTGTTTTGTATTTATCTTTACTTTGTAATAACCGTTTGTGAATCTTCTGGTGAACAGTCTGCATGAGTTGTACTGTATCTTGTACCGCAGGTGCACTAGTCTCATCTTTGGGCAGGGTTAAAGGAATAGTCTTTGGTAAGTATCCATAAAGAGCTTCAAAAGGAGAAGATCCAGTAGAAGAATGAGGCGAAGAATTATAAGCTACCTCAGCAATCCACAGCAAATCCAACCAGGACCTTTTGGAATCTTCAACATAACATCTCAAGTACTGTTTTAGTGTTTGATTTAATCGTTCGGTTTGGCCATCAGTTTGCGGATGATAACTGGTAGACATGTTTGATGTGATTTGTAAACTATGACACCATTGCTGCCAAAACTTAGATGAAAACTGAGATCCTCGGTCAGATAACAACACTGAAGGCAAACCATGTAATCGCACTATTTCTTTAGGGAAAATCTGTGCTAATTGTCCTGCTGTGGGCAATCTTTTACAAGCTATAAAATGTGCGTACTTAGTTAGACTATCCACTACAACCAGAATGACTGAATGTTGATTGATCTGTGGAAGATTTGTAATAAAGTCTAACGAAATATATTCCCATGGTTTGGTTGGTGTTGGTAAAACCTGTAACAAACCCTTTGGTTTACTATGATCTGTCTTGAATCTTGCACAAGTTTCACAGTTTTGAGTCCTTTTTGTAACATCTTTCTGTAAATTTGGCCACCAGAACAACCTTTGTATTTTTTCTACAGTCTTTTTGGGACCAGGATGTCCAGCCATAGGATGGGAGTGCAACCAATTGAACACTGTTTCTTGCAATTCCTTAGTGGGAAGGTAAACCTGCTTTCTGTGGAAAGGTATGCCTTCTTTGATTGTCTGATTTTCTTCTTTATTCTCCCATTTCTTCCATTGAGACGGAGGAAAATTTTCATGAATATTTTCTAGAAATTGGTCTGCAGACAATAAACTGATTACTTTGTCGGGATCTATTATAGCTTGTGGTGCACCTTCAACTCTGTGCAAAGAAGAATCCTTTCTAGAAAGAGCATCAGCTTTTTTATTGTCTTGTCCTGGACGATAAGTTACTATGAAATCATATTCTGCAAAGAACATCATCCATCTTAACTGTCGAGGTGTCAACATTCTATCAGAACTCATAAATTGCAAATTTCGATGATCCGTATATACTGTTACTGTGAACTTTGCTCCCATTATAAATGTATCCACTCTTTGAAAGCTTCTAGTATGGCAAGCAATTCTTTCTCTGCAATGATGTAGTTTTGTTCTGCTGAGTTCAGTTTTCGAGACATATATGTGACTGGATGCATCTGACCTGTTTTATGATGCCTCTGAGACAAAATGGCTGCTAATGCTACATCTGAAGCATCTGCTTCAATTATGAAAGGTTCATTTACATCAGGATGCTGTAGGATTGGTGCAGCAGTAAAAGCCTTTTTCAAATTCTGAAAAGCATCGTTGGCTTCAGAAGTCCATTCAAATTTCACCTTCTTCCTTAGTAATCGAGTGATGGGAGCGACCACTGCAGAGAAATGATCAATAAAACGGCGATAAAAATTTGCAAAGCCCAAAAAACATTGTACATCCCGAACTGAAGTTGGAATGGGCCATTCTGCTACTGCCTGGATTTTTCTATCAGTCATTTTCATGCCTGTTGGTGTGAGTAACACTCCCAAGAATTCCACTTCAAAAACATGAAAGTCACATTTAGATAATTTGCAATATAGATTATGTGATTGCAAAGTGCTAAAAACCTTTTTGACATGTCCTTCATGTTTTTCCACTGAATCTGAATAGATTAAAATATCATCTATGTAGACGATAACGAACAGATCCAAAAATTCTCTCAAGACATCGTTTAAGAAAAATTGAAAGGCCGCTGGAGCATTACATAGGCCAAACGGCATTACCAAATATTCAAATAATCCATAACGAGTTTTAAATGCAGTTTTCCACTCGTCGCCTTGTCTGATTCGCACCAAATGGTAAGCTCCTCTCAGATCAAGCTTTGTATAGATTACTGCGGTCTTAACTTGATCCAAGAGGACGGGAATAAGTGGCAAAGGGTATTTATTTTTGATCGTTATTTTATTCAACGCCCTATAATCGATACAAGTTCTCAATTCCCCATTTGCTTTTGGGATAAAAAACAAAGGGGAGGCTGCTGGTGACTTAGAAGGGCGGATAAAACCATTCTCCAAATACTGATCCAGATATTGTCTTAAATGTTGATTTTCGTTTTCGGACAGAGCATATATTCTACAATTTGGTACACAAGACCCTGGTATAAGATCAATTTGACAATCGTAACTGCGATGAGGAGGAAGAATTGCTACCTTTTCTTCACTGAAGACTTCTTGATAATTTTTATATACTGTGGGTAAAATTGTTTCTTTTTCTTCAGCTGTCGCGATTTGACTAACAATTGCCTTGAAGAAATTTAAACAGGCAGAATGACAAAATTCAGAGTGAAATACAAGTTCTCTTTTTTGCCAATCAATCAAAGGATTATGTAGACAAAGCCAAGGCATTCCTAGAATGAATCCATACTGGGGAGCTTGGATGACGTCAAATTGAACCTCCTCCATATGTCTTTGTCTTTTTGAGTCTTCACAAATCATAGTCACTTTTGACGTCTGCATAGTTATTGGCCCTCCGGACAAGATTTTTCCATTTACTGCCTGAACGATTTCTGGTGTTTCTTTTTCTACACAGATTATGCTTAATCGTAGCGCAGTTTCCAAATCTACAAAGTTTCCTGTGGCTGCTGAATCTATTAATACTTCCATTTGCCAGATCTTTTGAGTTAACTGTATTTGGACCGCTAAACGAAAGTGAGCTTTATAATTGGTCACACAAGAGTTTATAGAAGGGTAAGCAATGGTTCCCAAGAGATCCCCCTCTAAACATCTTGGGCATGTTAGTTTTCCGACTGTTGATTTGCTTTTTCAATAGCTGCCACCTTGTTGACATTTGAAAACTTGCTCTTAGGCTTCACCATACAGTCTTTCACAAAGTGTCCTTTTCGACCACAGTAGAGACATTGTCCATTTTTACGTCTGTTGCCCTTTTCCTCTTTAGACAGTGGTTGTCGAAGGGTTCCTATCTCCATAGGCTCAGGACTTGATTCGGAATGTACAAACTGTGTTCTAGATCTACTGTCAGTTTTCCAAATAGGTTTGTCACCTTTTTTCTTATCAGTTCTTCTTTCTGAAAGTCGGTGATCTACACGTAAAGTTAAATTTATCAAATCTGAACAAGCTGTTGGTTGTGGGTCAATTTGGGCTAGAACATCCTTTAATTCGTCTTTCAATCCCTGATAGAAAAGAGCTGCTCTCTTTTCCTCCGGCCAAGAAGTTTCTGCTACAAGTCTATTAAAGTTGTTTTAACTGAAGTAGTTCTCGATCTGCAGATAATGTTATTGTTCGCCTATCAAACACCTTCTCGAATTCTTCTATAAAGCGCTTCCAATTATACAATAATGTGCTGTCTTGTCTAACAAATGGAACAGCCCAATTAGCTGCATCTCCGGACAAATAAGAGATTAGAAACGCTATTCTAGATTGTGGGGTTGGAAACGCAGAAGGCCTACAAGAAATGTGTAACTCAATTTGTGTTAGAAAGGTTTGTACCTTAGAAGGGTCCCCAGAGAAACGTTCCGGATTAGCCAAAGGAATCTGTGGTGGAACAGTTACTGATATGTTTGTGGAAGCCCTTGCTCCTAAATCTTGAACATCCTCTGGAAGGGGAGTGTTCTGAAGTTGTATATTATCTACCTTGTTTGCTAATAACGCAGTTGCATTCATAGTATTTTTTAAATCAGCCTGCATTTTAATAATTACAGCCATTAAGTCATCGATGGTGGCCATTATGGCAACACAATCAGATCAGGAGGAAAATGATTCGTGGGCTCACTATTCTGTCAGACGATGTCTTCCTTGGGATCTGATGTGAAGATATAAGGGCCCACCTCTCGATACCTCCAATTCTGATTGTAATAATTACACAGAGTATTGAAGTGATCAAGCGGGGGGAATTAGGAAATTAGGAAGGGAACTGCGGGGAGGGAGATCTGAAAAGGAAAAGTTATTGTTGCGAGTTTTCTTAATGCTTCACTCGACTCTTAGACAATTATAAATAATAATATCTTGGGAACAATATTACTTCAGTTGTCAATGAAAAACGATTGCAATCACCTTTGCACTTTAACAAACAACTTGTTCCCAAAAGAAATAACACCAAAGAAACTTGCGACTGATCTATCCTGTAAATAGGCTCTTTACAATTTGCGCAACCTCTTACAGTTGTATCTTGAAACACGTCAGCAAATAATCACTTTTATTAAATCTCTTATTTTCACTAAAGAGTCAATCTCAGCATAAATTGCGACTAACAGTTCAGCATTTGCGACCATTCAATTCTGAATTGCGACTAAGCAAAGTAGCAAGCGTCTCGATTTATCCATAGAACCATGAATTAGAAAAAACTAAACACCTTTTAAATTTTAACTAAGGCGAATATTTGCTCTCTCATATTTTTACCATGAAATATCTAAAAAAACCTTTGCGCTAAGAATTTCCAAAAATCAGAATAATTATACTCTTATTCACTTTCACGAATTATGTTAACCTTAAAATTGAAAGTTTTCACTTTCTCCTACCTGTAGAGTACGACCTACTCTACTAACTGGAAGGGTGTGTCAGCCACTCTGGATTCTCGAAATCAGTCTTCTTTTACTGCAGCCCTCGATAGGAAAACGCCTCTCCGAACTGGTTACCTGCTGCCAAAGACTCAATCCACCTGGAAAAGACTGCTAAAACTCCTTCTAGAAGATTCCCCAGATTGGAGCACCTGGAAAAAGCTGCAACACCACCAAGATCCTCAGAATAGTGAGCAACGGGGATTGGGTGTAGTCGCGTACATCGACGTGACTGCGTTCCGTGTTTTCCCGTAAGCGATGCGACATCTTGCCAAATCTCACGCATCTCGCGGACGCGTTCATGTTGCCGAACCTCACGCATCTCGCGGACGCGTTCAGGTTGCCGAACCTCACGCATTAGGCGGACAGAGGTACATTAAGCTTCCATACAAAGTGTGCATTGCATTATAGGATTGAACACTTGTGCCACCAACGTCCCCTCAAAGGAAAATAGTGCACTTTACCACACAAGAAGTGCTTGGGACACCTGAACGGGGGCTTGGGACACCTAATTGGGGCGGGCCCTAGACCGCAAGCCTCCCTAGTCCTGACAACTGGACTGATCACAGCTGCGTCCACTTCAACTTCAGGAGAACCACGACCCACCACCACCCGCAACAGGCTCCCCGCAGAAGCTGGAGCAAGATCACCGCCGACCAGCTCACCACCACCCTCAGCCAGAACCCGCCCACCAACACGACGGACCCTAACGAAGCAGCCCGCAACCTCACACAGTGGCTCACCAACTGCGCCGACGAACTCGCACCACTGAAGAATCCTCCCAGCAGACCCGGCAGCAGGAAGGCCTCGTGGTTTACCAACGACCTCAAAAACTCCAAGAAAACCTGCCGCACCCTCGAGAAAGCCTGGCGCCACGACCAGACAGCAGAAAACATGACAGCCTTCAAGATCGCCATCCGCAAACACCACCAGATGATCCGCACCACCAAGAGGACAACATTCAAAGAACGACTTGACAACAACACCCACAACAGCAAGGAACTCTTCAGCATCGTCAAAGAGCTCTCCAACCCCAGTGCTTGCAACAACGACATCACACCCTCGCAAGATCTCTGCGACTCACTCACCTCGTTCTTTCACCGCAAGATCGCCAACATACACAACAGCTTCGGCGCACAGACCACGAACCCTACGACCGAACCAGCGCCCCCCACCACCACCCTCCGGACCTGGACCCCTGTCAGCACCGAAGACACCACCCGCCTGATGAACACCATCCACTCCGGCTCCCCCTCCGACCCCTGCCCACACCACATCTTCAACAAAGCCGACTCCATCATCGCACCCCAACTCCGGAACATCATCAACAGCTCCTTCACATCCGCCACCTTCCCGGAGAGCTGGAAACATGCCGAGCTGAGCGCCCTCCTGAAGAAACCCACAGCGGACCCTACGGACCTCAAGAACTTCCGCCCCATCTCGCTCCTCCCCTTCCCAGCCAAAGTCATCGAGAAGACCGTCAACAGACAACTCTCCCTTCCTCGAGACCAACGGATCCCTCGACCCCTCACAGTCCAGCTTCCGAGCAAACCACAGCACCGAGACCGCCCACATCGCAGCTACTGACGACATCAGGGCCCTGCTCGACAACAGGGAAACTGCTGCCCTCATCCTCCTAGACCTCTCAGCAGCCTTCGACACCGTATGCCACCACACGCTGATTCAGCGCCTCAGCAACACCGGAATCCAAGGAGCAGCACTGGAGTGGATCATCTCGTTCCTCACCGGAAGAACCCAGAGAGTCCGCCTCCCCCCCGTTCCGCTCCGCGGCCACTGAAGTCATCTGCGGCGTCCCGCAGGGATCCTCACTCAGCCCCACCCTCTTCAACGTCTACATGAGCCCTCTCGCAACTACCGCTCACCAACACAACCTCAACATCATCTCCTACACCGACGACACCCAGCTAATCCTCTCCCTCGCCAACGACCCCGCCACCGCCAAAGCCAACCTCCAGGAAGGAATGAAAGAAGTCGCAGAATGGATGAAGATCAGCTGTCTGAAACTGAACTCAGACAAGACGGAAGTCCTCATCCTCGGACCATCTCCCTCTGCCTGGGACGACTCCTGGTGGCCCCCTGCCCTGGGCTTAGCACCCAAACCAACGGACCACGCACGCAACCTGGGCTTCATCCTGGACTCCTCCCTCTCGATGACCAAGCAAGTGAACGCCGTCTCGTCATCCTGCTTCAACACCCTGCGCATGCTCCGAAAGATCTTCTGGTGGATCCCCACCGAAACAAGGAAGACCGAAACAAGGAAGACGGTCACCCAGGCCCTCGTCACCAGCCGGCTGGACTACGGGAACACCCTCTGCGCAGGAACCACAGCCAAACTCCAGAAAAGACTCCAGCGCATTCAGAACGCCTCAGCACGACTCATCCTGGACAAGCCTCGCCGCAGCCACATCTCTGCCCACCTGAAAGACCTGCACTGGCTCCCCATCAACAAGAGGATCACGTTCAGACTCCACACCCACGCACACAAGGCTCTCCACGACACAGGACCGAAGTACCTCAACAGACGCCTCACATTCTACACGCCCACCCGCCAACTCCGATCCGCCAGCCTCGCCCTCGCCTCCGTACCACGAGTCCGAAAATCCACCGTCGGAGGACGCTCCTTCTCCTACCTGGCAGCCAAGACATGGAACTCCCTCCCCACTCACCTACGACTGACCCTGGACCACCTCTCCTTCAAGAAACAACTCAAGACCTGGCTGTTCGAGCAGTAGCGACCCCCCCCCCTCAGCGCCTTGAGACCCTTACGGGTGAGTAGCACGCTTTACAAATTTTGGTGATTGATTGATTGATTGATAAGTTAGGGGATTGGACATACTCTGGGGACCCACCTATGGGAGGGTCTGGGAAGAGGGTTGGTTACACCCATTCCCTTTGTCCAGTTTCGCACCAGAGCAGGGACTGAGTGCCCCTGCAACTGGTTTGAACTGGGGTATGCACAGGGACACCAAGTGTGCCCCCAGCACTGTCTGAAAGGCATTCTATGAATGCACCCACCCAGCCACAATACACTAAAGCCTGTCTGGGAGGTGGTTACACCTTCCTGTGACAGGAAACCTATTGTCCAGGCCTCCCCAGCAGGAGGTCAGACCCATGTCTGTGGCATCCATTTTGTGATGCCAGGGCTCTTTTACACTAATACCGGTTTGACCAATGTGTACATGTCTCTCCCTCTAGTAGGGTTGAATTCTACCGCAGCAGGTGGGGGGGGGGGATAGGTAGGATTCCAAAGTGTTTGACACCAAACACGACATTTTTCCATGCAGCCATTCCAAAGTTAGCATTTACCGCGAGGTTATAATGCACTTAAGAGTATATGGTCTGGCTCTGTCAAGAGTGGTAGGTCTATCAACCGAGGGGCAAGGGAATCAGCAATCGGGAGTCACACTCAAAAACTACCTAAATTTGACATCAGACCAAGGGGAGCGGCAAGGATTTCCGAGTGTGGAAGGCCAATCAAGCACGGGGCCCAGCGGGCAGCAGCCAGAATCCACTCACAAAAACCCTTCAAATTTCAGCAACCAGAGGCTAATGCTCCAGGGAGAAGGGGTGAGTTTGTGCCCCATCACACAAAAAAACAAACAATCCATCTATGAGCTACAGTTAACCCCAAGGTACACAGCAAAAGGCTCATTTGACATCTTGAACAGGTCTAATATTGTCCGCCTCTTTGGCCATATTGCCTCGCTGGCCCAAATCACCACAGAAAATATTGAGTGGGTGACGTTCAAGAGACTGGAGACAGACACCCACGACGATTCCACCATAATCGGACTTGCGAGCCAGCAAGCCCAGCATGCCGTCCTTAAGGAAGCAACACTGTTCGCTGAATGGGGCATTGATGTCGTTGTGCCAGGGTCACTGAAATATCCACACGTCCTGTTACCGCAACAGGACACACATGTACCGTCATCCGTGCTCAAAGGCATTAGGCACACCCGCCCAGATACAGGGGCAAAATCAGAGCGGGCCAAAACCCCGCTAAAAATCAAAATCCAGCAAATCGACGGGCAATGGAGCGTGCAGCGGCATTACCAGTCATCAGATCACCGGGAGGCCACATGGAGACAGTGTCCCTAACCCAATAAACAGCCATGTAAATAACACCCATCCAAATCCACTCAGGGGGCTAGTCCGCGAGTTATCCATCATCTCATGGAATATTGCTGGGCTGAGCAACATCTTTAGGGACATAACCACACCTGAATACCTCGCACAGGGGGACATACTGTGTATTCAGGAAACCTGGGCAAGGGCAACGACCGCTATCGGTGGCTTTTACGAACATTTCAAACCAGCGACCAAAAGGACAATCTTTGGTCGCCCGTCAGGGGGTCTCTCCATATACGTAAGTCATGCGTGCAAAATTAACACAACTGAACTAAACCTGGGGTCTCCTGATCTTCAAGCCATCCTGATCAGTGGGCTGTCATCGGGTCAAAAAACTCGCCCCCTTCTACTAATTAATTGTTATTTCAACCCAACTAAGTATCAATCCTCCCAGGCCATGGAATCACTTATTTCAATTTTGGAAGATCTTTTAATAAATTGGAAGGACCAAGACGTAATAATCGCGGGTGATTTCAATCACAGAGGCCTGGGTTTAATCTCTGGGACACCATCAAGCAAGAAGTCAGCCCTACTGACTGAATTTCTCGCAAATTTTAAGCTGCACTCGACCCACAGAATACAAAAAAGGACCCAACCCGAATGGACCACTATCCCGACCTTTAGAAATGTCTCTACTATAGACTACATCTTTATCACCGAAGGGCTTGCCCACAATCTTTGCAACTTTACAGTGGATGGCAGAGAGGAAAGCGATTATAGGCCCCTCCGCGCCTCATTCAATCTGGCGCGTGTACAAGCAGAATTACAAGTAGGCATTGGAACCACTACGGGGGAGGAACATCACAAAGTGCTTAAAAGAATAAAATGGTCAACCAATCTTAGTCATAGCATGCTAGATTATGTAGCTAGAAGGGAGGACGAACTTAACCCAGATCAATCTAAGAACGTCATCTACCTCTGGGAAACTCTGACCTCCGACTTATTGGATTGTCTAGGCAATAACCACCATTCAAGAAGTCGCCAATTTCACTCTGAGCCTCGCCGTGCAAATTCATGGAGCCTATCACAGAGCAAGCGTGCTCTTAATAAGGCAATCAGGGCACAAAAGAAAGGCACTCATTTGTCAGGGAGATACTCCATAGCTGCTCTGCGAACTGACTATAAAAAGAAAGTCTGGGCCCACAAAAAACTGCAGACCGAACAGAACTGGTTGACCGTGTTCTCCTTAATTAAAGGAAATGATAACAGCAAGCTTTGGCGTTTCATTAACAGTCTGACCCCCAGAGGAGCGCAAAAGGAAAACAGCGTTGCAGGGAAAGTGTGGGAACAGTATGCTAAGGGACTGTACACCTGCGAGACAAACCAGCCCACTGCAGGAAGCCTTGTGTGGTCCAAGGTGGCGGCGGAAATTATCGAACCCGAAAGTGCCTCGACAGTAGGTGTAAACTCGACCTCCATCGGATCGTTCACAGAGATGGAGGTACTAAAGTGCCTCAAGGCCATTAGAACTGATGGCGCTCCAGGCCCAAATGGGATTCCGGCCCAGGTTCTGAAAACTGCCTCAGCCTTTTTTGCATCTAGACTCACCCCTTTATTTAACCATTCTTTTGCCACTGCAATTTTGCCATCCTCCTGGAAAGGTTCCATTCTATTCCCTATCCACAAAAAGGGGGACCACACGAACCCGGCCAATTACAGGCTCATAGCCCTCCTCGACATAGAAGCAAAGTTATATGCCCGCCTTCTTCTCAGGGACTTGGAGGACTGGGTGGCCAAGAACGACATTCTTCCGCCCACACAGACCGGCTTCAGGGCTCACAGCTCCACTCGCGACAACATCTTAGCCCTTTCCTACCTCGCGAAGAAGGCTAATAAGAGGAATAAGCCGCCCCTGTTCTGCTGTTTCATAGACTACTCCACAGCCTTTGACCGAGTGAACAGGGCTCTGGGCAAAACTTGATTCCTGGGGGCTACCACAGGCTCTGCTAATAGCTATAAAAGCGCTCTATGAGGGCACCTGGGTTAAGGTGAAGCTAAGCCCCACAATAACAACTGCAAGAATTGACACCAACTAGGGCCTCAAGCAGGGGTGCGTCTTGGCCCCCATGCTCTTCAACTTGTATACTGCGGACATGGGGTCAGCCCTGAAAGATGCCAACTTAGCACCTCCAAAACTGGGGAAGCTCGTCCTGGGAACACTCCAGTATGCAGACGACACGGTGATCTTGGACCACACTAGGCTGGGGCTCCAAAGAGCCTTAAGCAGTTTGGCCTTATACAATAAGTCAAATGACTTACGGATCAACGTGGGCAAGACCAAAATAGTCATTTTTGGCAAATACCTCCACAAAAAAGAAGCCTCATGGTCGCTGGGAGAGCACCGTATCGTCACTGCCCCATCCTATAACTATCTGGGCACCTGGGTCTCTGAGAGTGCCTCTGCAGTTAAACATCTGAAGGAGCTTAAACCCAAAATTGACAAAACCATTGTGTCGCTAAGACGCCTAAGCCATCGCTTGGACAGTCCCTCAGCAGATCCAATGCTGACAGTGCTTAGGGCAAAACTGATCCCTGCCATTGCATATGGGCACATAGCCTACCCAGGTGCATTCGACAAAGTGGTCAACGCGGCCCAGGCGAAAGCCTATAAGATGGTGCTACAGGCCCCTAGATAGGCAAGGAACAACAGATTAAGGCTTGAAATAGGCCTTTAGCGACCTGAGCTGGCATTACTGGGGGACCTTTTAAAACTCTATATTAGAGTATTGAAAGCGCCAGAACATTCCTTAAAGCACTCCCTAAAATCAATCTTTGAGGAGGTGGGCTCTCCCTGGCACTCAAAGGTAGGACAAGCCATTGCAGCATTGAAAATCGAAAGAAGGAGTTTGCCTCTGCACGAAATTCCATTCTCAGCCTGGGCCCAAGCCGTTAAGCGCCAAGTCCGGACCATTTCCTTTGGACTTGATCTTGCATCTCTTCGGCAAAATCCACTAACTCAGGCCCTGGACAAATCATATATTCCAGGTAAACCCCAACCTTACCTGCAAGACCCAGTATCTACTCACGCGAGAAAGAATATTTTGTACTTTCGCCTTTTGGCCCTCAGGATCACGGACTTCAACCCCCAATGGGCTCGTACGGATGGCACCATAGCCTGTTGTCTATGCAACTATCATAGAGAATCCTGGCTACACTTGTTGTGCTGTTGCACAAAGCTGGCCAATGACCGCCATCGCTTGCTGCTTCCGATTTTACGGAACACGGACTATAGAACTTGTAGAGAGGCTTCAAACTGGTGCCTCTCAGTCTCCACGACCTGTCTGATAGCCAGAGTTGGGAAGTTTATACATCAGGTAAAAATGGCACTCGACTCCCACATAACGGCATTGCCTGCAAAGTAACTGGAAGCCCTCGGCCCCAGTCATCCAACCTGGGCTGGTTTAAAGATCCACGAGGAATCCATCCATCGTCTACTGCCCTTGGTGCATGAATTGACTCTACCGAACTTTCACGGGCCTCCTTTTATCAGCTGGGAAACATTGGTGCATCCTATACTTCACTCTTTTTAAAAGAACTCTGTTTTGGACAGCTAATCAGGACCAACATGTTAGTATTTTAACTCAAAGTGAGATTCACTTCTATGTGTCTTTCTTTCTTTTTATCTTATACTGTAAAGATTTTAAGTAATCATGCAGTTTATTAATAACATTGTCAAATTGCTTCTCAACCATTGGTCTGGCTGCATCACAGAACAGCCTCGGAGAATAGATTCCAAAAGCTGCAGAGGGGTCCTGCTCATGCTTGGGCATCCCCTCACACAAAACCAAGCCCTGTGCTCTTCAGGATTGATAAGGCCTGCCATAGGAGTGACTTATAGGTTTATATATGTCAGTGAATAAAGGTAGATATAGGTAACCTATATCTTAGCAAGGGGTGCATGCACCACCTTACCCAGGCTGCAGTAGCAGACCTGTGGTGCCATTTTGGAAGGCTTCCCGGGGTGGCATAAAACATGCTTTAGCCCCTGGTAGGCCTCTGGGGTAACTATGCCCCTAGTACCTAAGGTACCATATACTAGGGACTCACAAGGGTAACCCAGTAACCAATCTGGAGTGTACCTAAAGTACACGCAATCCTTTTAGAGAGGAAGCAGCTAGGCTAGGGTCCTGAATAGCAGGACCCCAGCCAGACTAAAGTCGAAAAACAGTGAAACACCAGCAAAAAGTGGGGGTAACCATAGAAAGCATATCCTACTCTCGTACACAACCCCCCAAATGCAGGGATATTAAACTAACCTTGACCAGTAGACTCTTCATGTTCTAAGTGGAAATATCTGGAGAGTCCATCTGCATTGGCATGGTTACTCCCAGGTCTATGTTCCACTGTATAGTCCATCCCCTGTAGAGAAATGGACCACCTCAAAAGTTTGGGGTGTTCACTCTTCATCTGTTTTAGCCATAAGAGGGGCACATGGTCAGTCTGAACAGTGAAGTGAGTGCCAAACAAGTATGACCACAGCTTCTTCAGATCCCAAACCCCAGCAAAGGCCACCCTCTAAATAGCTGACCAACGTTTCTCTCTAGGGGTCAGCCTTCTGCTAATAAAAGCTACTGGCTTGTCCTGACCTTCATCATTCAAATGTGATTGCACAGCCCCTACCCCCAACTCAGATGCATCTGTTTGGACAATGAATTCTTTGGAGTAGTTAGGACTTTGCAGAATTGGTGGGTGCAGTGCACATGGCCTGCTTCAGGTCATCAAATGCCTTTTGACAGCTTACTGTCCACTGAACTTTCTTGGGCATTCTTTTAGAAGTTTAGTCATTCAGGGGTGTGACAATGGAACCATACACCTTGACAAATATCCTGTAGTACCCAGTCAGGCCCAAGAAAACTCTGACCTTAGTCTGGGTAGATGGGGCAACCCATGCCATGATGGTCTGGATTTTGCTTTATAATGGTTGAACCTGGCCTCCACCTACAAGGTGGACCAGGTACACAACCGGACTCTGCCCTATCTGGCACTTAGTAGCCTTGATAGTTAGGCCTGCCTTTTGCAGGACCTCCAAAACATTTTCTCAGGTGGACCAGGTGATCCTCCAAACTGGAGCTAAAGACAGCAATATCATCTAGATATGCTGCACTATAGTCTTCCAGGCATGTTAGAACTTTGTTCACCAACCTTTGAAAAGTGGCAGGTGCATTCTTCAGGCCAAAGGGCATTACCACAAATTGATAATGACCACTTGGGGATGAGAATGCTGTCTTTGGCTTTGCATCATCAGCTAATCTGATCTGCTAGAAGCCAGCTTTAACATCAAATGTGCTCAGAAATTTGACTGAGGCCAACATATCTATAAGCTCATCTGCTCTTGGGATTGGATGGGCATAAGTTCTAGTGACTGCATTGAGACCCCTGTAGTAACACAAAATCTCTTCTCTCTCTTCCCACCCTCAGTGTGAGGTTTTGGTACCAAGACCACTGGATTAGCCCAAGGGCTATTTGAGGGTTCAATAACTACCAAATCCACCACTTTCTGGACTTCTGCCCTGATACAGTCCCTGGCATGATCAGGTTGCCGGTAAATCTTAATTTTAACAGGCAGACTGTCCCCAATGTCCACTTCATGAGTGCACCAGGTGGTCTGACTTGGAGTCAGAGAAAACATATGTCTGAACTGATTGAGCACCTGTCTGCAGTCAGTTAGCTGCTGATCAGTGAGGCTGCCTGCCAAGGCTACGCCATCTACTGACCCATCATCAGGGTTCTGTGAGAGCAGGTCAGGGAGTGGATCACTCTCCTTTTCCTGTCCCTCGTCAGTAGCCATGAGCAAGCCCATGTCTGCCCTGTCAACATATGGTTTCAATGTGTTGACATGAAGCACCCTATGTGGGCTCCTGGGAGTTCCTAGATCTAACAAATAGGTAACCTCTCCCTTCTGTTCAACAATAGTGTGAGGTCCACTCCACTTTTCTTGGAGAGCTGCTGGGGCCACATGCTCCAACACCCACACTTTCTGTCATGGGTGGTACACAGTCAGCACAGCCTTTTGGTCATGCCAAGATTTCTGTAATTCCTGGCTACCCTTAAGGTTTTTAGTTGCCTTGTTTATATACTCATCCTTCCTGGAGTAGAGACCAAGTACATGGTCCACTATGTCCTGTTTAGGGCGTTTTGGAGGTAACTCCCATCCCTCTTTTACCATACACAGTGGGCCTCTCACAGTATGCCCAAACAGAAGTTCAAAAGGGCTGTAGCCAACCCCCTTCTGAGGAACCTCCCTGTATGCAAATAAAAGGAAGGGTAGTAGGATGTCCCATCTCCGCCTAAGCTTTTCTGGGAGACCCTGGAACATACCCTTTAAGGTTTTGTTGAACCTTTCAACTAAACCATTGCATTGTGGGTGATAGGGTGTTGTGAATGTATAATTTACTCCACACTCCTTCCACATTGCAGTCAAGTGGCTTGACATAAAGTTTGCATCTCTGTCAGATACTACCTCCTCAGGGAAACCCACTCTTGAGAACACTCCCAATAGGGCTCTTGACACAACAGGTGCTGTAGTGGTCCTAAGGGAATAGCCTCTGGATACCTAGTGGCATGGTCCACCACCACTAGGATAAACCTGTGCCCGGATGCTGTCTGAGGATATATTGGTCCAACAATATAAATCCCCACTCTTTCAAAGGGAACCCCCACCACAGGTAGTGATATCAGGGAGGCCTTTGTGGTGCCACCTGCTTTGCCACTGGCCTGACAGGTGACACAGGAGCAACAAAACTCCTTTGTGTCTTCAGACATGTGGGGCCAGTGAAAGTGAGGGACAATTCTGTCCCAAGTCTTGTTCTGGCCCAGGTGTCCTGCTAAAGGAATATCATGGGCTAGTGTCAATAGGAAGCCCCTGAATTTCAAAGTTATAACCAGCCTCCTGGCTGCACCAGGCTTGGGGTCTCTACCCTCTGAGTACAGGAGTCCATCATCCCAATAAATCTTATGGGTACCACTAGCACTCCCAGCAGCCTAAACAACAGCTTGCTGTCTGAGGGGGTTCAAGAGAAGGGCGGCTGAGCTGCTCCTGACTCAGATCAGCCCTGGAAGGGACCCCTGTCTCCAAGAACTCAACCTGACCTGCTCAAGCTCATCTGGGACAGTTCCTTCTTTAGGAGTACAATCATCTCCCTCAAGAGACTGATCCTCACTCTGAGTCAGGGAGGAAGGTACTGCCTCGACCCTACTGCTCCTTACCTTGGAAGGCACCTGGTCCATTATTCCAGAATCCAGGGCCTGTTCAGTGTTAGACTTTTTGACCTGTGACCTAGTCACAGCAAACATATGTGCAGAGATCCCTAACATTTCTGCATGGGTCCTTAACTCCACTTCAGACCAGGCTGCAATCATTTCCAAGCAAGCATTCTACAGGGAGGTCTTTACTTACCACAACTTTCTTGAGGCCAGTTATTCGTCCCAAAGAGAAATTAACAACAGCCAGGGCATGGTTGGTCCTGCTAGCTTTGGCCACTTGGTAAAGTTCACCAAGTATGATCTGTCCAGTGTCCACAAGGTCTTGTGTCACCACTGTGATAATTGCTCCTGTGTTCCTGTAGGCCATAGCCTCTTTTACATTTGTCAAAGGCTGTTGTTTGTATTTGACCAAGTTAGTGGGACTCACACAGGAGGACATATCCATGCCTCTATCACAGATCAGAACAGCCCGAGTTGGCACTCTGACTAGGCCAGAGCCCATCTCAGTACCCAGGGTTAACCCTACCACATCCTTCTGCTGAGTACCACCACTTGGAGCTGAACTAGGGGAACAATTGCCTTAGGGGCAATGGTGGCTGGAGTTGTATCTTTTCTAAGGGAATCACTAGTCCAATGGCTGTTCTGCTTACAGACTTTACACCATGGCTTCTTTTGGCCTTTCTTTTTGAATGATTGTGAATCCCCACCATTAGAAGCTTTTTGGGGGCTTTGTGAAGACTTCTGGTCTTTACCTTTCTCCCCACTCTTATTAGGCTCTTGCTTCTTCTGGTCACCACCTTGGTTCTACACCTTCTGCTTCACCCTGGTTCTGACCCATTTGTCTGCCTGTTTTCCCAATTCTTGGGGAGAGGTCAGATCAGAGTCTACCAGGTGCTGATGCAACAGCGGATTTTGACAGTTATTAGGGATCTGCTCCCTCATAATCAAGTTGTATAATCCTGTATAATCACACACTGTACTGCCCAGTAACCAGCCCTCCAGAGCCTTAGTAGCACAATCGACAAAGTCAAACCAGTCCTGAGTCTGTGTCTTTTGGGTATCTCTGAACTGTATTCTACACTGCTCAGTGGTTAGGCCAAACCCATCTATTAGAGTACTCTTCAGGACTTTGTAATCATCAGCATCCTCTTCTCTGACAGTGAGGAGCTTGTCTCTACCTTTGTCTGCAAAAAGAGACACAAGATTGCTGCCCACTCGTCCTGGCGGACCTTCTGTACTTTGCAGGCCCTTTCCAGTGCAGTTATAGATTTATGGATGTCATCCTCATTCTGATAGGGAGGGACAATCTTGTTTACGTTTCTATGGTCATAGGACCTTTCCCTATCACTAGGGAAGTTGCTGCCACCATGGGATTCTAGTCCCATCTTTTTTCTTGCTCTTTCAAGCTCTAGGGACTCCCTGTCTAAGGCTACTCTTTGTTTCCTTATGTTCAGTTGGGCTTCTTCAAACCTCATTTATTTATTTTTATTTTTTGAAGGTTTTATATAGCGCTAGCTCCACCCGAGGGTATCAGAGTGCTTTACATCAGCAATGAAAGTACATAATAAAAACAATCATGGCAGTTGAACCAAAACGGGTTATACAGGTGCTCAAACCAATAAAATAGAAGGGGTAATTTATGGAACATAGTGATTAGAGGTACATATAGACGGAGATAGAGAAAGAGAAGCAAGTTGCCGGAACCAGGATGATTACTGAAAATAGTAAATTTAACAGTATGTCAAGGAGGGTTCAAAGGACAAAGTAGGTATTGCGGGGAGAAGAGAGGGGAAGGGGGAGAGTGATGTGGCAAGAGAAAAAGAAGGGGGGTGAATTTGGGAAGGGGAGAAGTCTAAGTAGGGAGAAGGAGAGGTAGTCATAAAGGAGATCCGGGATTTGATTTCCCCAAAATTTAGTGAGCAAATGACTTTTAAGGTCTTTTTTGAATCTAGAGTAGGAGGGGTTGCAACGAAGGTTTTTGGGTAGGGCATTCCAAATGGTTGGGGCCTTACCAGAGAAAGAGCGGGATTTCGAAGCAGCTTTTTTTAGTAGGGGGGGTATGAGAAGAAGAGTGTTGGTGCTTCTCAGTGTTCGGGCACAGCCAGCTTTTTTAAGTTTAGTTGAGAGGTAGGATGGGGTCTTCTGGTAAAGGGCTTTGTGAGTAATACAGGCAATTTTATAGGAGGATATGCCTTCAATGGGGAGCCACTTGAGGGACTTGAGGGCAGGGGAGATGTGGTTGAAGCGTTGACAGTTTTTTGTTAGCCTGGCGGCAAGGTTGAGAACAGATTTGATGGGGGCCTGGTGGATTTTGGGGGTGCCAGAGAGAAGGGCATTACCATAGTCAATTTTGGATAGAACAAGAGACTGGATAGTTAATTTAAGGTCTTCAGCTGGGATAAAAGGTTTGACTTTTTTGAGAAAATGGAGAGTGAAAAGTGCACTTTTTGCTGAGTTCTTGACATGGGAATTTAGTGTGAGTGTATTGTTGATGGTGATGCCGAGTGATTTAACCGAATCGGCGAGGGAGAGACAGCAGTTTAGCGCATTAAGGTCGGCGATCCACGATTGGATGGGGAGAGGGTTGTTTTTGGGAGAGAAGAGGATGATCTCAGTTTTGTTCGGGGTGAGTTTCAGATGATTGTTGTGGAACCAGGTTTGGATCTTTGTTAAGGCCGTGTTAAGGTGCAGGATATCAACATGGGATTTTATTTTGTAGTACAATTGGGTATCGTCAGCATATAGGTGCTAGTTGTTTTTTTCTCATTTGAGTCTCTCATCTGATTCTCTCTCCTGTCCTGGGAGGTGTCCCTCCTACGAAAAGAGACAGAGGTCCCTACAGATGTGTCAGAATGGTTAAATTCCACTGAATGAGATCTTGGCCTTCTAGGCACACGCCCAACTCTTCCTGGTGGGATAAAGACAGGGCCTTTGGCCTTCTTCATCTTCATTTGGAGCTGGATTGTCCAGGTCTAGGTCATTGTCACCTGCTTGCTCAACATCAGAGTCTGAGTCCTCTTGGTTCGTACCACTGGCCTCTTCCCTGTGGAAAAGTAAATTTTGCCATGTTCTGTGTCCCTACGTGTCCTCCATCTTATGTTATGTGTGCATGATTAATATGCATATGTATTCCCCATGTTCAATTAAAGACGCAATTACAGTTGTGTCCATCTCTAGTATGCCAGTTCCCAGTCCTCGTGAATACTACGAATATCCGGCCTATGTAAAGCTACGTTGCCACGTTTCTCAGTGTGCACGTTATTTCATTGTAAAGTCCCCGTTTCTAGGCCTCAAAAGGGCCCGGACATCAGATTCAGCTTCTGTCTCCTGAGCCCTCGCTGAGGAGCGATACAGCCCCCACCTGTATCCCTGGCCCTTCACTTACTTCCTGCCTCACAGTGCCCGGTTCAGCCTGGCTCTGCCTACGAGTCTGCCAAGAGTATGTTATGATTCTAGTTATCAGTCCAGTCCTCCTTCTCTGCATTCCTAAGCTACTGAATCGCACCAATAGTTTCCGTCATTGTCTAGCCTTTACGTCTCCATGTAAGAGAAATACTGTATTTAATGGTCATTTAATATTCTTCATCACGCACTACATGTAGAATAATGCATGCTCCAGTCTTAGAGTCTGTTAGCCTTTACCCCGATAACTTTTGGATTCTATCAACATGTTCTCTAAACATCAGATACTAGATACTGTTTAGGTACATGTCGCCCTGACTCTCCAGACTTCAGTCTCTGCTCCTAGCACAGAGTTCATAGCCCCCAGCTTCTCCTAGCAACACGTCATTGTCAGTTTACGCGCACTATTAGGTTAGAGGTCCCAGCTCCTTAGGTAGCCCCCTCCATGTTTCCGCCCAATTTATGACATATTTTGCTACGTTTACATCACATGTCTATGTATACGCCTCCTGTTACACCTACTTTCACCCTTATCTTTCGCGACTGCTATTGACCACACCCACTGCTCCGCCTACTGTAATTCACTGTAATGCAACTGTTTTAGTATATATATGTTATACATTGTTATTAAAGCTAGCGCGCTCATCCCAGATTTAGCCCCGGCAGCTGCCGGGCCCTGTCCTCCTATTCCTGAGCAGGTTGTCCTGTTCCTGTCCTTTATGCTGTATTAAACCTGCAAACTCCTACTACCTCGAATCTTGACTCTTATTTATTGAGCTATCTGTTATTGCTATGTCCAGTAAAACCTAGATCCGGTATTATTTATTTATATACCACATAATGGCGCCCGAATAGGGACTTGCCCTTTCCCCACGCGCCGGTGAAGCCACGCGTGCCCCCTGACCCTCTGCAGCCGTGACGGAACTCTTCTGCGCACCGGCAGATATTTCTGCTTCAAGTATCCCTCAGGCCCACGGAGGAGACGGAGGTGGCGGTCCAGCATCCAGACGAGGCGGTGGAGGAACGCGGCGAGTCCCGACCAGAGCCCAAGCCGAGAGTCCAAGGTCCGAGGTATCCGGAGGCCCACCCGTAACAGAAGTCCGAAGTTCGTCCGTCCGGCGTCGAAGCAGTCCAGTCCAGTCTGAGGCCTTCCGTTCTTGCTGCCCGGTGAGTACCGTTGCTGGGGTAGTATCTAGACAGGGTCAATCTAATTGACTCTGGTCCGTGGGTTGGTGGTACACAGATCCACAAAACGAAGTGTCCACTTCGGTGGATGCGGGTCCTGACGTGTCTCTTTATGAGACCGGTGAGTTTCGTACTGTTTCAGCAGTGCATCTAGTTTCTGTTCTAGTCAGTTCTGTTCTCGAGAAAATTCATGTATTCTGTTTTCAGTATCCCAGGTAGTATTCTGTTCGAACTGTTATTTTAAATGTTCTTCATGTATTTTAATGTCGTGGTATGAATGTGGAGTAATTATCGTGTTCACTGTGTATTGTAATTACGTATTGTGTCTGAGTTACAGTTCAGTCATGCCGTTATTTTCTAAATTACGTCAGTTAAAAACCAGAAAAGGTCTGCTAGAAGCAGCAGTTCCTGTCCCGCCAAGGGACAGTCCAGGTCATTTTATGTATCAGAAGCATGGCATAAGCGCCATATTGTATCTAGATTTATGGGTAGAGTATACCAAACAGTTAGAGGAAAAGTATAGATGGCCCGTATCAGGTACGTGGGATGCCGAGTGCATCATGAGAGTAGAAGAAGCATTATGGAAAAAGAAAGCAAGACAGTCACAGAAAGATGCCATCGAGTTATGGCGCAAAGAATCTCATAAAAGAACCGAAAAAGAAATCAGAAAGTCAGAACTAAGTAGAGAATCCTTGGAACGAGCCCAAGAAAGGGAATTAATCGAGATAGGTGAACGAGTTAAAACCGAACAATCAGACAGACAGAGGAATGCCCTTATTAAGGGTATGTACCCTCTTCTTGCCGAGGGCTTGCCAAAAGCGACCCCGGAGGCATCCAGTAATTTTCCGCCACCCTTAGTCCCGTCCAAGCTACGTCATAAACCGACCGCAGCTGATATTTTTATTTCGTCCTATTTGGACGACACAGTCCCGGAATATGCAAATCCTGTTCTGCCAGTCCCTGTGAATCAGGCAATTCCTGCTCCTCCAGACACCGGAGTACCTGTTACGGTACCCCCGGTCCAGCCTACGTTTCAATTTCCCGCCGCGCCAGTACGACGAGTGTCAGTCGACGATTCTAGTTTAGGGGCCGCAGGAGGAGGTCCTCCTGGTACCCCGCAACCACACCAACGTAGAACGTTGGCCGAGTTACATGAATGTGCGTTACAGCGTACGCCCAGATATCAGTCCGTTGCAGATATCCGACGAGCTCTCACTGAATGCCGCTATGATCCAGTTACAGGTGATGATAGTACGGTTATATATTCCGTACGTGTCAGACGGGTGACCGGGTATTTGGACACCCTACCGGATATGAAAGGAGATCTAGACAGAATATATCGTTTCATCCGTACAGGGGATGATCCAGAAAGTATTAGCGAAGCCATGTCTCAACGAAAAGCTGAGATCCAGCTCATGATATTAAAGTTTCTGATTAATTGTCTAATAAGAGAACAAGATTACCCGACTAAAGATCCAGCCGAAATGAGAATCCTGACAAGGTGGAGTGATAATATAGCCGAGGGTAAGCACAAAACTATCAGTAGTATAGAGAGTATGTACAAGAAAATTCGTAAGGAAATAATAAGGTTACACGAGAAACGCAAAGAAGCACAAGTAAGCGAGAAAGAGAGTGACTCTCCTACGGAAGAGGTAGAGGACGAGAATCCCGCCAGAATAGCGTATGTAGGAAAATCTAGATTTCCAGGCCGCCATTTACGCCTAGAACACAAGTCAGTTCTTCATCATCCAGCACCAGAACAAGGTTCTCTAGAACAAGTATTTCAAGCTACCGATCATATTCTGAAATCACGAATCGGTTATAGTGAGTTAAGTACTATGCATGAACAAGAACTAGTCCGATCAGCAGTCCGATGGATTACTGATTCTACCACTTTTCCAGATGAAATAGTGGCACAAATGTTTCTGAAATTGCCCCCAGCCGAGCAGCGACTGGTGGGTATGTATATGATCCAGCACCTCATTACATTGTATGAGGGTCAACATTCTGATCCAGGTCCGTTACACGATGTCCTGAACGAGTTACTCCAGTATAGATGGAAAGGTTTAGGTACCGATTTAATTAGTGTCATTCTAGAACAGCGTCACAAATATAGTATGTTTTTGAACCCGCATTTTGTTCATGTCTCACCCCCAGAGAGTAAACCGTTTTACATAGACAGACAGAATCCGTTACGAGAAGTACACCCAGTTAGGACAACAGCAGGTGAAATGCAACGAGTGTTTGTTTACACCCCGATTACAAAGATGGAACTCTTAGAGATGAAAAAGTTAATTCCCTGTCATGATAAAGATCCAGCAGGGTTCCACCGAGAATTAAAAGACATGCTCCGTATGGGAGAATACACGTATCCAGATATTATTAAAATGTTAAAGGTCCTGTTGCCCGCAGGGGTATATGAGAAACTCAAGGAAAAAGAATGGGAGGTGGGAGAGAAAAAGATCGATTGGGCAGTTCTAGAAGCTGAAGATAAGGCACGAGTACCAGGTACCGGTCTTGGAGATAAATGTAAAGAATTACCTGAACTGTTAATACAAGTTTTGCCCAGATTATTAGCCACTAAAAAGGAAGACTGGGATGCAATCTCAGCCTGTAAACAGAAACAAGACGAAGACACTAGTGATTTTTATTCTAGATTTGAAAAATGTTTTACTATAAATAGTGGCTTGAAGACGAGTAGCGAGTCATACCCTCATCTTTTTGTTACTAAATTAGTCGAGAATTCAAGTCCACAAGTTAAGAATCGAGTTTTGAAAGTCGAAAGTACCTGGCAAGCTAATACCCCGTCCCAGATGTTGCAGATGCTTCAGTATCACCAGAATAGAATCAGAGAAGAGCAAGAACACGAGAGAAAACGTATGAAAGACACGAAAATGAAAGTACTAGTTGCACAATCTGTTCCGCAAGACAGTCAGAAGAGGGGTCCGAATCAAGCCAGTCATCCTGCAGCTCCCGTTAAAGGGAACTGCAATTATTGTAAACAGCCAGGTCATTTTATAAACGAGTGTGCAGTTCTGAAACACAACATAGCTACTGGTAAGACTAAAGAAAGACCACGTCCGCCTAGACAAGAACAAGTTTCACAGACTTCTCAGCCACAGAATGCACAACAGACAGCTACAGCACCGCAGCCTATTGCTGCAACACAGCATGTTACACAGCAGATGTACCAGTATGCTCAGTCAGAGTATCCAGAATATCAACCGTATTCATGAAACAGCCTAGAGAGGGAGGTAGGCTTGCCTCTCATCGAGATTCCTGTAGATCAAGAGGGTCCCTATGTTCACAGTCAAGTATTAGGGAAAGACAGAAAGTTTCTGATTGATACAGGGGCAAGTAGGACCACCATCAGTCACGCCGAAGTTCCAGGGGCTCCGCTCTCAGGCTCTAGAAATGTTTCCCTTGGATTTTCAGGAAAGCCTATTGTAAACGAGATATCAAAGCCAGTTACCCTAGAAGTAGGTCCACTGTCCCGCACTACTGACCTGTTACTTACGAAGTCATGCCCAGAAAATTTATTAGGTATTAAAACACTGAAAGAGTTAGGTGCAGTTATTTGCTGCTCCCCAGAGGGAATACGATTGTTCCTACGTGACTTCAAGGGTCACTATGTATTACGAGATTTTGATCCGAGATTGTCTAATGTTCCACAGCATCTATGGGCGCAAGGTCCAACTGATGTTGGCTATATGCAAATCACACCCCATCGTGTGACTCTCAAGCCAGGTGTAGTGTTACCACGAATCAGACAGTACAGATTGCCACCTGAGGCTGTAGCAGCCTTATCCAAAATTATCGACGAGCTCATGGCTCAAGGAGTAGTTGTAGAAACTGACTCCAATGTATGTAATTCTCCGATCATTCCCGTCATGAAACATACTGATCCGAATGCACCCCCAGTATATCGATTAGTGATTGACCTTCGAGAACTCAATAAATGTATTATTCCCCAGTACCCAGTTGTCCCAGATATTTCTTCCCTATTGACAGCCATTGATTCCGAAGCCTCATTTTTTACAGTCATAGACCTCAAGAACGCGTTTTTCAGTGTCCCCATTCATCCAGACAGCCAGTTTCTTTTCGGATTTTGTTTAAATGGAAGGAGCTATATGTTCACACGCGCTCCTCAAGGTTTCACAGAAAGTCCTAGTATTTACAGTCAAGCTCTCAAGAGACAACTAGACAACATTCACATGCCAACTGACACTGCCCTGCTCCAGTATGTCGATGATCTACTGATCACAGCCCGTTCTGAACGTGCTTGCGAGCGAGCATCACTCACAGTTCTGTATTTCCTTGCCGAGATGGGGCACAAGGTGTCCCCTTCGAAGCTTCAATTCTGTGTACAGCAAGTGATCTACGTAGGCCACTTACTGTCCAAGTGGGGTAGGCAGTTGACACCAGACCGTATCCAGTTAATAGCGAGTCTTCCTCAGCCCAAGACACAGAAGGAGGTACGTGCTTTTATCGGCCTTACTTCTTATTGTAGACAATGGATTCCTCAGTATGCATTTCTAGCCAAACCACTGATACAGTTAACGACACAGGAGGCAGCCGTATCGACTGTCCTCCCTTGGACATCTGAACATACACTTAGTTTCAATGAGTTAAAGAAAGCTTTATGCCAAGCTCCAGTTTTAGCTACACCAAACTACAGTAAGCCTTTTACACTTTTTGTCACTGAACGTGAAGGTACAGCATTATCTGTTCTCACACAAGATCAAGCAGGACAATACAAGCCTTGTGCTTATTTTTCAAGCACATTAGATCCTGTAGCCCAGGCTCTGCCTGCGTGCCTCAAGTCAGTTGCAGCCACAGCACTAGCTATCAGACAAAGTGATTCCATAGTGTTAGGACATTCCTTGACAGTACAAGTTCCACACTCCGTGGAAGTTCTTTTAAACCGAACACAAACTCAGCACTTGACAATTGCACGTTTAACTGGTTATGAATTGACATTGTTCCAGCCACACATAGAAATCAGACGCTGCAACGTTTTAAATCCTGCTACACTGTTACCATCAGTTATTTCAAATCCTGCCACACACGACTGTGTGGAAGTAGTAAATATCATGACTAAGCCAAGACAAGACCTGACAGATATTCCATTACCAGATCCCGACCTGACACTGTATATGGATGGTTCATGTATGAGAACAAGTACAGGGGAACTAGTAGCCGCGTATGCAGTGACTACTGACACTGAAGTTATAGAGACACACCGTATTGACACCCTGTCTGCTCAAGCAGCAGAGCTAGTTGCTCTGACACAAGCCTGCATATACGCCAAGAACCTGAAAGTTAATGTTTACACAGATTCACGTTACGCATTTGGAGTTGTACACGACTTCGGAGTGCTCTGGCAGGAGAGAGGTTTCATGACCTCTCATGGAACCAAGATTCAGCATGGTCTCCTTATTCAGGCTCTGTTAGATGCCATACACTTACCGACATCCATTGCTATCATGAAATGCAAAGCACATACGAAAGTTACTGACACTATTTCCCAAGGTAATGATCTAGCAGATCGCACAGCCAAGCTTACAGCACAGACTCCAGACATTCCAGTTAATAAGACACAGACACATACTCCAGATCAGACTACATGTATGACAGTTAAGGACCCTACTCAAGATGTCATAGATATCCAGTTACATGCTACTCCCGATGAAATCAAGAAATGGTCCGAACAAGGAGGGGTCCAGACAGACCAGGGATGGGTAACGAAGGGTAGAGCCACATGGTTTCTCCCCGACTCTATGGTTCAAGTCATTATCAATACCGCACATAGTCCAGCACATTTAGGAGAAAAAGCCATGTTAGACAGTATCCAGAACATTTGGTTCAACAAGCATTTACGAGCTGCAGCCAAGCAGAAAGTCCGTACCTGTATGATATGTTGCCAGTTTAATCCAGGTAAAAGTGTCCCGGTGGAACAAGGTGGATTCCAGCCCCCTGACCACCCTTTTGAAGTCCTCCAGATGGATTATATTCAGATGGAGCGATGTCGAGGTTTCAAGTATGTCCTTGTAGTTGTATGCGCTTTGTCCAGGTGGACAGAAGCATATCCAGTCCCAGATTACACAGCCGCGACCACTGCCAAACAGTTGGTTCGTGAGTTCTTCCCCCGTTATGGACTCCCTAGAGTCGTATATTCTGATAACGGCCAGCCATTCTCATCTGAGTTGATGAAACACGTTTCCCTGTTGTTAGGGTACCAGTGGAAGTTCCATTGTGTACGCCATCCTGAAGCAGCCGGTCTCGTAGAGAGACATAATCAGACTCTGAAGATCCGAATTGCAAAAGTATGTCAAGAGAAAGGTGTAGACTGGCTAGTAGCTCTGCCAGTTGCCTTATTTTATATGCGCATGGTCGCACATTCCAGATCAGGTCTGTCCCCGTATGAGGTCGTATTCGGCCGCCCCCCTAACATGTGGGGTACACCTAGACCCCGAAGTATTACCGATGTTTCAAGTAATATGCTGACAGATTACCTAGCTTCCTTGATGTCTGCCCTCAACTCTTGTCGTTCACAGGTTGCTGCCGCATTTCCAGACAATACCGAGGTGGCACCGCATGAAATCGTTCCTGGATGCATGGTTTTGGTCAGGAACTTTGATCGTTCAAGTCCGCTGGAGCCCCGCTGGAAGGAGCCCCGACAGGTCCTCCTCACCACCCGTACAGCCGTGAAGTTGGAGGGAAGAAAAGGCTGGGTGCATCTATCGCATATAAAGAAGTTTTATGGACTGAAACCTGTTTCAAAGAACATTTCCGAGGATTTTAAGGATTGCCAAAGTACTGTTCTTAAGGACTGTCCCGCAAAAGACAATGTTACTGAACCCTCCCTGTTAGAGAAAACTCCACAACAGGAGTATAAGCAAAAATTAAGGTCTAGTAAAATAAGTCAGCCAGTTTGATTGTCTAAGTCCTCCCCTAGGTGAAACGGTTAGACCGGTTTCTGACATGTATAAAATAGACCCCCATAGTGAGAGAGTTAGTCAAAACTCAATCCGATGTATCGTTTTTCTAAGTTTCATATTGTTTTTCAGTCTTATGATTTCCTGCACCAGTTATGCATTTTATTTGTATTTTCCAGTTTCACATGTAAATACGTCTTCTAATGTTACAGTAGAGCACACGTTTAGTGATCTGCCTCCTCATGAACTTTCTTATCGTCTCGCTATGCGTAATAATTCCTTTATCCGCATGTTGCATTATTCACACCAGACCAGCAATGCCACTAATTGTTGGGTGTGTGGTCGACTCCCCCCTTTCCAGACACCGAAGGGAGTTCTGCCACTTTTTCCTTATCCATTTTCACATAATGGTTCGTGTGGAGCATGGTCCACGTTAACGTCATCCTCAACAGATATGTCTTTTCTTAACAGTACATGTTTTCCAGACAAGCAAGGTCTTCCCCACAGAACAGGGTTAGATCTAGAAAATGAAGTTTATAACTTAGGTAATTATTCTTCGAATTTTATGGTCCTGAATGTTCAGTCTGATTCTACTCCAGACTTACCTGCTATTTCAGTACTACCAGTCAAAGGCGAATTATGTGTCCGAAATTATGGTTCCGTACATGTAGGACATAGTGATTGTACTACTATTGTCAAGTATAGTGACAGTGGGAAATCTATTTTCAAAGCTTCACGTCATTCTTATTTTGTTTGTGGTCAGACCGCATATGTTCGTTTGCCCCTCGATTGGGAGGGTACCTGTTACATTGCCTTCCTACTGCCACCTGTTTTTCTAGCCCCATCTGATTATCATAGAAACACACATCTAGTACACTTTAGACATAGAAGGGAGATCGAGTCCCCAATTGTCGATTATACTGAAACTGCTCTAGAACAGTATACAGATTTCAATAGAGGTTTCTTCTTCTTTATAGGACCTATCCAGAATAGTAAATTAATCCGTAGGTTAACCAGAACCCTCGAAGCAGTAGTAAATGAGACTGCCTCTGCCCTAGGTAATTTAACCGAAGAACAATCTGCTATGAGATTTGTCGTGCTCCAGAATCGTCTCGTCCTTGACGTCATACTGGCCGATAGGGGCGGGGCATGTAGAGTCATCGGATCTAGTTGCTGCATTTTCATTCCTAATAACGCGCCGTCTGTTTATTCAGCTATAACCAGACTCCATAAAATTGCCCATATGTTACACCAAGATCCAGGCACCTGGACATGGTCCGGTTGGTTCTGGAATATAATTTCCGCCTGGGGATGGAAAGTCTTGTCCTTTCTAGGTATTGCAGTAGCGATCATATTCAGTTGCTGCCTCTGTATACAATGTGGCCCTGCGATTTGTGGCATTTGTGCTACCTCTTGTATTCCTAGTCCCAAGTCCCGTTCTAAATCCCGTTCTAAGACAATTCGAGACGAGCAAATGATACTGTATGAGATGATAGATGGTATCATGAATATTGATGTTTCCTGATGGAAACGTAGGAACAAGGAGGGAATGTGGAAAAGTAAATTTTGCCATGTTCTGTGTCCCTACGTGTCCTCCATCTTATGTTATGTGTGCATGATTAATATGCATATGTATTCCCCATGTTCAATTAAAGACGCAATTACAGTTGTGTCCATCTCTAGTATGCCAGTTCCCAGTCCTCGTGAATACTACGAATATCCGGCCTATGTAAAGCTACGTTGCCACGTTTCTCAGTGTGTACGTTATTTCATTGTAAAGTCCCCGTTTCTAGGCCTCAAAAGGGCCCGGACATCAGATTCAGCTTCTGTCTCCTGAGCCCTCGCTGAGGAGCGATACAGCCCCCACCTGTATCCCTGGCCCTTCACTTACTTCCTGCCTCACAGTGCCCGGTTCAGCCTGGCTCTGCCTACGAGTCTGCCAAGAGTATGTTATGATTCTAGTTATCAGTCCAGTCCTCCTTCTCTGCATTCCTAAGCTACTGAATCGCATCAATAGTTTCCGTCATTGTCTAGCCTTTACGTCTCCATGTAAGAGAAATACTGTATTTAATGGTCATTTAATATTCTTCATCACGCACTACATGTAGAATAATGCATGCTCCAGTCTTAGAGTCTGTTAGCCTTTACCCCGATAACTTTTGGATTCTATCAACATGTTCTCTAAACATCAGATACTAGATACTGTTTAGGTACATGTCGCCCTGACTCTCCAGACTTCAGTCTCTGCTCCTAGCACAGAGTTCATAGCCCCCAGCTTCTCCTAGCAACACGTCATTGTCAGTTTACGCGCACTATTAGGTTAGAGGTCCCGGCTCCTTAGGTAGCCCCCTCCATGTTTCCGCCAAATTTATGACATATTTTGCTACGTTTACATCACATGTCTATGTATACGCCTCCTGTTACACCTACTTTCACCCTTATCTTCCGCGACTGCTATTGACCACACCCACTGCTCCGCCTACTGTAATTCACTGTAATGCAACTGTTTTAGTATATATATGTTATACATTGTTATTAAAGCTAGCGCGCTCATCCCAGATTTAGCCCCGGCAGCTGCCGGGCCCTGTCCTCCTATTCCTGTGCAGGTTGTCCTGTTCCTGTCCTTTATGCTGTATTAAACCTGCAAACTCCTACTACCTCGAATCTTGACTCTTATTTATTGAGCTATCTGTTATTGCTATGTCCAGTAAAACCTAGATCCGGTATTATTTATTTATATACCACATCCCCCTCAGTTGTTTCCACCCCATTGCCTACCCTTTCAGGCTCCGCAGCCCTCCTCTGGTCATCAAGCAGTAACACCTCTCTGAGATGTTGGTGGTGGCATTCTTGTCTGTCTTCAATGTCCTCATAGTACATGGAGCCCTTAATTCTAAAAAGGGAATGTGTCAGACTTGGATGTCTGTAACCTACTGACACTGAGTACTGGGAGCATGGTTCAGCTCCCTGTCCAGAAGCACAGCGTGAGTTATGCCGGTTGCAATAAAGTATACCACACTTAAACTGCGTTGGGTTTCTTTTATTCACATTCTATTCAAGTATTTTCTCACTTCTTCTTCGCTTTCTTTTGTCACATGAAACCACCATATTATGTATTTGTAATTCTAATGCGGTAGACGTGTCCATCAGGACTTTCATTTTCTAAAGCAGGAATATATACATAATTCATCCTCAATAGTGTTACATCTCCAATGCATTTCGGGCCTGTTTTGTTGCCCTTCGTCAGGGATTCACTATAAATGTAAACAGGAGCATTAGACTCAATATGGATACAACCCACAAGTTAAACAATTTACAAAAACATTCGCTTATACGATGGCATTTTTAAAGAACGACGTTTTCCCTCTAACTAATCATGGTTATGGTGTAACCAAGTATCGTGACTGTCCCTCCTTCTTATCAAGCATTGATTAACAAAGCAATCTTTAAACTTTTCTTCCCTTGTTTTAAGTTTGTAAATTATAAGGTGTCCCAACATCGTATACACTCCCCTCTTACCTATCTCGCAAGTATTCACCTCTTTCATGGGTCTACAGAGCGTCTAATCACTTTCAATCACCTGTTAACCTTATAGCTTCATGGAACGTAACTCCTCCTCCTACGTTCCATGAAGCTATAAGGTTAACAGGTGATTGAAAGTGATTAGACGCTCTGTAGACCCATGAAAGAGGTGAATACTTGCGAGATAGGTAAGAGGGGAGTGTATACGATGTTGGGACACCTTATAATTTACAAACTTAAAACAAGGGAAGAAAAGTTTAAAGATTGCTTTGTTAATCAATGCTTGATAAGAAGGAGGGACAGTCACGATACTTGGTTACACCATAACCATGATTAGTTAGAGGGAAAACGTCGTTCTTTAAAAATGCCATCGTATAAGCGAATGTTTTTGTAAATTGTTTAACTTGTGGGTTGTATCCATATTGAGTCTAATGCTCCTGTTTACATTTATAGTGAATCCCTGACGAAGGGCAACAAAACAGGCCCGAAATGCATTGGAGATGTAACACTATTGAGGATGAATTATGTATATATTCCTGCTTTAGAAAATGAAAGTCCTGATGGACACGTCTACCGCATTAGAATTACAAATACATAATATGGTGGTTTCATGTGACAAAAGAAAGCGAAGAAGAAGTGAGAAAATACTTGAATAGAATGTGAATAAAAGAAACCCAACGCAGTTTAAGTGTGGTATACTTTATTGCAACCGGCATAACTCACGCTGTGCTTCTGGACAGGGAGCTGAACCATGCTCCCAGTACTCAGTGTTTTATATTTACCACATGTGGTGGAAGGGCGTACCACAAATCCAGGATGCACGCAAGAATTTAATTTAAACCAGCTCACTGGAATTTGAATGATTTAAAATGGAGTGCACCCGAAAATCTATCTTTGTGTAACCTACTGACACCAGGCAGGATCCACTGATTCCTGGCCTTGAAGACATAACTAGTGAGGTGTGGTGTATGCACTACCCACTCTATTTGTTTTCATACTAAACTCTCTTGAGCTGTAGAAACGGTGTGCTTAAGCCCATAACACACAACTCTAAGTTCAGTAGAACTTACTATATTTAAGCTTGTATTATATGTACCTCTGGTACCTTTAGTGGTTTTCAAATGATCAATCACTTGAGATTATCTGGTAAAACAATGGCAAGCTGGAATCCCACACGCTGCACACCAATGTGAGAAGCTGGCGTGGCATATGCTGTCCACTATTAGTGGGCACCTTGCACCACTCCACTCCAAACGACCCTTATTGATGGTAGGTTTCAAGACAACCTATTTAGAAAGCTATCCTAGTGGTAGCTGTGGAAAGTAGCCTTCAGGCTAAGTCTTGAAGGAATGTGAAGCAGCTTGTTTTACCAGTCTGTAATCTCAAGAATGACCAAATGAAAGGAGAACCACACCAGGTATATATATAAAATATATGCACCACCTTACCGAGGCTGCAGTAGCAGACCTGTGGTGCCATTTTGGAAGTCTTCCCGGGGTGGCATAATACATGCTTCAGCCCCTGGTAGGCCTCTGGGGTAACTATGCCCCTAGTACCTAAGGTACCATATACTAGGGACTCACAAGGGTAACCCGGTAACCAATCTGGAGTGTACCTAAAGTACACGCAATCCTTTTAGAGAAGAAGCAGCTTGGCTGGGGTCCTGAATAGCAGGGCCCCAGCCAGACTAAAGTCGAAAAACAGTGAAACACCAGCAAAAAGTGGGTGTAACCATAGTAAGCAGATCCTACTCTCCTACAGTAAACCTCTTGCTTGTAGGGAAATTCCTGACACACACCACCTAATATTACTAATGAAGGTACAACTCCGGTGCAGACATATGATGGATAGATGCGCCCAATAATAATTATTTTGTAGCGTAGTTTATAATTTCTTTGATTCTTGCACTGTGCTTTGAATACGATATTTTAAAATGCAGTATCGTAGCGCCCTTTGGTTGTTTTGTATCCTTTTTTGTTGAAGACGATAGACTTCTCCCCGTTTTCCTACTTCGACACTGAATGCACTTTCTCAGTCAGTGCTACTGAAAGTACTTAGGCCCCACGGATTGGTTGAAGGCAGTAGGAATTCATTGGTGCTGACCACTGTTTGGAATGCAATGGGCGTTTTCTGTGGGAGGCGGAAACCAGAAGATGATTGGCGAGAGTCGCAGCGATCGGTGGTCTGACTGGTGAGCGGAAAAAGAATTAAAGCTAAATCTATGTGCTCCATTTTCCTTTGTGCAGGCAGCAAAATGGTCCACAAGCTAATTTGCTCCATTCTGGCAGTAGTGAAAATTTTGTACACTCTAGCTCTTGGTCTTTCCTTACCCACTTCTCTTTTCATAACTTAACACATGCATGCGCACAACTACCTGCATGTGGGCGCACACACCAGTAATTAATGGTGGCTCTGCAGACGGGGAGGTGGCAGCCAGGAAATTCCTGCCTGTCCGCCCCCTAATCCTCCGCAGTGCACTCTAGGGTGGGTGCATGAGAGGGCTGATGCCCCGCTTGGTAGTGGGCGGCGTTGAGTAGATTAATCTATGCAAGCTCCAACTGGCAGGGTAGGTTCTGCAGCCTCTGCGCCGGTGGTTGCTGCCAAGTTTCCAGAAGTGCCTCCAATTAATTAATCAGCTCTGCCTGTTGTTACAAATCTAGGTACATCGGGAGATGGTTGGTCATTAATTGTGGGGAAACTGGTTGTTCAGGCCTGAATCACCCAGGGTAACGGGCTGTACTGAATGTGTTCACACCAGGCCTGAAGAGGAATTGTAATGACCACCTAACCATGGCTAGAAGAGCCAGATATGAGATGTCTACCAAGAAAACAAAAAAAAACACCCTCGAGTGGTACATGCTGCAAAGACGCTAGAAGAAAAGGAAAAATAAGCCACCGAGGGGTGCCCGCACGCATGCTGTAAATAATTTAAGGAATGCAGCAGGCACAGTGCGAGCCGCTGCTCTCTCCTGAGCTCCCTAGGCCAGGGGAGAGAGACGGTAGGATATGCACCCGCCTTTGGCCAATTGCGTGTTGTCTTTCTTAGAAAAACACCAAAGGGCCTTGAGTAAGGCTGAGTCCGCATAACATATAAAAAAAAACAATTGCCAGTACTGAGCACCGATCATAGAGGTTACTTTTTCCTTTGACTATATGAATAAAACATATAAGTCCACTTGGAAATTAATCTATCTGATATTGTATTTTATTTCAGAAATCATTTAAACCAAATTTTATCAGAAACACTTCATAAACATGTGTAATAAAACCTTAAATCTGACATAAAAGAAAAAATCCTATGTACAAAATACTAAACTCAAATGTGACACCCACAATCAATCAAAACTCTCAATCATCCAAGACATCCAACAATCTTTCACAGACACAACGCACTCTCACTCATGTGATCCATACAGCACACCAGTGCTAATAAGAAGCTGGTGAACAAATACTCTAATCCCTACGCCAAACGGCGAATCAAAGTTACTTATAGTAAAGATGTAGGAATAATTCTAACTAAACACTCTTCCAAACATCAAGCTCCTAAGTCGTTCCGTTGTATCATTAATCAATGTACATAATTCATTTGACAGGGACAAATAAATGGGGCCAACGCGTTTCAAACCAGACCCTTTGTCCGGTTCTCATCAGGACCACAAATGTTCTGAAAATGAAAAAACAACAACCATCGTCAATACACAACCACTGACTTTGCTTTGGTTACAAACAATCACCGCCGGTGTCTACCGCCTACCTTGTTTCTTACACAAAGACTGTTGAGTTCAACTTATGGAGGTGTACACACATCTAGAAAAGACAAGACAAGACACGACCAATTTGGTCAGCCTGATGTCATACTGGACTTGCTAAATTAAACTGCAGAGGCATACGCAAAGTGTTCTTACCAATTTATGGAGTCTCTGTGTGGAAAACAGATCAATAAAACATTTCCGCATTCCTTTGCCAGCGGTGTAGTCGGCTGTTAGACCATGGCGCGGTCAAGAAAGACTCAGCTCAGTCGTCACAAAATCTGGGGCCACAAGCAAAAACCAGTTAGGGCTTCAGTTCCAAAAACGCATCCATATTGAAGAGTTTAAGGCCGTGGTGCCAAGGGAAAACAAAATCCGATTACCTTCACAAGTTCTGTTTCTCCCGTTGAAATCGCTTACATCGTCTCCAACTCTGGCATGTAGCATACGTTCCCGCAAAGGTATATGGGATGTCAGGGCATCTGGGAACTGTGGTTTTATTACAATCAACCAATCAAAACAGTCGGCTGCATATCACGTGGTTGGACACCACGTTGTTTGGGTAACCATAGCTACCAACTAAACTTTATTGGTGCTGAGCACAATAAGCGGATTAAGTGTCTAATTCCCTGAAAGAAGAGGGTGCTTGCCATGAGTTCACAGACGAGATCCATTTAAAAAATGTAAAGGTGGAATGTCAGGGCAGATTGGAATAGTAGTTTTATTACAATCAGCCAATCAACACTATTGGCTTTGTGTCACGTGGTCGAATGCTGAGTAACCGTAGCTACCAACTAAACTTTATTGGCCCTTAGCACAATGCGCAAATTGACTGTCTAATTCCCTGAAAGAAGGGGGTACTTGTCATAAATTCACAGAAGAATGGCTTAGCTCGATGCATGTAAGACACGATGTATAGGAAAAATGGTCTGGCAAGCTTCATATGTCCGCTCGGGCACTGAGGTCCCTAGATGCATGGAACACGCAATGTGTATCAAGGGAGTAGTCAAGCGTATTGTGTGCCAGAGTGGGTGTCAGTAAGATGGTCCTCTTTAATATTGTAACACGTCTCTCTCTAGCTCATTAAAAAACAGCCCCAAGATTCTGGACTCACAAACATGTTCCAGTCCAACTAGTATAAATGCTATATGTACGAAAAATTTCTGACACCTCATTAAGTCCATGTGCCGCTGTGTTGAATTCCATAATGAGCAATGCCTCACGTTGGCTTAACTTGGCCTCAATGTCTCCGCCTCTAATGTCTACTTCGACTTTGGACATCACTGTCCATCTTAAGTCTTTCTGTGCGTGTTCCTTAGTCTTCCAGTGATTCACTAAAGGGGCATTCAACACGTTCCTTCTCAGTCTTGATTTATGTTGGGTAATGCGTTGACGCACTTCCTGGCTGGTTTTTCCCACATACAATTTTGGACAAGGACAAAGGATCCCATAGATCACGTGTTTCCAATAAATGCCTTCATGCGTAAACACTGCCCCTTCATTAGTCTGCTCGCAACAGGCACAGGTTCAACATTTGTGGTGGCCCTTTATCGGTTCTAGGCCTACCATGCTCCGTAATGTAGCTCCTTCCAGTATTGGCAAAGCCGCCCGTACCACACAGTTTGCAATGTTTTTTTCTTTTTTGAATGCAAATAGAGGTGGCTGTTGCAGCCCTTCATTCAAGTTTTTAACCAAATGCCAATTTTGGTTTATAATCTTCTTCAGGTGGTTTGCGTTTGGACAAAATGTAGTCACACAGACCATTCTTTTCATTTCCGGTTTGATTCTCTTTTCGAGCAATGTCTCACGTGGCACCCACCAGGCACGTGCTTCAATAGTTTTTTGGGTAGCCTGGATCAGATAAACGGTCCAATAGATTGTTCGCATGTTCAAAATACTCATCTTTAAAGGAACAATTTTGTCGTATCCTCAAAAATTGCCCAAAGGGAAGATTTTGCCGTAAATTTCTGGGATGGTTGCTTGTGTAATGTAGAGCCTTGTTTCTATCTGTTTGTTTTCTGTACAACGTTGCTGCCAATCTCCCTTCTGATGCATAGACTTGCACATCAAGGAATGTATTCCGGTTTCTTGCATAGTTGCAAGTGAATTTGATGTCTTCCGTTCTTCCGTTTAACCAGTGGCAAAAATCCATCAATTGATCCTGTGACCCTGACCAAATCAGAAAAGCATTGCCGATATACCGCATCCAATTTGATATGTACTTAGAAAAAGGTTATTGTTAAAAATAAATTTGTCTTCAAACAGACCCATAAATAACACAAAGCTGGCTGTGCTTAAACGGAAGAACGGAAGACATCAAATGTATTCATATAGTCAAAGGAAAAATTAACCTCTATGGTCGGTGCTCAGTACTGGCAATTGTTTTGTTTTGATGTCTTTCTTAGAAAGACGCACGCAAAGGCCAATAGCGTGTGAGCAATAAAAAACACTCGCACGAGAGTGTGATCCGAGTTGGAAGTCCTTACTAGAAGCCTCGCAGACAGCGCATGCGCGCTGGCTCAGGCGAGACATGAAAAAACAAAAAAAGGACTTACCTACTTCGCCGACGCTCCTCTCTCCCTCCATGCACTTCATGCACAGGCTCCCAGAATCCCCACCAGTAATTGTTCATGTACAGGAAGGTTGCTACTTCTATGTGTGCTGCACAAGCAGCGCACATAAAGTTACAGATCACCATTAGTGATTGTTTATGTGAAGAATAGGACACCTTCCTGCACATGAATATTCATTCCCTGCAGCGCAGACACCCTTGCACTGTGGTGCAAGGGTGTCTGCATTGGCGCTAGGCAGCTAGATTTAGCACCAGCGCTAGGGGAGACGCAGGGGTGTACCGCATTCTTGGGAATTCAGAAATTCCCTGCATTTTTAAACTGGTGGAGGGTGGCGTTAGCAATTTTGGAGCTACAGCGTGCTCCACCAGTTTATTGTAAATATGCACCAAAATGTGGTTAACCTGGAGAATGGTGATAGGAGGGAATTCATCCCTGTCAACCAGTTGTATTGAAGGTAACAAAGAAAATAAGATTTTTTTTCTCCACACCAGCCACAAAACCCCTCCATGGCATTGAAACTGTGTCATAGAATAATTCATTGTTCCTTACAGCCAAACTATATTTTCCTTTGCTCTTCCTTTAGTAAGAAGAGGGATGTACTATATCCATGTTCACTGTTCAATATTTGCATTATATTTAGTGTGATCTACTGTACCGTTTCCTTACTCCTTTCCTCCTATCTTCCTCCCTATACTTAACTGTTAGTTTGTGCTTTAAAATGTTAGTGTTTATCTGTGACTGGATTTGATATTAATTATTTTTAACACTTACAACAAGGGCTGGAATCAAAAATGAATTCTCTTTCCATTAGGGAGACCCTGAGGCACTGGCCTCAACATATCAGGCAGATGACATCAAGTCATTGACCTAATGAAGGAAAGAGTCAAGAATGCTGATTGAGTAGCTGTTCTCTGTTTCAGCTCTGCGGTTCCGCCATTTAGTGTGGCCTCCTTATCCTCATATAAAGCTGCAACCATGCAGTGGAGAACTCAGTGGCCCCCTGGGAATGTGGCCAATTGTTCAGGACCGCTGAAGAGTCTTCTCCATTGACAGAAGAAGCAAGAATGACCAGCATCACGTCACCTCCATGATGTGGAAGAAAAGGCCCCTTCTGACACACCGGGTGAACCCGAAGCAGGCCACAGTAAGGGCAGAGGAACGACTGTGTGAGCAGCAGTTTCTGATGGCCATGTGGGATCTGGAGAAGGCAGATGTAGCCCTTATCCCGGTCTACACCATCAAGGAGAATGGGAGGCCGGGGAAATAAAATAAAAGCTGGACCCATCAGTGCAAGCTGCACAGAGGTGAAGCAATAATCCTCTCTCCAGCTGGACAGTGAAGTGAAGACCACTAAAACTGTCTATGCTGAAAAATAATGATATGTATGGCATAATAACTCTACTTTACCCAGTGCATATCCCATTTAGTTCTCACTCAAGACAATAGTGACAGTGGCAGCATTCATAAATGATTCCAGAAAGGTGAGACAAACACAGAAAAACCTGACCTGACCAGTGTATGAAACTGTACCTGGTGCTCATTCGTGTAGCAGTGAAAAACCCCACAATGCAGAGACGGTTGCATACATAATAACAGCATATTGATCTTTGTTGCCTGCTGGAAATAAATGGATGCCTAGTAAACGGAAAGAGGGTACTCAGCTGTGTAGGCCCAATAATACAACTGAGGGAAGGATTGCAAAGATGGCACAATCAAATAGGGCCAAACAGATACTGCAACAAGAGGAACAAATTACTGTACTGACATTCAATGAAGAACATAAACAGAGTAATAATGGAAGTTGACAAAGATATTGCAAAGGAAATCAACAATTTGATGATCAAAAGCCGTGCTCCGTTAAGACATGGACAAGACATGGACAAGATATGGGAATGCACTGCTGATGCAGAATACAGGACCACTGAGAAAATAGCCACTGCAAACGAACATACAGAAAAAAAGTGTGAATTGAATATTTGAAGAAGTGTCACAAAGACAAGCTGAGTGACCTAGAAGAGAGGTCGAGGCTAAATATTATTTTGCATTATGGGTATACGAGAGAGAATTGGTGAACACCTAACTGAAATCTTCCTTAGAATATTCACATCGACACTCTTTACTGACAAATCATAGCTTAAAGGATTGGAGTAGATAGGGCCAATAGATCACTCACTCAATGCCCCTCGTTGGCCACCTCCCCAGTAGGTCATGATGTGACTGTAGAAATATTGAAACAAAACCAGGATATTACAAGTTTTGAGACAACAAAAGAAGATAATGAACAAAGTGAAGTGGTACTCATTTTATCCTGACTTTGGCCCAATCACAAAAATGAGAAGAAAGATGTTCAGTGAGGTAAAGCAGAAACGTAGACAACTAAATATTCCATATGCCGTAATACTCTATTAAGCCTACACATAGACATCAAAGTCAAGACAATTTTTTTAACCATCTACATGAAGTGCTGGCATGGGTTGAAAAACTTTGGACCATCTACTGTGTAACATATTGTGAATGTGCCACTCAAGAAGGTACCAGGATGTAATTGTTTAGGATTAGGGTGCGCTCACAAATGAAATGCATACATATGGCGTTCATAGCAGTACAAGATAGAAAGGTAAAATAAACCAGTCCAATAAGTACTGCTACACCAGCTGGAGCAGCTTAAGATAACCAACAACTTATGAGGATGTTGGTGTATACTATATGATTTGTTTAGGGGAAGTGCTGTATGCACACATTGGGAGGGCTGAATTGGGGTTGGCACCACAGGCTGGAGGGAGAGTTGCTGAACTCAAATGAATTAGAGGGTACTCAGACCACACACACTGCCATGATGCTGTAAATACAGTTATCAATAATGAGAATCATTACAACACGTATGAAGGAAGTAAGGTAGTGAAATCATGTGTAGAGTAGCGCGCTAGTGTTCCTGTCACGTGATGACAGGGAACACTGGGAGTGCAGGTGGCCATCTTGCATCACTGTAGCCCAGCCGCGTTACGGGCTGGTGCTGTTTCCGGCGCTCTCCATTTATATAAATAAATAACTTAGAGCCAGCCACTGTGTCCACCTTGTTTGTGCCCTGAGCCCAATACTACAAATTGACGACGAGGGTAGGGAGGCGGACACACCGATCATTGGTCCTGCGGCGCGGTGTGTGCACGCGCGGGTTGTCCCAGGGCCAGGAGGAGAGCGCGCAACGGAGCCGCCATCAATCTGCCTCACGGCGCGGAGCGCCCAACCGCAATGCAGCAATAGCGAGGAGGACCTGTGAGATGCTGTGCAGCCGGCCAACCCTGCTCCAGGAACCACGAGCGATAGGTAGAACTGTGAGTGAAGCGGTACTCCTCCCCATTGTGGATGTGATAAAGGCGCGCAAAATTAGAGCGCGAGGGCCAGCCCACATACCAAGAGTACGCAGAGGAGGCCCTGAAGAGCACTACCCCGGACAGCCCCGTCCTAGGCCTACTAGACCCCGCGGCCACGCACCAAGCAGCCACACAGTTCGGCCAGCACTGACGCACAGCCATCTATACGCCGACCCCACAGGCACCCCAGGAGGCACAGCAAAGGGACGCAGTGGTCCTAGCTGCAGCTATGCCAGGCTCCCCACACCCCAACAGCCCGGGCTAGCCAAGCAGCCGTAGGACACCTGATCCTGGCGCCCCAAGGACAAGGCCGCATGGGCGAGGACCTCACGTCCCAAGCAGGGGCAACAGGCCAGCACGAGCAAAGTGCACCGGGGAGCCCTCCACCCAGGAGGGACGAAGCGCCACCAAGAAGGCAAGCTGCCATGTGTGCCCAAACCTACTCCCTCACACCAAACATTTTCCCTCACAAACCTGGTACCTTTTCTGCCGAAACCGGGGGAACCAGCCATGAAATGGGAAGATTGGAAGGAGTACTTCCTGAACTATCTGTTGGCACTGGAGGACGAAGGGGACGAAGTCTTTCTGAGTAAGCGGAAAGAGAAGATCCTACTGCACAATCTGGGTCCAGAAGGCATCAGGGTGTACATGAACTTGGTAAAAAAGACCAAGCCTCACGATGAAGACGAAGTGTTCCAACACGCCATAGAGGACCTAGACTGCCATTATCAGCCAGTGGTGTGCACAGCAAAAGACCGCTTCAACTACTTTCAACGGAAACAGATCGCAGGGGAGTCAGTGGATGACTACGTGGCAGCACTGGAGAGATTGGCAGTCACCTGCAAATTCGGAGGACTTCATGATGACTTCATACGGGACCAAATCATCATGCACACGGTGAACTCCTCCATAAAAGAGAAGCTATGGGTCAGTGGCGATGCCCCTCTCAAAGAGATAGTGGCCATGGTCAAAAAGGCAGAACTCTCAAAGCGGTGTGCGGAAGCAGCCAAAAAGTACAATGCCAGTAAAGCCACAGTGAGCAAGGTAACAGATGCACCCCCCCCGGAGCGGAAGCCGCCATTCACAGGGAGCACTAGGCAGCCCAAGAAATGCGCACCCAAAGCGGCCGCAAACCCGAGGCCCCAAGGGGAGGACAAGAACAATTGCCACAGGTGCGGCAGCCGGGCACACGCAGCCAATGACAAACGGTGCCCAGCCTTTAGAGCCAAGTGCCTATACTGCGGTATCATTGGACACTTCGAGAAAGTCTGTAGACACAAGCCCCGGAAAACGTTAGTAAAGTATTTGACACAGGACTCAGAAACAGAGGGGGCGAAGACTACGATGACAGTGTTGACCAAGTTTGGGCATAGACCAAGTTTGGGCATAGTTGATCAAGTCTTGGGCATAGACTGCTCCCGGACACGTAAGCCGCTGTGCGAACTTTCCATAGGGGGGATTCAAGTATCAATAGTTACCGACTCAGGTTCCCCATTTGCCATCATATAACGCAGTATTTGGGACTGAGACTTTGCACAGGTCATAGGCACACACCTTCTTCCCTCAGACATCCATCCTGTCACCTTCACAGGGGAACCTATTCCCATGGTGGTATTCCGTCCGCTACTATTTGAATTCAAAGGCCGCACGGCAGAAGTGAAGCTTTACGTGGCGGAGAAGGGACCCTCAGTGTTGGGAGTGGTGGATCAAGGAGAATTAGGGATTCAACTAAACCCTGGTGGCCCTGACGCAAGTACTGATGACAGATCCCGCACGAACATATGAAGACAACACGTGGAAGTCATACTTCCGTACAGACTTTGGAGGCACAATCAGCAAGCTGACGAAGTATATTCACAAGATATGCCTCAAGAAGGGGGCCAAACCAGTGAGCCATAAAGTGTGGAACATTCCTTTTAATTCTAGAGATGCAGTGCAACATGAATTGCAATGCTTGGAAGACAACGGGGTAATTGAGCCCATTAAGAGCGCAGAATGGCTGGTGCCTCTGGTTGTAGCCTGGAAGCCCAACGGAAAAGTGCGCCTTTGCATAGACTTGCGGGAGCTGAACAAAAATAATAGATAAGGTCCCATTGCCTAGGATCAATGAGATGTTGGCCCAGACGAAGGGCATCAAATGGTTCTCCACCATAGACCTAACCTCAGCATACCACCAGATTGCGCTACACCCTACGTGCAAGAAACTAACTTCGTTTATCATGGCATTTGGGTGCTACTAGTTCCGGCGGATGCCATTCGGACTCGCATCCGCAGCAGCAGTGTTC